>NC_092424.1:109569179-110169179 GCF_036169615.1 Heliangelus exortis | reverse complement strand
TTGTTGTTTTTTTTTATCTTTTCGTAGAAAGTAATGGAAAAGAGCTCTGCTCTGAATTGTTTTTAAGACTATGGTTTTAAAAAAAGCACAAAGCAGTCTGGTCTATGTCCATGCAATTGATTAATAAAGGGACAAAAAAGTTCAGAAGCAATTCTGGAGAAATTCTCCTGTTCTTACTCTGGCTTGGCAGTCATGTGGATAAGAGATCAGGTGGATCAGAAAGGTGCTGGATGAAAACTATGTTGTTTGTTTTTGTTTTTTTTTTTTTCTTTTTTCTTTTTACTATTTTCCTGATAGCACCTCTCCTATGAAGACAGGCAGAGACACTTGGTGTTGTTCAGCCTGTTGAGCAGAAGGCTCTGGGGAGACCCTTTAGCATCCTACAAGTACCTGAAAGAGCTACAGGAAAGCTGGAGAGAGGCTTTTTCCAAGGGCATGAAGTGATATGATGAGGGGGAAGGTTTTCAGATGAAAGAGGGAAATTGAGATGAGATGGTAGGAAGAAATTATTTCCTCTGGGACTGGAGAGACCGTGGCCCAAGTTACCTGGAGAAGGTGTGGATGCCCCCTCCCTGGAAGTGTTGAAGGCCGGGTTGGATGGGGCTTGGAGCATCCTGGTGTAGTGGAAGGTGTCTGTGCCCATGGCAGGGAACAGATGCTTTTAAGGCCCCTTTCAGTCCAAACCATCCTGTGATTCTGTGATCCCATAGCCTGATTCTGGTATTTCAGGAGCTCTGTGATGTCATAAAGGAAATGAGTGCTGGTTATTATCATGGAATCTCCCCGCTAAAAGACCTCCTTAGATTGTCTTAAATTCACTGTGATAATAAACACTGGTTAGGAGAGTGAAGCTTCTAGATTTGCATGGATCTGAAAGAGAAACTTCACTGGGACTTAAGTCAGTTATGCAGATCTATGATAAAGACCAGGATTCCCAGGATTTAAATACTGAAGACTCATTTGGCAAAGAAAAAAGCAAAACTTCGAGTTACATTTACAAGGAGCTTTCTAAAATGTCCTGCTGTTTTCTGAAAAAGCCCAAACCACTCTTTACATGGAATGTTTCTCTAAGGTAACGCTTATGCTTGGGCATAAACCAGTTTTTACTGATATGTACTCAAAGTTATAGTTGAGAGAACTAGACTGACAGGTTACCACAGGGTTGAGATCAATTTCATCTGTGCTAACAGAAGGAACAACAGCCAGATAGATAGATAGATGGATAGATAGATGGATAGATAGATGGATAGATAGATAGATAGATAGATAGATAGATAGATAGATAGATAGATAGATAGATGTGGGTTTTTTCACCTAAAAAATAATAGTAGCTACTAGGAATATCTATGAGTAGAAGATAATTCTATTTTCTATGGACCACAGCTCCAAGTCTTGTCCTTCAAGAATTCCAGTCCCTTGAGTGGGTGAGGATTCATCTCACCAAAATAAACCATTTAAAGAGCAGAAATATAAATCTGTAGTACTCATTGTAGTGTCTTTGAGTAATCAGGGGAAAGAAGTAAGCTCTCTGAGTTGCTATAGGTTTCAGCTTAACTCAGGTGTCTAAAATAGGCCATGTGAATCAAACTAAAGAACCAGACTGCATACTGTCACCAAGTATATTTTCTGCCTTTTATCTGCACTACTGCAGGAGAAAAAAAAAAAACTGGCTCCACCGTGCTCAGATTGGTAGAAGCTTTTAGGATTCAATATGCTGCATAAAGAAAAAGAAAGAGAGAGAGAAAACAGTTGGTTTTATGTGGTGTTACATACATTTGGCTTCATTTTCATATTGATTGTATATATAAAAAAGGGGAAAAGTAAATAAACATGAGGAGGATAATGTCCCAAATTGAGTTTTATCACAAGTTCCTCCTGCTGGGATTTGAGAGCAAAACCTTCCCTCAAGGGGACAGAATAATATCATTTTAGTTATGGCCATATTCTTCGTTTGGAACCTCCTCATCAGCATGTCAATGCATGTTATTCACTGCTTGGAGAGACAATAAAATCAAAGGGCCCATCTTTAGAAAGAAACATGCATGTTACCAGCATTTACACTACAGAGATCCTGGCCTTTAATAAAACCTACATCCAGTAGGGAAGTTATCAAATGGAGTTGTGCTCATTTTCTTTTATACGCAATGAAGGGGCACAATATATCTTTACCAGCAGCTGGGAAATTAATGCTACAACTCAAATGACATTCCATGTCTCAATGAATAATTTCCTGTGGGGTTCAGATAGTGGCTGTGATGAGAAGAGGTGTGATAATGGATCTAAGTCCGTAATGCATTTATCCCCAGGTGCACTTGCTCAATCTGTTCCTTGTGCAGCTATTTTTTTTTTTTTTTTGGGGGGGGGGCTTTGTAGGACTTTCAGAGTTTTATTTTGCTGCACTGAGACAAATGGTTATGATTCACTTTTAAAAATCTGTGAAGGGGAAGGTTTAGTGCCTGGGAGATTGTGTGGAATGGGATTACCCAGAACAGAAAGAACTGAGATTTTTTTTTTTTTTTCATCAGTGGTGCAAAACAGAGTTGTGCTACCATTTTTTTTAAGATGGGGAAACTGAGGCACATAACAGTAAACTTTCATAGCCAGAGGCACGTGGCTAAAACCCATCTTCTTTTCTAAACCATTCCTCTCTTGCAAGGAGAGCAACACTGCAGCAAACATGTCTTTTTTACAGCTCAAGTGCAAGCCATTTCTAAGCATGCTTTGTATTAAGGTTTACCTCTATTAATAATTGAAAAAGGGCTAATACATGATTAATAAATATTATAAGCATGTTACAGTCCCAAGTAACATTTCTCAAAGAGGACAGTAAGGACTCCAGAAGATCTTTAAGGCAGTAGGTTGCCTGCCAGGAGTTTACTCCATTATGGTATTCAGCAATTTCTGTGAAGGAATTAAACACTTTTGAAAACAGCTTCTTAAAACTGGAATTGTAATACAGTGGATTTGCCTTCTGAAAGGAGAGAAAATATTCAACGAGGCAGAAATGTCTTGAAATGAAACAGAATCTAAGTCAAATGCACCAGGGTGGTGGAATATTATAACTTGCAGATTGTGAGGGGAAAAAGCAAAAAGCAAGCTGGTTTATGGCTTCTATTATCTGTCTTAAAGTGGAAACTCCCACCTGTTTTTCTTCCATTTCATTTAAGGATGATTATTTCCAGTGCCACATGGACTGCCACTTGATTATTTATCTCTCAGTATTATCATTAAATAATGTTAGCATGTTATTATCACAGATGCATGCACACTAGATACCTGTATTGCCAAACTGTTACTACATTCTAGTACTAATATTAGTGTTATTGCTCCTCTGAACACTGGGATGTGAAACTTCTGGGCAGAGGGAGCTTAGGTTTTTCTGGAAGGCCCTGCACATGAGCACAGCAATCCACCAGCTTGGGAAACTGCACAGCCTGCACCAAAGCTGCAGTTAACAGGAGAAGAAAATACAAATTCATTGGTGCCCATTGATCTTTGGGTTCCTCTGGTGCTGAATGTTCTACAGCCTTGGGGTCTGACATCTCTGCCCAGCAGTCTCAGAGATGGAGATGGAGATGATGGAGATGGAGATGCAGATGATGGAGATGGAAGGGTCTAGAGCTGGTGGCATGGAGAAATCACTTGCTTCCCCATTAGGTTGCCTTGGTGCCTTCATGAGTTGACTCCCTTGGCAGTGAAAACTCCTCTCCTTTGTCTCTTCTCCCAAGTAACAAGTGCTAGGGCAAGAGGAAACAGCCTCAAGTTGTGCCAGGGGAAGTTTATATTGGATAGCAGGAAAATTAATTCACAGAAAGGGTTACCAAGCATTGGAGCAGACTGTCCATGGAAGTGGTCAAGTTGTCATCCCTGGAGGGATTTTGAAGAGATGTAGATGTGGTGCTGAGGGACGTGGTTTAGTGTTGGATTTGGCAGTGCTGGGTTAATGGTTGGGCTTGATCTTATTTTTTTTTTCCAATGAAATAAATTCTCTGAAAATCCTCCCCTATGATCTGCGTACTTCTGTCCTGGCCTGCAAGAGATTTTGCAAAGCTGTTCTGGGGAGGGAGATGCTGCAGAGCTAAAGCCAAAGGTTCCTTCACGACTTCCTCTCTCCCAAAATGCTGCACGATTGCTCAGCTAAATATTGGAAAAATGCAATATCCAGCACAGCTCCCTCCTGCTCTTCGCATGGCCTGGTCTGCTCTCCAGAAGGATGAGTAACTCCAGAAATCCAGGAGAAGGATGCAGGAGCTTCTGCTCCTACAAAATAAAATAAAATACTGTAAATAAAACAAAATAAAAAACCTGCAATTATTCACAATGATTATATAATTCTACACAAGACAACTTTCCTAGTCCAGCTCACCCAAGCTCTTTTTTTTTTTTTTTTTTTTATATGATTTCCCCCTCCACAAGCAAAACGACTGCTGCAATCAGTCAGTGCTAATGGTCTTTTTTTCACACCGCTTCCTCCTTGCTCCCCGAACTGAACTGCAGAGACTTCAGGAGCCTCTTCATGCCATCACTTCACAGGCTGGAAGGTGACAGCTTCGCCAGGGACTAATGCAGCCCGACATAATTGAATGTGGCCTGCAGCAAAGCAGCTGCCTGGAGCCACTGTTGATTGTAGCTGTCATCAGGTGGAGTTTTGCTGCAGTAAAATACGGTCCGGAGGAATGCAGCTCGGTGGTGATAGCTTATTTACTCTTAGCCCTACAACAAGAGTTTTGTAGTTAATAATTGTCACTATCACACTGGTGAGTGAGCACAGATGCTCAGGCTCTGAATCATCAATAATTTTCCTGCTAACCCGGTGGTTGAAGCGATCGACTTAATATTCCCATTTTCTGGGTGTGGGTTGTGTGTTTCACCATGTCGTCTTCTTTTTTTAAATTTGTTCTTTAAATTTTATTTTTTGTTTTATATAGAAGCTTAAATGATTTTAGAGATATTTCCTGTGCCTGCTTATTTAATTTTCAGAGGATGTGGGAGAAATATAATCTGCTAAATTAGGCATGAAAAACTGTACATAAGGAGAAAGCTCCCTGATTTCTGCCTTGAAAAAGAAGTGACTTTAATTACAAATTCAGATAAAGCAGCAATCACATTTTCCATTTATACAGCTTTTTTTTTTTTTTTTTTTTTTTTTCACACAAGCAATAGGTTTAATCTTTTCTCCTTTATTTGGAGATTGAGAAGTGTAGGAGTATGAGAATATTTCACATGAACAAGACTACAGAAATCTCCCTCCTAGATGCTGTAAGTAATGTATAGCTCAGATAACACTGAGTTTTGCTGTCTAAATCCTGCTTAAAATTGCAGTAGAAACCTATGCAAGCCCCAGGATAAACTTGGTCTATTCTTTTGATTCCCACCACTCATAAGCTATTTATAACACATCTATGTATACTATATTTAAATTTAGTATACTAAATATAGTTTATACAGTATCTTATGCCAATTATAATGTATATGTATTGTATTAAGGATACTGTGTTTAAATTTAAATATCAAAAAAAAAAAAAAAAGCTGGTCTGTATTAAAATACATAAATACCAACGAAGAAGACCCCATAGAAGATCTTCAAATTATTATGCAGTTGTGCTGATACTACTCTAGTCAAGTTTAGGAAGCATCACTTTACTTTAAATACTTGTCATTTGCATTTTAAAAATAAATCATGTTGGTGTCACTGGCTGTTAGACACCCAGTGCTTCCACATCAGTTAGCTGGCAACTAAGGAGATGCAGTGCTGTAGGTACATCAAAGAATTCAAAGAGAGTTGATTTAAAAAAAAAAAAAAAGTAGAAGAAGGGATATTGGAGAAAAGATATGAAAAGAAGCCTTGTCAGCCTAGACCTCTGGATGTTTTGATATGATTTCCTTGCTGTTTGTACCTGCTTGGCTTCCTAGCAGATTAGTTTGCTGGAGATGATGGCAAGGGGGTTGTCTACACCTGTAGTGTCACACACATACTGGGGCACAGAAGTGTTCATCCCTTTGGACATTTTCACAAGGTTCTGTCCAACCTGGACAAGGCCAATTTCAGGCTCAGGAGGTCCCCAAAGATTTTACAAACTGAAGTTTACCTTGTAGAGAAGGCCTCTCCTGATCAGCTTTTTTTGGCCTTATTCAGGTTTTGATTGCTTTGGTTTTGCACTCAGTGCATCTCCCCATCTGCCTTATTTGGGGTAGACAAAACTGTAATTAAACATGCTATTATAAAAGTTGATATTATCCCAGGTTACATTAGGAGTGTTCCTTTGATTTGGTAATAAATGAACTGGGAGCAACATCCCATCCTTTGTCTTGATTATGAACTTCTCTGACACTGCTGCAAATTAAGAATAAATCTGTTATTAAATTGGAGTACCAAAAAATAAATAAAAAAAATTTATCCACTGCATTTATCCCGTCTATGAACCTCCTGAATGAAAGCTGTGGGTCTGACTCTGCTTGTCCTTATGGTGGTTTCACAGTGATGTAACTTTAATGACTTTGGAGGAGTTACTGCTGATAGGTGCCCTCACGAGTAATCAAAAGCAGAACTGGTTGCTCCTGTGCAGGGCTCTTCTACCACAGACAGAAACAAAAGGTATTTCTTTCCAAACCTCAGCTATTTAGTCAGTCGTGAAATATTGCTTCCCTTCACTTGACAGAACTGGATCTGATGTTTACGAAAAAGAAGAATTAATTATACAAGGTTTAGCCACAAACATCTGTTTTTTTTCCTGCTTTTAAATAAACATGGCTCTTCAGCTGGTGCCGGGCTGAAGGGGAAGGGAAAAGATGCAGACAGCAAAATATCACCGTGGGTTAACACAAGTGGTCTGAGCTTCTTGTCAGGGATGACTCCGCTCCCTTCCCCAAAACTCAAGCAAGGAATATTCTCATCAACAGCAAAAAAATATATTTCTATCAGTGAACCACGATGTCAGCTCATCTGTCTGCTTGTATTTAGATTTTGGGAGCTTGTGAGAGGATTAAAACCACTTGTTTCTTTTCTTTCTTTCTTTCCCCCTCTCCTCCTTTTTTTTTTCCTTTTTTTTTTTTTTTTTTTAACTTGTCACTGCAATAAAGTTGGCTGTGGCTCTGGGGAGTCCTCTGTAAAGTACAATGCCCTGGGCTATGGGAGATGGAGCCCTCAATAACTGATATGAAAGGTCCTTAATTAAGCACTTAGCATTTCAAGGCGGTTATCACGGTTAACCCACAGCCCGAGCTGGCAGTCCGTCACCACCGATAGGCCACCTACACCACTAACGGGAGTTGAGTCGAGTCTTTTGTACTTTAGGCGAGGAGCCCCGAGGCACCGGCTGATCCGGTGACCCTCCCAGATCCACTTTCTCTGCCGGAAGGAACTGGATATCGGATGTGACAACACTGCAGGCTGGGGAAGGTGGTTCTTTTTAGGTTGGTTTCTCTTTTTCCTTTTTTTTCCCTTTCTTTTTTTCTTTTTTTCCCTTTTTTTTTTTTTTTTTATTTGTTTTGTTTCTTTGTTTTTTGTTTTGTTTGCTTGTTTTGTTTTTTGGTTTTGTTTTTGTCTGTTTGTTTGTTTGCTTTTTTTCGTTGGGTTTTTTCCGTTTCCTCCCCGAAGAGCAAGGATTGAGCCGAAAGTTAGGATGACAGTGGCACTTTCTTGGCTCTCTGCATTAGTACGAATCTGACCAAACCAAATGAAGGAATAATTCTGAACATATTATCAAAACAGAAGGGAAAACCCTGTTGCTGTTGTGCATTTAATTATTTCACTGACTACATATGGCCATTGGGAAGTTAACTGAGAAAGAGGCTGCTCGTCCCCCAAGTCCCACTCTCCTTCCAGTTCCTCTGGACATGAGAACATTTATGTTTCAGGGGAAGTTTATCTTTATGTTAAGGAGAGGGGGAAGACTTTTGTGGCATTAAAATAGAAAGGGTTAATGGAATGAACTATAGATTAAATTGTAATGCAATCAAAGAAAACCAAACACTTTATAGCAGACAACCATCTTCTGGTGTTTGGGTCTGTGTCAAGCCATGGATGTGGAAAATTAAAGCCATACTGAGAAGGGAAATGAACCATGTCTAATACATCCCCAGCAATAAAATGTTTTCACTAGGACTGTAAAACTGTGGCTTACATTAGGAAAAAGAAAATCAAACTATATGTCAATTCCACATCATGGGACATGAAGTGTCCACAAAAATTTATATTACTATTTAGAAGTGTTTCATTCTGGTGTTTTATTGTGATTGGATGCGCCCTTCTCAGTATCTTTTGACTGGTATGAAAATGATTTGAACTACTTTTTTAGCATTTATTTTACATCTATTACCTGTTCTATTACTTTTTATTATTTTATTGTGCTTGTGTAGAGGATTTTGCACAGTTTTCATTATAATGTAACATTAAGTCAATTTATTTGTGTATTACACGCTGTATAATTGCACCTTTTTTTGTGGAACAATTTGGATTTCATTATCCAACAAATCAGCAGTGTTACATTTTGAAAAGCTCTTGTTAGAAATCAAGTGCATTTTCCAACTAAGACAACAGAGGTCAAGTTTGCATCAAAAAGGGAGCAGTGGATTTCTTGCCTAAGACACTTGCACAGATGAGGAAGGTCGTGGTGGAAACAGAAATACTCATTTCTTTGAGAAAATTTTTAATTACTGTGGTCCAGATCAATGGACATCAATATTTGTCAGAAGGGAAATAGGCTGGAACGAGGTGGTCTGACATGGATCAAGTTTGGAGGGAATAGATGAAAGTGAAAGCAAATGGGTGAAGGGATCATGTCAAATCTAACAGCATTTTTGTTTAATATTCTTCTTTATCATTTTGCTCCTTAATTTACAAGTGCCATAAAGAGTATAACTAACATAGGCAAAGTGGGGTCTACATCTGTTTGTGCAGCTCTGCTTTGCTATCATTTAGCAGGCTTAAACTTTTCAAAGGAGGTGGCATAGCAGCAATTACATCTCTCTCAAAGGTGAACTGACAGCCCCTCTACCAAAGGAATGCAAAATAATGTTTTAAATAATGCACCAAGGATGAGAATAGTTGTGAAAGTACAAACCCTCACCTTTTTCTTAATCTGCCAAAATTTCTACCTGGATCCCTCACTTCTTTTCCAGTAGTCAATACAGCTTCAACCAGAAAAGTTAAAATTAAATAGTGAGTTAATAAGTTAGCATCTTGTATCCTGAAATACTCATAGTCTGAGGACACCTTTTCACTCTTAGACCTCCTGTGTAATTCAGCTGTCCTGTTGTGACAGTGGGACCACCAGTTTCCAAAGGGTTGGGATTTCACCACCTCTTTTTCTTTTCTGCTTAGTAGGATCTTTTTATTGAAGATACTGGATTTGCAGGCAGGGATTTATGTGTGTGTCCATACAGAGCTGAGCCCAACTACTCTACAGGATCACTTGAACTTCCATGAGTAGTGAGCCTTCCAGGTCTTCTAGAAATGAGGGAAACAATGGAAATAACCTACTTTTAGTGCTTTAAGAGTTGTCAGCTTTTATGTAGAACTGAAGTCCCTTGAACTGAAATGGATGCAGAAAATGAGAAATTGAATGGTATTTTGCAAACACTTTTTTTTTTTTTTTTTTTTTTCCCGCTCATATTGGAACTATTTTGCTGCTGATAGATTTATTCCTCTAAAATATTGTTCTGACAGACATTATGCTCTGTACTGAAATTCCTTAAGGAAGATGTGAGTAAAAGCAAAACAGGTTTGGAAGCTTTTACAAATGTCACACTTTTTCAACAAATTGTCAAGTTCGCTCTTGAGCTGTGGTTTCAAGTCCTCACCTGCTACATGGGAGGAGATGAATCAGAAAAAAAAGAAAAAAAAATAAAACAAAAAGAAAAAAAAAAGAAAAGCTGAGTATTTCAATTACTAATACCACTTTTTAACTCAGTCCTTTAATTGTCTTTTCCATCTCAACTGCCTCAGAAGCTGTACTACACAAAGCCTTGTTTACTGCCACCTCCTTCCCCAACCACACATCAAATCACAATGTATTCCAACACCTCTCAGAGGTTAAACAAAAGACTGAGGATTACAGCAGAACAATGCAGGGTGGCTGTCCAGGAATAAATATTTTCCTCCATTTCCTTCCTTTTCTAATGTCTGTTATTCAGGTCCTGAACTCTTCTAGGTGTGTGTATGTGCTGTATGTGTGAATACCATTCAACGTTCCCATTAAAAAGCCACAAATAACATCTCAAATTCTTGACTTGTTTTGAACTATTAAACATTTGGTTTTTCACATGTGATGAAAATGAAAATGGATTTTTTTCCCCACTCATTTTCTGTGAGTATTTATCTCTATGTGAGCTGAGATGAGCTCAGCAGCCTACACACACAGGTATGTGCCAGCTAATAAATGCTTGTTGGGTTTGAAATGGGTTTGAAAAAAATATCCACCTCCCATTTCCAAACAGAGATCAGTGAAAACCTCTATATTTTGCTAGTAGATGGTCACACTCAGTAATCAGTGGAGTAATGAACTCCATCACTTCAAAAGAGATCATCATCTGAGTGGGTGATGATCCAGCCTGAAGGGCTTTGTCTCAGTTCCTCAGTTTCCCACAGACTTACTGAGTGGGTCATTTAAGCCACTGAAAATCAGAGCTTCAAAAGATTTTTTTTAGGTATTTAAGGATCAATAACCTGAGCATTACCCTACAAGGGTAATGAAGCTTTTCTGCAACAGCTCTTGGACACACATGATGTTTACAATTCAGCTGTGATCATAAGAAAGGGGAAGTGTGGGGTTTGTTTGTTAATTTTTTTTTTTTTTTTTTTGAGGGCAAGACCTAAACAAGTATCACTTCCATTGAGTAATAAATTGCCTACACCCATCAGAGTGCTAAAAACATGCTAGAATGTTAGTTCTCAGTAAGATCTTTTCTCCAAGGAAAGGCAAGCATGAAAACATACTACAAGCAAGAAAGAAATTAAAAATTAATTATTCTCATCACTTTTAACTCATTAAGTTTCTGTGACAAAATTTTCCTTCTGTTGAATTTATAGGAAATGCTCCCTAAGTCCCATTTAGTAAATTCTGATCAATAGGAAAAACCCAGAACCTCAAAGGATAGGAGTAATTCACCAAAAATGCTATAGAAAAGGGGAATCAGAGCAAATATTTTCAGTACACAGTGGGCAGTCTAGCAGCTGAGCATCTAGGTAATTTCCAGAGAATTTAACTTTAGGCAGTCAGGTTGAAAATATTTACTTTGGTATTAATGGCAAACTACTAGGATTTTGCAGTTAATGATTTTTTTTTATAATTGCTTTTAATCATGTAGAGGTGATATTTAGTAAAGAGCCTGCACAGAGGTATGTAAAAAGTCAAAAATATCACATTATAAAGGCATTGTTGTATATTTTTATTTGACATACGGATTTTACTTGATTTTAATTTAAATACTTTTACTTACACAAACTTGGCATGCTAATACTTTAAAGCAAAGCAAGTACAACCTAATAAATTTGTAGCAATACATTTTTATATTTATAAATTGGATGTATATTTTACAACAGTTTGGATGACATTTCTGCTTTTGCAACACACCAGATGTCACAATCTCAAATTCTGAAACCATTTTTTAAATTAAAACGCAAATATTGCCACGCATAGAACAACCTTTTGTGACATCAGAAGGAACAAGGACAAGATTAGAATATAGGACTGCAAAGGACAAGATTTTTAATCTCTTGTAGAACTGGATCATCACACAAAATCTCATTGAGAAAAAAATGTGCACCCTGCCATACAGTTGGCCACTAGGTACTTCCTCATAGCTTATAGGAAATCAGAAGTATTTGTTATATAAATTGTTGTTCATGAGCAAAATTTTCAGCCATACTGTGGCACAGTGAATAGGGGAGATCAAGATTGTTACCAAAGGCCAATAACTCTACAACAGCAGGGAATTTGTTTATTAAAAATTACCCTATAATCCTTGGAAAAATGTACTTTGCTAAAAGAAGACACTTCCCTCCTGCCTATAAATAATAAAAAATGGAATAAAATAAATTAAATATGATTTTTTTTTTCAATGTGACCATGGAAAAAAATTCTCTTAGCTTTCCAATGGTAAAAATAAATTTTGATCTGAATCTCTAAATGGGAGAGATGAAAACTGAACACATGATAATAAAATGAGAAGTACCCTGCGTAGTTCCTGTTTCCAGCATGACACAGAAATGTAAAAATACCCTAAGCTGAAAAAGCCTGGCATTTCTCAATTGTTTTCAAACTAACAATTCTGTCACATAACAGCTCCCAGAAAGTGCAACCTCTTATTTTTTTAGTAATCTTAGTTCATGTAATATTGGTTCAATTATTCTTGTTGGTTCCTCCACACCTTGAGTAAGTATTTATGACCATAAATGCTCAGACTCTTAATGGGCATTTGTACAAGATGCAGTAGAGTTACTCTAGAGATCTCCCATTACCTTCACCAGTATTTCTTCTTCCATGTTCATCCATTTCTGCTCTATATTTATCTCAGAGAAGCATCTTGAGTCCCAAAGAAGTGTTTGATAATAAGAATTCATAAGCAATGACTTATGCATAAGCAACGACCTATTTACATGCAATTGATTCTGTGGGGAGAAGGAAACTGAACCTAAGATGAGAAACTGCACAACACATTGAAGACCCATTTAATTTACATACCTAATCTGGGGATGGATTCTGTACAATGAAATTCAGTTTGTTGTCTCTTTGCTGTCTAGAGCTCCCTTCTAGGAAACAACTGTGACAGAGAAGTCCTTAACGGGGCACTTCTGATCAGAAAACCCTTCATCCCTATGACTCCCTCACCCTTTCCCTAGGATTTTATTGGCATTTGTGTGTAAAAAAAAAAAGTCTATAGAAAAATGTTTCCAAGTGAAAAATTTTGAAGTGTGGGCTGGGCTTTGTCTTTGGGCAGGAGCAAAACCAACAAACCCCATTTTCCCTCTGCCCCATACTCCCTGCTTTCTCATTAGTCAGCTGAAGGTGAAGAAGAAAAAAAAAAAAACATACACACTGCTATGAGAAGTGAAATTAGCAGAGTGAAGTCTCACATAAAGGAGGAGGTTTCCTCAATGCAGGATTTTTTTAATTACAACTATTTTATTTCATTGTTTGCTAGGGAGAGCCAGGGTTTTGAACAGTGCTGGCACGTAGCTATTTCCTCTCTTGTGAGAAAGATGGGAGATGACATGTCAGTGCAATTCTTTGTCAGGAATATACATCTGCATGAAGAGAGTAGAGTTAAAAATTTAATCTGTGAAGCTATTTAGAGAGTGGATAGGCCTTGACAGGCCTCCCAAATGTATTAAAAGAACAAGAACAGCAGAGTTGTGGAAAAAAAAAAGCTGTTGCAAGCAAACAGAATGAAACTAAGCTTTCTTGACAGAATCAGTTTGCCAAATGACTTTAAAATTGCACTATGTCTTGTAGTTTTTTTCTTAAATAGATTTTAATTTAAATGTGTAAAGCAGAAGAAACTTGCTTGACTTCAGAGACCTGCACAGCTTTTCCTTAAAAAACAAAAGGATCCTTGCCAGTGATGTTTAGTCAGGTCATGAGGCTGATGAAGGAAGGATGGGTGGTGCTGAGGTTGAGCTCCAGACTCTGCTGAGACAGCCTCAATTCCTGCCTATGCATTGATTTTGTGTGTGACTTTCTGCAAGATATTTGATTTTACTATACCCATTTGTGCAAGCACTGAAATATTCTGGAATTTGGGTTCCCGTGTCACTGAACTGCACATGGAAATGCTGCCCTCTTCATCACATGCTTCCCTGCCTGTGAAATGGAGACATGCTGCTTTCTTTATTGGTCTTTTTCCTGTGTATAACAAGCCTTTGAGGCAGGGCAGCTAAATTTAGGTGGTAGTCATCTTGCCTAAATAAAATTGTCTAAAAGTTAGACATCTATTCCAAATCAGTTTTGACTTTTTCTGCAGTCAGGCATCTTCAGAAACCAATTCCTTCTCTCCATTTTAGATATGGCTGTTAGAATAGGATGAATCACACTCTTAAAAGCCCTTTCTTCCTCTGGTGCCTGTAGAAGAAATATTTATGACTCCTAAAACCAGGAATATTTTACATAGCTAAAGACAATCCCATTGTCCAATGCAGTACTCAGTACAAAGTGGTTTCTAAGAGCTGTGTTAAAGTAACCAGTACAGACCAGTCAAGTCTTAGATAGCTGACAACTGCTTTGCCTTGAAGCCAAATCTCTACCTCCCACATTTACAGTCAAGCAGTGCAGAAGCATTTATAGAGTTCTGGGCATCACAGGCTTGGAATTGAATGGAACTGCTGGCTGGAAGGGATCCTTCAGGGCTGTCCTGCAGGAAGATGTTTATTCTGTGCCATGGACAAAGTAAGGGCAGTTCCAACAGATGTTTATTTCCTTTGCTCTTCTTCCTGTGCCCCATATACCTGCCTGACAGCATTACTTGAAGCATAAGATTTCAAGTAGTGAGTGAAAAAGCATTTCACAGTTGTAATTAGAGCAACTCTGGCCACACGTAACTACTAACCATGAAAAATGAAGTCCATATGCTGCTGAATGACCTCAGAAGACATTTCATTTTGTTGATATGAAACTATATCACTTTGAAAGTAGTGAGTAGATTTAAAAAAAAAAAAAAAAAAAAAAGTCCAAAGCTATATTCAGGATGAAATGAAACACTCTTTCTGCTCAAACAACTCTCTCAGGAGACAGTGAAAGACCAATCTGTGTGTAGTAGCTTCTACTCATCAGTTACTCCCACACCATGGAAGCCTCTGAGAGAATTCTAGGAGAAGAGCAGTACACAAGCTCACACAGAACAGAATTAAAGTTTGCAGAAATCTGTGTGGCTTTCCAAACCTGCAAACCTGCAGGCAGACAAGTGGACTCAGTGAAGTTGATGAGATTTCATTATAAGTTTAAAACTATTTTCTTTTTTTTTTTTTTTTTCATATAATCAAACATTGCTACTTTCAAGGCTTTATTTCAGTATACAACAATCAGCCATGAAGATTTTTGCAATATATTTGCTCTTTTCCCAGGTGTACCTGAGTTTCCATTTTAAGCTCTCAGTACAGTAGTAGTTCATGCAATACTGGGACTTCCCATTCTCATGTGATTTTATTTGTGACAAGTTGTAATAGCATCTAGATTTACTGATTCTTAGCCAAAACTATGATATACACTGATCCTCTCCAGAATGGAAACTAAAGATCTGGATAGGATCCCAACAGGTTTTGAATTCAAGATTAAATATTTCATAGAATATTGCACTGCCCTTAGAAAAGATAACTCAAGGATTGCTTAACTATTGACAGGGTGTTTTCTGTTCCTTCATCTTCATCATCGTAGAATGGTTTGGCTTGGAAGGACCTTAAAATCATCCAGTTTCAATCTCCCACTAAACCAAGTTGCTCCAAGCCCCATCCAACCTGGCCTTCAACACTGCTGGGGAGGGAGCAGCCACAACTTCCTTGGGCAACTTGGGCCCCTGTGTCACCACCCTCATGGTGAAGAATGATGAAGTGACTGGGAATTGGCAAAAAATAATCAGAAGGTGGTGGAATTTGTATAGTTTTGCTTGTTGGCACACAACATGACATAGCTGACTTACATTATAACTTTGAGCAAGCCACAAAGGTGTGATTTCTTTTATTGTGTCTTCTTTCTATTACAATTTCTTGTTTGATTCTATTCTTAAAGAATGGTAAGGAGGCTTTTTACCACTTTGTCTGCTATCAAGAGCCACTTCAGCCACAGCATTTACAGATTTGTAACCAGTCAAGCTCAGCTACTTAATGAAGTGCTTGAGGAAAACATTGTCTTTTTGTGCTTTATTTCTGTGACTTTTGATACATGGATTAGGGGGTCATAAACAGGGTCTTGTTGACTGGAGAAATAGGTCTGCAAAGAAAGAAAAAAAGAACACTATTTTTTCATACCCAGGCTTATGTTTTACTAATATCAAAATATTTGATACTGATAAAAAGGATGAAAGAAGAAGGGGGAAGGAGCATATTTTTTTTCTTCATTCTCATTCTGACCTTATCTATTAAAAAAAATATTTACAGTGTATTCAAATATTGCATTTTAGTAATGCAGATCATTTTAGTGCAATGTTTTAAATACTTGATGCTTTTATATTACACAAACACCCAAATAAAATGATGGGAAATGAAATCAATAAAATTTTCGTTCTCTAACGAAGAACTCTTTAGTACTCCTTAAAAAGACTTTTTATTTAAACACTTGGATTTTTGATTCAGATAGAACTTTAGCCTGTATTCTGACTCAGAACATCTTTTTTTTTTTTCCAAGTGCCCGAAGTACCCAGAGCTAATGAGTACTGTGAACTACTGAGATAGGAGTTCCTGAATTACTATGATACCATAACAGAGTTGAATTTACAGGAATACATCTAATAAAAATTATACCAAGATTCCTGAAAGGGAAGGTAGGAATGGATTATTTAAGCAAGGGAAGAACAGAGAAGGTGGAGTAATTGGGAAGAAAATACAGAGACGTGAATTGCAAAGAACAGGAATGCAGAATGTGTTGTTTGTGGTTACAGCAATGAATGAGAGATTTAAAGGAAAAGTTGGAAGGATTTTGTATGTCACACATCTTGTAAAGACCCAGAACCCCTGGATTTGTTGTCTAAATATAATAATCAGAAGACACAAAGACTTGATTCCTTATCTTCTGCATGGTGCTGGGTAAATTTTTAGTTTCTTGAAGATTTTCTTAGGTAACTTCAACATTATACTCTCAGTTTAATGACAGAGGTTGCTAAGAAGTCACTGGCAAATGATTCTTGTGCCTCTAGAGGGTGGTTCATCTCATCCTAAACCAAAACCAGGCAAAGTAAATCAGATAATTTGCAGCTGCAAACACATATCTGTTTCCTTTGAGAATAAAGAAGCTTTGGGTGATGATACCTGAGCTGGATACATGATTCAGTGGAACTGAATTGTATCCTTTATTTTACACTGAATAGTGTCCCAGATTTGTACAGCTAAGGCCAATGACTTCTAATATCTGTGAACTTATACCTCTTTTCTTTCAATTGGAAAACAAAATAATATTGTCTAACAAAGAGATTATCCCAGGGTTTTCACTTAAACACAGCAGCACTGTGGCTGTTGAAAGCACGATATCAGGTCAAGAAATCTTATTCTGTTCTAGGAACAAGAAGGCAGGTGTTTAAATAAATAATAAGGTTTTAAGAAAAACTTACTTGGGAATAAATCACCTATTTCATTGTCAGACCTATCTCTGAAGGTAATAAGAAAAAGGAAATACCCAAAATATTAATGCACTGACTATTAATATAAACAAGAATGTTGAGAAAAGAGGCCTGCCTTTGATTTTAAATGTTTCATGGGCATGAGTATGTCTGTCATTATTACTTTTTAAATAGCTAGAACACAGGTTTTTGGGGCTGCTAAAGCAGCAGAAGTAGAATTTTTAGCACTTCTTGTACTTAACTGCTTGGTAATCTGAACTGAACCTGGTGTTGTGTATTTATTCCCTCTTTATGTGTCCAAATTTTTCTTTTACCAGATACAGAAGTGGGTAAACAGCAAGACATGTGAACCAGACAGAATAGTGGGAGCAAAATGTAGTAACCCAAAGTGCAATATATCCAGTCTGTTCTGATGGAAGTTTTGCAGAAATCTAAAGTAGTAAAAAATATTAGAAAACCTTCAGCTAAAAATTATTCTTCAAAAAAGTAGCCTGAAAATATGATGAGGTTTTGAATAAGGTAATTTTTGAAAGTATAGCACAAAAACTATGCAAAAATGATGATGCCCAATTTTAAGTAGCACCATCTATGAATAGTCTGTTTCCTATTCTTTCCATCCAACCCAACGAGGCCTCTCTAAGAGACCTAAGCTATTATAAATCATGTTTGTCTGGATGCAACATCTCATGCTTACAGAAACTCACACACTGAATGCCTTTGTAAGACTTCAGGATGTAAAATATCCTCAGGCCTTAGTTCTTATTGAGGAGCAATAATGTATCTCTTGCATTTAGAAGCCTATGAAGGGCATAATTTTTATTCCCAGTCTTAGCCTTTAGGTGTCAGATTAATAGGGTGTAGAAGATTTAAAAGTAGCATCCTGAGGCCCTGAAAGCAGGATTCATCTAACCTAATTTTAGCCATCTAAAATTTAGTGGCTCAATTTAATAGCCCACACATGCTGTGGTTCCTAGTGCCATCTGAGACATAGGAGCTGCAGCTGGAGTCCAGGTGGAATACTTTAGGGTATCCCAAATATCACTAAGTAGTCGTGTTTAGCCAGCTGACTGCTCAAAAAGTGTCTACTTCATATTAATTACTTAGGATATGGTTTGGTTCAACATTAAGACACATAAATATAGGTGTTTGCCATGTAGGTGCTTGCATAGATACTGCATGTCTAAGGTCCCATCATTCATGATGAGAGTTTAGTCAATATAGTTCAGTTGCCTAAAAATGCTCATATAGTGTCATTTGAGATCACTCATGGGGGTTGTCCCCCAATATCTTGTTTTTCCAGTTGATGGCTCCCCTGTAGTTTCTGCACTACACCTACCATGACCAGACAGAGGTCTCATATACTCTTGGCCAACTCTGAGATGGTTATAAAAGTGAAGCAATTTTCAAGAGGTTCTTAGGAGCTTTTCTGCTCTGAAATGGAGATTGACTAAAAGGGGAGCTTATTTCTGAGTGTGTCATAAATGATCATGTTTTAAGTAGCATCCCCATGTCATAAGGATAGGACTTGATGATCTCAGAGGTCCCTTCCAACCCAGCCGATTCTATGTTTCTGTGATTACTCTTGAACAAAAAAACCTCAGCAATCTGTTTAGCCACACCTGAAAACTAATAAAGATACAACTTTTATTAATATTTCATGTTAACAACAAGCAAACTCATCTCCTGCAGATCTTCTTCCCATAACTAATCTGAAAATGTTATGAAAAAAAATCTGTAAAAACCTATGTTAGGTTGAACCATCCAAGAAAGAAAAAGCAAAATTTCAGAGGTGAGATTGTTGGAATGGTGATAAAAATAAGGCCAGGCAGAGGGAAAATGACAGCACAAGAGTATAAAATGATAAAGAAAAAGATAGAAAACCACCCAGGAACATCAAGAAGGCTGACAGGTTTACCATCTGACTGATAATTTGTGTACCTGATGCTCATGATCAGCATGACAATGCTTAGCCTAGCAACTCATAAATCATAGCTATCTTCTGTGTTTATTTAAGCAATTGATATCTGCTTTTTACTTTTAAAAAGTGTATATTCTGTTTATTTATGTACTTCTTTACACATACTAAAGTGTAAAAAATTGTCCCAGAGACACTTAATTAAGATTAATGCTTCACTGTTAGGCTCTCATCTTCTCACTCTTCCTCTCCCTGCCTTGATGTACAGCCTGTATAAAACTGAGTTTAAATACTGGCCCAGGTCCAAACAAGTGTGATATTTGGTGGATTGGTGCCCAAATAGTTGCAGCCAACTGGACTAATGAAAAGTAAAGAAGTAAGTCAATAAATGCAAGCATCCAGCCTCCCTGGTTGTCTGACCATTTCAGTGTATTTAAGGCAAATATTCAAAGGAAGAATTCCACCTCTTGTCTGTGCTGCCACCTGGTTTTTCAATTAGAGGCACCCTGCTCTCTCAGGAAGCTCATTGGCAAGGTTTAGGATCTTCATAGGGAAGACAGCATTCAGCAGAAGTTGTTTTCTTAGGATAATGGATGGGGGGGTTCCAGCTCTCACAGATAATACTGGAACTCTGATAGGTTTCTCTGTTTCTATCAGATGTTTCTTTGGGCTGTCCTCAATTCTTTCTACTGAAGATTGAATCCAAGATAATAGTTTCATAATGTGCATTGAAAACACAGCTGAAATAACTTACACTGCTGCTTTCTCTACCTAAAAGATGAAATATTGTGGCCAAGAAGTAAGAGCTTCATTTTGGTTTCCTCCTCTGCCCATTTTTCTAAGTAAGAAATGACAAATGGCCTCTTTTGGAGGTGACTCCTCAGCATTTCTTGCAAAACCGTTCTACCTGTCACAAAAGAATTAAGGAATAACTGAGACAAAAAGAAGGCTTAAGAAAGATATTATTTCTTTATGTTTGTTCAGGCACTTGGCTGGGATGGGGAGATGAAAAAGCATTTAAATAAACTCCTTTAGTTTTGTCAGAAGTTCATTAGGGAATTTTGAGATAATTGCACAAAAATTTTGAACTACAAAGGATTAGACACAGTAAATTTGCATATTGTGTAGATTGATTGGGAGAAATAAATGGAAAACATGGGCAGGCTGTTTCACTTGAGGAGAGTACATTTTCTGCTGTGTTTGTTTCTTGATTGTAAAGAATGAAAACCACTTTGTGATCCTGGAGGAACCTGAACAAGAGCTGGGTGCTCAACAAGATCTGCTATGTTGACACTCAAGGTTTTCAGAGCAGTTCCAGGTCCTAAGTGTCAAGGACCTGGGAAACTTTAATAAGTGGAGGCAGGATCAGCTAATGAGAGGTTGATTTGGGTGCACAAATTTTGTCTGTATCCCACCATAGGCATCTGTGCATTGCTCACAGACCAGCTCACTGTGCTTATATACTTATATGAAAGTGAAGCAGAGTAACAAAGCAGAAAAAAAAAGGGCTGGATAAGCAATTTAGAATAAAAACTGTATTCAGCAAATAATCTGCATGTGCATGCTCATGGGTTATTCACAAACAAACTTAAATGTGCTGAACATTGGATCAGCCAAGTCATGAGATGCTTACTGAGATGAACTGGTGGTTGCAGAAGGTTTTTCTTTCATCCAAGCATTTTGCTTTTTAGTGTCATGATTAAAAACCTCCAGAATCAAACCCAACATTTTAACATTTCCTCAGCATCATCTGTGTTGAGAAAATGGATGTGTGCCTTCTGATAGACTATGCAGAAGATTTCAGACCAAGAAGTAATCATGATTTTTTTTTAAACTCGGGAACTCCTAAATTAATTTTTAATGGGTGATCCTAAGAAAGGTACTGCAGATATGTATCCAGAGATAACTCTTCCTAAAAGACAAGGAATAAGTAATAACACACTTTGAGGCAGTGGTGAATAAAAGAAAGAAAGTAAATATTAGATTAACTGGAAATCTTGGGTGTTTTTCCTGCTCATTGGGTCAGCTCTCCCAAGAACATGACAATAGTAATCAAGTCCAGCTCCTTGCTATCACAGTCCATCATATCACTGCTCAAGCTTCCCTCTAAAAAGGAACAGTAATTTTGTTCTCATTTAATCTAAATTCTTCTTTCTTTTCAAATGCTTTTCCCGAATCTCCTCGGCTGAATAATTAGAATCTGCCAATAAGTTCAGATCTTGGTCAGGTTCCACATTTGGGGTTTCAATCTGGTTCAGTCCTACAAGAATTAGTTCACTGAAGTGCAAGGGTACAAGAACTGCTTTGTTATCAGGTACTTACTGATCCCCTGATATTTTTTACACATTGCCTCTGAACACAAGCTAAGAGATTGCGTTAAAAACTTTCATGCCCCTAAAGTTAGACTCAGAATCTCCATTGATTCATATATGCAAAAATTGCTAATTACTTTAAGCCTAAAGCCAAGACCAGAATTTTCTAAATCTTTCATAATGCACTTAACTATAACATAATCACTCACATCCAGTCATGTGTTGATGTGAATCTATCCTTAGCTCCTTTCTTTTTTTTCTTGGCTTGAGACATACTGTATCCCAAGCCTGTCCAAAATATTAAAGTTAACTCTATGAAACATCTTTTTGTATTTAAAAATTGAATAAAAGGTAAGTTCTGCCAATTAAAAAAGGTAGAGTATAGCCTACATGTATATCTGTGGTTAACAGTTTGTATATCTGTAATTAAAAGAATATTTTGGTTAGGTTTTATTGAACTAGGGTGTGAATTTGGGGTTTTTTTTGTTGTTTTGTTATTTTTTTTATTTTGCCCTGTTAGCTTTGAGAAAACAGGTCACCTCTGCAGATAGATTGCAGCAAATCTGATTTATGGTCAAACCCTACAGAAAAGGAATCCCTATGAAATATTCACTTTGATTCAACTGCAGTGGGAAAATGTAAAAATAGAGAAGGCTCATGACACGATATATGAAAATAATTCATTCTTCTGTATATGAAAAATGAGAAGATCCGACAGCATCAATGATTCATCCTCTGCTAATACAAATTCAAAGGAAAGGAAATGCTGGATTTTGTAAAACAACAGCCTGACAAGAGTTAAGCTGCCAACTATTGTTTCAGATCATTATTTCCAGAAAAATGGGAAGATGGGTATTGTGTTTTCACCTGCTGTAGCTTCCTAGCACACTATTAGCCTGCACAAAGGGGTTTCTATCTCGTTTGCACCATCCACAGACATATTAAGACTATGAACAGCTGGTGAACTGTTTTGTTACTGTTTGCAGTGCATGTCACTCTGTTGGTTTTTTTTTTTTTTTTTTGTTTTGTTTTGTTTTTTCCAGAGCATATCCTGTCCTATTATGCTGATGAATTTTTCTCCATCAACACACTGGGGCAGTTACTCAGTTGGTGTAAATCAGCAGAGCTTTGCTGAACGAAGCCAAGACTGCTGTGGGTTTACACCAACTGAGAATCTGACCCACAAATCCTAAGACAAGCAGATAATTTCCAGTGAATTATTTATAGGGTGAGTTTCACATGAGTTTCTGTTTATGAAAAATCCCTGAATATTCTGCATTCTGTGCGAAAGTGCTTCACAATCTTTCTTTTTGGCAAAGAATCTCTTTGTCTGCAAAAATTGCAGGTAATGGGTACACTGCTCAAAACAAGTTGATGGAAGGTTAGGCAGACCCATGAGCTTCCCAGATTATTGCAGTCCACTTCTTGCTCTTGCTGACAGAACCATTTAAAAGATTTTAATATAATTTTAAATATTATTTTGCTTTCTCGATTTTAAGATTTACGATCATGAAGGTTGCTGACACAGCCATTTAAAAGATTTTAATATAATTTAAAATATTGTTTTGCTTTCTTGATTTTAAGATTTAGTATCATGGAGGAGGTTCTGCAATAAAGTGCATTGGTGATGATAATTCCTTGACCAGAGTGAACAATCCACTGAAATGTATAATTGTGAGCACATGGAATTATATTTATTTCCACTTAGTGGAAGAAGGGTGCAGTGGCTGGGATACAAGATCTAGGAGGCTGACACAATGAAATCCTCTCCAGACTTGCAGAAACTCTTCAAAGCAAGTCAATTTAACTTCTCTGCAGTAAATTTTCCCTATCTATCTGTTAAACTTTGGAGTAATTCCCATACATTTAGGTTTCCAAAAGCTGGTCAGCGATTGTGAGAAAGCCAAGAGGATTTCTGTACACTTCATGGATAATTTATCCCACCCACTTTAGATGTGTCGTGGAATGGGATGGAGTTGTCTAACTCTTTCCATGGTGACCTGATCTTTCTGATGCTCTGAATCATTCATACTCTTACACTGACAGGGCTGGCAACACGATGGAAGTCTGAGACATTTGGTTGTGTGCCCTTCTTCGTGCAGGATTGATCCCATCCAACCTGAGCTGTGTGTGGCACAGCAGTCTACACTTAAAAAGGATGTCTGAGTGCCACTCATGATCAGGAGAGGGGTATGCACTTACATTTTACCTTTCAAAATAGATAGAACATTTTCCACCATTATTTTATCATTTTAAATGATCAAGAGAGCTCTTTTTTCAGCTAGTAGCACACTGGTTTATCACCAGTTACTCATATAATGCTGTATAGATTCCAATATTCTCACATATGTGACTTTCTTCTGTGTTTCAGAACAAAAAGTACCACTAATTAAAAATAAATAAATAATTTAAAAGGAGGGTTATTTCTGCATAAGATTTTTAGGGCTATTCACAGCTCCATTTCCTGGATAAAATTCAAAAGTCACTTTATCCTACAACCAAAAAGACTAACACATGACTTTGAGAAAAACATTTAAAAATGTCACTGTAACACTACCATATTTTTAATATGCTCTGTTTGAGTCACACCTCCATGTTAAATATACATAACTCAAGATACACATTTAGTCTCCCTGCACCAGGGAGTTTTGGATCCAAAAATCCATCCTGTGCAGTCCTTTTTTTTCCATTGGAGCAGCATCGTTACATATCACCAGTTTAAGAAGTGCCACAATTTTTATTTTCAGCACAACGTGGTGTCTGTGAGCAGCTTTTTTTTCTTTTTTTTTTTTTTTTTTTTGTGGGAACTGGGTTCAGAAGGTAATAATTGTTGTATGCATGGCATGCCAGGCTGATCAATAGACTGCTGAAGCATGTGTGGCCTGCTCTGACCAACCCCACCATTTGCAACCTAATTAGCAGCTGCTCAGAGATGGGAAACAGGTGCAGATCCAGGCCCAGGCCAGGGAAGTCTGCCTATAATTAACAAGGAAAAAAGGGTCAGATATTGGGAAGAATATCAAATCTTGGTCCACTGGGGCTATCATGCTGGCCTCAAAGGCATAGTCACCTGAGATCTTAGGCATGCTAATGTAAATTATGCAAGCTTTCAAACAACGTGGCTGCATAATCAGTTGGCAGGGAAGAAATGACTGGCTGGTTTTGTGTGGTTTAGTCTGAGTAGTTTTTTTAAAAAAAAAAAAAATAAAAAATGGATTTCAGCGTTCTCGCTGTGTTGCTTTTTTGTTTTGCAAATAACAGTGGTTTGGTGTTGGATAAACAGGGGAGAGAATGCCTGACTTCCCTACTAGTAGTAGTAAAATGCAGGAGTTTTATTTAACTCTGAGATTTTATTTCATCATTAACTCAGTGAACACTTCTACATACAGGAAAATTGATTCTGAATTAACAAGGATAGCCCTGGCTAGCACTTCAATGGGCACCAAGTAAGCTGGAATTTGAAGCTTTCTTAATATCATCACTCTTTGCTAGCTGTATTTTAATATTTTCCAGAGAAAAATAAGAACCAGTTAAGAACCAAATTACAGCTTTTGAATGTTAAGAAGAAAATGTTTGATGATTGGTTGATTCTTGCAGTGATAATGGTACCTTGGGCACCAACTGGACTTCCAGATCTCATTGGGCTAAGTAGAATATTTACATGAGAGAAAAAGGAAGGTTTTTTACATCAGTGGAAAAAGGTCAGAAACTACCCCAAGGTAGTTAAAATGTATTGATGACTTGACAGAACTTTCTGGATACCAACAGGTATTTCAAAGGAAGAATTGTTTCCCCACCAGGTAAGGCATAATCCTTCAGTTTGCCCTTTGAAGTTTATCTGATTAACTTCAGTTCTGTAGTAAAATAGAGGCCAATCACTTGTATTTATACCAATGAGCCTGTTGAGGTGTTTTTTATATCTCTTTATATACAGACACACACATACACAAATGTGGGGCCACCTTTAAAATAGTGGGTTACAGGGAAACCAAACTAAAAAGAAACAGAAAAAGGAAGGCAAAGGTTTCTTACATAGTAAAACTTAGACATATGTCTTCTATAATTGTGTCCTTTTAGCAGAAGAACAGCCAGAGAGCAGTGTTTGTACCTGCTTTTCACTGTTCTTTGTAGAATGGATATTTTCCTGCCACCTAACATCTTATTTCTTTACCTAAAAATATATTTATGTAATTTCTTCAAGCTGCCATAAGAACTGAATCAAAGTGTCTAGTCAAGAGGGAGGACCTTTTTTTGACAAAATCCTTTTTTTGTGTGGGAAATAACATTCTACTGAAAGTAGAAATATTTGTAATGGAAATGTTGCCAGATCATTCTAGCTATTTGGATTTTTTTTGTTATTCCATCTATTTTGTAATTCAAAGTTCCAGTTCCCAAACATCTGCCAGATTCTGATTTCTTGATCTGCTTTATCATGGCAAATATTTCTAAAAATATCATTTTTCCACATTATTTGGATCACGGAAGAATGTAACAAGAGAAAAAATGAAAATATTGTAAGTTTCTGAAGAGGAAGGATGTTCCTATGTTTACAAGGTTGACCAGACTTAGATGTTTCTCAAAGCAAACACATTCCCAGGGTCTCCAGGTCACTGTGTGGTGACTCTGTAAAAAGTGGTTTATCCTTTATCCCTTCTGTTTCTGAGTCAAAACCTGCAGTGGAATTGACACACTTCCAAAATTTAGGTCTGGCAAATCCGGTAGAAAACTGTTTTACTTGGAAGTTATGACAAGATGTAGTGGCTTTAAATTGGAAGAGGGTAGATTTAGGTTAGATATTAGGAAGAAATCCTTTAGTGTGAAGGTGGTGAGACACTGGAACAGGTTGCCCAGAGAAGCTGTGGCTGCCCCATCCCTGGCAGTGTCTCAGCCCAGGTTGGATGGGGCTTGGAGCACCCTGGGCTGGGGGAGGTGTCTCTGACCATGCAGGGGGTTGGATCTTGATCTTTAAGGTCCCTTCCCACTCAAACCATTCCATGATTCTATGATTTTGTGTATTCAGTCTAAACAAAAGAAACTGTGAAAGGACAGGGGAAAGGGAACGTTAATTAACTTTGATCAACATATGGGAACTGAGACACGATGGATTTAAAACACTAAGATCATGGGAGAAATTTAGGCTGAGCTGGAAATATCTGCCAGGACTTTCTGTAGTATTTTTTTCCCTTCCACTAAAGGCAAGATCCATGTAGCTCTAGCTGAAAAGCAAAAGGCAGCAACTGAAAAATAACTAGGTTTTGACATAAGCATGTTGTGATCATAGAAGAGGCAAGCCTTGTACATCCTTAAAGAAGCTAAACTCTAGATATTAGAGTTTAAGGAAAAAAAGATATTATAATATTTTATGCACATTTTAATTGAAACCTAGGAATAAATTTGCAGATCTGCCTCATTTTTGCACCCTGGTCTTATGATTACCCACACAGGATGAGAAAACAGCTCAGAAGAGCTGAACAGATTTTTAGTGATAATTTGTCTGATCTTGTGTGTGGTATTGCAGAACATTGAAAGTCAGTGATGCTCCTTAAGAAGCCTGAATGTATCCATAGATATTTTTTAAAAAATAAAACTTTTTCCTTTATTTTTCTCCTTTTCTGCCCTCATAGCAGCAATTGCAGGAGCTTTATTGTACCTCTCAGTGACCCAGTATAATACACAATGTTTGATAAGGTCCCACAAATAACTCAATATCATACTGGAAAAGGAAGGAAATGTGAATTTTCTTCAGTATCAGTAACCTCAGTTTCTTGAGTCTTCTGAGGGAAATGATTTCAAATGAAGAGAACTGTATATCTGGAGAGAATTTGGGGCTGGGAAGATTGACTGTCATTTGGATTTGACAGACTGAATTCCCGAGACAGGGTTTTTTGATAATTTTTTGATTGAAAAAATTCTAGAATCACACCTTTTAGAGATGACCTATAAAGTAAAGGAAATATTTATATATATTCTGCATATGTGAAGTTACATATGCACACACACACACCTTTTCAAATCCCAAGTGACTTGAGTGATTAATTAATCATTATAGTACACTTGGGACAGGAATATTAACTCCAATTCAGAAGCAGCAAAATGATGAAAAGAGTGCAAGTGGTTTATTCAAAGAGTAAGAACCTGGCAGAGGAAAAGAACTAATTATGACTCATTTCTAACTCCTTCTAGGATCTACATATTCCTGTAGGTTACTGCACGCAGCATTGGAACACCACAGTCAAACACCCCCAAATTTTGTGATAATCCACATTGAATTGATCTCTAACTCTTTAAGGGCTTGTCTAAAAAATCCTGGCTGTGTCATCACATTCTGTGGCACCAACACAACTAGAGAACAAAATACTTCAGCATTTACCTTAGGTTTTAATTATAACTATTTTAACTAATTTAATTAATACCCATTAGGTATGTAACACCTAAATAATTATATGTTGGTCTAATGAAAGATGCCCCCACCCCTTGTCTAAGCCTAATTTAATTTCTGTTTTTAAGCATCACAACTTGAAACTTGTAATGTAAGGCAGGAAATATAATCAGTCATTGGAGTTATGATGATCAAAGGACACAAGGGAAATCTTGACATTTAAATGTGATTAAACTGAAGGTACCTTTCTAAAATAAAACTCGATTGCTACAGAACATAACTTATGGCTTTAGGGACACAGATTTTCAGTGTAGTATCTGGCTTATGGAAGAACTACTCGCTTCTCTGAAAGTGTATCCTTATAGGTTTTTTTTTTAATTATTATTTCTCTCCCTGCTACTGTTATTAACCCTGTCTAGTCACCAGACAAGGCAGCCCAGCGCCAAGGCACTAAATTATTGCCAACCCATTTGTGCCATCTGCTGCACGAGTGTCTGTTGATGGAAGGGGTGGTGGGGCACCTGGTGACCATGATGTCAAAACAACATTTGTAAGGGAGGAAGGGAACAGCAAAAGGACTGCATAAACAAAGCATTGAGTGGGCAAGAAACTGAGATTAGCAGAGACTCCAAAGGAAGGAAAATTGATGCTCTTCTGGTTGGCTGTATTGAGAATCTCAACCACGTACATTTCAATGGCCTTCTTAGAAGTGGGAGGAAAGTTGAATTTTGCTGCTTATAGGTTACATAACTGAGGCAGTGTCATTGCTGCTACCTGAAATCATAGAGAAAAAGAGTGGAAAAGATAAAGAAATTATCTTTTCAATCTTTCCCTGTTATTACATTTTTCTGTATCTCTAAGGGTCTCTCCCTCCAGACCCACTTGCTATATTTCTTGACATACATTGTCAAGCTGAAGCCTCTGAATACAGTGAAGTTATTTGACTTATTTTAGAAATCTTTATACTTCCCAGCCTGACAGCAAACCCTTTGAAACAGTGACAGAGCCAAGTTACTGTTCCTATAGCACAGGGGTGTTTGTTTGCAGAAGTGCTGACTGCTCATACATCTCCCATTCTGCACCAGCACAATTAATTTTTATTGTGTACCTGCAGAATTTTGCACTTGGGTTTATTGAATGGAATATGTGATGAGAATGTTTTGACTTTTGGCTACAAGAAAGATGGAGAGGAACTTTTTGCATGGGTGTGCAGTGACAGGACAGGGGTAGATGCCCCATCCCTGGATTCATTCAGAGTCAAGTTGAATGGGGTTTTAAGTAACCTGATCCAGTGTAAGATGTCCCTGCTCATAGGTGGGAGGTTGGAACTAGATGATATTTAAAGGCCCCTTCCAACCCAAACTATTCTGTGATTCTTATCCTTTCCTCTGGCACGCTTGCAGCCCTCTCAACTGGAGTTACTTACCAAAATTAATAACTCTACTCAGTTTTATAAGTAAAGTCCCTAATAACAGCATAAAAGTGTTTCTGATTCACTTCAAGTCCAAATCTTATCAAATTTGAGATCTTATCCTACTGGAACTGGTCCTTATCCATCAGGTATCTGTGCTGCTCCATATATGAGAGTACAACCTGTCTCAGCTCTGGTTTTATCTGTGGGAAACTCAAGTGAGAATGAAGCAGTGAGTATTACTCTTCCATGTATTTTAATAAGATGTGCATGATCTGAAGGAGCCCTTTGGTCTCTGTTATTTCTTCCAACCTCTTCTACTATGTGTACACAGCTGTCACCATTGCTTGGACCTGGAATCTGAAGATACTTCTGGGATACAGTCTAAAAGATTTTACATTAGGGGAATATTGGTTAAATGATCCTGTGTTATATTCTGCCCTGAGCTGACCTGAGCATGATAGAATTATGAGAAATTATGTCAACTGAGTATTTCCTAGAGGAAAATTCATTTTTTCTGGTTGGATTTGCCTCTGCTCACTTATTGTAGGAATGCAGAATCTGCAAAAATAAGAGCTCATGTACCATTATTGAATGAATTTATCATTGGAGACAGAAGAATATTACAATAAAAAAGGGACAAATGTTCACGTCTGAATTGACAGACTGCTATGAATAAGTGGTAATTAAGCCAAGAGATTGATAAGGATTGGGTTTGAAATTTCAGTATGGTTGTTTTAAATTATTCTTTGCCTTTTTCATGTTGGGTTTAGAGGTTTAGGGTTTAGAGTTTTATGGTTATGGGTGTAGAATGGATAATTTGCTCCAAGTGCTTTCGCAATGCCTTGCAAAACCAGGGTTGTTTTGTCGGGGTTTTTTTTGTGTGTTATTGTGGGATTTTTAAAATTTTTTTGTCTGGTTTGGTTGATTGTTTTTTTTTTTTTTTTTAATATTGGAACAAAAATGTATTTGCAGAACCTCATCTGCTTGACTGCATTGTTGTGGCTACAGATTTTCCTAATCTTTTAGTTTCTGTGTTCTACAAAGAGTTCTACTTCTTTGTTTCTGAAGTTATTCTGCCGCAAAGTTAACACAAAACAAACACAAGTTTGAGCTGATCTCACAATAAAGTTTTTTTCTCATAATCAGAAGATGCAGCTTCACAATGTCTCCAAATACATCGAGACCCAGGCCTGAGGTAGAAAAAAATACCTGAATAATAGTGAATATTTGCAGGTACTGATTTACTGCCTTGGGAGAGAGTCCGTAATGTTCCATAGCAGAAAAAAATTGAAAGCTTTATTTTATGAAGCAAAACAAGTACAAAATTTTCTGTGATAATGAAGAGCTGTTAGGCCTTTTCCTATATCATTTGGATAAGACATAAAATTAAGTTCCTGACTATATGTCCCATTACACATACAACAGAATTTTTTATCTGCCAGTACATCTCTCTCCCTGCCTTTCTACTGGTGCAGTTTTCAGCCCTTCAGTGCAGGAGTTCATTTGGCTGTCCCAGCATCTGCACTCAGTTGAAATATGGGTGACTCTAATTTGACTACACATTGAACTGCTTTAGTTTCTTCTGGAAAACCTAATTTTTTTTTTTTTTCAAGCTGAACCTGAGTGCATTTCACCTCTGTTTCTCAAACAGAAATTGTTTTCCATTCAAGAAGGAGCTGCAAATGTAATGAAGGATTTACATCCACTGAGTAGTAACACTGGCCCTTTACTTTTATGGTAAAGTACTAATTAGCCACTGACTAGGAAAAGAATATAAGCTCCAAATAATTTTCTATGAAATCAGAAAAGTTCTATTAAAAAAAAAAACCCAAAACCTTAAAAAATTGAGTGCTTGAAAATGTCTAAAGGTATTTCGAATATTGGTTTAACCACAGGTCATTCCTACAGTGTCTAAGAGAGGCAAAAGTGATTTGTTAGAATGTGAAAGTCATTAAATAATAACTGCCTTTATATCTGTGACAAATCTTTGTTGATTTCAGAGCATCTGGGAACTTTGTCATATAGGCAGCCACTCATGTAACCTGGAATATTGTCTTATTTTCATAATAGCAAAGTTTGCCTTAGGGTTTACTGTTAATTAATCATGTCCAAATATTAACTGACATCCATTCTTGGGTGTGAGCAAAACTCCCCCCCAGGGCACCTCCTCTGTGGAAAATTTAACATTTCCATTTAGAAAGTGAAAAGGATGAAATGTTTTAAGAATTAGGGCAGTTGTATACAAAGGGAAATCCAGCTCACCTTAGCTGGGGGAATGTTACATTAATTTTATATTCTTGATTCTGTGTAGTTTTAATGGAGTTATTACAGCTTTAATGGAGTTATTACCAACTTACAGAAGAGTGAATGAGGATAGACTTGAACCTAGTGAGACATTTCCTTTTATTCAGAGAATAATTTGGATGACCCAGTCTATGTCAGATCATAACACAAAAAAAACAAGACTTACTAAACTTCTGGGGAAACTTTAAAATGGAAAAAAACACCAACAACAAACCCCCAAATACAAAAAACAAAAAGAGAACAAACCCAATCCAACAAAGAACCCATAACAAACATTGTCTGAACTGTTTTATTTGTAGAATAATGGAACTATTTAAAATTACAGTCCTGTGGAACGAGATTGTTATAATGTACATGTAGAAAGAACACACACTGAGAGAGACACGTAGAAGTAAATTGAAATCTGTGGAAGAGGGATATCACTCCCACTGCTTTTTCATCCCATTGTGCACATATATTTTAAAAAAAATCACTTATATATGCTCATTTCTTTCCATCAAGTATTAGAGAGTGGTACTCACCAATACTTTAAAAAATTCTTCCATGTAGGTATTTATTCTCTTACACTTTATTCTCCTACACAGGTACCTATTTCAGAGTTCTGTTCCCAGGGCACTATCACTGCTCCTCCCTGGCCAGGAGTATTTCCCTGCCTAAATGCTAAAATATCTCAACAGTGTGGGCTGATACACATTTTCAAAGGTCTTATAACCACCAAATTTGATTAGTTTGTTACCACAAGTCATGCTTCTCATGCAACAGGCAACCCCTTAGTAATTCCTTTTCTCTGTAAAGAGTTCAGTAATTAAATGACTTGGAAGTGATGGTATTGATTGAATTAGCTTTATTTACAACTGGTTTCTTTTGTGTCAAGAGAGGTGTGGGATTAAAAGAAACAAAGCTCTGCTGATATGCATTTGTTGAAGTTTAGTTGAATATTAATTTTACAGCAAAAGTTACACTTTTAAACAACAATTACCATACCGTCTTCCTACAGTCTTTGCAGTGTGTTCCCTGTGTCTGAAATGGCTGTGCTACTACCCTAAAAATGCTTAATAAAGGAGAGTATTGAAGAGATTGAGGTTCTTACTGCTGCAGGATATGTTATAAGGATATAGGTGGAGGGAGTCAGTGGTCCAGGGATGTCACAGCCTGGCTTTCAGAAGAAATCTAAATTTTCCAGACATTTCTATACAAGTTAAAAATTATGTGGCTTAATGAAAGCCATAGTAAAATGTAGAATCCATTCACTCACATGGTGTAAGATGCTCTGTGTATACATACATTACTCTGTGTTTCCTGCTTGAAAACTTTGCTGTTCCAACCTGTTTTTGTGGCACAGATGGGTAGCAACTTGCTTCCATTTTCATCCTTGGGCATTGGATGAGCCAGGAATAGAATGAGCATCACCATTTCCAGTTCTCACTCAAAATTTCCCCTCCTTCTGTTTCCCAATAGTAATTACAGGAAGTTTGGAAGACTCTTTTTTCTTAAAGGTATATTGATGGTCTTCATTTTCTTTGTTAACTTCAATGTTCTTGTTGCAATAATCTATTACCATTAAATCACATCTACATATTGTGTCCAGTTCTGGTCCCTGCAATGTAAGACAGATATGGATAAAGTACTCTGGCTTCTGTGAGGTCCACCAAGGATAATCATCACTGGAGCATATGCTCCAGAAGGAAAGGCTGGTAGAATGATCTTGTTTATCTCAGAGAAAAGATGGTTTTGGATATCTGGGACACCTCTGGTTAAGCATAGGGAGGACATCAAGGAGACATAGCCAGACTCCTGGCAGTGGTGTGTGACAGGAAGACAAGAGGCAAAGGATGTAAATGGAAATAGAGATGTTCAGACAAGAGGGAAGGAGGAATTTTTACCATGAGGGAGGTCAGACAATGGAAGAGATTGCTCAAAGTTGTGGATGTAGTCTCCTTTTCCAGAGGTTTTGAGCAAACTGAGCTACACCTGTCCCTGCTTGGAGCAGGTTTGGCTAGAGACTTCCTGAGGCTCTTTCCATCCTGTATTATTCTGTGACCCTGTACAGATGTGCATTTATTAGATGATTCTGCAGCCTCATTACAGTTTTACTTTGTATCCTGCTGCTTTGTTTGTACACACATTTTTTCTTCTTTCTCAAAGAACTCTTTGCCCTGAGTTTATGCAAAGCTCCTTTTATCTCACGCTAAAACCTGCTAATGTTTCTGATGTTTTCTTGTATTATATTGATAAATTCTCCCATGACCCATAGAGAAGTCATTCCTAGATGACACTTGCTTTAGTTTCTCTTGCAATCTTTGCTGAATTGCTTTCTTGCTCTTGTAAAATGTATCCAACATCACAGATACAAGACAGATAAGAGAAGGTTCTGGCAGATTCCAACCTCAGGAAAATAAACCATTTTATGTCCAAATTTGTATCAAGCTATCCATCTCTGTATGTACATATTTTGACACTGTCGTCAACACAATTTCACTGTGCTTTTATGGAGTATCTATATATTTCTTGAAACCTCTTAAAGTAGATAAGCAAAATGCAGGCACTTCTCCCAGTTTATTGAATTTTCACAGCTCCATTTATAGCTGAGTTACTTCAGAGCACTCTGGAACAAAAGTTGGAGATGAGAAGTGAGGTTTTTTTGAAAAAGTTGAAGCAAACGTACATTTGTTTGCAAAAAAATGAATGTATGTATATATGCATGCATATTTCTCTTACACAGTCTTCTCTTCTTACAGACTTTAGAGTTTTTTGTTGTTAAATTTTTTACTCTAAACCCAAGTTTGGCTCAATTTACAGCAACTCAGGCTGAGAGATTATAACAACCAAGACATCAGTTCTATAAAGTATGCTAGACACCAGGTTATGATTGGAATAGGCAAAAGGTGATGTCCCCATTCATAATTACTCAAATTATTTTGCCAAGTTAAACTGGAAATTGCTCTGATACCACTTCAGAAGAAAACTGCATTTTTTGCTTTCCTATGCAATTGAGGCATTGGGTGCAGCACTCATGGCTGACATCCCTTCCTGCCAAGGGCACCAGAATATAAAGAAATTAGGAATTTCACATAAAAACTCAGGAGGCAACACAACTACATCTGTGTTGGTAAAATCAGCAGCCAGTTGAAGTTTTCTGACCCGTAGGACAAATAACCAGATATGTCCATACTCTTAAATGCTTTTAGTCTTTAAAATATCACAGCAGTACTCAGAATTCCTTTTGGGAATGGACTCTGTTCTGTGTTAATTCAGAAACTGTGCTTTAATACTGCAGAGCATCCTGCTAATTTACCTGGGTAAAAATGTCCTAGGCTACCTACTGGTAGCTCAGTAAAATTTCAGTATCTGTATCCAGGATTTGGTGGTGTTCAAATTTCCAAAACTGACAGAATTCAAGTGCCTGAGATCCAAGCAAACACTAGGAAAAGATTTCTTAATGATTGGACCAATGAAGATCACAAGACTGGAGAATAATCCTTCTTAATTTGTATTTGTGGTTGTTTAAAACTCAAAGAGGGCAGATTGAGGTTGGACATTTGAAAAAATGTCTAACCTAAAATTAAATTAAAATCCTTCAATTTGAAGGTCCTGAGACACTGAGCCAAGGAATTAGTGGCTGCCCCATCCCTGGCAGTGTCTCAGCCCAGGTTGGATGGGGCTTGGAGCACCCTGGGCTCTGGGAGGTGTCCTTGCCCATGCAGGGGGTTGGAACTGGATGAGCTTTAAGGTCCCTTCCAACCCAAACCATTCTATGAAAAAAGCTCCTAAATTTATTAGTCCCTTGTTTGATCACTGGGGTGTATATCAGAAAATCATGGCTGGAAGCAAATTGGTATGAAATTAGACAGGCTTCCACTGCCACTGTAACATATTTCTGAAGATAATGAGGACTTTGGAGCCAAGTCCCCTAAGTGATTGCCATTTATGTGTGCTAATTTTACATTTTGTAAATTCGAGTAACAGGAAAAAAAAAAGAATTTTTTTAAAACTAAATTTTTAGTAAAAACAGTAGAAAAGTAAGAAAAAAATTGGAAGAATAAACCCCAATGACTGTTCAGATTCAAGAGAACTGTATGATCTTCTCAAACTATCTTTGAAAAGCTCCAAAAATATGTACCTTTTTTTTTTTTCATTTTAGTATTGTGTGTTTTTTACTATTGACACCAACTTTGTTGGCAATATAAAATATTACATTTTGTCACAGAGGTTTAAGTCAATGATTTTGCTAGTTAGCTCATTTTTAAGGGATAATAGCCTCTTGTTTAGAAACTATACAGTTATTCCTGAGTCACTTTGGGTCCCTATCTTGCTTTTCTTGTGCATGGCCAGAGTCTTGTCCTAATGAAACAGAACAAGGATCCCCCTGGGCACTTTCAGGAACCTATAGCAATCTTAGTCCTGGCTGGTAAAAAATAAATGAAATATCACACAGCTTTTTGAGAAGAGAGAATTTTTACTGTTCTGTTATCTTCTACATGTCATTCTTCTCTGATAAATTGTTGTTGACTATCAGCAGCTTCTACTGGAGGAGTTTCAGCACATGAGAGTTATAATCATGGTTATTAAATGCCACAAGAAGGAAATAAGACCTCTTCAACATGTCCTGTCATATGTGACCATTGATTGCTATGCACATCTAGGGGAAAACAAGAGGATAATGAAGAAAACAACAGCAGAGCCCCCCTAAGGAGTGATCTAGGGGTAAGTCAATTATTTGCTAACCTGTGGTGCATTTCCTTCACTTGGTGCCTCTCCTCCTTTCTCCTCTTCTTCCACACACAGAGGTTGGGACATGTGTGAAAATCTGAGACCCGACTGAGGCCAAAAAAACAGAGCATTGCAAATAATGATAATTGGAACCAGAACACTTTGTCTGAGCATCTTTATACCAAAGGGGAACATGGCTGTTGACACACAAAAAAGAAAGATTAGGTGGCAGGAACAATAGAAGAAGTGGTTTTCTGGCAAAGTAACAAGCCACAAGTCTTGTTAGCATAGGATCAAAAATTGCTGCCTTTTCAAAACAAATAGCAAAGAAGTTAGGAGGGAGTACAACAGAATTTATTATGTGGCAGGTAGAAAAAGTGGAGAGTAAATAACATCAGTAATCATGCGTCACAGTGAAAACTACAAGAAAGAAACAGCAAAGAGGGATGTGCAGAGGTACTCTATGAATTAATGCAGGCTTTCAAAATGCTGTATGGATTTTCAAAAGGGGTTGAGGTAAGAATAATTAGCAGCAAAAGGGGAAAATGAAAAAAATCAAGTTATAAATCTGCTTTTTCAAACCCGGGGCAGATATTTTCAAAGGTGATGAAATTAATGTGATCTCAGTAGCTAAATCACCTAGCTAGTTTTGAACATTTTCACATAGATGCTTAATATTGGTTGGGTAGATCCATAATTAGGCTCTTAAATCAAAGAAAACTAAGTTTCAGAGAAGCTGACCTCTTCTTAAAGTTATTCAGAGTTCAGTGCTTTTGAAGATCTGGTCACTTTGATTTAGGTCTTGGATACACAACTTGGGTATTTTGACCCCCAGAGGCATCTTGAACAAGTGTCACGGGGTTACAACCTCCAAACCCACCCAATGTGGCACAATTAAAAGAAGGTACCACAAAGGTCTCTCTGTAGAGAGCCAGCCTGGTATGATAAGAACATTGGGAGCCAAGTTTCAGTCCTACTAGTTTGACCTGAGATAGTTGCTGGAAGGTCAACTGCAAGATGCACAATTCTGCTCAGAAGTTTTTCCCCATGTCAGTCCAGGTGGGATGGTGCAGAGGAGTGTAAGAAGGGCCAGTCTTGAAGTGAACTTGCAGAGAAGTAACTGGCCCCCAACTCAAGTGATTTGGTTCATTTCCTCATGCCAAGATTCCTGAGTAAAGACTGGCTTGGAATATCTAATTTCTTTGCTTCAAAACAGTGCAAGAAGCATGGCTGAAAATGGATGGGGGTATTGAGAGCCTGGGGAGCAATCCATGATGTGGTCCTGCTGGAGAGCTCAATTCTTTGCTTGTGCAGAAAGTAGTAGGAAAAGAAATAAATAAAATTCTCCACTCCAAGCAGTTGAGCTCAGTGAGTTTCTTCTATCTATCTCAGCACCTTCAAGACAGGTAAAATATTGGTTTTGGTTCTCATGAGAGACAAGGAGACTTTAGCCACCTCCTTAGTTCTAGCCTGGTCCAGTCTAGTCCCTACCACAGTCATGTTTATAAAACCAACTGAGGAGATCTGTAAGAAGCTCAGCTGCTGAGATGACCAAGAATTGCAAATATATAGAGCTTGGTTCTGTGTTTAACTGAGATAATTCAAAATCTCAAGATACATATTTTACAACACTTGATCTTGTGTGATTTTCAGGTAGTGACAATACCCTGCTGGAACCAGGGAGAGGTTTAATATCATCTTAATCATCATTTAATATCATCTACCCCCTAAGCCATTATGCCAACATTTTTGTTCCTAGTGCAATTGCAATGGGTTTGTGCAATGATCCCACGTATTAAGCCTTTAATTTCTCCCTCCTTTTCACTCCTCTTCTTCCTTTTGTCTTTACATCTCTCCCCGTTGCTAAGAGCTGATCTTTTTTCTCCTTTCCTCTCCTCTTTTCCTTTTTCCTTGATAATTTTTACCACCATCTTTCAGTTTGCTCACTTTGCTAGTAATTTTGCATTGCAAGGGTTGGGCAACAGGAGGAACATGTGTCTTCCTGTGTGGCTTTGGTTTCTAAAAGAAAATGGTTATATTACATCGTTGTTCTTTATCTGAACAGAGTAACACTGCTGCTCTTGTTGACTGTGACTCTCCAGCTTAGTCAAACATATAATACATGATATGGCTCAAGTCCATAATACATGAGAAAAGTGATGGTGTGGGAGCCAGGGAACCTGCCTATCAGAAACTGAAGGAAAGCAAACTAATTTTCAATAATTTGTGCTTTTAAAGCTTCACTGTTATAGGTTGTAGGGAGTACTATGATTGCTTTCTCTGACCTCTGACTGATCTCTGCAGTAGGACCCATAACTTGGGTTGAGCTTCTATGAGATCCTAAGAGCACTTCTCTGACAAAGATTCATAGCAAAATGTATAAAATAGCAGAGCAAATTTCTTCCACACCTTTGGGGAAGACTTTTAGTGTAGTGTTGATTTTAGCTCAAGAAAGAAATCTCTTCAGTGTTTCTCTATAATCAGTGGAGAGGAACCCATTGGCTTTTCCAGCATGCTACTCAGGGCACTCAGAACTCAACTCTTGTCATGAATCTTAACCCTAAGTGAATATTTTTCTTTTCTGTTATTTTCCTTCCAGTTACTGACTACTGAGGGAGTTTCTGGAGATAAGTACTTCTAGAAAGAAGTCAGCATTTATGAGTGACACCCTCTGTATCCAAATAATTGAGAACTCAATAGTAAATTGATCCTTTTTTCCCTTTTCCTTTTCCTTTTCCTTTTCCTTTTCCTTTTCCTTTTCCTTTTTTTCCTTTTCCTTTTCCTTTCCTTTTTCCTTTTCCTTTTCCTTTTCTTTTTCCTTTTCCTTTTCCTTTCGCTTGTTAATGAGGGCAAGCAGCTGTTTCCTAGTGAATTATCATTACAACAGATCTCAAGCAGATAAAGCAACACTGGAGCATTCACATGCTTATAGCCAAGTATTCTTATTCGAGGTCTGATGTTCTGGTTGTTGGAATTACCTAAGGAACCCACAAGTGAATGATCTGTCCAGGCAATGGAAAACACAGAACAAGTTCATGAGCAGAAGACTGTGACAGAAACACCTTTGGCCACTCTTGTGCACCCAGCTGCTAGTCTGGACAATGCATTACAGAGGTCTCAGGCCCTGTCTTTGTTTTTGTTTTTTTTTTAATGATACACAAATAAACTATAAATACTTTCTTAATTTTCAAATATAAAAAAATCAAAGGAGTGATATTTTTCCCCACTCTCCATCCATCTCTTCTATTCACCTTCCTACAGAAATAACAGTCCTGACCCATTCTGAACCCCTGATCCCTTATTATTAAATTGAATTCTAGGAAATTCCAGTGCAGGTAACTGCATTTTGCACATTGTAATGTTCCTCAGGTCCTTCAGCTGCCTTCAGCTCCTGTTCAAATTGTTCCTGTGTTTTATCAGATCTGTTTCGTAGCTGAAAAATTCCATGTCTGAAGTGGCTCCATTTTCTGCCCGATGAGGAGCCAAGTTCCCAGTTTGTGAGGCTGACAAAGAGGAGGGGTTCTGCTGAGGGTTTGCACTGAGGCTTGGTTAGTTAATATTTATTAACTTTACTTGTTAATGTGCTAGGAAAAGATGAAAAGTTATTATTGCTATTATGAAAATAGTGTCATCCACCTATTTTTATAAGCTTTTCCTTTCAATAATTAACATCAAGTGCTCAGAAAACAAAACCTCTTGACCAGAAGGGAAAAAAAAAGAGTATCTGAAGACTTCAGAAACCCCTTCATACCTGATTTTTCGTGCCCGTTTGCCTCTATTTGGGGTTTTGTTTGAATTGTATAAAACCGTTGAAAGAAAATAATTTATTAGCTGAGTTTTATTTGCAAGGATGGCTCAGTTGCCCTTTATATTATTGTTATATCTCAAGACAATGTTTCTTTACTTATGAGCAGATGTTTGAAATCCTCTAGGAGATTTTTATAAGACTATGGAAATGAACTTGGCATGGGTAGCGGTCTCCCAGGTGGAGCGGGTGAACAGAAACCTTCTTAGAAGTCTCAGATCAAGGCTAGGCAGAAAGAGCAACAGAGCCCAGCCACCAAAAGCCTAGTGCTTTGGTGACTGACAGGTACAGGCTCTTTCTGAAGCATAAAAAGGAATGCTAAATGATCTCACTGACAGAATAAATCTTCTATTTGTTTGGTCTGGACCAGATGTGCTACAGGCTGATGTGGAAATGTCTGCTGATGCCAATCTCGGTTTAAATCACAATTTGGCAGTATGGTTTTGTTGGTTTTTTGGGTTTTTTTTTTTTGTGCCCCCCTCTCTCTGATTCCTCCCTCCCCCCCTTTTTTTTTTTTAAAAAAATAAATTTAAGTTTCAAAGCTGTTTGGTGCTCCTAAAAAAGTTTTGGGAATGCTAACAATTAATTGGAAAGGGCCTCACTTGCTTTCCCCAAGACTGCAAGGAGAAGCTTTTCAGGCTTTCCTGCATAGCACAGAAGCCACTGTAAATTCAGGAGAAACTTCTCAAGGTGTCATGTAGGGGGGCTTCTGTCCCATCCTAATCCCATCTGTCCACAGCTCATCATGCAGACTTGGATGTCTTTCTGACCCATGGTCCAGCAGAAAGGGCTGAGTCAGTTTAAGATCAGGAAGTTTGCTGAATCCCATGCATTGGTATAGGTAACCTTGTTTTCCAGGTAACCTTGTTTTCCAGAGTATTAAAAAAAAAAAATAAAAAATTGGTTTAATAATTTCAAAACAATTAAAGCACTTTAAAACCTTTCATACCTTTGCTCTTAATGGGAGCTCCTACCATGCCAGGTGTAATCTTCCTCTGCAAAAATAAGACAATTTTTAAATTAAACTGAAAAAATACCATTTATTTTGCCATAGACCATGCAGTCAAAATACTCTAATTTTTCTCTAGAAACGAATTTCTCTTAGAAGCATATTGGAGGGGCACTAAAACTTCAGCCAAGGAAAAAATAAATATAAAAAAGAGTGGAAGCATCAGTGTTAGTATTAGATAAGATCTATTGTGTGCAAAGTAATCACAGAAGAAACCTCTGCTTCCATTGAAAGCCTTGATGAGATTTAAGAAGTTTGACATCTGTGAGCAGAAAATCTCTGGCTCAGAGAAGTGCTGGTTGCTTGTTAGAACCCAAACCATGGAGAAAAACAACACAAAGGCCTTGAAAGAGAAGGATGCACGTGGTCAAGCTTTGCCTTCAGTAAGACCCAGTAAAACCCACTATTTCATCTTCCAGCACTTTCAGGTATTTCAGGAAACAAGATCCATGCAGAATAATGATGCCTGTATAATGATAGAAGTATTAAAAAATTTAATTTATCACATACCTGTTAGCTCCTCTCAAACCTTTTGCTCATGGATCTGTTTCCACAGGACTCAATCTAGAGCTTCAGCCATCTGTTGCCTTTGTTTTTCCTTGCATTCCACCAACCACAATAAAGTCTTTTTTTTTATTTCCTAAAAGGTAAAGGTTGCTCCAAAGGCAAGATTCACTCCTTTGGCAAGGAAACATTTTCTGCATCAGACATATCACACATTTCATGTGCATTAGAGTCACTGGGGGGCTGGAGATGGAAACTTGGCCTCATCGTGTGGGATGGATTTTTTGTTTTGCAGTGGGATCCAATATCTTATTCCAGAATTATAAATCATAGAATTCTTGTTCATTATATTATGAAAATTTGTATGTTAATGTGGTCTTTAAGTCATTCTTTAGGAAAGGGGGTGAGAGAGTGAGCAGCACATAACTAAGAACACTGAATAATACACCAGTGTGTCAAGGGGGTTCCAGAGATGTGTGGAAGAATATTTGTCCCTATTTAATTTACCTCTGAAACTGAATCCAAAAGTGACCATTTGCAGTCGAGAGCCCAAACAGGAAAATAAGTTTTCTTAAGGTTCTCTGACATCTTTGCTTCAACCCCCAAATAAAAAAGGCAGTGAGGTTCAAAGAGAATGGGAATATTTTCCTGGCTTAAGGTTTTTTCCTGAATCAACCAAGAGCTGAAAGGCTGTCAGAAGTATTCTGTAGTTGCTGGCTGCATCCCTTCTCAGCTTCTGAGCCTCTAGGTCAAGAAAAAGACTGAATTTGGGAAGCAAGGTATAAGAGAATTTTAAAAAAAGCAAAGGAAGCATCACTATTTTGGCAGACATTAACATGATCAAATGTGTTAGTGCTTGTGATTACGATGGATTACATATATATGCAGCCACAGTCAGATTCTACATGACAAAAAAAAAAAATTATATTTGAATTGCTTTAATTCCAAAGCAAATTTATTTCAGATGATGCAACTGAGTTTTTGGTGTTAAAAGTTACCATCTCAGTTCACAAACTTTGTCTACACATGTATGGAAGAATTTCTAAATTGTTCTCTTCTTTTTTGTCAGAAAAAAAAAAAAAAAAAAAAAGCCACATGCCAGTGTGTTACAGAAGCATAGCCAAGTCCTGAAATTGTGTTTCCATTGACAGAAAAGGGTGGGCAACCTTCCCAGGTAAATCAAGTTTTTCATTCTCAATGGGCAAATCACTTGCATTACAATCAAGTGAAGACAGTAATGTGATGCAAGAGGAATGTCTTGAAAATAAAACCAAGACCAGTGCACCAGGAATGGGGGATACAACAGCAGCAAGAAGAGCATCCACCAATCTTACCCTCTGGGTTAGTCATGCAAAGAGAAAAACTGAAAATTCAGTGGGATGTGGTCAGGATTTAACACTGGCCCAGCAATTAAACAGAGTGACAGATGCTCTCTATTAATCTCTCTCTCCTCCCTGATAAAGAAATGAGAGAGAATAAGGGCGAGAGATTTATGGGTTGGAAACTAAACTACACAGCTTTAATTAAACAGATAAAAAGGAAAAATTACTAAATATATACAAATATACAAGAAAATGTTACCACGTTCCTCCCCCCTCTCCCTCAGTAACCCTCACGTCACCACCGAGGCTGCAGGGCAGCCCTGGGAAAATCCAGGCTGGAATCCTGGGGTCAGCAGCAGTTGGGAGCTGGAGGCAGGAACACACAGATTCAGGCTGGCATGGATCAGGAGCACAGGCAGAGGAATGGATGGAATCCTCCCAGAATGCCAAAACAAAACAGGGACAGGTGAAGAAAGGGAAGAAGGAAAAAGCAGGAAGGGCAGGCAGCCGGAAGGTGGCTTGGCCCTCATGATCCCTCATATTTATACTGAGTATGAGGTGTATGGATGGAATACTCTGTTTGGTCAATTCTGGCATCTGTCTTGTCCGTTCCTCCCCAAAGGAGGCTGCAGGTGGGGTCTCTTTCTTCCTTCTGGAGGGTAAAATGTTCCTCAGAGCTGAGCAGTTCCTTGGTTCTGCAGCCCATTCTCCAGCTGTAACTATAACCATGGAGTGGGATCAGTCCCAGCAGCAGACACTGACTGAGAAACTTGCTGTTCATTTCAGCAAGTGCAGCTACTTACAAGAGACTGAGCTGAAAGCAAAAGTACAAGACAGAAAATCACCTTTATCCTGGCCCAAACCAGAACAGATGTACAGAATGCTTCTAGATGATGAATATAACATCAACGTTAAGGTTCTTGACTGAGCAGCTGTAGTCAACATCTTGTTCTGAGAAGCCCATTCACATATGGATTTTAGGAACATCCCGTAGCCTAAGTAGTTTTCAATGGAAACACTTTTATAGTCCTAACAACCACTTCAGAAAAAATTCAGGGTCCCATGTAAGTGAGGTATAAAATCAATCCTGTAACTCCAAGGATGAGCCCAGATAACATTCCTGAGAGGATGAATGAGACAAGAACTCTTCCTAATCCTGACATTGTGAGATGAAATTAGTGACAATTGTTTCTCAGATTTTCTGTCTTCTGTATAAGCAGCCACTGGCTCTATACAAAAATTTCTCTCCACAGCAGGATCAGGAAGAACCACATTATTTCTGTGCAGAGAAAAAACAAAGATCCCTGGTTGTGTAGCTTGTATTTTCTAAAATCTGGTGCCTGTGTGTTCTGGCAAGGGAAAAAGCATCAGTAAATCTGCCCATGCAGGTGAGTTGGAACGAGATGGTTTAAGGTCCCTTTCAATCCAAATTATTGTATGAAATCCATATCCACTCCCTTCACCCTGGTTTTCCTTGCCTAGAAGATTTCTGTCCTAGTTTGCAAGATGAAGTTGACTCTGGAAAGTCTTCTCAGTCTCCTATTTCTATGTAAACTCTCCAGCAGTGACCACCAGCTTCTATATCAAGTGAGCTAAGCTGTCTTTCTGGACATTAAAGTCCCCTGGTAATCATGATTTTGTCAAACTTCAAAGTTCATGTTTCTTATTTGTTGATGGGACCTCATCAGCCAAGGAATGAACATGCATTAGGAGTATTTCTTAACTGATGGTATCCTTCTCAAAGCAGACCCTGGGGAAAACTTACAGGTGGCTTCCTTGTTCACATGGACCCTCATCATGCAGAATCCAAATATCATCAATTCTTTATTTTTTCCTTCTCTGCACCTAAAGGACACACAGGGCCAGGTCATGAGGCTCTGTCATGCTACCAGCAGTGATCTGTACACTTCATCCTTCCTATAACAGAGGGAAAGAGGAGACCTTGTGAAATTATCTAGACCTTACCCACAGATTTTTCTTCAAAGGCATCTGCACTCTGACTGCTGAAGCAGTCTTCTGTTTTGTGGTTCTGTTAGATGTGTCCTTGCTCCTGGAAAACCTGACAACAACAACAGCAAAAAATACAAGTGAATATCAAGTATATACCGTGATGCATATTTCATCAGAGCTCAGCAGCCCTTTCTCTGAGTCAAAATAAACACTGTTCTTTCACAGTGACTCCAAAAATATAAGCACAAAACAAAGCCTTTTCAAAAAAACATCATCAAAACTGTGAGTCCATCTTCTCAGGAGCTCTGTAACTTCAGTGCCCTGTTTACTTCATTGCAAGTCCCAAATTATATCAACAGTTGATAGAGAAGCTGCTACTTTAAATACCTAATTTCATTCCTCTGAACACAGAGTTTGACTTTTTCTCCAATTATTGTGGTGAATACATGCTTTCTGTTCTTATTTAAGTGTCAAAACGTCAGATTTTTTTCTCTACAGCTTGAACAGGAATCATGTGTTACCAGAAAAAAAAAGAAAAAAAAAAAAAGAAATAAAATAGTTCAGTCATAGGTGCAGTTAATCAGTTCAGAACTGATACAAGATAGAATTACTATTGTGTTATGCTATAACATGACATAATTATGACAGGCCTTGACATGTGCTGGGTATGATTATCTGTCATGCAAGAGTATTGCTGAATTTTCATGAAATCAGTCAGTGCAGGCAATACAAAACACAGTTTAAACTGGACAAATTCAGGCTGAGAAAAAGACTGGTATAATTTAATTGTGTGAAGAATTACATTTTCAGCAAGGATTTTAGTGGGTATTCTATCTCAGGCAAATTTAGATGAAGGTTTTAAATTTTTATTTCATTTTTATAAAAGGGGAGATTTACTTTAAGCACAGAGATATTTGATGCCATCCCAACCAGATGAAGAGCCATAACTTTTGCTAACTGGCAGATAATCTACCATTAATGCCTCTACCACAAAACTGTCAAGTTTATATCTTAAACAAAGAGAGTTGTTATCAAACCTCCTGTAGAATAAATAATCATTGTTTTACAGCTTTTATTTGCATGTAATCTAAACAGCCCTGCTTTTCGGTGTGATGACACAGTCATGGTATCTCACACAAGTTTGATTGTCTAATTATTAAAAATGTTGTTGTTTTTCTCCATAGCAAATTCATTTCTGAGATAATAAGCAGCATGAGAATGATGGAGGTCCATTGAACAAGATGTTTTTAAAATTAGATGGCCCCCTGAAAACTGATTTTAGTAAGTTGACTGGCTTAGCATGGATAAGCCCTCAGACTCTCCATAATTGTATCTCATGAGCTTTATTAAATAAAACTGATTAACAATAACACTTTAACAGTTCAAGCCTGGCAGGACTATTGCTAGTACTGTGATATGAGCAGTCCTACAGGTAGAGTCTTTTTCTCCTTCACACTTATTCTAGAAACTTTCAGGCTAAGTACATTTTCCAATTCTATGGTATTGGAGAAAAAGTATAAGTCTTTATAGCCAAAGGGGCTATAAGACAGAGCTATTTGAAGGATTAATATGCCAGAGGCCATCATCTTTCAATATTGCAAAATGAGTTAATGGCTTTCATTGCATAGAGTATGAAACCACAAGGGATGCTACTAAATTTTGACCTTCTGTCTATCATTGGGCACTCAGTACTACCCAACATCACACTCCAGATTTGAGTTAGTCAAAGCATTTAAATTTCAGGTTTTGTGTGTCATTGGCAGAGAAAAGGAGAAGCCAAGGTGTGACCAAAACCAAGGTTGCAAACCATGGAAATCAATTGGATGTGTTTTTCCTACTTTAAATATGAAGATAAATTTAAGATAAGCTCTAATTGCACACTAGCAGGGAAAGGCAACCTCCTACACCCCCAAACTGAACACAGTGAGTTCTCTGACTGTGAGATAACACAATCTCTCTGTGTCACCTTTGTGTACTGAGCAACATTGTCACTGATGTCCCTGAGGAAAGATGAAAAAAAGAAACCATCCATCCCCAAATATATCTGGTTTCTGATGTAGTCAGGAAAACCAAGCAAACAAAAAACTCCTTGAACCTTTTGGGCAACAGAGGCATGACACAGAATTGTTATCTTTCTAAATGAAAGCATTTTGAACATGCCTGGAACATTTTAGCCATTTAGCAGGAGGTGAGTGTGGCCTGAGAGAAGCCTGAGAGTACTCCTAGTCTGAACTCTCCTTCCCACCCTTCTCCAGGATCCTTCAAGGTCATTTCTAAGTCTCAGTTTGCAGAACACTGTGAGTAAAGGCTGTGTTTACACCCACAGCACCAACTTTGTTTCCAGACAGGTAGGAGCTTTGCTTTTCAGAGGTTAGGAAAAAAAAACAAAGAGAAAGGGGCAATACATTGGTTGCAGGGCTGCTTTTCAAAAAGATGTCAAAGTCTGGGTCATGAGATCAGGGTCATGAGGATACTGATGGGTCCTAATGGTCCAAACCAGCCTCACCTGGAACTCCCACCCCTTTTGCCCATGGATCTTGCAACCCCATTTAAACTCAGGCTTGTGGTTCAGTCTCTACTTGAGCTAAGTTGTAGGTATGTTGGTCTCCAGTCCCCACCTCTTACCCTGCCTCTGGGATGGAGTTTGGACCTAATTTTAGCCTCTTTTCAGCTCGGTCTGTTGCCCTGTCTAATTTGGCCCCAAAGTGGACTCCCAGGAGGAGCCATGGACCTGGTTCATTCCCTCACTGTGTCTGGGGCTGTCCACAGATCCAGCACAAAGCACTACCTGGAATGTTCAGAATTACACCCTGTCAGCAAGGGAACCTTTAACTCCTTGCTTGTCCTCCCTGGTGGAACAGATAATCCTTTCAGATAATCCTTTCCAGCTGAGTACCAGTCCACATAAGCACCTTCTTTCAGTGACCTGCACGGGGAGCTGCATCACCTCAAATGAAGTGAGCAGGTTGAGAAAACTGAAATTACTTCATCTGGGAACTCTCAGGCAAACAGTGTCCAGCTTTGTGCTCCTCAGTATGAGACAGACATTGATAGATGGGAGCAAGTGCATGAGGGATCAGTCCCTCCTACCAGGAACTGGTAGGGGATTTGAGTACATAACATACAAGGAAAACAAGGTTTGTTCAACAATAAGAAGAGAGAGCTAAGGGGAGATCTTCTGACTGCATCCAAAAAGCATGGAAAAGATCAACAGGAGTTTATGGTCACGCAGAGCTGTTCAGGTGAGAGGCAACAAATGTGAGGTGCAACAAGAGAAACTGCAGCTTGGAGTTAGGAAATTGTTTAGGAGTTAGAAAAGAGCCCAGAAAGAGTGTGAAATCTTCATCCTTGGAGACAGCTACACCTCACTGGCCAAGGGCTACTTGATCTAATTTGGCCCTGCTTTGATGAAGGGACTTGACCAAGTGAATTGCTGCAAAGGTTGTTTCTAACTTGTCCTGTGGCTCTAGTAAAATTCTTTAAAAGCAATTAGCTGCAGAAAGTGCCCAGGTGAATAGCACATGTGAGCAGCTGATGTCTGAAATCACAACAGAGTGGCAATTCTCTCCCTTGTCCTATTTCTTTTCTCAGCCTCTATTAGCAAGGACTGGTCTCTCAGAATGGAATTATTTCGCAGGAGCTCATCTGTTCCTTCTGTGCCAAGAACAAAGGAAAAGACATATTTACAATGAGTCTGATGTGAACAGGATCATTGCAAAGTAAGATGTTTTTCAAAGTTTCCCAGGAGATATCAGTAGTTTTTTAGATCCATCTGGAATTCAATCACTGTTACTTGCCAGCTGCTGCTGGGACCTTCCAGTTGTTCCTCCTCCTCTGGACACAACATGGAGTGGGAGCAGTTACTGCTGTTGATGTAACTCTGAAGGACAGGCACATAAGATGGGAATAAAGGCAGCTTTGTTTTCTTTTGCATTTTGAACTGGACCAAATTTATTTTGTGCTCTCTTGGCTGCTTGCAGATGAGGTTATTGGAGGGTATAAAGTGGGAAAGCCCATGCAGAATGCAACCCCTATTATTGCCAGTGTGATAATCTCTTCACTGCACAATCCTGAAAATTTTATTTCATGTTATGGGCATTGTTATGATAGACATGTTACGATGGTTTGTTATGATAGAATATATATTTTATATTTGGTTCCCTGAGAAAGAGCCTGTAAAGCCCTGCACACCTCTCTCCAAAATCAACACATTTAATTTACAGAATAATTAATAAGAACCTATGGACTCCAGATAATAGGCAACAAGTTGCTTAACCTTGATGCAAGGCCAGCAAGACTCGAACAAAACTCATTCTACTTACACTTTTAAACACCACAAAATATTTTGCTGCCTCTTATGGTGTCTCAATTTAAATTACCAGCAGGCTCTGAATCCCTCCCTGTCAACAGAGAAGAGCTGAATCCATAACCTACTGCAAGGGCTGAACTTAAGCACTGCGTTGACTCCCCACTGACTATGATCAATTGTATTCCTGAACAGTAGATAGTTTGACTAACACATCACACTCCAACAAAGGTGCCTTATTCCTTCTTAAGTTTCCTGGAAAGTGGTCTGAATAGCATTTCACAGATGTTTGAAGAGTTTTCTGAACACTGTTCAGCTTAGTTGCCTTAGACAACTGCAAGCTTAAGGTAAAAGCGAAAAAAAAGAATTCCAACTTACAGCTTGGGAAATGACTGGTAAGATGCTCATCAACTGGAAAGTTGGAAGCTACACATTTTTTGAAGAAAAATCAATGAACCCCTGATGTGTATTTTCCTGGGTGTCTTAGGGTTAGTCCTGCTTTGCATCCCATATTGATGCCTTGAAGGTTTGGCTTTTTAGTATCAACAAATCTGAAAGAAACGTGATAACACCAAACATGACAACACGTTGCTAAAAACAAGCTGCCAAGCAGCTTAAAAAGCCTGTCAGACTCCTTGTCAATAAATGTGCATTGTTTGGTGAAGTGGATCCCAGCTGCAAAGTCTAGGAGATGAGAGGGTATTGAACACCCCACATGGTTCCTCCTAGTCCTTCATGAGCAGGATCTTAGGGCAGAAAGGATGCAGACTGATGGAGTCAAAAGAAATGTCTCAGTAACATTGTTGGCTCTTCTGGTTCACATTGAAGCAGACAGCATCTCAAAATGTCTCGTATGTCAAATAATGAATCAAGACATTAGGAAGAGGATGAAACTTTTTGCCCCCAGGTTACTGGTCTGAAGCTAGACAGGTAACAAATGTAGAGATGGAGGCCTATTGCGTGGTTGTTCTTTGGCCAAAACAATAAAAATCAGAGCATGTTCAGTTCCAAATGTTCAATCTATGACATTCCCAAATCAAGCATTGACTTCAGGGATGTATGGCAGGATTTTCCTGAGTTGTACATCTTGGTGGGATTTAGAAACAATGGTGGTTTCCTTATTGCTAGCACTACTGTTGCATCAAAGGAGGGTTCTCCAGGTTAACCACCCAAATATTTAATTCAGGTTAGATTTTTTGTACTGCCCTTTCTCTTCTGCCTGCCAGGTTTAAAATAGTATTGCTCTCCATCCTAGCACATATTGACAGCTCAATTAAATCTATAAGTGAATAGTTTAATGTAGTTCAGACAAATGCATACTCATCTCAGTTGTAAACCTCATATAGTTCAGTAAAAAAACCCCTATACCCACTGTATTCACAAGCAGAGTTACACATTTATCAGGGTGAGTAACAGAATGGAATTGGGCAAGACAGACTAATCTTACAAAGGCAGTCCTACAAATGGCATAAATATCCCAGTCTGGCAAATCTATAGAAAACCAGAGGAAGTTTAAATAGTATCGTTTTCATATTTTAAATTGGAACAAAGACTGACTGGCATTAAAAAGATAAAGTGTTTGAAAATCTTAGTAGTTTCCACATATAGATAAATATGTTCAAAATATTTTCAGTGAGTTGACAGAATTTGCATCTGACTGATATCAAAAAGCTTCTCTTTTCTTTTCTTAGCAGTACAAAGAAAAGAAACATCTAACCCAAAGCATATTGGGCCTGTAAGTTTTTGGTGAAGATGTGAGAATCTTGAATTTTGTCTAAATCATTTAGAATCAAATGGAAAAAAAACCCCAAACATATGTCCCTGCATAGCAGACAGAGACACACTTCAGAGGCTACTCCAGGGGCAAGGTCTGGCTTGAAAATATCTTTGTCCTGACTGAGAGGAAAAAACACAACCAAGAAAACAAAAAGCAGGAAAAAAAATCTACTCAGATGATAAATATTATGGATAAAAAGATGAATAAGAGAATGCATGCAGGTCTTAATTGATCTGAGCTAAAAAAAGGTGTGAGCTGAGCAGACATATTCTGCATCCTGGAATTGCTTCTGCTTTTACTGATAAATCATTTCTGTTATTTTTTCTCCTATTGGTATGGTTTGATCATTTGGGGAGAAGAAGACCTCAGAAGAGACCTCAGAGAGCCCTGAGCCAGTCATGGGTTAACATCCAGGTCATGTTAAAGTGTGCAGCAAATATTCAGAACAAAACTCATTGCAGCTTGAACTCCTTTATCTTCTGGTTCTATTGAGCTGAATCAGATTATCTCTGTGATGTTTGAAATAGAAGAAAAAAGGGAAACCCAAAGCCTAATTACAAACAGGGACTATAAAAACTAAGTAACAATACACCAGAAAATTATAAAGGTGAGACCAGAACAAAAGTTTGAAATTTGAATTTTTAAAAAATTAATTGTAAATAGAAATTATTTTGACTAATTTTGGATCTTTCAACAACCTTTGGATCTTTATAGTGACTTTCCAGCATCTGAAGGGGGCCTACAAGAAATATGGGGTAGGGCTTTTTACATGAGTGTGTAGAAGAGGGGAGATCTAGGTTGGACAATAGGAAGAAAATCTTTCCTGTGAGGGTGCTGAGCCCCTGGCCCAGGCTGAACAAGGAATCTGTGGCTGCCCCATCCCTGGGAGAGTTCAAGGCCAGGTTGGATGGGGCTTGGAGCACCTTGGGCTGTGGGAGGTCTCCCTGCCCATGCAGAGGGTGGGAACTGGATGAGCTTTAAGGGACCTTCCAAGCCAAAGCATTCTGTGATCTTCTGGGGAGAATGTGGGAGAGCCAGAAAAAAACCCAACTGTGTCTGGGTCCTATTTTTAACTCACAAAGATGAGTTGCAGAGTACTAGCTGGAACTAAAACTGCATCAGAAACTATGATATCAGTTAAGTAGTAGGAGTGATCAAGCAGAAGAGACAGAGGTTTGCTTGTTTTTTTTAAAAAATCCTTGTCTTTGCTCACCTCTGATCTCTTCTGTGAAATTATCCATTACAGAAACTCCACAAACTTCCTTGAAGTGTTTGATCAGTGTATAATTAAATAAAAAGTCAGTCATTGCCAGTATCTTTTTCTGGAGTGAAACGTGGCTGATGATGTTGTTATTCCAAGCAGTTCTCCCAAACCACGCTGTCCAAAATTTGAGTTTTTGTGGGTTACAGCAGAATATTGCAGAAGAAATTATCACATTTTGTAATAAAATGGATCAATTAGAAGTGACTTTCTCTGTGTATCAGCATGAGGCATCTTTGGTGTAGATAACAGGGGAATTTGATAGATTTCATGCAAAAAAAAAAGGGTTTTTGAACTGCCCTTGTATTCCCTCTCACCTCTTGCCATGGTAGCCCCACATGGACTCAGAGGTGTCATTTTTCATCACACTTTTCCCTGGATTTTGAGGAAGTAGGAAGGAAAGAATGAGCAGGAAAGAAAAGATGATTACAGTCTAGAAATTAGCCAACTGCAACATCATTCTGAAGAGTCACCTGGATGTGGTGGGCTCTTTCTTTTTCTGAACACTCCTGAAAGCTGCTGACCAAGCCTCTACCTGAACACAACACATGGCAAATGCTGAAGCAGAGAAGTGACAGATGAGTACGAAGGCTCAGTGCACAGATTTTCTGTTTTCTATTCAAATCAATGTTTACAAACTTCCTGAGCATCAGTGCCAGGATAGCAAATTGTATTCAGTGTCTTCCTTCTCCTTTGGCTTGGCAGAATAAAGGTCAGGAGTCTGTCAGGCTGAGCACCACTGTGACAAATAAAGAGCTGATCTGATGCTGGAGGCTCTGTCACCTCTATCAAACCTCATTTTGTCTACAGTTTGTTGGCAGTTCCAAATGGCTGCTTTTCAAACAGTTCTCACCTGAATATGTGAATGTGGGGCTTTACATCTTTTTCTCATGAGATATTGACACACCTGGACTGATGATTGAATCTCCTTTTTGAGAATATCATGGTTTGCACAAGCCTGGTTTGGAGAGAGTGCTTTGCACTTCTTTAAAGATACTCAGTTCAGTGCAATCCAAAATGGGCTGCAGGGTTTTTTTTATTTTATTTTTTTTTTTCTCTTCTATTTTTTTTTTTTTTTTGGTAATGTAAAGAACATGGCATTAAAAGAGCTTTAACTTCAGTGTTGAAGCACAGTTCCTTTTAACTTGCCTCCCTCCCGTGAGTACCTTGTCACCTTAATTTCTGTTTGGAGTAAGACAGGTTTGTAGCATTATTCTCAGGAATTTGTCTCTGAAATAATGTTGACTTGAGGCCTCCTGTCTATCTTGAAGTATAATAGTGTCATTTATTGTTGAAAGTGACATCAAGAGTTCCTTTCTTTTGTCACATTGGCAGTGTCTCCACAGAGCTGGATATTTTTCTAAAGGTTGTGAGACTGGGCCCTGATCCTGCTGGTGATTCCTGCAAGTGAAATATTAATAACATGTGGTCTTTTAGACCATGACTCTTATAGGAAAAGGGATGTTTACAGCAGCCTGTGGCTTAGGATAATTTATGAAAATGAAACCAGTGCTTACTCAGGAAATTGGACTTTTTACTTTGGTTTTACTTGGTTTCCCATTCTCCAGATTGTTAGAGATTTTTTCAATTTTCCAATTTTTATTTATTTTTTATTTTATTATTTCATTTTCATTTTATTGTTTTATTTTATCATTTAATTTCATTATTTTATTTTATTTTATTTTATTTTATTTTATTTTTTAAAATTTTATTCTATATTTTATGTATATTATATTATACTTGTTTTATTTTATACTATATTTATTTTGTCGTATTATTTTTAAATTTAGCTAATTTAATCTAGCTTATTTAATATTTTAACCCAGATGTTTTAATTTCTGTGTGGCTGATACTTCCTTGATCAAGTTAACACCAGTGTCATCCTCCAAATCACAATGTTTCCACTGCAAATTTAATGAAAACAACTCTGTTCTCCAACACAGGACAAATGTATAAGTCAAATGAGGACTGACACCTTTGTGAAATCTCAGCTTGATAAACTATTTCAGCTTTTAGCTGCAACCTTTTCAAAATCTAACCTGAGACCCACCCCTCACTCCCCAGTGAAGTTCCTGTGCTTTAATGAATCCAACTTTTCCCCGTTCCACCCACAGACATTCCCAGGGGTAAAACACCTCTTTCTCATTCCTCTTACACAGCTGCCAGCTCACTATTGAGTTGGCTGCAGCATTGACTTTCTGTGCATCTTTTTTGTAATTAAAAACATTCAGAATCAAGAGTTACAGCTGTTACAAAACCAGACATTTCCTGTCATTTGACTTCTCTCAGAATTTGCATAGAAATTGCACATTTTGCTGTCAAAGTTTCTCTCATGCACTGAGAGCTGTTTCAGGATTCCTGGTTGTTTGTTGCCTTGAACTAAAGAGACTGATTTTTCTTCTAGGTCTCCTCACTCTTTGTTTCAAGGATTTCCTGAAATACACAAGGACATTTTTTTTTTTCCTTGCTTTACATTTGGTCTCCAGCTCTGAAATAGTCCCTGAGGAACCCAGTAAGTTTGCCACAGAGGACATGACCTACCTTGCTCTTATGGAAGAGGAAGGAGAAAATGTAGGCACTTTAGTATTCTCTGTGTTATTTATAAACATAATAAAAGTTTCCCTTTACTTTTTGTTCCTGTTTTTCCCTCTGGACAACTGGAATCTGTCTCTTCTTACATCACATGCAGATAGTAGATAATATCTATTTTACTACTCCTTTTTCTTCTTTGCTGGGTGCTTATCACACCTTCCAGGCTTCTGTAGTTTTTCTCTGGTCTTTCTGCCTCTCCAGTCCTTCCCAGTTCACCTTATTTACCCTCAAATGTAACTTGGTAAATGATGTGACTCTCCTCAGTTTGCTCAAAACCTTGTGCTTATTTGTCATTCCTTCCTAATCCTCTCCTTCTCTGTTATAATGGAAATCTCCTCTTGAATGATCATTGTTGGCACTGAATAATAAGGAGAAAAGTTATGAGTACATGAGTACAGACATACACACCACAGGGAAATTTATTAGATTATGTATAACCAGCTACAGATCATTAATAAAAGTCTTGCACCTATTCATATCTATATTTATTTCAGACTTATTTTAGTTTTCATTTACACTATGGATGTTACCTATCTGTCACTCTCAACATAAATTATTTTCAGGTACCAATTGCTGAACTGCAATTGTTGGACAATAATAGAAATTGCTCAACTATGCTTCCAGCATGGGATGAGGTGAGTATAGTGTAAATGGCAAGCATGGCCATTTATTTTCCTTTATAGCCAAGCTGGCTCACTCATCCTTAGTTTAAGTGATAGTTCAAGCTGTGAAAGAGTTGTTATCACACTCATCATTTTTATTACATAGGGAATGGTCCCTTTGGTTAATTGGATTTGGAGAATTTGCTGAGCTTTCAGGTGAACCCCCATGAATCCTAGCAATATTGTGACACCCCACAAATCTCTGTCAGCTGTCCACATTCTAACTAAACCTTCAATTTTCTGGAGTTTTGAGCTTGGAATTGCTAAAAAGAACCTCTTCATGAAGTCAGTATGGATTTGATTAGTGTAATATATTTTACAGAGAGAATGATGTGATACTGTGGACCCTGTCACCAATACACATTTATAAAATACAGAGAAAAAGAACTACTCAAGAACTTTATTTTCCAGTTTGTTTTCTAAGGTTTGGCCTAACGTCCTTCAGAAGCATCAGGATACTTTCAATTAACTTCAGTGTGTTTGGGATGAACACTTCAGGGAACAATGTTGCACAAAACAGCAGGCACAAATCTTTCTCTCCCTCTCCCAACAATGAAAAATAGCAAAGTACAAAGTCCTAGCAAAGTACAAAAACCTTATGTGACTTTCACAACTATTCTCACTTCAGGAAACTGGGGAAAAGAAGCTGTAGTCTCCTAATGAGGGAAATAAAAACAAAGGAAATATAGGAAGATTAAACTACTCTCTCTGCTTTAACATACTTAATTATTAGTGTATGGATGAGATCTGTATCCCATAAAAATTACATCCTCCAAAATACAAGAGGGATTGTTTAAGCTACCTTAAATCACTCCAACTGCAATACATCTGAAATGTTAATTAAGCAAGTTTTTTATCCTCACCTCTGCTCTGCTGGCTTTAGTGAAATCTTGTCTGCCAGGGAAAACTCTCTACAGGTACCTCCAATTCTGTTTGAAGTTGGTGATCTGGGTTTGGCTCGTAACAGTCACAGTAGATTTACCTGCAAGATCAATAAAAGCATGTTCAAAGCAAGATTGGCTTCGTAGGGCCTAGGATTTTATTAATTTATATAAACTTCCAAAAACTTTTGCTATAAAGAAAAAAGGGAAAGCTGGAAAATACATTGTTCAGCAGGGTAAAAAAAGTGGTATTTCCAAGTTCTGGAATTAATTTCTCTTTAAAGAAAACACCTCAAAATAGTGCACATATCAGAATGAGAAGATGCTAAAGACACAGATGAGATTTTTAAGTATATCTGGAGGTTTCAGATGTTTCAATTTGTGGCATCTCAACAGGTTCTCCTTTTCAGAGGAGTGTAAGCACCCCATCTTGGAAACAGGTCTTTAAAATGTCATACAAAGGACCCCAAAACACCCTTCACAATCTGGCTCCCTCAGAAATTTTTAACATGGCAAGTTCTTGACTGAAAACTGTGTCTTCTGTCACTGATGTCAAGATATATATCATTGTAATACAAGAAATTCAGTGACAATTCTCATTCTTGACTGCTAAATGAAGTAGTATTCCTCAGTGTGGTACATGTAGATTTCTTTCTTTTTTTTTTTTTCCTTCATGGTGTACAGTTTAGTAGAATATAAAATCAGAATTTAAAAACCAATCAAGCAGCCAGCAAGACTTTGATCTTTAAAATGCTGGAATTATCTTTAATCAGAGTAGATTTATAAGCAGCAGTTGAATTAAGGGTGGAATTACTGTCTGGCTTTGTTCGTTTAAGTTTCTCTCCTCTTTCCACTAACAAAAATTTCGTCTCAAATATCTCCTCTATGCTTTGAGAGAGATTTGTAATAGGCAGTTTTCAACTTCAGAATTGGGTTAATCTTCCAGATCTTTAGTGGCAGCACTATAAGCAGATCTGTGATCTTGAAGACCCTTATCAGTGAAAAAATATTTGAAGTTCTGGGAATGTGTGCTCCCAAGCCTGTGAACTGCCTCAAAGAGCAGAAGGAAACAGAATAAGTGTGGCTGGAGAAATCTATTTTTTTTTCTTTTTCTTTTTTTTCCCCCATGTATATTCCTAGGGAAAAGCAAGCTATTTTCTTTTGAAATCTTACTTCTTTGGGTTTACTTATTTGTTCTCACACACTTTATGATTCTTATAATGGAGGAGGGGTTGAGGTTTTTTCATTGGAATAAATGAGAAAATATGTTGAAATGCTCAAAATGGGTTAAAATTTTCATAGAAAATCATTCTTGATGAGCGATTCAGGTCCCATCATGTGACATTGTGACACTGAGGTCCCATCCAGGAGAGGCTCTCTGTCACCTTCTTTCTCTTGCTACCCAGCTCAGGTTTGTCACTTCAGAAAGGAGATATATGGTTGAAGGGGTTACTTTAAACAAGAAACCCTTCTTTTGTGTCTTACCACCTTCACTAGCCAGCTATCCTGGGATGAGCTTTGAAATAATATTCCAAGAACTGAAATATAGTTTAACCAAAAACTCTGAAAATATGATATGTGTAAGTAGATTCTCCCTGCTCCTGCTTCTTCTCAAGTTTTTTTCATAGAGAGGTAGCAGTAGACAGTGACTTCTTCATTCCCCACAGCCTTCCTAGTCTAATATTTTTATAGACTAGGAATAGTAGTCTATAAAATCCTGCAGTATTTGCTGACATTGTTCACATGTCACCAGAAAACTCTCTAGTCTTGAAGTTCAAGCATAAAAGAACAAATGCTGAAGTTATGGTTGCTTTATTTTTATTAATACCACCATGACATGGAAGGCCAATAAAGACAAAGTAAAGTTGCTGTCATGGCTGAGTAGCTTTCACCCATAATCCCTTTAGAGCTATCATGTCCTGTCACTTTCCTCCCATTCCACCCCAAAAGAAAAAGAAAATAAGTGGTTTTGTGGGGTGAAGCTATGCAAAGGGGAACTGCTTGAAGGGGACGTTCAGGAAAAAACAGTTTATGGAGAGGAAGGTGTGATGTGGAGAATGGAACATTTAAAGAGGAGGTTATGTTTTTTCCTTTTTTTTTTTTTTTTTTTTTTTTTTTTTTTTTTTTTTTTTTTTTTCCTTCCTTTTTATTGAATTTCCAAAGAAAGTGTAAGGTGTTTGCTCACTTTCCAGTCCCTATAATCCACTGAGCTCTTTGCTAACTGAACCCTGCTGGATTTATCCTGTTCTGCTTAGCACGTGCTAGCTGGATACTTTGACTGCTTCAGATGATTATGGTTGTAATTCTTTGTGGGGTTTTACTGTACCGTGCCAGGGCATAAAAAGACCTAAACCACAAATTAAAACAGAAAAAAAAAAACCCAAAAAGAAAAAAAAGAAGAATTAAAAAACCACCCAAAAAAAAACCCCTTATCTCTTCATAAAGGTTTTTATAAGCAGCACATCATTGCTCTCTGCCTGAGTGTTCCTGCTGACAATGTAACACTGGAAAAATAAGTATTCCCACTGCCCCTTTGCAAGGAAAGGTCTAGCTGAGGCACAGTGAACAGCAGTTTAACATTTCTTGTTTTTCCTTTTATTTATGGGTAACTGGGATTGCTGCTCTTGTAGCAGCGAAGTAGGGCAAAGTAACCCACAGATGAAATTTCCACAAAAAGAGACCCAGGAAGAACAATCTTAATACACATCCAAAGAGAAGGGATAGCTGGAGCTCCCATAAGAAAACACAGAGACACTTTATGCCTGAGTTCTGATAAAGGTGTAAGTCACTCAAACTCCTACTTCTACACAAGAAAAGAAGCAAAATCACCATGAGGTTCCCATGCTGGCTCCTTGGGATGAGCAGGAATCTTTGTAATTTATTTAAATACACTATTTGACTCTTAATATACCTATTCATAGTACAGCATCCTGAAGAATGGGGCTGAAAATACAAGGATGTCAATAAAGAAAAAGAAAGGTGAACACAAAAGAATGACATTTTTCAGTTCACTGTTTTTTTGGGGTCAGGAAAGGGAAACAGGCTGGAGGGAATATTTTCCAACCACCAACAGTGTGCTGTGGCAGAGATCACTTGAGAGGACACATTTTCTTCACCAAGTTTTACAGTTTGGATGTCATGGTTCATCTCTACTTCTCCTGCCATGATGCAGGTATGCATAGGATGCATATTTTTCTACAAATAAGATTTAGAAAGAGGAAAAGGAAAATATACATATCTGATTTCTAAATTTTTGGAGACAACAGGCTATTGAAGAAGATGTCTGTGGGCTAGAATGTATTTCAGAGGTCTAGTGTCCACTCTGAGATCACTGATGACCCTTTCTTCTCTCCTTTTTCTTTCTTCCTATTGCTTAGCTGAGATTCATGTTCCTGCAGTGCCTTCCTCAGTTCCCTTCCATCCAGTCCTTACTTCCCAATTTATCTTCCAGTCCCTGCCATCAGGAGGAGCAGCAAAGAGGCTTGGGTACCATGCTGTCTAAATCCTGATTTGTCTAAATACCCCCAGCCATAGTTTTGGCCCTTGTTAACCAGTACCCAAGCAGACAGTGCCTGTAGACTGCTCAGGGGTTCAGACAACACAGGAGCCATTTCCAAGTGGCAGGTGGGATGCAGCCACTCTTTTTTTTCAGGAGAAAAAGTGTCTAAGCATATGGATGCAAGCTGTCTCCTCCCAGCTGCTCTCAAGGACAGAGAACAAGTCCTGGCCTTATTTCTTTACTAATATACAGAATGGGAGAATTCTAGCAGCAAAAAAACAACTTGGGGAGCAGATGTGGTTTCTTAACGTTTAACTCAGTGTTGCAGTTTCTAATTATGTGTTTACAATTGCAATTACGTGTGCTTCTAGTTGACTGTATTCTTTTCTTAAAATGAAAATAAATGACTCATTTTACATAGGAGATCTCCAGAGGGGCATTTTCAGTTGCTTTGTTATCTGTGATTATGTTGCTCTGGCTGTTCATCACTGTCTTCTTAAATGTATATCTTTCTCCCAAGCATGTTAGCCCTTAATCTATTTATATAATGTTAATCATACATATATGTATCACAGTTTATTATTTAACAAGTGCCTCATAGTCTTTTAATCTTTTCTATTAAAATAGTGTATTTTCCAAAATTTCATACTTTCGTGTGATCCTCCCACCCTTCCTGTGCAAAAAATAGTTGACATAAGTAAAACTTCTATGCATAATTTATGTGTTCTCTGTTTAATAAATAAGGTATCTGTCACACAGGGGGCAAGATTTCCAGGTGTTAAGCAGGCTGGATGAATGGTTAAAGTATTTTTAGCTTCTGTCCAGAAGAACAGAAGTGGTAAATCTGTTATTCTTGATAAAATATTATTTCTTGGGAAAGCAAACCCTTGTTGAAGTTTTATCTGAATGATCCCTTAAAAAAAATCTGCTCTGCATCAAACTTTTAGAATTGTCAGACTTGATCTACTGTTTGTTTCTCAGTAGCAAAAAAAGCCATTGGAAAAAAAAATAAAAAAGAGAAAGTTTTTCAGCTGTTAATGAGACAGAGGTGACTGTAAACAATAGATGCCTTATAGCTATTCTCAAACAGGAATCAAAGCTGTAATTAAATATAAAACACTGTCAGTGATAGGCTCTTTAATGTAACATATCTCAGTTGCTTTTCTTCTATCAAATATCTTCAGTTAGACAAAAGCTGAGACTGACTGAAACAGGAGAAGAAAGACTTGTGCTGAAGACTGATTCTTTGTTGCTCATGACACACGGGTCCTGTAGCTTCAGCTGCAAATATTCTTGACTAGAAGTCACAGCAGAGCTAATTACATAACTTGGTGGCATCTGTCCTACTAAATGGTGACACGTGAAGACAGTTTTTTCATAGATGAACGTAGGCTTCAGCTGAACTCCAAGAAAAGGCACATCCAAGGAGCCTTTGCAACTTCTACCTGCTCTGTTCAGACTTTGGGCTGCCCTCTCCCCAAGCTCAGAGTGGGCAAGAAATATGAGAGGAACCAACTTGGAGAAAACTGGTTAAGAGCTGAAGCCTTTTTACTTTTTTATTTTCAAGGTTTTTTTGTAACACAAATGTGTGGGTGATGGAGGGATGGATGGATGGCAGTGTTCTCTGAAAACCACAGGTCCAAAATGTGTTGCTTCATAAATACAAATGAATGAGAACAAAGTAAAGGGAATACTGGAAGTCAGAGGCAAGTCTCATGCAACAGCTACCTGAGTTAATCAAAAGGATACAGAGCTTCTGCAAACCTTGATCAGCTGTGTGATGCCTCAAACCAGAATCCAGTTGAAATAGATATGGAAACAAAGAGGAAGCCCTGAGCAAGTACTAGGAAATCAGGCAGAGGATTTTTTTGGTATTAAAACCCCACAGTTCTTGTGTGGTGCAGGTTTGTTCTCTTCTTGAATCATATTCTCCTTGCAAATCAAAAGATTGTACTTCAGAATCTGAGCCACTACCCTGCAATAAGGTTGATGCTGTAAGATCAAGTCAAAATCTACAACACTGAGTTAAGCAAAGATATATAAACCCAGATATATAAACCAAGTATAAATAATCTATTGGCTTTGGGGTGGTACGAGAGTTAACACCAAGGTATTTCTGTATGAAATAGATGTAATTGTTCATCTAAAATACAGGAGGAAATCTGGTCAGAAGGAAAAAAATTCTATCCTCAATTGACTCAGAACAAGTCTGCTACAGAATATGTCCCTAGAGAATTCCCTCCATAGCAGATATTCACTAATTACCACTTTCAAGAACAGTGGAAATAATGCAACTTGGTTTCTTATTATTTGATGTTATGAGATTGGACTTTCTGATCTCTAATAAACTCTTGATTCATTCTTACTGGAAAGGAATACAGCCAACTATGAGTACACATTATGAGTCAACAGTGTGTGCTTGAAGCCCAGAAGGCCAATTGAATTCTGGGCTGCATCAAAAGAACTGTGGCCAGCAGACCAAGAGAGGTGATTCTGACACTTTGCTCTGCTCTGGTGAGACCTCACCTGGAGTATTCCATCCAGCTCTGGAGCCCTCAACACAGGAAGGACATGGATCTGATGGAGATGGTCTAGAGGCTACGAAAATAATCAGGGGGCTACTGGAACATCTCTCCTATGAAGACATAGTGAGGGAACTGGGGTTTTTCAGCCTGGAGAAGGCTCTGGGACCTAATAGTGACCTTCCAGTATCTAAAGGGGCCCTACAGAAAAGCTGGGGAGGGACTGCTTGCAATGGTTTTGAATTGGTGAAGAATAAATTTAGATTGGGTGTTAGGAAAAAGTTATTGACCATGTGGAAAAATGGAACATGTTGCCCAGGGAGGTAATGGAGGCCTCATCCCTGGAGACACCCTGGAGTCTCCTTCTCTGATGACTTTCCAAACCCACCTGAATGTGTTCCTGTGTGGCCTGCACTTGGTGATCCTGCTTTGGCAGGGGGTTGGACTAGATGATCTCTAGAGGATCCCTTCCAGATCCTAACATTCTATGATTCTATGATATTCAAGGTGAGGCTTGATGAATCTCTGAGCAACCTGATTTAAGTTAAGTCCTTAGTTAAGGATGTCCCTGCTAACTGCAGGGGAATTAGACTATATGACCATTAGAGGTGCCTTCCAACCCAAATTATTCTATGATTCTGTGAAGCTACAAGCACTGCTGAGGTACACAGTGCAGTACATACCCCTACATACCTGTGCTGAGTTCATACGGAAGCTGTCTCCCAATGGAATTAAAGAAAGAACAAACATTTTCTGTCCTTTACTAAACTAGCCAGTGACATTTCTAGGAATTTGATGTAATTGAAAGAGTTGTCAGTCTTTCAAATTATGTTGACAATGACAAATATGTTAAAAAGTCATTGGGGAGAAACTGATAGACAAGTGAAAGTATGCACAGATTCACATGCCCAGCTGAGCTGCAGAAGGTACAGATCATTATAAGAAAAAGATTTGGAGTATTGGTGACTTAAGATCCACAGACTGCTTCAGGGTACAAAAAGCAGCAGGTAGATCTACTGCTTGATTGCACCCAGGGGCATGAACACCCCTGAGGGACACTGGTCTATGAAGGACCTATGCTGGAGCAGAAGAAAATGAGTAAGGATTGAAGATACCCTGCCCTACAAGCATGACCCCAGCCTCCTGTGCCACCCAGGACATCACTAGAAGAATTGAGACAGGCTAAGTGTAACACATCAAAAAAAAAAAAAAAAAAAAAAAAGGATAGAGAAGAGGCATTGAATGAAGTTCAGCCTGAGTAAGGGGCTGAGAAGAGGCTGAGTAATCAAAAGTTCAGGATAAATGGCAGAAAATTAAATTAAGTGAAGTTCCCCATGTCAAAACTGTTTAGTATGGCCCATGATACCTTTTTAATGATACCTGCTTCCTAAATGAGAGTGTTGAGGTTTTGCAAAACCACCCCTCTCCTGCCTCAGTTATAGCTGTAATAGGTGCTTGGAAGCTGCCCAAATACCAGTGCCTGAGAGGATATTTCTCCTTGACTATAATGATCAGCTTTTCACAGCTAACACTGATGTGAAATCATAGAATCATGAAATAGTTTGGGTTGGAAGGCACCTTAAAGATCACCTCATTCCAACCCCCTTGCGTTGGCAGGGACACCTCCCACTAGACCAGGTTGCTCCAAACCCCATCCAACCTGGCTTTGAACACTTCCAGGGACAAATAAATAATAAAATAGGACAGAGGATGACCCTTTCTCCCTCTTCACTGCTGGCATGTTCTCTGTTGTAGCTGTGGGCTGTACCAATAACACATCTTACAGGCAGAGCCAAAGCATGGCTTGGGGATAACACCTGGCATCCCATATCTCACAGGGCATGGGGACCAAAATGCTTCAGGTCTGACTTCCATTCTTACACAGCACTCCCATATGTCACAGGAGGCTCTGCCATATCAGAGATTGCTGCTTGCATTTCTGTTGCACACACAAAACATTTCTTAGTTTCATGCTAGGAAAACATTATTGAGGTGGTGAAAAATTTTGACAGAGGAAAGAAAAATTCATACAGAAGATAACTGAATGCCTTGGAGGCATAGGTGCTCCACATAAAACCCCACACAGACAACTGCAAGTTACCTTGAAGATTGCCAACCTTGGCTTCAGGGCTAAGGAAAAGAGGGACTTCAGATAGAGACAGCCTTCACACCCCAGAAAATTTTTGTTTGTTTGTTTTTCAGGGTAGTTATGCAGTCCCTCTCCTCAGAACATGGAGGTAAGGTACCTCACAAGCATTTATGGATGTGACCTTACAGATTTGCTCATGTTAACCATTCAAGTAAGTAGTTGGCACTCAGAACTTTGCTTTTAACTTATGTGAAATAATCTCTGATTTCCACTTGATAATCTTGGTGGCCAGATACATTCACATCTTACTCTGTGCCATCCTGTTGCCTACAGAATTTAATGTGTCTCAGTAATCTTAATTTCACAGGCTGCTCATACTCAGTTCATTGACTTGCAGCCTCTTCACCAATATGCAGGATGAGGGTGAGTGGTTATTCCAAAAATTAGGTGACTGGGGAAGTTGAATTCCATAGACCATAGACAGTATCTCCAAGATTATGTACACAGAGTTTAGTGGAGTAGAGGGTGAGTATCATGATAGCAATTCAGTTCCTTCAGCACAGACATCTAGCATCATTTGCAATGCTGCACTATGTTTTACCTCACCTTTAGATGCTCCTCCAGAGGGGAGCAGGTTTTATGCATCTCCTGTGTCACACCTGGCAGCTCTGAGTCTTAGATATTCCAATGTAACTCAAAAAGCACAATTTGTTTGTGTTTAGACAACCAATATGATCCAGAATCTATTATAATAATGAAAGTTTTGACCCTCAGTGCACTTCCAGAGAGATAAATTTGGAGCTGAGTCTCACTTGGTTTTCTTGAACCTTAATTAATAATAATCTACTGTGCTCCAATTTTTAAGTCTACCAAATACTTTTTATTGTATTGTGAAAAAAAAGATATCTGGCACAGTGTTTTGCCTGCTAAATTCCCTCCACAGACTTATGCTGTAACTTTTTCAGCTCTGCGTATCTTCCTTATTCTCAAGGCTTGAAGAACAGATTTGAACAACAGGTTCCTTCAGGTTCCTCAAGGACTTGTCAATCTCCAGGCTCCCCAGAATCAACCTGATAATATTTCCTCCCTGCAAAATGGCACTGGCCACCTTCTTGCTCATTAATTGCCACCCCAGTAGATTTCTACCAGTGTGTTTTGAAAAGTTCTCAGCAAGAAGAGTCTCTTCTGCGTAGTAGCTCACAACACATGCCTTGCACTCTGTTTTGATTGATTGATGGACCTCGTAGCAGGGTCTATAATAATGTGTGAAATGTTACATATGCCCTTGGTGGGTAATTTCAGGGAATGATTAAAATGTGCTCCTTTTAAAAGATTTGGAAATGTAAGTCAAAGAGACACTTAACAGACCCAATGCTGATTAGTGTGGTGACCACAGCATCTTGGAGTCTCTGATATTTCTTGGCTTTTTCTTGGTTTCCCGGAGGCCCTTTTTGGACAAAGCAAGAGAGAGTTGGCTGAGACACACTTGGCCTTCTGGGAAACTGAGTGACATTTAAAGACTGCCGGGGCCTATTCCACTAATATCTAAACTAATTAAAATCAAATCATAATTGTAGAAGCTTGTTCACCAGAATTCTAATCAGCCTCGGAGCAGTACACGCTGCATGAGAAGCCTTCTACTATGCAGCAAATTGTTCCCAGCAATTTCTCTCGACCTTACAACCAGCTCCTTATATAAGAAATGTCACTTCAGATGTAGGCTGAAGACTCACCTCAACATGTCTCTTTCTGCACACACTGCACACATTTTACTGTATCATGTAATGGGTTATTTGTCAGGGGGTGGCGGGCTCATATATACCAACTGTGCTCTCCTTAGGGCTGAGTGTGATACCCTGAGCTGAACTTCCACCTTATGGAGCCCCCATAATATCTCTGGAATGGTATTTGAGTGGTATTCTCAACTGAGTAGTAGAGAAATAAGAGTACTTGCTAAACAGGTATGAGTTAGGTTCCATATTTTTTTATTTTAGTCCCTGCACTGTCATGGTGAGTTCCTTCAAAAATATAGCAATATTTGGGATATCAAAATTAAAGAATGCTTATGATTGTATAAATCCTGACAAGAAGAGAGTTAATTGTATATCATAAAATCTCTCATCCCCAGAAATAATACAGAGAGGTGTTTAAAGATCACAGAAAGATGGTTTTGGTTGGAAGGGACCTTAAAGCTCATCCAGTTCCAACCACATCTGCATGGGTAGGGACACCTCCCACAAGACCAGGTTGCTCCAAGCCCCATCCAATGTGGCCTTCAAAACTTCGAAGGAAGATGATCAGAGGTAGAGAAATACTTCAGATTTCTTTGATTAGGACTCTTCAATGGGGAAAAATAACTGAGAGGATGTGATAATGAAATTGTTAGCATGGAGAAGGTGAACAGAGAAAGAAATGAATGTAATAAATGAAGGAAAAGATACCCAAAGAGCTTTTCAAGAGGCAAGTTTAAAACAAATAAATACCTTTTTCATGCAGCACAGGCAAACAGAGGAACTCACTACCACAGGCTATTGTAAACATGTTGAAAGAGAGAAGGAGGTAAATTAATGATACTTCAGTTGAAAACATCAGTTTAAAATTCCTCTACAACCAACAATGGCTGGAGGCTGCAAGAACCGTGTCTTGGGGAGGATCACTCCTATATTTTCTGTCTTGTATTCCTTGGTAAACATTTCAACTGGGCACTGCTAAATACTATTAGGTGGATATTTTCTCTGATCTGAGATATCCACCTTAATTTCTTAATAAATTAGTGATACATGAGGGTTTCTAAGCCCTATTCATTTGAGCAGAATAACTAAATATACTAAACGTTTAATCAGCTAAATTCTTTCAGTACAACACAAAGGAAATTAGAAAAAGAAAGAAAACTTGGACCACACTCCAAAGTATGCAAATATTGAAGCACAAAGATTAATGAACCCCAGGGATCTCAGTAAGTAAAAATTTCATCACTCTTTACACTCATCTTGTTGAAGGCAATGGGAACTTCATTACAGATTTTACTGCAAGCAGAGGAAGGTCTGCAATAAAATTTTATTTAATATGCCTTTAGTTCCATTAAAATTATTGGCTCTCCCATCTGAATTCATAGCAGACCACAAGAAGGCTGAAAGGGGTAAGAATTGCAATTAAAGGTAATTAACCCAGCAGAAAATCTGTTCTCAGGTAACTATTGGCACAATGGGGGCTTGGGGAGGTAAAGGAGAGGAGGGGTTAGGGTTCATATAAAAATCATATTTCAAATCAGTGCAACAAGAGCCTAATTCTGGTCCTTCAAAGTCACCAGACAGGCAGTGCTTTCACTCATATTGAGACTGGAGAAGCTCCCAGACAGTATCTGTGCACATCTCAGTGTAATATTTTGAATGATAGGGTCGTAGGGCTGAGCTGAATGAGAGCTATGTCTGATGAAGTACATGATGCTGCTGCTGAAGTACATGTCTGTCAGCTCTGGGTCTGACAGGTCTTATTTTTAAAGTCTGTGTGTTTAGTGTCACTCTGACTGTACAGTGAAATACCTGTGTCAGATCAATAAGACACTCTAAGCGTTAAGGAAAACAGCATGAGAATATAACAAGTATTAAAGCATATGGGAAAGGCTTATTAATATTTAGCAAAACTAATCTGTTTCTCACTAGCCAAAACATGCACATCCAGCCCTTTTGGAAAGACAGCTTTGAAGATTCACTAAGTTGAAATGGGGGTTTCTGCACTATATGTAATCATTCATATTCTCTGTGGGCTAAATCCTCTTCCATAATTTTGAAGTCAACCTTTGAGATTTGGGAGATCATTAGAGGGTTTGTGTATGTTTTCTTCATTCTGTTTTTCCAGATCGACCAAATGTAGTCACTTTATAGATGGGAATGTGATTTAAATAATATGACTTTGCTAACATTACATTTTGAATTTATCTTTATAAAGCTGCATTTTAATTTCATTCCATGTTTCCTCATTAAGCAACTGTTTGCTCCCTCAGGCATTTTTTTCAAGCTAACTTTTAATCTACCTATTGGTACTCAAAGCTGTAAAAGTTAAAGCCTATTTGAATTTTTATTTGGAAATCTGCTAGATTTTTTCCCTTTTGTAGAACTGCAGGCATTCTGCTTTTGCTGGAGATGGTCTGTATTCCCTGTATAGTCTGATAAATATTAAATAACACATATTCATATCAATGTTTTGTATGCAAAGGCCTGAGTTCCAGAAAATTATATATTAACTACAAAGGCATTTTATATTAAATTAATATGGCAGAAATTCTGTCTAATCAGTTGTCTGAAATCCTGTCACTGTAGCATTCAGATGTTGGATAGCCATTGGAATGAGCAGTGAGTGGGACTAAAGGATATGTATTTTTCTTACTTCTATAGATTATGACTTCTGAATATTGCACACAAAACTGTAAGATGAAACTTTAAGATGACAGGTGGTGGAAGAAAGATTAGGGAAAGAGGTCATTGATGAGGAACTGCTTTACAGCATGTCACATAATGTGGCTTCTCTGGACATACAACAATGGCAGCATCTGCATCACTGTCCTGGTTTGGGCCAGGATAAAGGTGATTTTTCTGTTTCTTGTGGATGGTTGAACTTGCTGGGGTTGACAGCAAGTTTCTCAAATGGAGTATTCCATCCCATGTGCATCATCCTCGGTATGGAGTTGGGGGATCTCGAGGACCGAGCCACACCCTTACCAGCTGATCGGCCTCACCTGGGATCACCAGCAGAAGTGCTGGGTACCACCCCCCTTAACAGCTAATTAGTCTCACCTGTGGCACTATAAAAGACCAGCAGAAGCTCCTGGCTGTCTCCCTGGCTGGCTGCTTGTGGCCCTGCTTGCTGCCCTACCTGGTTGCCTCCTTGCTGCCCTGCCTGCTGCCCGGTTGCCTGCCTGCCTGCCTTCACCCAGCATCTTGGAAGGATCCCATCCAGTCCGTTTGCCCGCCTGCTGCCCTGCCTGCTGCCCAGTTGCTTGCCTGCCTGCCTTCACCCGGCTTGCGTGAGAACTGTTGGGGGAAAAGGGGGAAGGACTCTGATATTAATTTTCCTGTATATTTGTGTATATATATATACATATATAGCATTTTTCTTTTTTTCCTATTTACCATTATTGTTTTCATTAAAGTTGATTGGTTTAGCCTCCAACCCATAAGTCTCTCTCCCTTATTCTCTCTCCTTTCTTATCAAGGAGGAGAGAGAGATTAATAGAGAGCATCTGTCACCCAGTTTAATCGCCGGGCCAGTGTCAAACCGTGACAATCACATACCAAAAAATTATTTTTTTTTATTATGGCACACCCAAGAATAAGTTGATCTTGTGCTATATACCATACCTACAAACTTTAGACATCATTATTTGCTAGAAGGATGCCCTATTCCTGGAGGTGTCCAAGACCAGTTTGAATAGGGCTTTGAGCAACCTGGTCTAGTGGAATGCTGGTACTAGGACTGGTGCTGTTCAACATCTTTGTCAGAGACATGGATAGTTCAGCTGAGTGCACCCCCAAAAAATTCACTGATGACACCAAGCTGTGAGGTGTGGTTGACACAAGGCCATCCAGAGGGACTTTGACAGGCTGGAAAGGTGGGTTCATGGCAACCTCATGAAGTTCAGTAAGGCCAAGTGCAAGGTCCTGCACCGGAGTTGTCACAATCCCAAGTATAAATAGAAATTCAGTGGAGAATGGATTGAAAACAGCCCTGAGGAGAAGGACTGGGGGTGCTGGTGGATGAGAAGCTCAACACAAGCTGGTGATGTGCTCTTGCAGCCCAAAAAGCCAACCATATCCTGGGCTGCATCACAAGAAATATGGCCAGCAGGTCAGGGGAGGAGGTTCTCCCACTCTATATTGCTCTTGTGAGACCCTACGTGGAGTACTGGAGCATGGAACCCCACATGGAACACTGTCCAGTTATGGAGCCTCCCAACGTAAGAAGGACATGGAGCTGTTGGAGAAAGTCCAGAGAATGGCCAAGGAAATGTTCAGAGGGCAGGAGCATCTCCCCTATGAGAACAGACTAAGAGAGTTGGGGTTGTTCAGCCTGGAGAAAAGAAGGCTTCAGGGAGACATTATAGTGGCCTTCCAGCATCTGAAGGGGGCCTGGAAGAGTGTTGGAGAGGGATTTTTTCACAAGGGCATGTAGTGACAGGTCAGAGTAATGGTTTTAAACTGGAAGTGGAGAGATTTGTGTTAGACATAAGGACAAAATTCTTTCCTGTGATGGTAGTGAGACACTGGAATAGGTTGCCCAGGGAGGTTGTGGCAACCTATGTCAGTGCTGACAGCCAGGTTGGATGAGGCTTGGAGCAACCTGGTCTACTGGGAAGTGTCCATGCCCATGGCAGGGGAGTTGGAAATAGGTGATCTTTAAGGTCCCTTCCAACCCAAACCATTCTATGACTCTAATTCTATGAAAGACAGCCAGAAGTGAGGGATGTAATGAAAATATCCAGCATTAGTATTACAAAGTAGGTTAATTGTGTCATGGGACATGGGTTTAGATTTCATGTCTTCCCTTCTAGTGTCATCATCCACCCTTTGTCTTTGGTTAGGTGCAGTGGTCATTATGGAAAATGAGTTGTGTGGCTGTGTTGGCATCACACAAGTTGGGGCATCCATAGGACAATATTCCATAATCATGAGTGAGCTACTTCTCTCCCAGGCTCATCCTTCCTCTCATCCTCTGCTGGCTTCATTTGTCCCCATACAATCCACTTCAAGTTACTGTATATTTACCTTCAGAAGCAGAATTGATGGTCCTTGGTTTGATATAACCTTTCATTCCTAGAACTTCCACAGTCTACAGTCACTGGGTGCTCTCAGACTAAGTTGTTGCTTAGGAATATTTCTGTAGCTCAGCACTTCTTGTTTTGAAAAGCTGGGGCTGGGTGCTACCTTCAGCAAAAAAATAAATAAAACCTTTAAAGTAGGTCAGGAATCAGAACCAAAAACCTGCTCAAGGCAGACTCAGATCTGCAGGTATTTGCAATTTTAACTCACTGGTTGTTCAAAAAGTGACTGGCACCCAGGAACATACAGCACAAGTAGTTAGCAAGAAAAAATTATTTGTATTATAGGTGTCTTAATCATTACCTGCTTGGTGGCATATAAATAAAATGTGTAGAACTATAGTTAGACACAAATAGATGTAAATTGCACAAACATAGCTGGATTTTAAATTTTTTTTTTTTTTGTGGTACTTACTGATTTAAGTCTTAATTCCATATACTCTTTCACTTTTGACTGGATTTCCTTGTAAGTGACACTCAGAGTTCACTGCTGCAAACGTTTGTTCTGAATAGGAATCTTACTTCTGAGAGCAGTGAGATAACCTGTGCATTTCTGAGCTCCTGCACTGGGACACACTGCAGGCACTTAGCAGGAGAAACAGCAGAGAAGGAAGACTTTCCAAAAAGAAAAATGCCCATCTTGGTGCTATTCCAAATGCTAGATGCTTTTTAAAATTTATTGCACCATTTTTAATAACAAATACTGCTTCTCAGCTGCTGGATGTTTGCAGACTTGATTCCTCAGCCTCACCCAGTCTTAATGATAAAAATATTTTAAGTGGTAGTGGTTGGAAGTCAGTAGTGGAAGATGCTGTATGGTGACAATTTGCATTAGTGCAAAAGGTCTCTCCTTGGGCTGGCTGGGGACAGGGTTCCTCAGTGCCCATCCCGGATTCCATTTAGTATTTTGTTGAGCACATACAATTTGCAGGTGTGGAGAAGGGAAAGAACTCAGTACAGCAAATATAGCCCTTAAAGTGTGACCCTTTCCCATCAGGATTTTTTTCTCCCCAGCTCTTACAGTGAGTCTTTGTGTTTTTGGCCAAGCTGAACTCTTTCAAAGGAGCAGAAATCATACATCCCTATAAACATGCTCAAGAAAGGTAACCTCTTTCTTGGACTGACTGCTCATCAGGCTTGGTAAAGAGTGGAAAACACCAGAACAAGTGTGGCTGAGACAGCAAAAATATGAGCATGAAAACTACACATGGACATTTCAGAGAATGGTTGAGGTTGGAAGGGACCTAAAAGTCCATCCAGTTCCAACCTCCCTGCATGGACAGGGACACCTCCCACTTGTCCAAGTTGCTCAAGGCCCCATCCAACTTGGCCTTGAACACTCCCAAGGAGGGGGCAGCCACAACTTTCTTGGGCAACCTAGGCCAGTGTCTTGTTACCCTCACTAAAGAATTTTTTTCTAATGTCTAACCTAAGCCTTCCCTCTCCAAGTTTTAGACCATTTCTCCTTGTCCTCTCACTACACATCCATGTAAAAAGCCCTTCCCCAGCTTTCTTTCTTGTTAAACCTAATAAGTGCAATCAAGTAGCAGAAGCAGGTTCAGGCAGATGTCCCAATCCAACTTGATGTCCTATGGTTTTACTGAGGTAGCCAGCAAATGACTTCAACTGACCTGTACTCTGCAGTATTTGCTCTGACTCCCTGCTGAGCCAGCAGGTTATATAGCCAGAATAATTACTTCTATTAGAACTAATTGACTTCTAATGGAAAATTTCAACTGGTTTCTGCTAGGCAAGGTCCCTGAGATCCTGTACAATGCTGCCAAAGTGCTGCCTGCAATGCTCAGACTGAAGACAAGACCTTGTGGGCTACCAGTGGGAACCTAATGGGGAACCTGCTCATTCATCCTGTTTTGGCTTCTTGACAGATCTCAGTAAATGCCTATAATTGCTGGAACTGGAGTCAGAAACTTCATCCATATTCAGGCTTGAATCGTGAGCTGGAATGAATATGTTATAATTTTTTTTTCCATTCCTTTTAAAAACCTGTTGTTGGTTCATAAGTCCATGTAATTTGTGTGTGTGCTTATTTTTTTTTTTTCTTTGCATAATTCTGATCATTCGATTACACCCAGCTGAATAACCAAAAGATAATGTGGTCTCTGATTTAAACACTTCAAGCTTATGGATCTGCAACAGCCAAATGAAGACCAGAAACACTGATGACCTCACAATTTATCCCAAACTTCTGCTGAATTAAACTGGTATTCTTCTCTGTCTGAGTTAAAAGATCCTTTAGCTATAGGTAGTTTCAAGTTCATACACCTCTTTCAATCAGCCAGTGTATAAGGACAGGTTTCTTGTGGGTTCCATATTGCACCTTGAGCCACCTTCAACCTCCTTCAGCTATATATATTTCAGATCAGATGGGATGAGGATGGAAACATAAGCTGGGTCAGCTGCTTTTGACTGAGTTTTCTTCAATCTCTGATCCTGACTAAAAACTCAAGTCATACTGTGAAAACATTATCCTAATTTGTGGGTAGATTTCAAAAAATACACAGACCTGCTTTTTTAAATGGAAAATAATTTTTACACAACATCCTTCCTTCCTTCCTTCCTTCCTTCCTTCCTTCCTTCCTTCCTTCCTTCCTTCCTTCCTTCCTTCCTTCCTTCCTTCCTTCCTTCCTTCCTTCCTTCCTTCCTTCCTTCCTTCCTTCCTTCCTTCCTTCCTTCCTTCCTTCCTTCCTTCCTTCCTTCCTTCCTTCCTTCCTTCCTTCCTTCCTTCCTTCCTTCCTTCCTTCCTTCCTTCCTTCCTTCCTTCCTTCCTTCCTTCCTTCCTTCCTTCCTTCCTTCCTTCCTTCCTTCCTTCCTTCCTTCCTTCCTTCCTTCCTTCCTTCCTTCCTTCCTTCCTTCCTTCCTTCCTTCCTTCCTTCCTCCCTCCCTCCCTCCCTCCCTCCCTCCCTCCCTCCCTCCCTCCCTCCCTCCCTCCCTCCCTCCCTCCCTCCCTCCCTAACTTTTCCTGTACACAAAAGGGAAGGATCTTCAGCCTTTTTAAAGGTGTTTATGGTTTTGACATGCTAAATATTTACTCTTTTTAAGACCCTGTTCATCAGATTAACCAACTGATTACTTCCCAGTCTTCTTAGCACTGCACTGACTTGGCTTGTGCCTTCAGAGGTCTCTTCCAAAAAGTTCAGGAGTGTCACCTCCTCTTGCTGTAAGTATTAGAAGGTCTTTATTGAAGGAGGGGATTCTGGTGTTGCTCTGGTGGTCTTCACTTTACTGGTGTAACACAGCTAATGCTGAGGTGGGTTACCTGCTATTAGCAGCAGGTTCATCAGTTCCTGAAATCAGGCAAGAAAAAAAACAGGTGAAAAATTTCTTCTTGCCTGATAATTCTGCTATACTGCAGGAAGCCTTAACAAGGACAAGCTTGTAGCATTTAACAGAAAAATGATTCAAACCCGAGCTCTGCAGTTTCTGACATGTTGAATAATGTCTTTCTTTTATGTGGCAAATTTGCTTGGATCCCACACGAATTTGGCAGCACTCTCATTTTTCCAATCATATGCAATGACTTAAATCAGAAATGTTGAATCAGAGTATAGAAGTTAGCTACAAAGCTCAAATTATCCCTTTGGAACATGCTTTTTGATATTTTAAGTTTCTTGCTGTAAATATTTTTTAATATATTGCAGTGGAGTTGTGAGAACTGCAGTTAGAATTATCAAAAGGTCGAATGGATTTAATTCAGTTTCAGAGGCCTATTTTGTGCAGAAAAGAAAAAAAAAAGGTTTTAAATAAACAATGATACATTTCAAATCATCTTCTCCAGAAAGAAACTTGAAGATTGTTCATTTGGATGACTTGTCTTAAAAAATGCTTCACATTTTCATTTTGATATGGTGTCTTTCAAACACATCAGGTAACCAGAATATCTATGACATTGTAGGAGAGGAATGCCTCTAATTTCCCTTTCCTGCAATAATTTCTGAAAACCTGGGTTGATTTAACAGTAGATTTTCTTCCAAAATTTTAATGTTTTTTCTTTATAATCATGTTGAAAGTTACTTGCAAAATTGTGATGTGTCCCTTGGGGATGTCATTGACATCAGCCAGTGAGAAGGTTCATAATAATAAGGAAGAAAAGTAAGTTTCCAGGTAATTAATTTTGGTGTTTTTTTTTTTTTTTGTAACTGTTAAAAAATTAAATTTGGTCTAAGTGTCACAGTCTGAAGTTTTGCTTTATTTTAATGTTTCATTCCACTTCACATTGTTGTGATATCTTCAGCATTCCCAAAATCTGCTCTCCCTTCTTGCCCTCTCCTGTTCTTAGATTGTCTCCCATTGCAAACTCTTTAAAGGCATGAAAACCTTAAAATTCCTGAATACCTCCAGCTTTCTTTATTCTTTATTCTTTATTCTTTATTCTTTATTCTTTATTCTTTATTCTTTATTCTTTATTCTATATTCTTTATGAATCTTTATTCTGAACTAATTCTAATCATGAAAATGATTGGGACACATTGTAATAATCTCTCTTAATGCCTGCTGTAAGAAAGGATTCCACTGGTATGATGTGAAACCAGGACTACAAGTTGAAGAGTCCTCCCCTCTGCTTCTAAATTTGTTTTACTGCTTCAAGAAGAACAATGTTAGTAAAGGAACCAAGTTTTTCTTCAAACCTCCTGCTGATCCTGGGTTTCACAGGTAACAAGCAGGGCTGGCCCAAGGCCAAAAATGAAGTTTTTATTTGGTGCTCTCAGCAAAGGAGAATCTACTGCTACAACACACAATTCCAGAAAACTTTCCCTGAAGCTAATGAAATCTAATTCAGTGCAGGATTGCAAAAATTATTCTTGAAGATGGCAGAACTCAGCTCTCTCATATTGGTTTTCCAAAGTCCTATCAGCAGCCAAAGAATCCATATACCAAGAATTTTTTAAAAAGCTCTAGAAGCTCTAGATGAGGGAAAAAACACCCAAAACACTCAATTTCTGGTTTTTGTTTGCTGTTTTTTTCTGTAGCCACATGAATAAACCTGATTGTGCACATGCCTATATTCTTTAATCAAGGGACAGGACAGAAATAATTTTTAGAGTCCCACAACTGGACTAGACTCTGTAACTACAAAAAAAAAAAAAAAAAAAAAAAAAAAATCCAAAATTAGAGAAGCCTTAAAACCAAAAGGCTTCATATCCAAATGAACAGTCACCTTCAGGAAGTAGTGCTTTTCTAATACCAGACAACTTTGTTGCCTCTCTGACAAAAACAAAAAAACAAACCAACCAACCAAAACCACCAAAAAACTCACAAAATGTAAAATTCTGGTAAATGCAACCCAAAATTGTCATTTTATGTTTCATGAAGAAAATGTCATTTCCTCCTATTTTCATCTTTGTTTTCTCATTCTAAATATTATAGTTGTTTGTTTGCATTTTGTGACATTAAGTAAAGTGGAATTTCTGACTTCACTTAAATGTGATTCTCAATAAAAAACCCCCACACAAAGTGATGAATGATTCTAAAACCATTTGATCATCCTCCTAAGTTTAACCGGTACATGAAGAACAACTTTTAAGCTTTATATTTTAAAATTTGAATATTTCTAATCCTAGTGCCCCTATCCTTTATATTCATTGTGGAACTAAGTAAATAATCTTCCTTACTTGCATTTTTTTTAACATTTGGCAATATAGATTTTCACGCAGAGAACATTTCTGTTTTTTTTATAAACAGATGCCACTCTAGCTGTCATTTCAAAGATGTGTGGTTGAATTTCTGAAAGTCTAAGAGAAATCTTAAAAGTGATTCGAAGTAACAGAAATAATTTGATTATTGTTTCAAAGGCTTCTGTTTTAAAATTTAAATGAAACAAAAACCCCGAAGATGTTATTCGGTAGCAGTAATAATGATCTTTTTTAGAATGCTTTAAATTCTTCAAATTCCTGTGTAAACACTAATTAATTCAAATAATACCCAGAGCTTTTAGATGCTAATATTAACCTTGCAGAAGTAAGTCCATTTGCATGTGTGTGTGTGTGTGAGGGCTTCTTTCCCTCCATGTATTCACATGCCCAGCCCATACAGTCATTTGTCAGTCTCTAATAAGAAACAGAAGTGACATCTGTCATGCATTCCAGTAAACACATTAAGCAAACACAATAGGACCCCAAAATGTTTACTCAAGGACTCTAATCAATTGTGACTTGCTGTAACAGAGTTTTCTATGAATTAAACAGAAAGATACATGCTCTTGCCTCCTCCCGCTGTAGCTTTTTGTGCAGTGGGAAAAGATTTAAACTAAAGACTTCCCTTCTGGCCCTGCCAAGGTGCATTTTTTCCTCGTAGACTTGACTTGCAGTAGAAGTTGATGTGAGAGTTTGTCAGGGCTGTTTTGACAGTCCGGTCATCCTAATCTGGGGATCTGGTCCCTGTGGTTTGTCAATTATCCTACTAACCCTACAGCGAGAGGAACACTCAAGGCACTGAACTGTCATCCAATAACCAAAAAATAATGTCAGCAGCCAGCGAGTAGGGCTTGTGAGAGGTAGGGATGCTTTTGACAACAGAGAAGTGTGGATCATTTCAGCATTTATTTTATTTATAGGCATTCGTAACAAATTAATTACAGCTCACTGCAAGGCTTCACCAGAACTTGTTGGATCCAGCCCTGGACGCACACAGAGGATGCTGAGTGCAGAGATTGGAGCGTGGCAGATCCAGGCATGGAGGTTTGATTCCCAGTTTCTTTCACCCCCCCTCCTGTGACCTTGAGCTTGTTACTTGACTCGGATATGTTTCAATATCCCCCTGGATAAACTGAGGATAAAAGCATCCAGGCTTAAGAGCAGACAGAGCTTTAATCAATTAATGCCTGTAAAGGACATTAAGATCATTTAGCAAAAGGTAGAATTAAAGTGCAAATTATGCTAAGGTCCTACTGAAATGAAAGGCAAGTGTGTTTAAAAGGGGATTTAGATGCAGAAGACCAGACAGCAATGAAAATCTAGGTGGAGGATCACAGGAGGCTTGATTCTGATCCAGTGTGTATCAGGATAATTTGGCTTAACTCCCCACTTAATACTAACAAAGCAGGCTGTGCCCTGGATTCTCACTTGGTGTAAAGTTACACTGATCTATGATTGCACCAATTAAACCAACTGAGTGCTACAACTTTTTGGCTCCTGAAGTCCTCATAATTAGAGCTGTGATTTTGTTTCTTTCTTTTCCTGGGTCTGTTTTTTCCTGTTGTTTCTCAATCACAGGCTTACCTGTTGAAGTGAGAAAATATGTCAGAAAAAATGATGTAATAGAGATAAAGTAAATCTCTGGAGCCAGGCTGTTTTCAGGTAAGGCACAGCTTGACCAGCAAGACTAAATTATGGCATGGACACCAGTGAGAGTCTCTTACACCTTTAGTTTCTCCAGGTGAGATGTGATAAAATGCAAGCAGTAAACAGTTCAAATTTTCTACCACCTGACAGCTCTTCAGAAAAGCACAGAGCAGGAAATGGATGAATTCATTTGGAAGGCATTTGTCACTACTGAGGTAATTTCTTTTAAACTTGTGTACTCAGTTTTCCCATTTACAGCAAAGTGCTGGGAGAGCAGGATTGGGATGAACTCACCCTAAAACACAACTGATGTGAAATTTGAAATTTTCAGGGATTTTTTTAAAAACTACATCAAGTGGACTGAACAATTAAAAAATTCGGTGGAGTGGTAGGGATGTTTTATTCTGGACAACAACACAGAAATGAAAAGGGGCAATTTATGGGTATCCTTAGAAGGAAAAGTTCTTTCATTTCTATTTTTTTCAAAAGCAGGGGTGCCATCCTCAGAAAAACTGAATGTAGAAGATCATGCTATTTGCTCACATAAACAATATATCAGAAGAGTTGAACCAGATGATCCTTGAGGTCCCTTCCAACCTGACATTCTAGGATTCTATGATTTATCAAACAATTTTGTCTCCTATATATCTCCTATGAGACTGAAATATCCACTACTGATATTTAGGGAAATCTGGGAAAATAGAGAGGTCTCAAAGTGTCTAAAATCACCACCTTCATTCCTAGCTATATTAGTGGAGAATTAAAATCCAGAGTCCATGGCTTTTCATGATCATGTTTGATATTAGAACCTAGCTATTCCAATTGTAGAACTGCCACTGAATCTGGAAAACAGCTGGAAGCCAGCCTAGGAAAATACTGTACTTCAGCAATGTGTTGCTATGTGGATATCACTTCATTGTGTCAACCTTAAACCCTCTTATTCCTGAAAATCTTGAAAGTATTTGTAACATTTGGAATAGAATAAATGGGAAACAACTGATCCAACTAAACCCAGATGAAACAGCTGATTCTTGTCATTCTCCATAGAATTCAGGAGTTAGGGTCACTTCTTACATAGAAAAATATCATCTGGCAATCAAATACTAAAAAAGTCTGTGCTGGGGATAAACATCTGCAAAATTTAAGACAGAAGGCACCCTCTGATATGGGAACATGCACTGCATGAGGAAACACCACTCAGCTCCCAAGAGCCAAAGCCACTAATGAGTCAACATGTTTCCCCAGATGAAGGCCACTAAACTTCTTTTTTCTCCACATATCTCCCCATTTTATGATCTGAATATGACCCCTGCTGTTGTTAAAATGTCAGTCAAGAACACCTTTTTTTTGGCTAGTTTGCCTATTTGCCTTCTTGCAAATGCAGGTTCCCAGAGTCATCAGCCTGGTGGGAGTTGTTTCCATAATTCTTAGAATAGAATCATAGAATTGGCTGGGTTGGAAGGGACCTCAGAGATCATCAAGTCCAACCCTTGATCCACTCCCGTTGCAGTTCCCAGCCCATGGCACTGAGTGCCACATCCAGTCTCTTCTTAAATATCTCCAGGGATGGAGAATCCACTACTTCCCTGGGCAGCCCATTCCAGTGTCTGATCACCCTCTTGGTAAAGAAATTCTTTCTAATGTCCAACCTAAACCTCCCCTGGCACAACTTGAGACCTCTTGTGCCCTCTTGTCTTGCTGAGAGTTGCCTGGGAAAAGAAACCAACCCCCCCCTGGCTCCAACCTCCTTTCAAGGAGTTGTAGAGAGTGATGAGGTCTCCCCTGAGCCTCCTCTTCTCCAGCCTCAACACCCCCAGCTCCCTCAGCCTTTCCTCACAGGACTTGTGCTGGATCCCTTCCCAGCCTCCTTGCTCTTCTCTGGACCTGCTCCAGCACCTCAATCTCCTTCCTGAGCTGAGGGGCCCAGAACTGGACACAGGACTCAAGCTGTGGCCTCACCAGGGCTGAGCACAGGGGCAGAATCCCTTCTCTGCTGGCCATGCTGTTCCTGACACAGCCCAGGATGCCACTGGCCTTCTTGGCCACCTGGGCACACTGCTGGCTCCTGTTCAGCCTCCCAACTCCCAGGTCCCTTTCTGCCTGGCTGCTCTCAGCCATTCTGTGCCCAGCCTGGAGCTCCCCATGGGGTTGTTGTGGCCAAAGTGCAGGACCCGGCACTTGGCCGTGTTGAACCTCATCCCATTGGAATCAGCCCAGCTCTCCAGTCTGTCCAGGTCCCTCTGCAGAGCCCTCCTGCCTTCCAGCTGATCCACACTCCCCAACAGCTTAGTGTCATGCAAACAAACAGAATCACCTCACCCAAGTGCCTGGACCACAAAAATAAATTTATTTTACACCAGTGACCTGGAGAGCAGCAGTCCCCATCCCAGGCTTCAGGCGAGTCTAGTCATCCCAGCCTTGGTGGAAAAGGACATATGTGTTTCAGCTCAGTGGTTTTGTTTTATAAAAGATGGACATGATACTAGGAGTATCTCTGAAGATATTCTGAGATGTTAGGACTTCTGTCTGAGAGGTGAATATTGCAGTCAGAGGGAAGATGGCAAACAGAACCCATCTCCTGCCTCTCCCCACGCCGGTGACTCTAACCCTCTGACACCTGAGGTTTCTTCCATAAACATGGGATCCTTTCAAACAATTTGCAGGAAAGTTAGATTATCAATGAGAAACTTGAAACCTCTAAGACTGCTGCTTGACAATTTGTCACTCAACTTCAGCAAAACTATAGGGGAAAAGCACAATGAATTAATGAATAGCAACAAATCCCCATGGCAACATGTTACTTCATTAAAATTTTATCAGCATTCTTCCTAAGGAAAGCATGCCTTCTGTTCTACACTGAGTTGCTTCTACAGTGTTTTACAGACAACTCACAGCATTCTGGCTCTTCAAAATTAGTTCCTGTGGAGAGTCAGCTACACACAGACTCTAGATTGTGTCACACAGTGGTCTCCTGGGTCCCATGATGAAGTTTTGCCTACATTTTTTGTGTGTATCTTATGCCTTAAACATTAATCAAGCATTTCCCAATTGCTTTCTTTGAGGATAGGTTAATTAGCTGCAAATGCATCTCTCTGTTAATTTTCAGCAAGTGCATTTAACTGCATTTCATAAATATTTTCCTAGCAACTGAATAAAAGCTTTGAAAGGGAAATGTTTTCACTGCTTTCACTGGGGCTCAGTCTTGTACTTTTTGTTGCCCTTTTTTTTTAATTATTTGTGTTTGTGTGTGTAGATTCATAAAACATACCCATTACTGTTCAGTGTATTTCTCAGGTTTTTTTTTTTTTTAAAAAAAAAGGTCGCTAGATACTGTAAGCTTGTAAGCTTACCAATATAATCTTAGGATTCAATAAAAAACCCCTCCTGCTCAGAAGCACTGGAAATTTCTGATTGGAAATTTATTTATTTATTTTTAAGGAAAAAGCAGTTCAGGACTAAAAAGCCAAAATTTCTCTTAAAAATAAATTATATCTTATATACATAGTAGTAGCTGCCTTGGTAATATTAGTAAACATTTCTCACAGATAATTGAATCCACTTATTTACTGCTTTTATTTAGCTCTAAAATCATCTAACAAGAGAATAACTATTCCCAAAAACTTTGTAAGCCACACAGCTTTGGGCTGCAAAGACTGGAAGGAAGGAGATTCATTCCTAGCTTTTCATCTCTGAGCTAAGGTGTTTGACACAGGGATTAGGATGTTGAAGTGAACAGTTAAAATCCTGATTTATTTTTTTAGTTAGATAGGAGGAAGAAGAATAAAGTGCCCATGCAGAGATTCACTACTTATGATTTGAGTACTCTGAGCCTGTTGGAGAGCATTAAAAATGAGATGTTTCTTTAACTTTAGATTGTTATTTTCTGCAAACCAAAAACACTGCAGAAGAAACAAACCAAAGCTTCCTGCTTCCAGTCAAATGCCAACTGCACATCTCCTTATGGCTCCAAGAATCTTGCCCATCTTGATCTGTGGTGTAGAGAGTATGTAGAGATGTATCTACATGAGAAAATTCTTCTTGGATGTGGGAACTGTCAAGATCACTCAATTAAAGCCTAAAACTGAGGTCTTCTGCCTTCTGCATGACCAGTCGAAACTCTACAATTCCATTTATAACTCTTCTAATCTCAACAAATCAAACACAGGACAACACCACGCTCTTGTAAGAAGAGATCTCCTTGTCTTTTTTCCACAATTCCATCTCCTTCTCAGGTCATCTTATTTCCCTTTCCACTGAAAAAAGAATGGGCAGTGGGCAATACAAGTTGACTGACAGCTGTAGGTTCTTGTAGCACCAGGATAAGCTCCAATATCTATTTGTTACTTTCTGGGCTTATTTATCAAAACCCCCAAGATTGTTTTGTCACAGGTGGATAAAGAATCAAGTAGCTCAGCAGTCTCTTTTTTGGACAATCTGTAGCCAGTCTCACAGTCATCTGAAGATGCATCTTTCCACTTTAGTTAACCAACAACTTGACTTTGTGAGAATGTTTATCAGAACTTCTTTACTTCATTAGTATCTCCTGTTCTTTTCAGTTTCAGCAATGCCAGTACAGATTCACCACTCCTTTACTTCATAATTTACATCAGGGTCAATAATGTAAAAATAGCTTTTGCAATCACACAGCAGCAGATGTCAGAAACACAGATAATGCCAGGTTGCAGGCAGTAGGAAGCTGAATATTCTGTACTTGATGCATTTACTGTCACCCATGTTTCTTAACAATATTTCAGGGTTCAGCAAAGCTGTGGCATGAGTGTTAAAGATATGTTGCAAGCAGATTTCAAGTGGCATGCAGCAGGGTGAGAGCATCATGGTACACTGAGAAAAGCCTCAGTGGGAGGCAGGAAATATCAGGCTGCAAGTTCCCTCATTACCTCTCTATCAGTTGACAAAGTAGAAGAGAGGGAACTGGTAGAGACTCTCCTGTTGAAAGTCAGAATCTCCTGTCCCATTTCTTTTGGCAGAAAGAAATCTTCGTCTGAGGAAAAAAAGCTGGTCATGACCTCCTCAGACCACTGTATGCCACATATTTTTCTAGACTGTTATCTTCAACCCAAGCCCGTGTTTGTGTGAAATGTCTAATAATATCAGGCCAGACAGTAGAATTAAATCATGGTTCTGAAATTACAGCTATGATTACCCATGGCAAAATAGACAGTATGTTATTCTTGGTGAAGCAGAGGAAAAAAAATATTTCCTTTCTTCTCTTCCTTTCTTTTTTCCACTTCTGAAAACATCAGTAACTTGTGAATTAAAAATCAAGGGGAGGTGGCTTTGAGCAGGATTCAAATAAAGCTATCGTGGGGAGCATGTGGTGCTATTTAAGTTCCTTCTGAACTCTGCCTGCCTATCTCTGTCCTGTAGTCTTTTTGAGGCAATTTTTGTTAAAGGCAAGTCATGTCAATCAGTCTTGGCAGGTGGTCTTTTTAGTTCCAGGTGTTGACAACAGGTATTTACTTTGGTCTCCTATACCCTGTATCACAAAGGGAGACGGTGGATTCAGCATTTGTTGGCAGAAAAATGATAGGTGACACTTGCTGGCTCAAGGTTCTCCATGTGACCATCTCCAACAGTTCTTATTCCTGTTCATTGCCTCTCAGTAAGGTGTAAATGTAGATTCAGGACTGGAAAATTCATAAATTCATGGTGCTCTGCAGAGAGGTCTCTCCACCACCATGCTTGCTTCAAAGAAACACTGTGCTTTCTGGTTCTTTGTATGTGCTATGAGGGAGTTTGCTTTCAGTCTCTTTTAATTTATCCCTGAGTTTTAATGAGTTGCTCTCTATTTTAATCTAAGGCATTTTAAGAGAAATCTGATGGTGAATTAGAAACAGATCCATCCCTTGCAGACATTTTCTAAAAACTATAGGATGCTTTAAAAGAACCTGCTTGCAAGTGTCTAGGAGAGGGCTACTGGGGATTGATGTCTATTTGTACACCTTTATTAAATTAAAGCAATTATCTGAGAGCATGAACCTATCTCAGTGACTGATCTTTTTATTTTTCTGTTTGCTTTTTGTATGCTATGTCATATGTGCCACATTTTTTTTTTAACCAAACCTCTGAATTAAGGTTTTAGCAATCAGAACAATGCTTAGAACAATGGTCTTCTGATAACTGCTGGTTTTGAGATAAGTTACATTTATTTAGCTTATAGGTATTTATTTATTAACAAACAAATGTAATTAATAAATAAATTAATAAATATGTGTTGTTTGGTTTTAGTGTAACACTAAACAGAAACACTGTCAGGGAACCAGAAGAAGGTGAACACAGTCCTCTGCCTCATGTATTCTGAAACAGTTTTGTTAAATAAGTGCTATAAATGACTCAGTAAACTACTAAAAGTAAACTGAAAATTCCTCAAGACCTTCACAGTTCACATCCTGGGTTTTGGAAGAAACATTTCCAAGGGAAAAGGGAAAAAGCTGCTAGATGGTGAAGGTAGAAAACTAAAGGAAAATTAATAAATGAGAAGTCTGCTCTCAGTGATCCTATACAAACAGGAGCTATGATAAAAAAGAAAAGAAGAAAGGAAATATTAAAAAATAAAATAATGCTCTGTACTCTGGAGTTCTTTTCTATAGTGACCTCAAATTGCCAATACTGACCTGTGTCCACCTGAAGGATCAAAACACTTTTTCATCTGTTCCTGGATGATGGGACAACATGAAACTGCAGTGCTCTGATAAAGCCCAGAACAAATATTGTCACTCCATCTCTAGATTCTGCTCAAGAGCCCATATTTGTTTCACAAAACACATGCCTGTACTTGACTCTGAGCCTTCTGCTTATTTATTTTAAGAATGTAGAAGTCACCAAAGCCTCTGTGATTTGTTATAAAGCTCTCAGTGGGCTCTCAGAGATCTCCCAGGTGGAAAGAGCTGCAGGATGTCTCCTCATCCATTTCCCCTCCTTAATTTTATTGTACTAGAATAGATTAGCATAGCATGTACAGAATAGAATCACAGAATCATCAAGGCTGGAAAAGACCTCTGAGATCTTTGAGTCCAACCATCCACCCAACAACCCTTAACCACTAAACTTCATTGTAGCACCTCATCTACCCAACTTTTCAACACCTCTAGGGATGGGGCCTCCACCACCTCCTTGGGCAGCCTGTTCCAATGTTTAAGCACTCTTTCTGTGAAGAGTTTTTTTTCTAATATCCAACCAGAACCTCCCCTGGTGGAGATTGACACCATTTCCTCTTTTCCTCTCACTGGTCACCAGGGAGAAAAGGCCAACATCTGTCTCACCACAACCTTCTTTCAGGTAGTTGTAGAGAGCAACGAGGTCTCCCCTCAGCCTCCTTTTCTCCAAGATGAACAACCCTATTTCCCTGGAGAGGAGTATTTCAGGTGGAGAAGACCTACAATGATCATCTAGATGTGATGTTATGGCATGGTGTGCCAACTTCTTGGCCTTTCCTAAAAAATCAGGTTGCCCCATAGCTAAGTCTGTTTCTGTTCTCAGTGCCTGTCCTCCTGATGATGCAGAATTTGGAGACAAGACGAGTTTCAAAATTGGCTTGAAGGTTACAAGGTTTGATTAGCAAAATGACCTGTTCAGGGGATTTCCCCTGCAGGTTGTGTTGCAGTCTATACCAGCTCAACCTGGCTGATCTGTGAACTTGGAAGAAATTACAAACCAGGTTCACATCTTCCCACATTCACCATGTCCAGCAGGAAGTGCTGTCTACAGGACCTCTCCTTTGGTTTCTCTCTCTCCAGGTCATTCCCTCTCAAACTTTATCTTTTAGCCTGACTTTTTTTTGCATTCTTTACACAAATAACTTTTTTTTTTCATTTTAATCTTTTTTAAAACAGGATTTACGTTCCTATATTGACTGTCTACAGAGGGGAAGAACTCATTGAAATGGTGGGAAACACACTGAAAAGCTATCTCTAAAATAGGAAACTGTTTTGACTTCTTGCATTTTATTCTCAGAGTGAGAGGTCTTTTATCGATGCCAGCTCAGCACCTTGGAGAGAAAAATGATATCTTGAAAAAGGCTTTTAAACCCTGAGGTTGGATGTGGTTTTGTTTTTTTTCTTTTTTCTTTTCCCTAGGCTTTGTAAATACTTTTTTTCCTGTAAGAGTAGTGCACATAATTGTGGGATCTTCCTTCTTTTTATAAGCAATATGGTCTAACTATTACAAAACTCAAAAAAGGGCTTTTTCTTTTCTTTTTTCTTTTCTTCTTTTTTCCCCTTATTTTTAGATGGAAGTTACCCAGTTAGGGAATAAATGCAGAACACAAAGATGTCATTTTCTTTCTGAAACAAGGTCAGTATCCTGACAATAAGGGCACTTTAAAAGCTTTATACTGTGCATATGTGTTCATGAGGGAGAAGGATCTGATCAATGTCCTTTCAGGTTTTCAAGTTTCTTTTTAGGACTCTTCCTTGGGTTCTTAATTTCTTTATTTATTTCTTTCTTTATTTTTTTTTTTAATTTCCCTTTTAAAAGTGAACTAAATTTCTTTTTTAAGGAGGAAATTAAACAACAGCTACGTTGCCATATTTTGGCAAGGATAATCAATCTGGTTCAGGTCTGAGATTCTGAGTTGAGGTTTTTTTCACCTGCAATAGATAAGAAACATCTTAGCAATATTATAAGAAAGAAATATCAGGTTACTGGCTTTGTAGGCACAGGTTGAACCCCAGTCCTGAAAAGTATTTGATGGTACTGTTTGTAGAAATACTGACTGTTCTTTCAAGGACCACCTTTGCATAGGTGTGTGTAAGCAACAGATATCAAGATTTGTTGAGCTGATTCAAAAGATAAAGCTTAATAAAATAATATGGCATGCATAGATGGTAATAATGCTGAAGCCATTAGTGTGATTTATCTTTTACAAGAATTTTAAAAAACACACATATCTTACAAATAGCTTCTTGCCCTGTCAAGATATGCAGGGCTGTGAAATACTTTATACAGTGAAGTGTGATACTTTTCGAAGTGCTACACTTTTTTTTCCAAAAAAATTCAGTTGGTTTCAAATTAACTGTCGCTCTCAGTTCTGTTGGAAAATACCCTAGTACAGCAAAGCCATAAAAACAAAGTAAATTTATCAGGTTTTGGTCTCATTCCATACCCATGCCTAGATCTAAACCAGTTCAGTGAAGTGCTGAGGGTGATCTGAAGTCCTTGGAGCTGGGTGCATGTGCTTAAAGTGAAGTTTGCATCTCAGAGATTTGTGGAAACAATGTCAAAATCAGTTTTAAAAGTCTTAGGACAGTTTATCTCTGCTGACCTGCAAGTGTAGCACATGATCCTGGAGCAGTTGCACATGGGGCAATTCAAGGATGGAACTGCACTTGCCTTGCTCCAGTCTCTTTGAGGTAGATATAACATTTCTTTAGCATAAATTTGATGCTGATTTCATTACCGTGTTTAAAGGAAGATCAATGTAAATGTATGATATCAGCTACCTCATATAAAAGGCTTTTATATAAGCAGGTGGTTTTGGACCTTGCCTCCAGCTATACCTTTTGATCAGTTAGAAGGCTACTGATGTACCCCAGGCAACTTGCGTAAAACAGTTATTTGTACTCATTTAATGCTATACCTTTAAACACCCCTTTAATCTGTTTGCAGCTGTAAAAGGCTCACAGTATGGAAATGATTTAAAGGAGTAGGTTTAACTTCCACAATTAGGCTGGTTTGGTTTGGTTTGGTTTGCTGTGCTTTTTTTTTTTTTGCTTTTTTTTTTTTTTTGGATAGAAAGCTCTACTACTTTCTTCACGTTGTAGCATCATGGACCCAACCAAACCCACAGGTTCCTCTGTTCTTCTGAGAAAATCTCTTGAGCAGAAACTCTTCTGTCAAAGGTGGGTAATGCTGGATGGCAAGGAACTGGGTGAGGGCTGTAGGAATTTTAGTATCTCTTTCAGTAAGTGCATTTCAGTGCTTCAGACAATTAGGGAAACCTGTTAATCCTTACCAAAAAAAAAAAAAAAAAAGTGAAATATGTTTGTTATCAGAAAAAAATTACAATTTCTGCTAATTTCTCATTACTTTGGATAAACCTCATCTGTCAGTGTAAAACATAGCATGGCCAAAGATGAAATATAGACCCCAGACTCCTTACTGTGATTTACCTTACTAAATGTACAACATGGGTAATTCTGGCCCAAGCTCTGCAAATCATTGAAAGGAGTCTGGTGATTTCATTCTTTATAAATTTTTGTGGTTGATCCATTTTTTTCATTTTCCACTTCTTTTTATTTCAAAAGAGCAAACAATGAAGTCCACACTTCATGCAGCTTAATTTTCATGTATGCTGTGTGCTCATGTGCTATGATCAGCAATAAATGTGCACAGCAAATCCATTTTATTAATACCTTTAATTGCTTCCAGAAGGTTCTGGTGGTTTATTTTGTCAAACCAGCCAGAGAAAGATAATTAAATATCAGTTAACACATTTACTGTTCTTATTGGGTTTTGATAGCAACAATCATAAAACAATAAAACCATTCCTTCCTCATAATGATATTCTGGGGAGCCAGGTGTTCTGCATGTTAGAATAAAATTACCACCTTTTATAAATAAAAGCTTTGTATAACACTGCAGTAGCAGAAGGTGGAAAGGATGTAACAAAATATTTACAAGTTCAAATATATGCACAGTATCTTTTTTAAACTGCAAAGAGACAGCAGTTATTCTGTAATCCACAACTCGATGTGTTTCTATATTTTTTGATGGGTATTACTGGGTATGGGTATTTTTTGATGGGTATTATACCAACACAGACACTTAGGTCCAAGCTATTTGCAGAGCTTCCCTTCCTAAAGAGTCAATTTTTTCTGAAATCAGATTTCTAAGAGAGAGATGACATCAGACCCCAAACTGGCCATTTGTCTCCCTGATGAATGTGAAGGACATCTGGAATGGTTTTATCTCCAGATGCTTGCTCTGTAGACATTTAACATGATGCAAGATGAATGTCATTCTACTCCTTTATACAGAATCCAGGAGAGGGAAGTCTGTCTGAATCACTGCTGTTTTTATTACTGTAAACACTGATATCTGATATAATTTTGATGAGCACAATAAATTCCATCCTGACAGCTGGGAGTAATTTCTGCTCCTAATTTGCCTATTTCAAGGCTATTTTCACTCTTTCGATGACCAAAATGCTTTCATTTTCCTAAATTACTAATGGACCCCTTCTATCCATTTCTGTACCCAGAAAAGCAGTTAGATCTCATGTTTCGTGCCATATTTCATTTATCTCCCCCCATTCCTGAGTATTTATTAGAACCACAGACAAGATCAGAAATATAAATTGATTTGAATATGTTGACCAATGGGAAAGGACACCTCATAGAAAAAAAAAATCAGAATTGCAAAAATCAAATAAAGTGAGAACTAGAAAGGAAGTTAAAGCAACATAAAAAATATTGATGGGATGAACACAAAGGCAAGAAGGTGAACAGGTTATTTACCTCAAGTACCACCCAGGTTCCGTGGGTCCTCCTTGCTTTCTCTAACATCCTCATTGTTTGGTAAAACCAAGCTTAAACCTGATCTGCCACATGTGTGCTTATGGATTTTGTTAGAAATCTGCCAGCTTTACAATGAGCAACTGAATCTTATTGGCAAGTTTTTTTCTTCTTCAGCTTTCATTTGGGAGCTAGAACCTCTTCATAATTATTTAGTTCATAATAGCATTTAAATCCTGGAAAATTATAGGTTGTGTACCTTATAAGTGTATTGCAATGTATGTACATGTATTTGCTTATTTATTTCTGTAAGTATGAACACATGAATGTTTATATAAAGGACTGTGAATGAAATAATCACAAAAATCTCTGTATTCACATAGCTCCTCCTGACAATTTATAAGGGCCTTCAAGAACTACTGCCTCAATAACTCTTTCATCTTTCCTCCCCTGTGTGATTTTGACCCAGACAGCTTTCCTTTCACCCCAGATATTCCTTCTTGTTTCTTTACTGTTGCATTAAATAAATCATTACCCCATCACCTTTAACTCTATTCTTTTTGATTTTGAACAGCTCACTCCTGTCAGTTCCCATCTTCCATTCTGGACTGTTCTTTCACCATGTTCCCATCACTTGGGATGCTTGAATTCCCAACCTGCACCAGTAACTCCTGCTTTTTCCCTGGTGAGGAAGGTTGGTCTTTTGGTTTACCCATGAAACTCTTTTTCCAGCTTCCCATGCATTTTCTAAACCATCTTGGCTCAAATTCAACTTGGTCTCTTAAGCTGTGCAAGAAGAGAATTCCTGTGGTCTATAAGAACGACAGCAAATGTTTTCTGTCAGGGAAAGGACCATCCTTGAGATGACTGAGGCCACAAAGTTCCAATCATCTGAATCCTGACAATTAGCAACCAACATGATACAACTCCAAAACTGTTTAAAATGTAGTTTTTGTCACTCTTTGTGCTACTACCCAACAAGCTACACTGAGAGGTCTCTTCACACCTTTGCCCAGATTTTTCTCATAAGGATGGCAACAATTTATATTTTTGCTCTCCCCTTCTTGATGTTACTTAGTACAAAAGGTATTAAAAAAGACAGCTTTTGGGTTTAAACAATGACCTGGGTGGATCCAAACATTTTAAGTTGACAGAAGCATCTCCTTTGTGGATCAGCCATGGCAGAGACACAGATCACTTGCTCTTCTTCATCCAAAGGAATTGAATCCCAAGCACTAATTGCTCAGCTGAGGTCTGAGTACCATACAAACTAAGACCAAGACTTGAGGATGTGACCCAGAGGAGTCTGTAAATGGCAAGATTTTATAAAATTTTATAAATTTCTACTTGGTTTGACTGTTCTTGTAGCTGAAGGTCCATGAAAGGAAATCTAAGTATTTTATAGTTTGTCACAGTATTTCTCTCTGCCTTTTAAGGTGGCCTTTGGATTCCTGGTGCCTTCAATTTCCAGTCTGGAGAATGGGAATAATAGCACCTAGTTCCTGGATTTTGCTGGTGAACCAACATCCTATATCAATAAACACACATGGAGTTCAGATCCTCAACACTTGTTCAAGAGAGGGTTAAATACTACAATGTGTTTAGCAATAATAAATATATGTATTTGTGTTTGACTGAAGAACAGAGACAGCTGGGCCTGTTCTTGTTTGTGTTCATGTTGATAAATACATAAAGAAAAGAAATCACTACAGTTGGCAGATGTAGTGAAGGTAGAAAACATGCAAATTTACAAGCCAGTAATCAGATGCCACCTTCTGGTTCATGGAGAGAAGGAGAAAATCAATAGCCCTGTATAAATAAATCAGTCAGACTGTGTAATACCTGTCTGGGATGTCCACATGTGCAGAGTGTGGTGTGGACGTTGCTCTTTTCTGTTTGTGATCATTTAGTCAGAAAAATCCCATCAGACTGGTAATGGGAAAAAAAGAGTCTCTATAATTGAAAAAGGAGGGATTAAGAAAGAAAAAGGAAAGGGAAAGGGAAAGGGAAAGAAAAGGAAAAGGAAGAGAAAGAGAAAGAGGAAAAGGAAAAGGAAGAGAAAGAGGAAAAGGAAAAGGAAGAGGAAGAGGAAAAGGAAAAGGAAGAGGGAAAGGGAAAGGAAAGGGAAAGGAAAGGAAAGGAAAAGGAAAAGGAAAAGGAAAAGGAAAAGGAAAAGGAAAAGGAAAAGGAAAAGGAAAAGGAAAAGGAAAAGGAAAAGGAAAAGGAAAAGGAAAAGGAAAAGGAAAAGGAAAAGGAAAGGAAAAGGACAGACAAGGAATAGTGGAGAAGGGATGTTTTTTTTCAGGAAAGGAACATGAGGTATCCCACAGAGCACTGGGTCTCATCTGAGTCCCTGGAGCCACTGATGGGATGCAAACACAAACCAAAAAAAAAAAAACAAAAAACAACACACAAACAACCTCCCCCCCAAAAAAAACCAAACCCCAAACAACCAAAACCAAATAAAAATCCCACAAAACTGAAGCAAAAAATAAAACCAAAACAAAAAAGCTGTTTTTCTAGTGTATCCAATATAGAATCACATTCTATGGAAGACATTAGAAATACTTTAATGGAATCTGTTTGTGTTGTGGTCTTCTAAAAATTAAAAAAATATAGATTGATAATTCCAATTTAAATGTGATTTTTAAAACCTGATTAATTCTTGATTAAGTTGATACTGGGATTAAATAAAAATATTTTATATGATCCATTTGTCATTATGCAATGGTAATTTTATTCAATTAAAAAATAACATAAATAATGAATCCTCTCAAATTTGAACTAACAAGTCAGGAGGAGAATGGGAAATTATTGAAATATTTCTAAAGTAAATTTTTAATTAAATGTTTAATTAAATTTTTAATTTAAATAATTTTTTTTTTTTAGTCTTTACTATGAAAACTAACTAAAGCCAAGCAAGAACATAAATATTTGTCTGGTCAGGGTTTAAATAAATTTTAGATTTTAAGATGACTTGTAGAATCACTTATTAATTTGCTAAGGGTAAATATTTTATTTTTTAAATTTTCTAAATATTTTATTTATTTCCTTTCTGTGCTTTGTAAAGCTTTTTGCTTCATTACCTCTTCTCTCAGTTTACAAGAAATATTTTCCCCTTTAATTCTGCAGTTTGTTCATCAGAGTCATCTGGCATTGTTCCAAGTGCAGTTTTCTTTGAGTTAAACAGCTGGAAGCAGGAGGGAGAGAGGAGGGTGTTTAAACTAATGAGAACAACTCTACACCAGTGATTTTTGTATATTTATTTATATATATTTTTGTATACATATATTTTTTGTATATCCCAGTAAACTGCACAAACACACTCAATAAAACTGGGAGTAAAATGGTAGTCACCTCCTAGTAATTTAATAAAACTTTATTCATCCTTTTCCCAGATAATAGAAAAGCTGAATATATGTATGTAAAGATATATATTAATTTAAATTAATTAATAGCATTCTGGGTTACCAGAAAGTACAAAAGACCAAACTGTCTTAAATTCTGTGTTCTAGTACCTAGGCCTAACAAAAAAAAATCAGAATTCTTTTGAAAATAAAAGTAATTGGACAAGAGCATTCAAAATGACAATTTAAACCAAGGAGTCTTGTTTGCATTTTCAAATCAGGATTAAAATAGGAATTTTAAAGCTCAGTGATATGTTTCAGACCACTACAGTTCTAATTTACCAAAATACAGGGTTCATTCTAGTTGGAGTTCAACAAAATTATTCTCAGTATAAGAACAGAATTGTCCTGCTGTTTTCCTCCAATGGAAAAATCCTGTTGACCTTAAGAAGTGTCTGTGATTAAAATCTTATGCAAAGTTGTCAGCATTTGCTACTAAATTAAATAGCAGTCTGTGGTCTCTTTGCTTTTATTCTTCTTATATTAAGACTATTTTGTCTTCGTTCATCAGCCTCATTTGGTTTTCTGGAGAGCCCAACTTACCTGCAGTTCAGACACACAGGTGCAGGTTAACTTAAACTGAGTTTTCAGTAGAAATATTAGATTTTAGCTGAAATAAAGGAGTATCTATTCCCAATCGCAGAGTTCCCGATCCAAACAAATCTAGGGAAAACTCTTTAAAGGAGCTTATTTTTAATATTAGTAGACATATCACTAATAGGTCGCAAAGGGAACACATAAAGCCTGAAGACCTATAAGATTACAAGAAGTGCCTTAGTGTTTATCCATCTGTATCCCTCCATTAACTGTTGTGTGTTCAAAGGTGTTTGGGTTATTTCCAGACTCAGACAATATGTAGATGGTTGGTGTATGGTCATGTGTGTTCCCTGCCTTTTTTTTTTTTTTTTTTTTTTTTTTTTGGTGTTGGTTGGCTCCGAAACTCAGAGGACTAGAAACAGGGACTGTTTTTCTTATATTTTAGTATCAAAGTTCAGTGTTTTTTCTAAAGAGGTGGAAGCTGAGCAATTTGATCACAGTAGATCTGGTTCCTGGTTTGGCACGTCTGGCAACTTCATCCTCCCAAAAATCTCCCCCTCTAAGATATATGATTCTTAGAATCACAGAATGGTTTGGGATTGAAGGGAACCTTAAAGATCATCCTGTTCCAACCCCCCTGCATAGGCAGGGACACCTTCCACTAGACCAGGTTGCCCAAAGACCCATCCAACCTGGCCTTGAACACTTCCAGGGAAGTATTCCAGTGAAGATGAAGCACCAGAGAGGCTGTTATTGCTTATATACTTTTAATAACTTGCCAGGCAGAGAAACCCATGGTCTGCTTTGAGTGGAAATGGTTTAAATGAATGGTTTAATCACTAAGCTGTTAATAAAAATATGATTGTCCAGGAAATCAGGGCTACAATGATACGAGCAAACTTAGTTGTGTCAGGATACAAGGACAGAGAACTTGATCATATTGGAGCAATGTCCCAACACTGTTTCATGAAATTTCTGTTTACAGAGCTAGGATAGTTCAGGGACCATTCTCAGTAAACAGTTTGTCTTATTGTCAACCTATATAAAGAAGCAAGTGAGTTTCATGATGTGAATGGGGCCAAACTGTGCCAGGTGATCTTGAAATCAGAGTCAGCTGTTCAGGTTACTTTAAATAGATGTAGCTACAGAGTCATGGTCCAGAAGAACATTATGCAAATGAGGAAGGTAACTGACAAGATGAGCACGAAAGATCACGTGTAGGATTCTACCATCAGCTCTTCCTTCTGCTCTGATTGAAACTTGTAATAAAATATGTAAAAATCCTTTCCACTCTAGATGCTGAAATGGTATCAGGTGAAATGGTATCAATTTATGCTCAGACACATTGTGGTGTAGTGGGGTTGCCTAACCCAGCAAAACACTGTGCTCAGGGATTGAGAAGGTCAATTCTGAGATAACATAATGGCATTACATTTCTTCCCTTAGGATTTTCTGTCTCATTCTTTGCACATTGCAGGTTTGCATCATTTTTTCTCATGCAGTATGCAGACGTATTACTCTTACAATGACTTAGTAGCCACTAAATGAATATCTCAAATTATTCCTTCTGAGAATGCATGTGTGAAGAATTAGTGCCACTTGCCCCTGTCATCAGCCTTCTTAAAGCTCAGGATTACTGCTTACCTTAAATAAACAAAACAAACTTTATCTGACAGCTTTACTTATTGCTTGTCAGTTTTCTTGTGTCAGCTTCCATGCATCCCACCAGTTTGAGATATTTTCAGACATATTAAATCTTATTTCTGGAATGCATTTGCTGAATATGAAGGTGCCTTCTGAAGGTCTCACCTCATGCTCCACCATAACTTGTTCACTATCCTATACAGCAGTTACATAGGACCTCAAAAGACAGTAAATTTGTCATGTTAGCTATTACTGAAGGGAAATACTTTTCAATACCATCCTATGTTATAATACACTAATGGATCTAGCCATAAATTAATAAGTTCTTGAGATACCTGTATTGTTGTAAGACAGTCTCAACCACCATCTCTTTCTGCCTGCAACAGTCTTAAGGCATTATAGTGGGGTTGAAACAAAAAGCTCCACACCTGGAAATGTTCCATCTAGAAATTTAACAGCACTCACTCTGAAGATATTTGTTAAATCCTATAGAGGACGTAAAATTTATTGTTCAATTTGAAGCACTTAAAAATTCATTTTATTCTTTTTTAAATTAAATTCTATGGAACTTTTCCATTATTTTTTTTCCATTACCTTTTCCATTAATGATATAAATCAAGGATCAACAATGGAACAAGTGCAAAGCTAGGAGGATTCCACCTCTGAATGGAACTAACCTCTTAATGCCATAAAAAATAGCATTTACCTGGTTTGTCCAGCAGTGGACATGTCCAATGTGTTGCCCTTGCTAAGAAACTTCCAGCAGAAGCCTGACAGCTTCCATTATGCAGAACGGGCTGAGATATTAAAGAGTAGGGTTAAAGAAAGAAAAAGAAGGGGGGGAGGAAAAAGGAAAAGCGTCAATCCCATCTTTTCCAGTGCTCTGATAAAGGTCCCTGACAAAAATATGCATTAAAGAAGCCAAATGCTTTCATCTGCACAGGTCAAGAGAGGAGAGAAACCTTTACAGCAGACACAAAGTGGGTATAATGTTCAGATTGGGTAGTTCCTTACCTGATGAATTCTGATTGCATCCTCATTTGACTCATTTAAACTGTTACTAAATGTTCTTTAACACCCAGTGAACTAAACACATTGAGGAGAACTTAGTTTGAAAGCTATTATCGTATTCATTTCTTTTACACTTCTGAGAACATTGCTTATGGCACCTTACGAATTCCTGTGAATTCCCTTTTTAGTACCTTAGATAGAGGGTGTGAAAGAGAATATGATCAAAATTAATGCTGAAACATCTCCATAGGCAAAAAACTGCCTGGAAAATCAGGCCTTAAGGAGAATTCACTGTTCAGCTTTGGCTTTACATTCGCAGCTGAGTGTATTCTAAGTGTTTTATATGGAAAGTAACATAGATATGAGTGCCTGGCTTACCAGGGAATTAGGAAATTCCACTCTGTGGAAAGTATTGGAACAGCAGAGAGATGATGAACACCATGTAAACAGGAAAAAGAGCCTGTTGTCCCATCAGCATCAGGCCTCTGCAGGTGAAGCCCTGATGATATATTCTAATGACCTGAGAGTGTCTTATAAAAACAACTCAAATTGAAACAATTGAAGTCAATTTTCTTACCAATGAAGTCAAGTAATGGTAAAAGTGCTGCCATTGAGAGTCATGGAGAATGGAGAATTTGAGGATCAGCCAAATAATTGTCACCTGGAACCAGAGGGTTTTGGAATTTAGGTATTTGTGGCATTGTTCAGATATCATTCCTTTGTTATAGCTTCTTGAAAAACATTAATACATGAACATTTGTGATGTAAGAGAGAACATTGTTCTCCCCATCTTTTGCAGAAACAAAGTAAAGATACAAAATAACAACCTCTGAAAGGTTTTGTATAAATAGATCATAACGTAAATGACTGAAAAATTAACCACATATATTAACACATATTTTTTTTTCTAAGTTCATATTCCCAATGATGTTCTGAGGACAAATCTTCCTCTTTAATGAATCATTTTTGACAGCCAAGAGGAGGTGGTAATGTGCAAAACGGATGTTATTTCAATCACTCTGCACCCAGATGCAGTTTGGGGCTTGCCAGTTGTGATTTCTTTGCAATTAGTTCAGAGATTTCTTCATGTTATGAAATCTTCTCTGATGAGTCTAACCAGGAGAGAATCAGTTTGTCATCTGGCACAAAATGGTCCTGCAGACAATCAGTTATGTGAAAAGTTCAAGAGGAATATGTAGAAATGTAAGAAAATTTGTATGATCTTTCATCATGTGCAGTGCAGATTCTATCACCACATGCTCTACACTCTTTCTGGAAAGAGAAAAATGAAGGGAAAAAAAAAAAAAAAGAACCTTTAGGAATCAGTGCAGCTCATTCCAAATAAATTATTATTCCAAATAAATATTTTGGAGACGTCAGATGAATTTCTCTCTAAAATTGCCCATTCCTTGGGGTTGTGTTGGTCTTTATGGCTACTGTAGGAGACCGGTGCTACAGACATTTTAATTTGGGTGAGATGTGTCCCATGTATGGTGTCTATGTCAGATGTGACCTGATGGATATAACCCCCTACCACCTCTCCTGGGGTTATAGCCTGAAATTAGACATAGAAACCCTGACAAACTGGGGGTTAGTGGCAGGAGAAGCATCGTGTGCGATTACTGTCTACACAATACCCAGATGGCATCAATCTGATATCTCCAACAAACCCCATGATAAACTGAAACATACAAGCAGACTGAAATAGTGAGCTTGCAGAAAATCTTATGGGCCTTTGGAAGGGGAACGATATCTTGGTTTCCTGAAAGTAAGCACTATTTGCAAACAGTTCATCATGTAGCATCCAGCATATGCTCTTGGTTTGCATGTGTATGCGTGTTTTTCTCTCCTAATCCTGTTGATTGCACTGTATTTTAAAGCCAGATGAAAGGAAGAGCAAGCAAGCAGAGTTTTTTCCACTGCTTTGATGTCACTAATGTTCTGTCAACTGGCTTATTAAACCATACACTCTTAGTACTCTAAGCAAAAGCTTGAGTGCTTTACAAGGTGTCTAAAAATATACTGTGATCCTTAAAAGTATGATTATACTTATCGGACAAGACACTAAATAAAAGATGATGCTCAAGACCTCTTTTATATTTTATTCACCTCTACATATAAGTTTAATCAGGGTGGCAGAATTTTCCATTCAGTCATAGTTGGTTAGGGAAAGCTTGTGGAGTCTGGAGGTGAGGTTTTTACACTATGTATTTTAAAAACAGTTTAAACAACACCATTCCAGCTCATTTCTAGTGTGGAGCAAGCTGGAAGGAAAATGACACTGAGAGAAGAAATTGCTTGCAGCATTCTTTTGTTGCAGTGTAATACAACAATCTCACAAAAGAATGTGGGGATGGGTGGTAAATGTTGAACTCACAAGCTCATGCACAGTACAAAGAAGCCAAAAATTTGCCTTGAATCACAAGCCCAAACTGACCCATTGCCATGCTTCATCCTTGCCCTGCAGAGGAAGGTATCTCCTACTCCCTCTACCTGAGGCTTCCTACAAGTTCTTCACTCCCTGCAGAATTCCTGAACTTGTTCTGTAGTTTCTCAATTGAACAGGGAGAGACTGAGTAAAAAATAAAACCAGGTGGCCAGATTTTTAGCCGGTGCAACTTGCAATAGCTTAAATAAGTGGGACACACAGAAGTCTGTTTCCAGATGCTTCTCTGAAAGAAATGTAATTATTTGGAACACTAAGAAACATTTCCAAACTACTTAATCGTTCCTGGGGCCCAGATAGGAAGAATGCAGTGCTTTTCTTCAAACCTTGCCTTATTTTTTCTTTTAAAATAGTCAAAATTTTAAAAAGGTTTTGTATTGTTCTGTACCTCTGGCTCTGTTGACATGAGCAGTGACTCTTTTTGGCCTCAGTGGGAGCAGAATGTTATTGCCTTAATTATCTTAGTTTTTATTTCTTGTTTTTGTTTTGCTGTTGAGCAGCATTCCCAGTAAAACTGGGTCACAGAAACAAGAAGTAGCTTCAGAAGAGGAGTAGCTCTTGCTCTTTCCCTGCTTTCTGTTTTGTACTTTAAGCCTCCGTAGAGCTTTTAATCCCAGATCTCTGGATGGGATACAACAGGCTCAGCAACAAAACATAAAAGCTTACCAAAAGCACCCCAGAAAGGATTGCATTCTGTCTGCCTTTTTTCTAACTGATCACTTTTTCATCCTACTTTCATATCTATATTTTTTAATTACTTTCCAACAGTTTCAGAAGGCACAGAATGTTGCTTTGCATTAAAAAAAAAAATAAAAAAATCTGGCTTGCTAAATCCATGCAGTCTTGCTGAATGGGGAATATTCTACTTCCAAAGGCATCCTCCAGGTCAGCAGATGAAAACTCTGAGGTCAAAATGTTGTCAGTAATGAGATCCCAGGCATTTCAAAAGTTCACATAGCTCTTTGTACAATGCAGGAGAATCCCTCTGTTTCCTCTGGTGCTGCTTCATGCTAATCTGAAAGCTGCAAACCCACATGAAACGTTTCAAATGGAGTATCAGTTCATCTTGGACCCTAATTTATGGTTTTTGAATCTGTTGATTTCTTAGGAATGAGGAAAAGATGGTGTATGTAGCTAGATAGCACACCAGTGAAATGAGGAGTGAGTTAGTTGTAAATATTCAAATGTATCTTTTTTGTGAAGCCAGAGGTATGTTATTATTTCCTATTTTATATTTTTGGTAAACACTCCTATTATAAAAGGTGCAATAAATAATTCGACCAATGACTTTTTCCTCCCCTTTTTCATTATTATAGGAACAAACTAAAAGCTGCCACCTTCTTCTGGTAGTCTTAGGATAACTCAGCTGATCCTGACAAGCTCATTGCAGTTTCACAATACTTGTTGCAGGAGGATGGGAATTAATTTTGCTTATCACATTAAACAAAGAGGCCTTCATACCCTGCCATCCAGAAGTTCCCAACTAAATCCTCAAGCAAAATTTGATGCTGGAGACCCAGTAGAGCTCTACATGAAGATTCCATGAAATAGTAAGTCTTGATCATCTAGAACTCTTGATGTTTTTATGGCAGAACAGTTATACTGTATATATATATATATATATATATACACAAAACACTTATACTCCAAAGCTCTAGTCTAGCTCTAGGACTAGAGAGAAAGGATCAGGAGCAATATTCTTATGTTTTTTAAGCCAAAGAAAGCATAGACATTAACTTAATCATTTAAGATGTAGCATTATACTTGAGACATTGAAGCCTACAGTTTGCAAGGGGCCAAATGCTAGGTAAAGGTAAGTAAAGGTTCACGAAAAAATGAAAACTGATTATCATCTTTTAATTTCAATATCAGAGAAGTTGCCTTGTAAGACAAATTATTGGAGGCTCTTTTATGTTCTGAAAAGTGAGAAGTATTTTTCTATCGAAACTCTCCTTACTTTTTTGAGACTATATCTTGTGACATTAGATATTTACCTTTTTCATGTGATCACAAAACCTCTTTATGCACTTTCTTTAGTCCAAGGCCCAAAAGATTAAGAGAAGTTTGGATCCTTTCTGAGCTGAACTCAGCCTCTGAACCTTTTGAATTCTGCAATTGATGCTTGGATCCTGCTGGAAATGCAGCGAGGCCAGACTTCCAATCCTTCTGAAACAACCCAGAATTGCAAGACATGTTCTTTTCCCTGCTTTGCAGTCCTTTAAACAAACCCAGCAGGGTATACCAGTCATAGATTGAGGATTATGTTCTAATTACAATCAATATCTTTGCCATGCCCGCTTCGTCAAATAATATGTATTTCAGTCAGTGCACTTTGGGGATTTATCTCTGCAAGGCCTGTTTCTGCCCAAATCAGTGTGGCTTTCCCTTTGATATTCCCACAGTGTTCACATATACCCTCAAACATACACAGCCCTGGGTAATATGTCTCCAATGCGATGAAATCAATGGGAACACAGCCTTTTTTGCCTGACAGTGTTGTCAGGGTGTATTATCTGGTTTAGGCTGTGGCTTCAGTTCATAGCAGTCGTCAGTTAAATTTCCCTTTCTGAAGCTGAGCAAAGTGTGGTAATGTCACAGCCACAGGCGACTGCCGCTCACAGGACGGTTTACCGGTGGAGCTTAGCCTCCTGGCTTGTCACACTGTATATATCTCAGGGTCTTCTTTTCCTTCCTACTCAGAGGTTTCCAAGAATGTTGCCTGGAGCAGTCATGGGATGCAAAAAAAAGAGAGATTTTTGTTCTGCACTTAGCAACATTACCGCACTTCACACTCGGTTTCTGATAAGGGGAAATTTAACTGACTGCTCTGAACTAGATATACCAGATAATACACTCTGACAGTGCTGTGGATAAAGGCTGGCAAACCTACTAATTTATATTTCATTATCTCTGCACTTGGCTTAATCTGTTATCTCTTACTAAACATTCGAAAGCTCACGAAGGGAGATGCTCAAACAGCAGAAAGTGGAACCACAAACACCTCTTGAACACAGGGTGTGCCAGGGGGTAGATGGGGCATTTTAGCAACTCAGCCTTCCCAAAAGTTAATGTGCAGCACTCTTGCACTTCCCGTTGCCTTAAACCAGGTCTTGTATCCCCCTACAACCACCTCTCTCTCAATGCACAGTGCTTTTTTTCTTCCCTGTCTCTCTGAAGGGGCGTTCATTCCATCTGTAGGTGTTCAAGATAGAGGTTCCTCAGGATAGCTGTGGTTGTCAACACAGCCCACAACTCCAGCTATTTCAGAAGTGGGTGATATACACAGATCAAAATGCACCCTTATTTTCTAGTCTCCAAGGAATGGCAGCATGAGTTGCTGTAGGTGATGATCACTATTTAATCTCCACAAGGCTGGAATACAAAGTTCACCATCTTGCACAATCTGTTTTTATCTCAGTTGTCCATTTTTTTCCCACAACCTTAGTCCTAGTGCAGTGAGCAAGAACAACCCAAGAGCCATCTTCTAATTAATACACACAGAAGAATATTCAGCATCTGTTATAGTTAATTACCTGTGGACAATAACTTTTTCCATCTGTGAGGGAGGTTAGGACAAGGAAACATACCAAAGAAAATGTCATTACCACATGAATCTAAATTTTTTACCAGAAAGACAAGTGCACCTACAGAGGAAGGTTCAATGACTGCTGTACAGGTCTGGGGATTGTATTGTCCCTGATCTGCAGTGAAAATAGGGTCCTGGTCCTAAGCTAAAAAAAGTCAGGAGAGCTGAATTCTCTCTGTAACTGATATAAAGTAAATCTTTCAATCAGGCACTGAGATAGACCATAAAATCAAGATGCTTCTTTCTGCCTTGGGAGAAGCGTGCTTGTGCTTGATTGCTTCACTGTCAAAAATCCCCACTTACTTCTTTCCAAGTGATAAATGCACTGCTGAGACCAAACCCTGCTTCTGATCTGGGTCCATACCTTTAGGTACACAGAGGATTTGAGGTTTCTAGCACGGTGCTATGTGAACTCACCAATGAGATCCTGGCTGGAAGGAAACTTCATCCTCCCAAGTGACAATAACTCACAACTTCAGGTCATTTTTCTCTCAATCTTATTGATGTTACCCTAAAAAAAGACATTTTTTCCCAACTGGTTGCTATTTAGGAAGAGTCACTGTGCATTCAGAGGTAGTGGGGTTGCAGTCTTGAGATCCTTATCAACAAGAAAGATAGGAATACTGAAGGTCACTTCAGGACATAGACATCATTCTTATGTCAACTGTTATAAGATATATAAGAGGCTGGCAAAGACATTTCCTTCTGGCTAAGATTTTTAAACACCTGCAAATCACCTAATTAGTTCTACTTTATAATAAAGGCTTGATTTTCATTAATTTTGTGTTCTGAAAGGCATTTCTGAAATACCAAGATGGCCCATTCTAACTTCCCCTTCTAAGAAGAAATTTTTTAAAAAAAATCAGATCTTTACATTGAAATGTAGGGGGAAAAAAAAAAAAAAAAAAAAAAAAGCTAAAATCAAAGTGCAGGGTTAAAATATTAAAACAAAGAGGCTTGTCTTATGTGTCGGTTGGATCTCTGAATTTGAAATGTAAAAAAATAGACTTTCTCTTGATCTGGAATGGAAAGATCACAATGACCTGAAAAGTTCTCCCAAGACTGGACAAATAATTCCTTTATTTGTAAGCACAGAAGTTAGGAAATAAGACAGGTGGATAGATAAATAAAGGGAAATTATTTTAAGGAAACTATTCTGCCTTTGCTATTATAGACCATGGCAGATTTTAACCTGCTATTTATCTGTATAAGAATCTTTGCATCTGTGTTTAGTTCTTCAGTTCCCCTTCATTATATTAATTCTTTTTCATAACACTCACAAGAACAGCATGTATGCCCTTTAGTAGAGCACATTTGCTTTACAAAAGGCTCAATATTTATACTGTTTCTTTACTTGCAGGGCCAGTCTTTGTGCAACTTCTTGATGCTTTCACATCAAAAGGGACTTTTACAATTTTTTCCTGCATTTTCCATCAGAGACTGTCTGTTGCCTTTACCTGTTTCATCAGACAAAATATCACTGTGATCTCCTTTATAGATGCCAAATATTTTTACCTGTATTTAAAGCAGCTTTGTTTCTGTAACCTTAAGGAAACCCAAAATTAATTTTCAGATCTTAATCGTTCTTCTTCTCTGTGTGCTTTGATATTTAATATTGTTAGCCTTCACCCCTAAGCTTCTTAAATCCATCCAAATGTTGAAACTTGTTTGACTTTAAGTAAACTTAAACTATACATGCATCTTTTTTTTTGATTTTTTCATGACTTGTTGACTGCCAACGTTGAAAGAATGTTTTTAGGTTGGGATTTTGCATTCTTCTTACTTTTAATATATGCAGACACAGATTTTCTACTAAGCTGTCCTTATTGGCTGGGACAACATTCAATAAACACATTGTGAGCTAGTGATGGAAAAAGACTAGGTGAGATTTTTCTTTTTTTTCTTTTTTTTTTCTTTTTTGGCGAAACCTCTCTGAGGTACATGCTTGTGTGTTTCAAAAACAAAATATGGAAACCATCAATGATTATTTTGTTTTTATCTTTTGTTTAGTTTGCCTTTGGATGTACCATAAGTACCATATATCCTGCTTAAAGGGGAAATAAGTAGTATATATCCTATTCATCTGCTAGCTGTGACTCTTTTGCAAGGTGGCAAGAGTCTCTTTCTTGACTAATATTTTTAACTTTATAATTTTTGTTGATCACTCCGTCTGAAATCTGGGACATCTCTCCAGAAAGTCAACAACTTAGTCTGAATATGAAATCAGTAATTTATGTTTAAGAAACAGAACCTACTAATGTTAAGCAAGAAAGAGAGAAAGGAGGGTAGATTTTGCATGTCTATGTTTAGGATGCAAGCTGAATTCTTTTTATGTTCAGAGACGATCATCAAAGCACTTATTTAAACAGGCTCAATGTAGATGTGAAGACTCCAGATTTTTTTTTATCATTCTGTTAATCTGTTGCTAACCTATGCAATATTAATTTGCTTTAATATTTCTAAAACACATCTAATGTATGAAGAATATGGTCTTGGGTGTAAATATGCCAGTCAAAAAAACAGATAATATGGATTTATTTTCTGGCTTGGATATAGATGTCCTGTGAGTCACAAGTCAAATGGTTTGCTGTTTCTATACCTGTTTTTAAAAAGGGGTAGCCAGTCCCTTCCTCACAGGGGTATATCAAGAGAGATAAATCTTATAATGATGGTGAACACCACTGGACAGCATCTAGGGGTGGCTTTGAGCTCAACACTGTCAATTAGGATAGCCCCAGGGCTTGTCTAAATATTGTATTGCTCTCACAGCCACGGTGACATTGATGAGCTCTGACTGTGCCCCTTTTCTGGCCTTGGTCTGACTCCCTCCTTCCCTTCAACACTCCTGGCCCAGCTCCTCTCCTGTCAGCTGAGGATGGACACAGTGATGGAGCTGATCTCCTTGTCATTTGTCATGGTGTTTGCTCTCTGTTTGGTGGTCCCATGCTGAGGGGTTTAGCAGGGGGAGCTTTAAGCTCAACCAGCTGCAAACTCTGTGCCCTGTGTGACTGTGAGAACAGAAAAGACCCAAAAGTCCATCTCCCAGAACTCTACAGAATATACTCCCCTTAGATGAAAACACATCAGAAAGCACAGGAGATGCCCTGACACATCATAACAAACTTAAGAGGTGAGGTAAAATACCAAAAGCAATAGCAGGCTCCTGAAAAGAAGAAAAAAAAGGCTTTGTCCTGGACCTCTCTGGCAATGAGGAATTAATTTTGACAATGGTCCTCCAAATCAGGACAATTTCCTGGAGCACAGAGGAAGGTTTACAACAGAAAATACCTTTCACCCTGAATTAAATTTAACTATGAGTGTATACTTTCTATCTTATAGGTGTCCATAGATAATCTAAGTAATAACAAGAGAATGCTGGGATGAGAAATATATCTGGAATATTATTATTTTGGCTTAAATACAGAAAACTAAGTATTTAAAAACTTTAAATGCCTCCTATATAATACATGTCAGCGTAATACAGCAACAATTATGACTCAGTTAATTTTCTAGCATTACCTGAATGGTTGTGAACCTTCACACATCAGAGTATCCCATAATATTCTGGGATAACCACTCTTTATACTCTCTATAGGAGTGACTGCACTTTGTTTAAAATATTTAAATATGCAGGACTTTGTGTCCGGGTGTTTGGACAATCACTTGGGAGGTGGGACAGCTGCGTTTCAGTCTATGCTCCAATGCATCTTTCATTATTTATGCAATGAGAAATGGCACCAACAGGAATGACTGAAAGATTTCCACCCCAGGGTATGTTCCACACTGATGATGAAGGCACTCTCTTACCAGGTGAAAGATGAGGGTTCAAACCCTCTGTGTGTGTGAAAGAGAGGAACTGAAATGATTTTTCACCTCCTAAGTAAATGTTCTACCTTCCTGTTTATTCAGTGAAAAGGGATGGCTTACTTGTATGCTGTGAATCAAACCTGCTAATTGCTTTTCTTTAACAAGTATATGAAAATTTCATTTTGTGTCAGATGGAATAGTTCATGTAGTTTTACACGTTTTTACATAAAAGAAAATGAGACTTCTGATTAAACTGAACCTCTTCTCTTTCCTGGTTCTTTTTCTGAAACCCAAACCAATTTTAATTACAGCCAAACTTCAAGCAGTAATTAAATTCCTCTTTTAAAAAGAAACAGAAATAGATTAAAAAAAAACAACCAACAGAAAAAAAACCAAAAAAAAACCACCCCAAAGACACCCTAAATGTGTAAAAGAAAGGAGGGAGTGAATAAAAGAATAGGAAATCTGACACAACATAATCCAATAGAAAGCTGGGAAGATGATCTTTGCAGGCTGTTTCTGGTTAGATTTTTGGCAGTGTGAGATCTTGTTGGTAAGGAGGAGAGAAAAATCCTGAAACAACAGAGAAAAGCAATGATGGGATTGCAATGGAGACTTCCAGCTGTGTAGGTGGATGCCACAAGCCAGGTCTTTTGCATACTCTATAGGAAGAGGTCTATTTATAGAGATTTCTACCTTATACACATCCTTCACAAGGATAATACCCAAGACCTGAGCTCAGTGGCAACAGGACAGTAACACTCCACGTGTTATAGAACAGAGATGGTGGTAGGAAGGTCCTGCAGATAAAGATCCAGAGTTCCCCTGTAGGTAGTCCCATGGTTACTCCCACTCAGCCAATTCAGGAATTCTAATTCCTAGACTCAGACTCTGCATATAAATCCAAGACAAGATCCACACAATATTAGGTTCCTAAGACTCACATTGTCCAAAAAATTTTTTTTTCCAGACCACCCAACTGGAGTCTACTGAACTACTCAAGAGTTTGCAGTTGGCAGCAAAATATTACAGTAATTTTTATGGCATGGATTAATTCATCATTTTAAGCTCATGTTTTATATTTCTTTTACTGTGTGTCTCTTCTCCACTCGAACTTCTGATGGATGGTCACTCAGCTTCAGCTTGCAGTAACCAGGGCTCCTCGGGGCATTATTCAGGGCCCATTACCTTTTTAGCTCTAATGATATCCTGCCAACAGCAATCCTCTATGCATGCCATTTATTCCATTACACTAAACAGGGGTAATTTGGTAAATTGAGTGTTTAAGTAGCCTTAAGGTAAATATTTTTTTTTTCTTTGCAAAATGATGATGTTTCCTTTAGTCTCAGTAGATTCTTCTGTTTTAGGAAGGGCTTGTTTTTATTTCTCTTTAATTGTTCATCAAAGTGAAAGGCTAAATAATACCAGATAGGGAAAGGTTAAATCTGGCCCTCAAAAAAAATGTTAAACAAAACTAAAATCAAGCAATCATTAAATTAAGTTTTTTGGTTTTTTTTAAGATGTAGCTTTGTGTTACTCCATACTTTCTATTATTTTTATCTGTCCATGTTAAAGCATCATGGTTGGTTATATGAAATTATTTAATTTACTAATTAAAGCCAATAGATTATGAATAAAAGGTGGATGGGATTCTTTTGATCTCAGTCCCTAAATAAAAATATATTTTTATTAAAAAAAATATACTCATATTCAACTCTTTTCACTGTTAGAAAACTGCATCCAGCTTAGGGACTGAGTTTGTTCCAAATCCAAAGACTCCCAGTTTTCAAGTGAGTTTCTGTAAAAAGCAGAACCTGTAGGAAGACAGGAGGAGGTAAAATGGATAATCCTTTGGAAATTTCCCTGTGCAAAGAGAAACAAGTTGCCAAGCTTCAGTCAGACACCTCTTTCAGAGGGCTAAAATTTAGTAAGAAGAACGTCCCACCAAGCCTCCAATGCAGATGCAAATACCAGATGAGAGCTGAAGCAGTATCAGGACACTGCTCTTTGTCTTTTCCTCCAGGCAAAGATAAAAAAGGCCTAAAAATACCCAAAGGAAAAAAATTGCCTTTCCCTCACATCCTTTCCCTGGAGAATTAGCTTTATCTAATGGCTAAATGTCACAGAGAGATGATTTCATTTGTCTTCATACAGTGTCTCCCACCAACAAATTACTTCTTTGGGAAAGCCTTGGAGCCACATGTTAGATCAGGCCTATAGGAAAGCTGTGACCCACAAACAAATGAAATCAAGAAACATTTTAAATTTCTTCAAGTCTCTGGGGGGGGGCAGAGATTTTATTTTTCTTATATTCTGCTGCGGCATGTTTGTTGATGCCAAAAAGGACAGAGGTTTTTACTTTTATATCATAATAACCAAGAACTCAGGGGTGACTCAGGATAACAGAGGTTTACTCCACTGGTCTGTTGGCTGCTAGGGTTTATTGTCCCTAAGTGAGGGTCACTGAGCTTTGGGCTAAAGGAAAACACAAAGGTCAGATTCATCACATTTGGTCTCAACGATACAGAAATTAGTATTGAGGCAGTTGTCTGCTTGAGGTCTCAGTGAATTGAGAGAGAAAAGCGTCTCCTGAACATTCACTCCATCCTAGGACAAAGTCTATCACCTTTTAGAAACCCTTATCCCCCCTCAGTTTCTACCCAGTTGGCCTAGAGCAATTATATAGGGTAATTTTATATCAGCTAAGATGAAGCACAGCTTGCCCCAACCTTTATCTAATTGTGCCAAAGCAGTCCAGTTGTTATTTGGTCATTTTAAGAATTTGATGTTGTCCCTAAGCCCAAAAAAACTGACCCTAAAGGATGTGGAGAGGGGCACCCAAGGCATCTGTACACTGGGAGGACTTTATGGGTTCTCTCCTCTGTCCCAGGCTGTGGATAACACAGTTCATGCTAGAGCAGCCATGATTTTCTTCCATGCTAAATTCATTCCTTTTTAAATGCAGACACTCAAATTTAAAGAGCTTGAAACGATTAATATTTTAATCCATGGTAGAGAGGGAAGCAAATGTTGAGGCACTGGAAAAGCATCTTCTAGGCATGTCTTCTCCCAGTCATTTTGAACTTTCAGTCCTTTCAGCAGCTGAAATGTGTGAGGTGAGTACATTTATGTACAAAGAGGGTGAGGTAGGGGAAAGATGTAATCGGTCGTACAACATGTAGTGTACTCTACATTAAAAGTGTGTTTTCCTCTTTGCACAAAAAAAGAACAAATCATTCACATGGAAATGGAATAGATCCCTGTGGTGACTAAAAACTCGAGTAGAAAGATACATATTTAATGAATAGATAACACAGATAAAGAGGAAGAATACATTTACAGTTGAGAGCAGTTAGAACAGCTTGAATGTATAGCCTTTCTTGCTGTGCAGAATCAACTGAAAACGTGGGCTTATTAAGATGTTTTAAGTACAAGGGCAAGACATTTAAGAAGAATAGAAAAGCTAGGGGCATGTGAGTATATGTAGCATATGATATTATGGATGTATCTACAGTGTGGCTGGGTGAATTTTCATTCAGCTATTGCTTTAGGAGAGAACATCAGGACATAAAAGGAGGTGGATTATGGACTCTGATGCTTGAAATACAGTTTGTCCTATCTTATTAAGATAGGACACTACCTTAATCTGTTCTATGCTAGCCAAAATAAAAGTAAAAAGTTCATTGTTTTTTGCTTCTGTTTGAATAAGTCAGGTGCAACCCAAGGGTTACATAAAATAGTCCAAGTTTTCAAGGCACAGTGATATGGTCACATGCATAAATACAACAAAATTGTCTTAAATTTGTTATGAAGGGTACATGATTATCTTTTCCATGGCAAGTCTTAACTAATGTTGAGTAAAAACTTCAAAGCCTCCTGGCCCAAAACATAACAGCTCCTGAAAGTCCTAGTAAGAAAACTTACCCCTGGAAAAAGTTATTCTCTAATTTTCACTCTGGATCAGCACCATCACATCTTATTTGTTACTTCAGTGACCAAAGCCAATAAGTAAGTGCTTCTTTTGGACCACACAGTCTTCCAGCAGCATGTGATGCAGCAGCTCTGGCACATCAAAAAGCACATCTGACCACCTCAAGGGCAAGAATGTTTTGTCTCCACCATGAATTTTTGTCTCCACCACTGTCTCATGGATGACCCTGATAGATGCTGCAATGCTGATCTACAAGCTCTATTTCCAGTTGCCCAGAATTCTAGAAGGAGCAGCTGAATGGGTGGTCCCACAACTTCTCATGATATCCTTTAGTATAGAGAGAAAGTAAGAAGAAGCCAGAACCAGTATTTAATTTTAGCCATCTAAAGGGACCTATAGATGTGACTAAGCTACTGTCACCTCACTTTGTCATCAGTATAGAAATTAGCCTTAGTTGCACAATCCATCTGATCTGTTTTAGACTTTGGGACTGATAAATCACTCCTTGGAAATGCTTATTTCACTCTGTCATCTTTAAAGGAAAACCAGGCACCAGATGATTCTTGGCGAAATGAGTCCCCACCCCATGTCTCTTGCCAGTTTACATCCCTTTGGATGCTTTTAGTGTCAGGAAGATAGCAACACATGCTGGGAGGTATGGCTGAGAAATAGAAACTGGCTGAAAGCTAGGAAATTTATAGTGGAAAAGTAATAGATTAGAGAAGAAGAAGCACAAGGTAGCACAATGGTAGAGTGGCCTTTTCTTGTGTTCTACAGGAAAGAAAAGGTCCTCCATAAAGAGCAGCTCCCTTTTTCTCTTAAACCATTGCTCTGAAAAGGCTCAAACTCTACTCATTAATTTAACAAGTTCAGGAACTCAGGATATTCTGTTTAAAAATAAATAAATCCATGAAGCCAAGAAAAACAAGGAAGTTTTGTACAAAAAAAATTTAAGTAAGTGCTAGTAGGATGTTTTTTCAGTCTGCCCTAGAGTCAGTGGGACTTTTCTGGGCTGTTTTTCTCATCTTCATGCATTCCCACCCCTCAGAGTTGCAGACATTTTTCTAGCAAGCAGGAAAGCTAAAATTATAATCTAGTGAAGAGTTCCTAAATAATAAATGTACTCACATTTGGGGATTGTTTCAGGTGTGCTGTAAACCTTTGTGAAACAGTGTGGGTAAATAGAAAGTTGGTATTAGTTGGTTATAATTAATCCCGATGGCTTTAAGACAGAATCTTCCTGCTCTAGGGGTTCAGAGAAGGGATAGGTAGAAAAGCAGGGAGGAATTGTCTGGGTAGGAAACTGAGCAGATGTAGCAAATAAGGTTATTCAAGCCTTAGCAACATCTGATGATTTGCAGAGCTCTTGCTTCTTTCAGACTGAGACCTCTGAGCTGCACTCTGCTGAGGAAATTAGCGGTTGCCAGGCTTTGCTGTCCCACTGGAAATGTTCAAAATACAAGTATTAAGCACCTCAAAGGAAAGAGCAGTCAATAGTGGAATAGAATTAAAAAAAAAATAGAATAGAATTTTAAAGAATTTAAGAAAAAGAGAATTTTAGAAAAATTACATTATTTTTGTATTATTTCACTTATGGAAATTATTTGGCAAAGTAGAATAGTCAGAATCCATGCTTCCTAGACCACAAGAAACTGTAGAAATCTACTAATGTGACCTAATTTTCTCTCCACGTGTTGCTTCCTCTCTTCTCCTCCCCCTCTCCTCTTCCCTGCTCCTACTCAGGAGTGTTTCCCCTTCAACATTTTAATTTCAGAGGAGCACATCCATTGTTCACTGGTGGACTGAGGTGGGGATGGACATTTTGGAGCCAGGAGAGCTATTCAGAAACTACTTGTAGAAGTCACCCCTGGGCATCCCTTCTGTGCTACCAGAAAGAGCAGAGCATCAGCCCCAAAGAGTAAGATAGTGTAGCTGCTCTGGAGGTACCTCTATCAGGGTTTAGTTTTCACTCATGGAGAAGATGGAACTTAAAAGTAGGTAAAATGCATAACAAGGACAAGGAGACAGAGAAAAAAAAAAAATCTCATCATATAATTATTGGTATCATTGGGTTTTCCCAAAAGAATTGCAATAACTCAGAAAAAAAAAAAAAGAAAAAACAAAGACCTGCAGAAAATTATTGTTAGATGTGACACACTCCAGGAAGTAGTTTTTGTGAGGAAAAAGAGAGATGGAAGCATTCAGAATAATTAAAAAGGAATTTGAGATGTATCCATAAGATAGGGGATCAATGAAGACACGAGGAGAGTCTTGCAGAATCACAAGCAGCTGCAGTCATAAAACTGTGAAAAAAAAAGATTTGTTTTCTCTGTCAACAGAAAACCCCACAAATTTATGTAATGAAAAGTATTAACCTGTTGAAGTTTTGAACAAGAAGACTAATATTAACCTATTTCTTAAAACTCCCAAATAAATAAACAAATAAACAAAGCAAGATAGTTGGAAAACAAGCCAAAGACCAACCAAAACCAACAGACAAGTATAAAATGTCACTGTAAAATAATTATTTTTTCTGGATCTCCATTATGTATATGAATAATCTTTACATGGCATGCTGCATCACCTCCTAAAAAGGATTAATATGGGTCATTTAACAATAACTTGTCTCTGTAGCTTGTATGATAAAGAGTGAGATGGAAAGCTGGGAAATATTTAGAACAATCCAAAAGTGTTCCTTCCAACACAAAAAACAAAACAAAAAAAAAGCTAAAAAAGATATGTCAGCTCTGGATATGCACAGGTCTAAATGTGTCAATGTCCATCTGCAATACGTGAAAAAATCTTCCACACTACACACCAGGTCTTGTTAAACATGAGACTTGTTCACAAGAACTATGGCTTTAAAGTGAGAATAAAATGAAACTTACTGCTAAATAAACCCACTTTCCTTCCCTGGGTCATTTGTCAGCAGGTTATTGGTATCTCTCCACCTAGGACCTATCTTTCCAATTTATTAGGTAAGATATTGGATCTGTCAGTGCATATGCAGTTATTTTAGGGTAACTAATTGTAGAGAGTTCATCCAGCTGGACAGCCAAAGCAATAATATTAAAGATTAATGCTCCAGTTCAGCAAATAACCTGGGTGTGTGCATAATCCCTGTGGCTTCACTGAGACACACTTACAAGAGGCTTTTTAAACTAAATATATTGAGACCCAGGGCCTTACAGTAGTGAATTCACATCACAGATGTCATGCAAACAATTCTAAGAAATTTGAAAATATTCCTGATTTTGACAACTCAAAGTTTAAAGCTCTAAGGATTATTATAACGTTAAAACAGAAGAATCCATAGTTATAGTTACTTGACTCCTTTTTCTCTGAAAAAAAAAAAAAGAATAAAAAAAATTGCACTGGTGCTAAACTGATTTGGCTGATGATAAACCAGGTTAATTTAGACCTGATCAGTATGGGAATACTTCCATTTTTCCACTGGGATTCTTCTCATGTTATTTCAGCTATGAAAGTGAAATTTTTCACCATGAAAGTGGGGTAACAGATCTCAGCTAGAGATCAAAGATCTCTCCATAGCCAAAGGACATCAGTACCTCAAGAGGGTAACCCATTCCATTTACTTTAGGATGTATTGAATTGCCCTCTGGAGGTACCTACTTCTTTGCATCATCTGCAAGGGGCAAGACTAATGGCCCACTTTTGGACTTCAAATGTTGGGTGCATTGAATGTTATCTTACATGCTCATTCCTCTCTATTGTAACTTTTTTCCTAGCACTCTAATATTTCTGGTGTATATGTATATATGTGCAACAGAAAAACGTAGAAATAGAAATAAGCATGCTAAATAACCCTCTCCATCAACACCATTCCACTCCACTCACACCAAGACGGGTGGAAATATAAATGACAGCAATGTTTGGCCTGCCACTGACACCTATCCACACATAAACAGTCACAGTTAGCTGAGAATCTTCACAGCTTCTCTGAATTTTTAATTAGTACAAACTCAGTTTCTTGGAGCTCCATCAAAAATAAAATTAAAAAGCCCAGCTTCATTTACCTCGTGTTGACTATAATGAACATCAGAACTTCCACCATCACCACGGGTTTAGCTCTGTGGCTAATGCTGAGCTGTTGGCAATCAGAAAAGACTTGGGGCAAATCACACTTCTTTAGCACCACAGGGGCAAACTTAAGTGACAGACATGCATGGGCTAATTACTTTTAATAGTTTCCCATTGCTCTGGCTGATGACACTGTGCTAAAACCCATGCCCCCCCCTCTAATACACCAGAATTTCCCTTCCATGGCAGAACGTCTTTATTACCGCTTCGTTACTTCAGGGGAGCTATGTTCTCTAAAATGCCTTTCCCTGTGGCTTAAAGTAAAGATTTTTTAAATAAATAAATACAGTTTATGTTGGGCATCTACCACTTGAAGGGCTAATGATTATTGACTACCCTCCAGCAGACATCAGGGAGTCTTGCCTCAGGCCCTTCCCGCTCGCCCCCAAACATGCCGAATGTTAACACATGTTTCTAGAGCCTGGCTGGGATTGGACACAAACAAGGCAGTCAGAATGGACCATTTAGTGTACAAGTCAAGATGACAGATCTCTGCTTAATACAAGGAAGACAAAAATTCGTATCTTATTGAAAAAGGCAGAAGAGCCCCGGGTGCTTTCGCTTTGTGATTCTGCAGCAAAAAGTGGGTTGTGTCAATATAAGTCTATGTCACCCGCTCGCAGCTGCCACACTGAATTGACCCTGCTAGCTGCAGACAGAAAGGCCTTCCATTTCCAAATTCTCTCTAATGCTCATCTGTGAGAGGGAGCACGAGGTGGAAAAAAGCCAACAAGTAACTCCTCGGTATGGAAGTGAAAAAATACCCAAAACAAAACAAAAATGCCTTAATGCCGTGAGACTCCCTCCTCTGCCTCTTTCTAATGAAACGCTAGAAAAACTTTCTCATCTGAAAACATTTCAGAAGATGCTTTGACAACGTGAGCTTTGTGTTTTGTAAATGATGTTCTTGTAATTCCTTGTAAGTCTCCAGATCCTCCTCAGATAGAGCAGCAGAGCATTAAATATTCTTGCAACGCTCACCAGAGCTTAATTACTAAGAGTTGAAACATCTTTTAAACTCTACCATCTTTTTTTTCCTGGGCATTCCCTAAAGAAAAGATACAAAAAAGTTGAAGAGTGTGCACAATAACTTATTTAAGACCGTGTTTCCAAAGAGGGCAAAAGAAGATAAACAATTTTGAAAGTAAAAATAGAGTATTTCTTGGTACCATTAGAGTCTGACATAATAGCATTCACTGCTGAGTCTGTTTCTTGTATGTATATTTTACTATGTTTTGTTGCTCACGCTTGTGAAAAGATTTAACTGAAAAGAAACAAAAAAATATTAAAATGAAAAAAAAGTTAGGTCTTCAGCTAGGTGAAGTGTAGAATTGTATTGATTTTTGAAGAAGTCTGATAATTTTGGAAAGCTGAAGTTATACCTAAGATTATAGGCCTATTTAAAAGACGTTTTGAAGCATTCTTTTTATGGACCCACTCAAATTTGATGAAAATATACAAAAATAAAAGTTATTATTGTTACCTCATATCAACCTATATTCAGTCGAGCGCTTAATATTACCAAAGGGAAGGAATAAGAAGTCACATATTGCAGAAGCTAGAGGTTTTTCCTTTTTTTTGTCTTTCAGTGTGGGGCTATTGAGGTTTTCATAGTCTAGTCTCCTTATCTAATTTTTATATAAATCACTGGATATTTAAAGCCAGTAATCTGATTTCTAAATTCACCTCACCTGACTGTGGAATATTTTGAGGTGTCTGGGTGCACAATGAGGAAAAAAATAATCTAAATATAAGCACCTCAAGGAAATAATCTAATCTAACCTGTTTGTGGTTTTTCTGTATACAAGAGAGAGAGAAAAATTACAAAGGTTTTCATATAATCACAGAATGGTTTGGGTTGGAAAGGACCTTAAATATCATCTAGTTCCACTGCTCTGCCTTGAGTAAGGATACCTCTAACTAGACCAGTTTGCTCCAAGCCCCATCTAACCTGGCCCTCAGCACTTCCAGGGATGGATCCACAACTTCCCTGGGCAAACTGGGGCAGTGTCTCACCACCCTCATAGTGAATAATTTCTTCCTAGTATCTACTATAATGTGTGTTCACAATCTTGAGGCAGCCCATCTTTCTCTGTTGAAAACAGACAGATGCCTGGTTAGCTCAGACTTGATGTTTATCTTCCATACAGTTGATCCTGGGTAAGAGAAATGTTGGCATATTGAAGAAGAATCAGTTTTCAATTGCATCCAACTGTTGGAGGGAATTAAGAGTTGTGTTTAAATCTGGATCTAGTAAAAGTATAGGGTAGTAAAAGTTAAGGGGTAGGGAAGACAGAGACAGTTCTCTTGAATTCAGGGTCATTTCAGGATAGAACAAATCTCACCTGACTTTAACAGATTCCAAAGTGGAAGTCTATCTCTCAACCAGTTACCAAAGCCTTTCTTTAGGAAATGGGTAAACAAGAATGAAAAAGGAATCTTCAGCTATTCCTTTTTAATATGTCATTTTACATAGTAGTATATATAGTATATTCTTCATATATATATTCATAGCATATTCTTCATTTCCACCAGTACCAAGTCCAATTTTTTCCCCTTCTTCCTGATGGCAAGGGCTGATTATCTCCATACTGTGAAACTTAGCTACATCCCTCCTACTCCCAATCCAAAACAGAGCTGCTAAAGAAAAACTCTCTTCTGGGGCTGTTTCTGCTTTACATTATGTCTGCACGTTGTTTAGAAGAGTAGTAACTGACTGGATGCAGAACTGAAGTTTTCAGTTGTGTGGTAATTTGGACAAAATCAAATGAGCAAAAGTTCCCATTACTTCTCTTCATCTCCAATCAGATTCTTTAGAACAAAAAAAGTTTTGGTTCAGTGTCAGTGATATGTACTCAGCTTCATCTAACCCTAATTGCAAAAAATTGGGTTAATTTTAATTAATTTAACCTACTAACAGCAATATAGAAAACATAATATCTGTTATCATATGATAGTGTTCCTAAGGACAAGGACAAGAGGCAATGGTCTCAAGATGCACCAGGAGAGGTTTAGATTTGATATTAGAAGAAAATTCTTCACTCAAAGGGTTACTAAACACTGGAACAGATGGTCCAGAGAGGTGGTTGAATCCCCACCCCTGGAGGTGTTAATAAGACTGTTAATAAGAGTGTTAATAAGTTATAAGTTAATAAGACTGTTAATAAGAGTGGTGCTTAGGAACATAGTTTAAACACTTGACTTGGTAGAGTTAAATTAATGGTTGGGAGAGTTAGGTTAGGATCAGACTCAATAATCTTAAGGGTCTTTTCCAAAAAGAATGATTCTGTGATTCTGGGATAAAACATTAACTTTGCCTCTGTTATGGAAGAGTTTGAGGAATTTTTCAGCATGAAAAAGGTTTAATAGCTGCAAAATTATATAACTGTGTTAGAAGAGAGATAATTTTGTTATTTCTGTATGTGGACTAGGACCTCACCTACTCCAACACTATTGGAAAAGGAGACTAATTTAAAAGGAACATAGAGTCATGGCTGACACAGTTGGCTTTAGTTTCTTGTAATAGTGAGGGGAGAGGAATGTGGGAAAGATGTGTATTGCCTTCTTTTGATTTCATAACATTGTGTTGTCCTTTAAAAGAGGATAATTTAACTGGAAGCTACCAAAAGCTGTACTGTGTAACTGTACAGACCATGTACATTGCAGTGCTTATCAGAGATCTACCCCAGATACCTCCTAACATCAATGAAATCTGTTGTTTAAGTTGACTCATTGCTCATAAACATATATATGAGCCTTAAAAACACTGAAGAAAACTCTGAGATATGGTTTATGAGTCCTTACCTCATAGTTGCACTCTCTGACATGCAGAAAAATTGGATAATGAATCAGACTTTCTAAACTGAAAGTCAAAGACATTCTGGAGTCACAAACAGCACTCGGACAAACATATTAAATATTTTCTGACACCATCAAGCTCAGTATCAGGCTCTTTTCCCTTTCCCTTTTTCCCTTTTGCAAAGGCAGTTACTTTGGACTGAAGATTGCAAAGCTTTTGCTTGAGCACCAGTTGAAGGTGTTTAACACAGCTCATTTTCTTTGAGGAACACTGACAGCAGCTCTCCACTGAGATCAGATCAAGTCAACAACAGGAAAACGACTGTGTATAAAAGTTAATGTTGCTCAATCGGGTCTCAATAGAATGGGCTGACAAAGCAGAGAATTAACAGCCTGAAGCCAGTAAATGTTGCTTTACAACATTGTCTGGTCTTGAAAGTGTGGTCAGCTGAAAGGTTATCACTCGTGAGATTTGGGCTCTTACCCTACATGTGTTACTAATTTGCCAAGCAATGTAAGATCAAATAGTTTATTTCTTTGGGGCTTGGCCCGAAGATCTCTAAAAGTGGGATAATCCCTGGAAGTGGGATAATCGTAGTCCTGGAAGATGATATTTAAGATACATGGATGGGAAGTGGCTAAACCACATAATTAATTTAATTCTCTCTACAACTCTTATTCACCTCTCAGGGATTTTATCTGTGGTTATTTGAGCTTCTGGCAACCTAGAGATTTTCTTTGTTTCACTGCTGAAGGTTTTTGGTCCAATTGCAGGGAAAAATGTGCCCACATGTGCCTTCAGCCTCAACAGATCACAGAGACTGCTATAATCTTCATCCACTGATGAGCTATGAGAAATCCCAGCCAAAAGGCTGACCTCAAAAAGCTGCTGCAGTTCCTAGTGAAGAGGATGACAGTGGGCCAGGAGCCTTCTATGCTCACCAGAGATGATGAATTCCAGTCCTGAAACATGTGATGGTCCATATGAAGGAATGGGGTGGTTGAGGATGGAATCTCACTAAATTATTCTATCCTGATTTTAGTATACCTTATGTAGTCCAGAAACAAATTCCCACAGAAAATAAATTCTTTTTTCCAAGCATTTGCAGTGTGTTTATTAAAGAAATTTAATCTATTATAACTTCTGTAAGACAATGGATTAGTTTATAGATATTCAGGACACAGACTTAATCTTCTGTTACATCAAAGAAGAAACAATCTGATGCCACATTACGCTTGTTTAATTCTCCCTCTTGATTTATGGGCTGTAAATCAATCAATCAAAAAATAAGAAATAAAAATAAATCAGAGCCAAACCTACAGGAACAAAGCAGAGCAAATACATTTTTTCTTTATCAATCTCTCAGCTTCTTGAAAAGTTCACTCTCCCTTTGTGGGCTCACTCAGCATGCTATGAGAACTCTGGTTTTTCTTCCACTGGTGAAGAGCTCCAGCCTCAGAACAGACCTTCAAGGCATGTCCACACCATGCAGTGCTGAGACCTCACATGTTGACTACAGAATAAGAATCCCAGCATCTCTCCCACTGAGCTTTTTGCCTCAGAGACAGATGCTTTTGTGCTAGGCTGCAACCTACGTATGTAAGGTTCATTTGGAGCTCAGGTATCCACAGAAAAAAGTCAGGCTGTATGGTTTCAGTTCAGTAAGAAGAAATCAGCTTCCTGAACACAATGATCTGGTGTCATTGGAGATGTTTGCATAGAATGCCAGGTTGGAAAGGACCTCGAGAATCAGCTGGTCCAACCTTTTTGGGTAGGAACATCATTTAGATGAGATGATGCAGCACCCTGTCAAGCTGAGTCTTAAAAGTGTTCAGTGTTGGGAAATCAATCCACCACTTCCCTGTGGAGATTATTCCAATGTCTGACTGTTCCCATAGTGAAAACTTCAATTTTCTTGGGAAGAAAGCGTTTTACAGGAGCTCTGAAACCATTTGGATTGGCAGGATGGACCATGGTCCCTAAGAATGGCACCAGACATCTGTGTTTGAGAATGTAAATCCTGCTCTTTTTGTCCTTCAGGAACACTGAAAATGAAGGTGGGACTGAGTTCTCCATATATAGATGTCTAGTGTAATTTTAAGCACTGAACAAGTACCTTGGGCACCCTAGGATGTGTCAGGTGACACCTTCCTACTGTGTTTAGGCACTGAATACCACTCTAAGATTGCAGAGGTGGCTGATGAGGAAAATAAACTCTTATATAATAATTTTACCCACCTCTCTGGAAACATTGTAAGTGATGTCTGTCTCATTTAGTTGCAATGTCACACAAGTCCTTGTACTAAGCCACTCTCTGAGGTCACAGCATGATGCAACTTATGGGAGAAAGAAAGACTGTGAGTTTTTGCAATGGTTAAATGCCAAGAAGATCTGGTCCAACAAATCTTCACACTGACTCAGCTGCTAAATAATCTCATGTACAGCATGTAGCAAGCACATTTATATCATCAGACTTGAAAGGATAATCTTCACTCTGAAGTTGGCAAGTAACTCTGAATTAAACAAATACGATGCAAGCAGAAGGGAAAAAAAAATCTAGATTTTTTTCCTCCATATTGTGGAATATATTGATAAACGTATGTTAGCATTTAACTATTCATTCTTTTGGAGAAAACTGGTTAACCCCTTAAGTGTTTTGCCCTGAAGGCAGACATTAAAAGTTAATTATAACCACATGGGACAAGCCCCTGGAGGACCGTGACAGCATTAAGCTGCTACCAACCAAGCATGCAGGATGCACAGCACTCTCAGAGAACACCATGTACAAAAATGATGCTGTCTCCTTGAATGAGTTTTCAGAAGTCAAAAACATGCTACTTTTTGCATGCAGAGTAAAAAGGCAGATTGCAAATGTTCTACTCTGGGTAAAAAGAAAAATCATCCAACTGAAGAAGAATTAGAGAAATGAAAGCTCTGAGTACTGTGATTAAGCAATGTGGCACAGGGAAAGTGAACTACCACAAGTGCTCTTTTACCTAATGCTGCAAGGAGAACATGGTAAAACCTCTTCTAAAACCTTGATTTACCACTTCCTCATAAAGCTTTCCAGTACCATATGTGGCCTACAAGGCATTTTGATTCTAACAGTATAAAAATTGAAAGAAGATGAGACTTGTCCTTGGAGAAAGGACTAAGAAAGGTCTATTTAATCTTATCTAATCTCATTTAGACCATATGGAAAAAAAATAAAAAGGGAAAGGTTAGTTCTAAAGGAGAAACATTGCCTCCATCTGTGCAAGAAAGCTGCATGTGGCTGGAAAGGGTTGAGGTTAAGTAACATGGAGTGGCCTCCACCCAGACAATTAACCTTTCTTCCTCATAAATTAAAATATCTAAGTTAATTATTGGGAATGTTCCCTGTGCTGTTTCCCACACCATACTAGGGACTGCTTAGGAGAAGTTCTATTTTTTTGAACCCAAATGGATGTCTGAAAATTTTCTAATATCATAATGGTAGAGAAGGATGTGTTCCAGCAATGAGGAATATTTCTGATTGTTGGTGTTTATTACACAATTTTTTCATTGTGTCCTGCAGAAGACATTCTGAAGGTCTAGTTCTGTTTGTCTCTGCCACTGGGCAACTGGATTTATACTACAAGCATGAGAATGGGAATGTCTCAGAATGGTTGTGCCCAGCTCCTGATATTATTTAGGAGCAGCACAAGTCTCACACAATTTATACTTCAAAAAGCTGTGCTACATCTATATAACTAATTTGAAAGTTCACCTGCTTTAAAGCAGGGAGTTGGACCAGATGACTGCCAACATTTGCTTCCAACCTAAATTACTCTGCAGTTCAAATTCCTAGATAAAACAGGTGGTAGACACAAGTCTATGGCCTTTAAGGCAAGTGCCACACATCTGTGTTCAATTTGCCTGATACCTGGATTTTAAATTCTTCCTGGTCTGCTGCAGTGTCCTGTGATTTTAAGAGGTGTTTAGTAGAGTGTGTGTGTATTTAACATAAAATGTTACTAAATTATGTGAGACTTCTGTTGCAGGCCCCCAAGGAGTGCATTCGCAACATGAAACCAAAGATGTTTTAGGTCTGTGCTCTATATTTTTAGCACAAGGGTTTATCAAGTTGTGTGAATCAGTAAAAGCTGCTGGGATACTCTTGGAGTGTCATTAAATTGAAAGAAGAAAACTTGATCCATTTTTGTCCATTTTAGAAACAGCCCATGACGTTTGCCACAAAAGGTCCAGAAAATTCAAGCAGGAACAAGCCAAAAACATAACAGGGAACACAGGAATAACCAAAGAGTAGGTTCAATTAAGACTTGAGCTTGCTCTCTGGCTGGTATTTTAAAAAGTAAAATAAAGGAAGTCCCGTGACCCAGAGAAAAATCTAAGATAATACAGAGCCCTTAATGTTTTCATTGGGACCTGAGATAATGTCTGTGTCTTATAACAACCTCAGGCAAAGTGGGGAATACAGTAATTGTCTTAAATATCCCTCCTCTGGGCCTCCTTTCAAGTATAGGCACCAGCTGACAGTCTCTGTCCCAGCTTCTTATTCATTCTACTTGCTTTTTCCTTAACTTTCCATAACTTTTACTCCATAACACTGAAGTATGGCTTATTGGGGGACCATGGCAATGTGATGGAAAATTTCTAAGGAAGGGAGAGGCAAGACCTGGGGGTTGCCAAAAAATGTTGAGAGAAGCCACACTTCATCTGTGAAACCAGGTCCAAGATGAGGTCTGTAGCTCCTGCTTCACTGAGAAGTGAAGTTCTGAGAAAGGAGGGTTGTACTTCCAGGGATTTGGTGGCTTCTAAGACATGTTGTCTTTAATGACTACTGAAGTGCTGGTCTCGTTGGGTTTGAAGCCCATACAAAGCAGGGCACAAGGCTTGAGGACAGGTACAGCTCAGTTGGCAGAACTAATCCAGTGATGAACTTGTCAGTGATGAACTGACAAGTTCAGAGCACGGAGGAGAAAGAGCACGCAAGGAAACTGCAGGAGTTTGACTTTTTTTTAAACTTCGTGATGGTAACTTTTAAAGATACTTACTTAGCCTTGATGCTCACTCTTATGCAGGCATAACCTTTGGGAATTAACATATATATCCCCTCCCTAACCCCCCAAGGTAAGGGAAAATGCTATTTCCATCTAATGCTGTGGAAGTGAGGTAGAAAGTGGTTCATTTTCAGGTCTAAGCAGGGAAGAACTGAGGCACCCTAAAGAGTCAGAGAGGACCAGGACTGAGGAATGGGATTCTCCTCACATTTACCCATCTAACAGTTTAACTTCTGACTGTGCTACCTGTCCAGGTTCCACTATGTCCTCCACTGAGAGTGGCTGATTAGTCCCATCAAAGTCAGATATAAGTCTTAATACTGCACCAGTGGCTGCCTGAATAATGAAAAGAGTTCATGAGTCTGCCAAAATTTCTTGCAGCAAAAATGTACACTCTTAACTCCTAGAGAAGATAATGACTTGGAAACATCTTGGATCCATTCTTTAATTTCCTAAGAAACCACACAGTTCTTCCCTCTGTAGGTATCTCAGATATCTATCTCTCTCCCTCCTTTCTTTCCTCTTTATTTTTTTGAGTTTTTCCCTGTTTAATTTAATTTATTTTTCTTTAGTGCACACACTGATTCTTTGCTTTTGCTTCTTTTAACTTTTTGTTTGACAAGCAATAGAATATGAATTCAACTACCATGCAGGGGAATAAAATGTTTTGATGCTCCTGCAGGGGCTACTTGCACTTTGAATCTAGTCAGGTAAGAGAAGTAAAGTGATTTGTTTGCTTATGCTGTGCCTCTAGCAAAGGAACAAGAGGCAAGGGAACCAGAGGAGATGGATAGAACCTGGGTCCCCATTTCCTTCAATTTTTGGACAGAGGAGTAGAATATTAAATAGGGAAGAGCAGGGGAAGCATTATGGAGATGTGCAAGGACTGTGAACTAATAGATAGCATTGTAGCTCCAGAAAAGTAAGTAAACAAGCTATGAGAGCTGTTCCACACCCAAATCTGGTAGATGGCCTCAACTTTTGAGGGCAAATTGTTCCCTGAGACAAAGTGACAGTTGGACTTTGAAGGCTCTGGTCAGCACAGTCTATAGTGTTCCTGCTCTTTGTGTCATTGTTCAGGGAAGATGCTCTCAGAGGATCATTGTAAAGCCAAACAACTCCTTCAACTTTTGCTATGTAGCATACCCGTACACCTACTGAAAACTATCCAGTTTTTCCACTTTACCCAGTAAAAGTACTTCTGCACCAGTCCTGGGCATGGGACAGGTTGTACCAGATGGGCTGTGCTGCTCACAGACCCTGTTTTGATCCTCACCTGCTAGAGGTGCTGGGGTGTCAACCAAACCCAAGATTAAAGACTGTGCTGTTACCCAGGTTGACTCCTTTAGGGTCATGGGGACTTTGCAGTCACATAAACATCATCTATTATACATCTGAAAAACTGCTGCAGCCCAGTGTCAGGAGTCCCAGCAAGATGTGAACCCGTGAAGTGGCAAAACCATCAGTTACATGACAGCTTCATGCCCAAGGCATGGACGTAGCAGGAAGGGAAGACCCCTGAAATGCCTGGGGAATTGGCTAAATGGACCTAATGGGTCTTTGCCATTGCTGGTGTCTGTGGGCCACATTGAGCCCTTAGGCTGAGACCTTAGGAAGGGGTGGCATGGAATTATACTTCCCAGGGAGCAGCCCAAGGAAGAGACTGACAGAGAGAGTTGTGAGGCTTTCCCAGAATTCCTGAAGCCACCAGGTGGGAAGAAGTAAGAAACAGTGACCTGGAAGCAGGATATTTTATTACTATGGAAGGACCCCACCAATAACCACTTCTGTGCTCTCTCTTCATACCCTCATTGCTGCTCTCTTTTTCTTCCTATTTGTCCTGATTTGGACCAGGATAGAGTTATTTTTCTGTCTTGTACTTTCGCTTTCACTGAAGCCTCTTGTAAGTAGCTGCACTTGATGAAATTAACAGTAAGTTTCTCAACCAGTGTCTGCTTCTGGGACTGATAATGCTGGATGTTTATAGTTACAGCTGGAGAATGGGCTGCAGAACCAAGGCCACTGCTCAGCTCTGAGGAACACCTCATGCTCTGCAAAGAAAAAAGGAGTAAAGAGCTCATACCTGCAGCCCTCTTTTAGGGAGGAACAGCCAAGACAAATGACCAAAAATGACCAGAGTATTCCATCCCATACATGTCATACCTGATGTAAATTTGAGGGTTCACAAGGATCAAACCCCTTCCCCTTTGTCTTCCTCTTTGCCCTTTGCCCCTACTTCCCCTGTCCCTGTTTGTTTTGGCATCCTGGGAGGATTCCATCCCTTCCTCTGCCTGTGCTCCTGATCCATGCCAGCCTGAATCTGTGTGTTCCTGCCTCCAGCTCCCAACTGCTGCTGACCCCAGGATTCCAGCCTGGACTTTCCCAGAGCTGCCCTGCAGCCTCGGTGGTGATGTGAGAGTTACTGGGGGGAACATGGGATCATTTTCCCGTGTATTTGTACATATTTAATAATTTTTCCTTTTTATCATTACTGTTTCATTAAAGCTGTGTAGTTTAGTTTCCAGCCCACAAGTCTCTCTCCCTTATTCTCTCTCCTTTACTGGGGAAGGGGATTAACAGAGCATCTGTCATTTGGTTAATTGCCAGCCCAAAGTTAACCCATGACTCTGTTGTACCTTGTAAGAGGGCACAGCCACTGGATGGTGTTCATACTCAACACTGGACCTACATCTCATCTACCTAAAGTGTATTCCCTGCTTGAAGGCAGTGGTGAGTCCAGCTTGTTCTATAACAGGGGACAGTGCCTTTGCTGCCACTTGGCAGGGGGACAGTGTCCTGAGGAGCCAGGGAAGGTCCCTTCTCATCACAGAAAAAGGGACTGTGACATAGACTCTGGGTATGCAGAGTTCAGATGAGCTTCAAAGCAATTGCACTCAGAAACTAAACACTCCTATCAAAACTCAAATTATGGTCTTCAGAAGCCAAGCAGTGAGCTGGAAAATCATTTGTTTCCTGCCAAAGAGGGAATTACAATCTCATGCAGTGATTTAGGGGTAAATTCTTCCATCTTTTCCCTACAAGCAGTGATACAGTTCAAGACATAAAGCACTGTTAGAATCATGGAATCACAGAATGGTTGGAAGACACCTCTGGAGATCATCAAATCCAACCCCCCTGCCAAAGCAGAATCACCAAGGACAGGTCAGTGTCATGGCAGAGTTCAAGTTGCATGAGCAGGGAAGCATTTGCAGTCCATAGAGACACAGTTCTGCTGGAAGAAGATAGATTGCAGAGGGTCAGTGATTTAAGGAGATGGAGAAAATGACCAATAATCCTACTGAGTTGCAGTCTGTTGCCTCTTCCTATTCATCACTCTGTATCATTCCTTGAGACAAAAGTGGTTAAGTAAGTAACTCTCCATTTATATTTTCTCATAGGGATAAAAATACCTAGAGTCTCTGTGTAAAGATATATATATACATATATATATATGTATAGCTAATATATGTGTCTATTTTAAAATACAACTCATGCTATTGTCTCTGTGAGCAGAATATTTAAAGCAAATACCACAAAGAATTTTGGAAATACACAGAAGTGGCTGAGACACAGGAGATGCCAGCTGGCATTCTTTGAGAAGACTGGCAAAACTGATAAAAAGAAGGAAGGCAAATGTACATAAAGGAAAATATAAGGAAAAATTAAAGCTCATGTTAATAGGTTCAGTCTGATGGGACTGATGGACATCAGAAAGGACGTCAGGTGATGCTTCTTGAGGCTTGGATTTCCATTCATTGGTGACTTTTTGCCTCTCCTGTCTTTACTGTCAGGGCATTTCTAAAAGCCTGAGGTAGGGAATAAGCTGTGAAGACAGCAAAAAATCTTTGGAAATCAAACACTCCCTCCAACAGCCACCTTCAGTAGCAATAACAATCAGTGGCTTTACAGAGACACTAAAAGATGCTAACTGGTTCCTAAAAAGAATCACAAAGGAAGTGCAATTATGAATACATATTTACATGATGCTTTGAGAAGAAGTGTTCTTAACCCAGCTGATTAAAATTTGCAGGGCCTTCCAGTGTCACACAGGGAGCCAGTAGCTGCTCTTCTTGGTTTTGGAACTGGCAAAGGCAATTCCCTATGTCCCTGCATTACACAGCTGTAAGAAAAGGACAGGATACTTTTGGTGTTAATATCTGATCTTTGGCCTTTATTTCCTAAAGAAACCCCAAGAAAATTTCCCCTACCAGTGTGTCGGGGTGGAAAATTTCACACTCTGAATTTAACCCTGGAAATGTAAGTCAGAATCACCACAATTAAGTCTTTAATCTTGCTGGTGCCCTCTTACACACAGGCTTTATCCATTTTATCCCCACATAGATTAAACGTAGTATAACAAGCAATTATTTTCCCTTCTGCCTTGCATTGATCTTCCCAACTCTACCAATCTTTCCTTTTCCCTCTCTCTTACTATTTGAAAATTTTTGCATGAACTTAGAATTCAATTACCTAATAAATATTTATTATTCAGTATGGATCAGTGCATTACATAAAATCATTAATGTGGAATAAAAACACAACCAAAAAAAAAAAAACAAACAAAAAACAAGCAAACAGGGAAGAGTGAAAACATGCAAAAAAGCCCAATGAATAAGAGCTCATTAGAAAAAAACCCAGGATATTATTCTGAGACTGCTTTTTTTATTTTCTGTATGTGGGTGATACTAGAAGTGGGATTCATCTCAGTTTGGCTGAGCTGCCTAAAGATGGTGCTTAAATTAAGATGTGATCCCTCTCCTTCATATTATTGGAAACAAAGAGGCATCTGCAGATTTCTCTGTCTCACAGATCTTTCTTAGGAAGGAATAACTTATCTCAAGAACCTCTTATTTTTTTCCAGTAGTTATAGAGGGATCTTAGAGAACTGATTTACATCACACACCTGAAATCCACACATGAGCAACATTATGGATGTGGTCAGCTTGTCCTGTGCCAATGAATCTCACCTTAAATTATTACCTTTGGAAGCCAGAGGATGGCTCTGATGTGAAAGGAGATGCTAACATGGCACTATAACCAACTTGATGTTCTTAGGGTCATGGTGCTTTTTCTATTGATTTTGAAATTATTAGGTGTGGGTAAAACCAGGGAAATATTCCTGAAAATATTTTATTCTGTGAAAAATGCTTCTTTGAAGCCTCAATCTATTTTTCATCTTAACCAGAATTTAGTATAGGATTTTCTGAAAGTCCAAAACAGTTAAAAAATGTACTTTAAAGTTAATTACTGTTTTTTTTTCTCATTTAAATTTATAACAGAATAATAACTAACAACCTTATTTACAATAAGGTTGGAAGTTACATCAAAAAACCTTAAATTTTCTTAACTGAGATTTTTACTGAAGAAACCTTTTTTTTAAAAAAAAAAAATCTCAAACACTAATCTTAGTAAAAAATAAATAAAGTTTACTTCTATGCAGACCTGGATGATACAAGTTTTTCTTCATCAGGAATAATTTTTTTCTGAAAACTGTGTTTCTGTAAAAAAAAAATCAACTGTGTTAGAAATTTTTTGTAATCCAGTAAAACCTTTTCACATTTTTCAACATTTTTTGTCATGGACTGTATTTACAGTAAACCACAGTATTGACAGTATTTTTTTATAAGTTGCGTTTATTTTTAAGTGACATGAACTAGAAAATATGACAGAAATTGTCAAGAAAATCAGCACATAAGTATATTTACTCTTTAAAAACCATAAACAGCATTTCCAGAATGAATCTTATTCATTAATTTTTAGGATGTCTGACATGTGAGGCAAATTATTTCCTTTCCATATTGAGTTCTTTCTTATTTTTCTTATGTCACAGCATGTCAAATTCCAGTTATCAGAAGGAAGACAGCGTGATGGAAGTCTTTTTACTCAATTCTGCACATCTAAAAGTTACTTTGTACAAACTCTCCAAGCAATTTCCATTTCCAGAAAGATTTCCAGAGCAATTCATCCCACCACACGTGAACACAAACCTGGGAAAAATCAACATTTCCAGGAGGTGACCTCCTCCTGGTATCTGCAGGATGGATACCTGGCTTAGTGTTTAATCTAAACTTTAGCTTCAAAGTGTTTCACAGAAGTGAAATGGAAACCACTTGAGATAAAAACACTGTTAGTGACCATAAAACAGGCATCAGCTGCTCCACTGCAGCTTGATTAAATCTGAGAGGCAAGTTGAATTCACACTGGAACAGCACTAAAAGCTGGCTGAAAGAGACAGAAAGTCTAACCCAGAGCTTTTTTGATCTGTTTTTGCTTTTGCATCCTTCCTGTACCCAGAAATTCACCAGAAGTAAGTCTGCCCATAACCTGGTTTATCTGGGGTTTGTAAGATGAAATCTCAGCACTTCACATACTCAGCCTACTATAAGTTCTTCATCCCCTTTGTTTGTCCTCAGCACAGGCAGTAAAATGTGCCAAATTTCAATAACATCAAAACAGAATTCAAAGACAGTTATTCAGGGTGGGATAAGTCTTCCTTGGAAGAGTTTCTCTCTCTGTGTTTCTTACAAACCAAATGCAGCCTCTGTTATAAACTCACCTAAGTCAGCACTCTACTGATACTAATTTTTTTTTTTTTTTTTTCACCTGAAATTAGACCTCCTGACAGTTTCTGATGGCTGCTTTTAAAACCTGCAGCCCTGAGCCCCAGAAAGACCTGATGTTTTTCTCAGGCTGTACCTGGGACAACAGCAGGAATCTGTCTGCAAATATTTTGAATAGAATATACAATAAAAATTATGTCTTGGTTCATCAAGACTAAAGCAGGTTCTCGAGCTAAGCTTCAGCTGAATGTGACTTTTTAGACGAAAACAAACACACAGATAAATAAGGATCCCCTCCAGCAACTCAAATTGAGATAAATGCTGAATATAAGAAGATTATTCACTGGATTTTTTTCAATTATCCTTCGCTTTGGAAAAGTAGAAAAATGTTTCAGCATTTTAAGAACTAAACCGAAGCAATATTTCATTGAAAACATCAACCTGCAAAACAAAAGGAAACCTAAAAAATAATAATAATAAAAAGAAATCAAACCCAAAGATCAAACCCAAATCAACAAACCAAAATAGACTTGGGTTAAATCATCATTTTACATCCAACAAGAAATTTCTTTTTCACTTCAGCACAGCCTAATACTTTCCTCAGGGTTGTTATTTCAGCAGCAAACTGAAAAACATTCCTTTATCCAACTCTTGTTGCTACTAGAAAGATTGAGTTCTGGCCAAGGAAGCATCAAAAGGGAATTTTTCTGTGCTGAGCATTGGAGCTGGAGCTTGGCAGAGATGACAGACAGCTCTTGCTGTGCTAATCAGGAAGAACTCTGCTCTGTCCATGTGCCAGGAATACACAAGTAGCTGAATATCCCATTGTTTTTATTTACTTCTTTTCCAGGTAGTTCAGGTATCCTTAAAAATGAGGAGGAAAAAGACATTACAGCATTTGTATTGCCACTAGCTAGAAAATGATGGATTCCCACAGCATGGCTGGAGGGGGTTTGAAGGGATTTACTTTTATTTTTTTTAATCTTTCTCTCCTTCATTAATATTTAAGTTTAAACTTAGGGAAGTGAAAGCGAATATATGACAAACAACAACCCAAGTTACTCTTTTCAGGTCTAGTTTGAAATTCAGAGCATAAATAACTGATGGAAATATCAGATGGTAAAAATCTATTCTGTGCAATGTGGTTTTCCTGCACCTTCCCAAGAAGAGTGGAACATTTCTTAATGTGATGCTCTACTCACTAATTACTATAAATTGGCACAGCTTCATCCTGCTAATAGAGCACTGCCAGATTACTGAAATGGATAACCTGGATCACTGTTCAGTAATTTATTTTGCAGCATCTCATAATTAAGCACTGTTTACATCTTGAAAAGAAAAATAAATCCTTGTTGATGTAAACTGAAGTTGGCTTCCCTTGCTTTGTGCCTGATTTCTGAAGAGTTTACTGTAAAATTATTCTACCAGCTTCGTGTACACTAGCACAAAAAAAAAAAAAAAAAAAGATGAGAAAAACTTTTTCATGTAATTAAAAAACCACCCAAAACCTCCAGCTCTGAAATGCTTAATTAAACAGTTCTAGAGAAAAGTGGCTAGAGGCTGAATTTGGCATGGAAAATACATTGAAGAAACCTTTCCAAAGGACCAAATGAAAATGTGTTTTGATTTGATTAAGTTATAAGTTTTCTGGGGAAAAAAATTACATTTTTCAAAGCAGTCAACTCAGTAAGTTTCTGCAGGACTGTGAATGCCAGGAAAAAAAAAAAAAAAAAAAAAAAAGAAAGAAAAAAAAAAAAAAAAAAAAAAAAAGAAAGAAAAGAAATCTTTTCAACAGGAGCATAACTTGATCTGACAAAAGAAGGACCAAATTAATGAAGCATCAGTTTCCTGGAAAAGAGTCTGTCCATTACTCTTCCTGCATATCCCAATCAATTCATCTTTTCAGTGATCAGTGTTTTGGTTTTAGAGTAGTTTACAGGGCCAGGAGCCACGTGTTGCTCCAAGAGAGTGAAAAGGAAGCTGAGTCTTCTGTCTATCTTTTGCTTCAGAAAAAAAATTTCTCCATAATGGAAAGAAATATTGCTCAAATGTGCATAATGACATCGTGTTGATGCAGCAAACTGGGGTATTTCTCTTCTACCCATTTCAGAGTGTAGAAAACTCACAGAATTGTCACAGTTGGAAAAGACCTCTGAGATCACCACATCCAACCATCAACATCTCCTCCAATAAAAGGAAAAAATCAATATATTAATATCTGTGTCACCCTGCCCACTACAGCGTGTCCTGAAGTGCCTCAGCTATATAGTTTTTAAATACTTCCAGGGATGGTGACTCCACCACCTGCCTGGGCAGCCCATTCCAATGCTTAATTACTGTCAGTAAAGACAGATATCTGGTCTAAATCTCCCCTGGTTCAACTTCAGGCCATTTCTTCTGGTCCTGTCATTGTTCACTTGAGGGAAGAGGCCAGGACCCACCTCCCTACAACCTCCTTTCAGGGAATTGTAGGGAGTTTCCTACCTGTAGAGAGGTTACACACTCCATCCCTGCATGCAAATCTGACCACATCCCCATGGCTTTTCTCATGTGATCTAACTAAAGACTCTTCTCATTTAAAAGGTGGCCCTGCAATGTATTATCAGAGATTCTAAAAGGGTGATTCAGGATTTTCAATTTGATCTAAACCCCATGAATGTTTGTAGCAGGTTTGTTGCCTGCACTGTGTTCTCCATTGGGTCTTTAATCCACTGAAGCTGAGTGGGGCAAAGGGGTTTGCTGTGGTCCCTACTCAGGCTTAGATGGAAGAGGTAAAGAGAAAGATTTTTTTCAAGTTTAAAGGGCTTTACCCAAAATTTGTTTCTAAATTAAAGTATTCATACTAGCAGTCCAGAGAGGAGCTTCCCACAACATGTTCCAGCTTTGAAAAATATCAGATTCCTGTACTCAAATGATCAGTACAGGAATTCTGGTTTTGAAAGTCAATAGGGCTTGAGGAGCAGGTGCTATTGAGCCAACAGCATTTTGGGATTCCTTTTCTGTTCTGGGCATTAGTCAAGAAAAGCTGCAATCCTGATATATTCAGCCATCTCCATCATGTCCAGCTGCTCTTCCTGTCATGCTGTGTGATGTTAAAAAGGCTTGGAACAGCACAGAGCTATGGAGAACAGGCCATGTAGGATGCCAAAGCTGAGATAAGGCTCATTTCTCATCTGTCCTGAGGGTCCAGTGTCCCAGAGGACCCATCTATGTGATCTTTGTTCACTTTTTTATAGATGTCACTTGAAGAATTAATACAGTAGCCTGGTGGAGACTGTTATGCCAGTGATACCCAGATCTGTATTATCACCACTCATGAGGGAAATTCATCCCTGAGCTCTGATGCCATCTGCTAGAGCAGCAAGCTGAGGTTTGGCTCATTACAGGCACAGAAAGGAGCTACAGGCTCCCTCTGCCATTGCATCACTCCAGAAACCTCTTGGAAGATGAAGTAGCTTGAACCATCTTCCCTATTTCCAGGCTCAGAATGAAGATGCAGCAACCTCCAGCCTGATTTTGGTGCTAAAACCCTGAAGAAAGTGTGAAGGATAAACCTGATATTAGTCTACAAAACTGATGCTTTGCTTGTCCATTGCATTCATTGATGTCAGTGAGGAAGGAAAGAGATGAACAATCCTAGGAACAATCCACATGAAGCAACTTTCTCCAGAATAAAGGGAAACCCTGGAATGAGCAGGATCCTGATCCATAGAGGTTGAGCTTGTGTAATTCCAACAGACAGATGCCACAACATTTAGGCAATACAAAGCAAATCCTTCCTTGTTTGGTATATAAGCCTCAGAATCACAAAATCACATGAAGTTTGGGGTTAGAAGGGACCTCAAAAACCTGTCTGGTTTTTATTAAACCATAGAAAAAAATGGTCCTTTGTATAGAAGTTACTCATGATCCAGCACTTAACCCAGTGCAGACTTAAGAGACTGAAAAAGCAGAGCTACTTTCAACATACAGTTAGTAATTATTGTCCCAGTGCATCAAAATTACCTTTAAAATAAAGCTACAGAGTAAGGAATAACTGGGAAATTCCACAGCCCACCTTTTGTTGCCTTCAAAGCCTCCTGCAGGCACCAGGGTCACTGATTCCAGCCCTGGCTGCTACCAGCTCCTAATCTGAGCTGAAATGCCAGATTTTTTTGTTAAATTATGGCAATGCCCCTTTTCCAACTATTTTTTAAGAGTCTGCCTACCTTCTGGAATCTTATACTAGGCTGGTAGCATTATATATGCATGAATTATTATATGAATTATTAGTTTTTCTAAGATTTTTATTTTTTTTCCCCTTTTTCCTCCCATATCACTCCCTGGAGCTGCCCTAGTAAAACTGGTGGCAAATCAGCTTTTCACAGCCTGCCTGGCACACAGAGGATGAGTTTCTCATTGCTTTTCAGATGGAGTAAGCCTGAGAACCTGGAACATCCAGGGAAAACACTGAGGATGCATGGAGCAAGCAGGGGGAGCTGTCAGGAAACAGAACAAGGGACTGGCAGGACAAGGTTGGTGTTGTCAGGGCTCAGTGGTGTGCGAGCCTACTGAACCCATAGATACCCTGGTGGTTGGAAAAAGAGATGTTTTCCTCCCAAATCTGCCTGGCTACCTGACAGCTGGTTGAGCTGTCTCAAAACTTGAGAGCTTTGCAATTTCTCCCTGCTCCTTTTCCCCCTTCCCCCATCCCCTGCTCCCGCTCTCTTTATCTCCCTACCCTACAAACGTGAGCAATGCTAACTAAACTTTTTAATTTTTGGTTTCCTACACCTGAATAACCTCTTGTGTGCAGGATATTTTCTGCTTTAGGGCACAATCTGTTGCAGTGCAGTTATAGCTGTTGCTAAGGCACTTTTTGTCATCAGACATGTCTCAGCAGCAAGGTGTTCTGGTGCGTTTCTCATCTGAGAACCCAGAGATTTATTGATAATGCTAATCTTGTTTGAAAGTGATACACCTGGTAAGTCAAAAGGGTTTAAAGGGAGAGAGGGAGATTCCTACTCCCCAACTTTTTATTGTTTTCATGTCAGAATAATCAAGTTTTTCAGCCACCCTTAGAGGAGCTCAAGATGTTTTGCTGGCATGAAGAAATCCTCACAAAGACAACAAATAGAGGATTTTTTTACATACTCATTACATGCAATGAAGAAACTGAGTAGCAGAAATGATAATACATCACTTCACCTGTCTCACATCATGTAAACATAGAACTGAGCCTCAAGAGGTTGCTGGGCAAGTTTGACATTATCTTTTCTAGAATATATAGTAACTGATTTTTATCCTCTGTTGTAAACACAATTACCTATTAAAAACTGGTTGGATACTTCTTTATTACCTTTCCTACCTTTCTTCTATGGTAAAACGTGATCCCTGCCCTGAAGAACTTTCCATCTTCTGATCAGCACAGACAGACAAAATAAATTATTCAATCTCTGTTTTCTAAATGGAGAAATAGAATATGGAGGCACTAAAGAGGAAGTTTATCAGGATCCCAGTAGACAGGGGCTTCTCAGATATCATAAAGGAAACTGAATATTATGTCACCTTATGGAAATATAGCTATTAGACAAATAGACAGATATAAAAACTTTTGATTTCTTCCTCTGTCAGCCCTTATTATCTGGATTTTACTGTCATTGTGGTATTCAGCTCTCCTTCCATATGGGAAGACACCGTTTTCTATATGGCAACTTCTGGCACAATTAAGGTTAAAGGTTAGTTCCAAACAAGGATTTGAATGACCAAATTCTTCTGTAATCTCTTGAGTTCAATATTCTGATGTTATCAGCCTTGTTCAATTTTGTCCTTGCTCTAGAAGAGCCTCACATCCCTTAAATATGTGTGTTGGCATCACATTCCCTAGGGTCTGATGCCACCAAGTGATTAAAACCCCTAATTATATCTAAACTCAGTGTCTTCCCAGTGTGTTAATTTGCCTGCCTTACCTGAAGGGCTCCCTAGAGACAATTAAGCTTTTTATTATTATTATTTATTATTACTTTTCTTTTTATTTCCTTCCAAAAGATGAAGTGGACTTTTCATCTTATCAGCAGCTTAGTGTATACTCACTTAGGATACAGATACCAGTCTCACTCCAAAAATAACTTTTACTGTGTACTCATCATGCAACTGCTTCCAGGAAAGATCTTGGAGGCAGACAATGCATTTTTCTTAGCAGCTTCCATCCTCCTTGTGACTTTCCATTGGTGGCAAGGGCTCAGATCCCACCTAACCTCAGCTTTTCAACTTAAGTGTTCACTTCAGGGTTCAACTCCCTTTATTTTAGTTTCCTAGAAGTTCACCATCCTTCCTAAGCAGTTATGCTGCCTTGCAGTCAGTGATGAGAAGATCTTAGAAGATCTCAGTCATCTCTTCTGAAGGTGCTGGTGTCTCACCACAAAAAGAACAAGGATTTTCCTGCCTAAAATCCTAATTTGGGTAATAGAGAGTTTTCATCTGCCTCTGGGTACCTTTTTCCTTTGCACTGTGTGTGCCACCCTCTGGTCCCCTCTCCTCTGTCTAGGAATCACCTTTCAAATCATAAAATAAGATTGGTTTGGGTTGGAAGGGTCCTTAAAGATCATCTAGTTCCAACCTCACTACACCTCCCACTAGACCAGGTTGCTCCAAGCCCCAACCAGTGTGGCCTTGGAAACTAAAGCTTAGAGAACTGAGCCTAACAAAAATAAAAGAAACTCTCCCTAAACTCCAAAACCTGATATTAAACATTGTATTCAACACTGAATGAGGGCTCAGGTGAGTGCCCGGAATGACACAAAGAAAGAAAGCAATGATGTGGTTGATAGCAATGGGGCTGAGGGTAGATATCCTTTAACAGGGTTAGTTGTTAGGTTCAGCTATAACAAGAAACCCTTCGGCTAGGTATATAAAGGCTCTGAAGATGTATCTGAGACAGACACAAAAATGTAGACCAAAGCATGTACAGACTGCCCAGGGAGGTTGTGGAGTCCCAGTCTCTGGAGACATTCAAACCCCACCTGGGTGTAGTCCTGTGTGAGGTGCTCCAGGGGATCCTGCTTCAGCTGACTAAGGTATCCTTTCCTTAAACCTTCCCCCTGTCTTATGACAGTCTATCTACTGCTGTCCAGTCTTATTCATGGTTCTCAATTCTGGATCATTAAAATTGCTGATACTAAAAAAAATAGCCCAAATGAGATAAAAAGTCACTGGCAACCTAGGACCCAATGTCAGTTTGTCTTACACAGCTGATTTCCAGAATACTGTCCCTGCTTACTTGATTTGGTGTAGTACTACGTAGATCTGTGATACTCTGTGCAGCTTTGGTATCATTACCTTGTATAAATAATTAAAGCAAACAAAGCACTGAATTAAAGAATTATTTTTTACAGTTTAAATCGATTGATACACTCATCTGTCAAAACAAGCTCTAAAAACCACTCTAAAACACTGAAGCTCTTCTCCAGCCTTCTGGCTTTTGTCTTCATCAAGCGACGGGAGGCTGCCGGCTGGCACGAATCAAACATCCACAACTGCAAAATTTTCTCCCATCTGTTGTAAAACCAGTGCAAACAGGCACAACTGAGAGGTGAAACCATTTTTCACCCTCCTCAGCAATCTCATAAATTATCTGCAGCTAAATAACCTAGAAAGCAGAGCAGAATCTCCCAGCCTTAGGTAACAATTACACTATGTGAACTTTGCGAAACCTCTTGCTAGCACTCAAAATTAGGAGTTTAATACACAAATGAATAGTGAAGGCATGGTGACAGCAGTGTTTAGAGATGGTTTTGGAACCACCCCAGTGTTGTGTCAATTGGTTTCTGAGGGGGGAAGTGCTGTAATTGGTTTCACTGGTGAAAAAGGATGTGTGGACTGGTATTGCCTGTCTCTGAAATAAGGAAAGCAGGCAAAGCAAGGGAATTCTCAGGTCACCTACTCAGTGTCAGGTGCTTCATTGGAAACACCAGAGTGAGAGTACATCTATCTGACTTCTGAGCTCTTCTCAAAGTCAAGGGGAAATATTAGTTTTTAGTGCCACTGAAAATAGTCCCTGGCAAAATGTTTTCTAAAGTTTTTTTCCCCCATTTCAAAATTCATTTTTTTAATTAGGCCAGGCACTTTTGATTTTGCTTAAGTTTTCTTTCATTTCCTAGTCTGCTTTTTTTCCTCACATAAATATTGTTTGTTCTGATTGCCCTCAAAGGTTCTGTATAGCTAATGTAGTCATCTTTCAACCTAACCCAGATGTTCACCAGTATTTTGCACTTATGAGCCTTCCACCAACATTTTGCACAGGTCAGAGCCAGAAGTTCTCAATAAAATGTGCAGAAAGAGCCCAGAAGCAGGAGATGGTGATGAATTCCCAAGAATCCCATTGCTCCATGACAGAACAGGGAAGGGCTGAGCATCCTGTGACCCGAAGGGGCTGAGCTTTCAATAGCTCTTGTATGAGATCGTGTAGAAAATACAACAGAGGGAAACTCAGGAAGTCATCAATACAATTTTGGAATAGAACCACAACCTCTTTGCACAGAAATGGTGCCATGATGCTGTATCATTTCCTTTTCTCTAAAGGCTTATCTTCCTTGATAAATTCAGGAGGTTCTGATACCCTGCAACTATAACCACATCCAACAGGAAAAAAATTATTAAAGAAAATGACACTGTTCTCTTTAAAAATGTCCTCTTCTTCTGAATGGTGCTCTACTTCCATGATCTCCAAATAACTGTTTCTCCTCCAGTGCCTAATAATCCTTTCTACTCTAATTCTTCTTGGAATTTCTATTTTTTTCTCCAAGCACTGCAGGCCCCAAGCATCTGTATCAGGTGTGTTCTCCTGGGTACTTAATAGCAGCCTAGTAATCTCCTCTGGTTCTTTAATTTAATGCCTCCCAAAATCATGTTAGTCTATGTTATTTATATATTTTCTGATCTAACACATGGTAAGCATGTAACAACTTTGCTGCTTACTCTCATCCCACATTTCTTTCAACATTCACTTTTTCCCCAAGCCTCTGCCTGCCAATAAATAGCTGTATTCCTTATTATTACACCCAGGTAAAGCAAAGGATAATTTGGTCCTTGTTTCTGAAAAATACATTTCTCCTGGTAACCACAGCAAATTGTTTTGGATTTTTCTCCCTGAATTATTCATGAGATTCAGTTTAACATGATTATTAATTCTAACCTCTGCAGTGTATGAATAAGTGATCTCATTGCTTAATATTAGCTCCTGACCATTCTTCTCTACAACTAATGACCTGTCACACAGATCTGGGTCTAACAGTCACCAGGAAGCTGGAAAGTACTTAATTACCATTAATTCAATAAACCAGTGATAGAACTAATAGTGAAAAGCTGTCAGAGCTTTGCACCCAATTAATAGGAAAATAAATTAGTAATACATCTGGAGTGACACATCAGCAATCAAAATAGTTTCTGCAGTTTTGAGTCTGCATTTCCCTGATGTTGAAACCTTGCATTCTGACAAGTCACCTTGGGAAAACACCACAACCCTGAAATCCCAATTTTGTACAGTTTGGTGGAGAACTCTCATGCATTTCTTATTACTTTTAACTTTTCTATGTGGAACGTCTGATAGAAAGACAGCTTGTCCTGTTACCCAAATCTCAGTCTGAAGGACACAGATGTGTTAAGAAACATTATTTTGGTCTTCTGATACTCAGGAGTTTTTAAACTATATCCAGCAATTAATTCCTCTATTTTGCCTACCCTAACATTTAATAAATTCAATCTGATATCTCAGTTTTATCAGATGGATATTGGGAAGTTCTCTGTGCAGTCTCACAAGCATCTGGATAAGAACAAGTGAATCAGTGATTATGGTACAAGGCAGGTGTGCATTGGGAGAACCAGAAATCCACCATCTGCCTCTCCTGCTGAAGCCAACAAATTATCCAACTACTGCCTTTGGTGTCCCTGGAACTTGCAAATCTTCCAACTAATTCAAGGCTTGGTACCCAGGCATGGAACTCGTGGCAGGGAATGGCAAAATTCAGAAATGAGATGATGTTGATGATCAAGGGACACTTTTAATGACAGCGACTTTAACTTCATTGCTTTTTTGGAAATCTTCCTTGTGTTGCCATGAATTCATGTGACACTCATAAATGTTCACAGTCTTTCTCTGCAGAGACCCCAAAATCATGCATTATGCAAGGAAGATCTTTTGATATCTGTAATATTATCTGGTGGATGGAGACACCACCAGTGTCAGGCTGCAGATAAACAAATATGTTGAAATAGAACCTTTATCTTGATGAACTGGCACACTGAGAAAATTTACCCCTGTCACAAAGAGGGGGGAACTGGCAACCATCTGCTAAAATTCCCAGAACTCCTGATTTCCTGGGTCAGCCCAAACTTCAAACATCTTCCCACTGTTTGAGTGAAGTTCAGACAGGACTTCCAGGGCTTTCAGTAGCAGATTGCAAGGCTAAGAAATGACTGATCATTATAAAAGTGCAGAAGAATCTGAAAAGTGAGAGTGAAGAAGATAAATTTTCAACATCACACTTGTATTACAGACCTATAGTTCCATATTTAAGAATCTCTATGTATATAAATACACACAAACACACTTTGCATGTAGCAGAACACTGAGTGTAGGGCAGTGTTTTTGTCCTGATGTCTATTCTTGATTTTTAACCACATAGCCATAAATTACACACTTTTGTGCATGATGTAAATATATATGTGAATAAAAAATAAATTGCATAAACAGAGATGAACTGCTGCAGTTGTCATATCATCGTTAGAGAGTTTAGACTTTGAAGTCATTTTTTATTACTTGGTTACTGTGATTTTCTGACTTTGATTGCTATAATAACATCAAAACACAGTGCAGCTTTTAAATATATTCACTTCAGCCTTTGTTCTTAAAAGAGACCAGTTATTTATTTCTGTCTTCTGAAGAAGCTCGTAATCCAAGTAAGAAGTTAAGTGTCAGGAATGCTATGAAATTACTAAGGATTCGTGTCTGTGCAGGTTTCTACATAAAGAAGATATGTGTGAATCTTTCAAAATATATACATTTTTATACATCTTTGTGTCTGTGTTAGAAAACATATTGAGAAAGTTTATGTTTGTGTGTATGTATAATAAGTATGCACAGAAAAACGTCTGCTGAGAAAATATTTTAAAATATGAAAGTTCTAACAGATTAAAAACACCCCATGAATACCAACCATTATGTGTTGTATTCTTCTTGAATTTTCAGTAAGTCTAGACATTTTTACTCATGTAAAATTTCATGAGGTGAAATTCACCCATTCAGCCATAAAAGCTCTACCAGTTGGGAGATTTATGACATTATCTTATATTTAAAAGGTCTGTGTAGGGTAGAAAGATCCAAATATATTTTGTTTGTAGAAACATTAAACAATTTTTTTAAAGCAGTATCCTAATGTTCCAATTTTTTTGTTAATACTATAATTCTCATAATATCTTAGGGGCTGTGTGGTTTATAAAGAAAGGAATTCCACAGGATCACACTTCCCATTTACCTGCCTATCTAAAAGTCTCTCCCTCTGCACCCCTCTGACCAAAATTTTGTGAATCCATCAGATAATTTTGACCCAAATGGCAGAAACATAGATTCCTCAAAGATTTAAGGTCACCAGAATGGTTATCTGGCTGAAGGAGAGACACCCAAAATAATGTCCTAATTATAGAGAATGTGAGTTCAATGTGAGTTCAGCAGATAAATGTTCTGCTTAACCTCCTTGCTGGCAAACTATCACACTTTTTAGCTGAAAGTGAAGAATATCATTGGTTGTGCTGCCTTTTTCCCTAGCCCAGTGATTTCCAGCCAGGGGAGGAGAAATAAGGAAAAGAACAAGGGCAGAACTGAAGACACGGTGGGTAAAAAAGGAGTTGAAAGAGAATAGGAATTTTCACACTGTACATTTTTTACAGTTTACAGTGTGCAGGACTAGAGATTAAAAATACATACAAACACAGTTTTTGTTATTTCTGTGTTAATGGAGCAATTTCTTAGAGATGTCTGCTGGTAGCAGAGTATTTTATTGAAATATAAGTCATTAAAAAAACTTTCATCTTCCATCAATGCGTGTGTAACCTGATAACACTGACAGGCTTGAAACCTCCTCTCCCTAAAATACAAAGCATGAAAAATATATGTCTCTATATAAGTTGGAGAAACTTTAGTAATGTTTATCCCATGGTTCTAGTTCACAAATGTGTACATCAGCAGGAGACCCACAAAGAAAACAGCATCTCTTCTGTTTCACTTCCTCAGGTCTTTTCCTTTTCTGAATTTCCTCACTGGATTGCTTGTTCTCTCCTCTGCTTTACAAGGTCATGAACCAGTCTAAGGTAATTTCAGGCCCTGTGGTCTGATAATGACAGAAGTGGGATTGAAATCCAGATGAGAAGGATGTCACAAGGAATGGAAAAAGCTTCTAGGAGAAAACATTTGAAATAGTAGAATACAATAGAATGGAATGGAATGGAATGGAATAGAATAGAATAGAATAGAATAGAATAGAATAGAATAGAATAGAATAGAATAGAATAGAATAGAATAGAATAGCGCAAAACAGAATATTTAATTTGGAAGGAACCTACAGTGATCATCTATCTCTTTCAGCTGCCTGACTGATTCAGGGATGACCAAAAAGTTAAAACGTGTTAATGATGGCATTGTCCAAATGCCTCTTCACAGAATCACAGAATCATCCAGGTTGGAAAGGACCTCTGAGATTATCAAGTCCAACCCTTGATCCACTGCCACCGTGGTTCCCAGCCCATGGCACTGAGTGCCACATCCAGGCTCTTCTTAAATATCTACAGGGACTCAGAATCCACCACCTCCCTGGGCAGCCCATTCCAATGTCTAATCACCTTTCTGTAAAGAAATTCTTTCTAATATCCAACCTAAACCTCCCCTGGCACAACTTGAGACCTCTTGTGCCCTCTTGTCTTGCTGAGAGTTGCCTGGGAAAAGAGCCCAACCCCCCCCTGGCTCCAACCTCCTTTCAGGGAGCTGGAGAGAGTGATGAGGTCTCCCCTCAGCCTCCTCTTTTCTGGACTGAACACCCCCAGCTCCCTCAGCCCTTCCTCACAGGACTTGTGCTGGATCCCTTCACAGCCTCCTTGCTCTTCTCTGGACCTGCTCCAGCACCTCAATCTCCTTCCTGAGCTGAGGGGCCCAGAACTGGACACAGGACTCAAGCTGTGGCCTCACCAGGGCTGAGCACAGGGGAACTCTTTAACACTGAGAGCCTCAGGGCAACAACCACCTCTCTAAGAAGGCTGTTACAGTGTCTGATCACCCTCTTGGTCAAGAAACACTTCCTAATGCCCAGTCCGAACCCCTCTGGTGCAGCTTTGAACCATTCATCTGCATCCATTCCAACCAAAGCCATTCTATGGTGATCCTATCACAAGATAACTGGGAGAAGAGCTCAATTCCCACCTCCCAACATCCTGTCCTCAGGAAACTGCAGAGAGCCATGAGGTCACCCCTCAGTGTCCTTTTCTCCTAACTAGACAAGCCCAAAGTTCCTCACAGGACATTCCCTCCAGCCCTTTCACTGTGTTGCCCTCCTCTGAACCTATCCAAGAACCTTCACATCTTTCTTAAATTGTGCTCGAGGTGAGGTAGCACCAACACCGTGAATAGCAGGATGAGGATGATCACTTCTTTTTACCATATGGTTATACCTTTTGTGATGGTCCCCAGGATGTGTTTTGCACTCTTGGATACCAGGACACTCTCCTGGCTCCTATGGAGCTGCTGACCAGCATTCCCAGCTCCCTTTCTGCAGAGCTGCTCTCCAGCCACTCCTCTCCCAGTTTGAACCTGCGCCCAATATTACTTCACCCAGGCTAGAGAATCCAACATTTGGATTTTATCTTTACAAAAAGCCAAAAATTCCTTATCACAATCTTATTTTCAAAAGGACTCAAGAAAAATGGTGGCAGGAATAAAATAATTCATAAAAATCTTCCATTATTTAACTTTCTGTTTGAACTGAATGAAAAAGTCATTTTTAAAATTACCACAACCTGTCAATAGCAGTTTCTCATCAGTTTGCAGTTTTCTACACAGCTGAACAGAAGGTGCAGGTTTTCCTCAAACCTCAAAGGCAATTAACCCCTTTTTCTTATCAGCTGGCATGGCAGTCATGTAATATAGGCTAACCATACCTCACAGCATCAAGAGAAAAGATGTTTGTGTGGCTAAAATACTTGCTTTTCACTCAAAATATCAAAATGCTAATAGAGCTTTAGAATTCAATAATGTATTTTAAAAAATAGGAAAAAAAAAAAAAGAAGAAGAAAAAATTCTGGCTCTCTTGAAATACATAGTGAAACTTATTGACATGAATAACATGATTTCATATTTGTATAATTCATGCTTCTGGTTTCCTCCTTAAAAAATAAGATAATATTTCTTTATCCTGAAGAATTATTAAAGGGAGAAAATAGTAAATATGGATGAAATACTGGGCTATAGAAATGCAGAGAATGATTATTACACATCTAAGCAACTTCTCCTGTTCCAGAGGCCTCGATGGTTGTGTCACAGAGTAGCTTAACATCAAGGTCCCAGATCTGTCAGGAGTGGATTTTGAATACAAAATCAATTTAACAAATGTCACCCTAACGTATCCTAAATGGATATAATTTATAATCATTTTAAAGGACTGAATTTTGACATTTCAGCTGTGTATTTTTCCCCCTGGAATACGGATATTTTTTTTTCATTATTATGCAAACATTAGAGATAGTTTTGCTAATTATTTGACTAAGCATCCCAAGCAAGTGCAAGGATGGAAAACATATTCCCAATGATGATAATTGTGCTCAATTTAGGATCCAAGATGAATACTAATTTGACAACTTTTTCTAAATTCCATCCTTGTCTATAATCACCACCTTAGCTTAGGTCAGTGGTCTGGAAGCACTGTGCAGAAGTCCTAGCTGATTTCAACATTTTTTATCTTCCTCAGAATTATGCATAAAATCTATATCTCTCCTGTGAGACCATCTCAAATAAATTCCATTAATTCTTATATTTGCTGAAACTGTCTTTCTCTTTTTGCCACGTGCATCCAATTATGTGAAATGGGAAATGCTTTAAAATATCACATTCTGGCATGAAGTGTTTGAAAATCTTTGGGGGATGTTAGTTTGTCTTTAATAACAAGTCCCAAATTGTGCCTAGTGGGCCTTTTCTCTGAAAACAAAGAATCTAAACTGCTATTAAAAAAAAAACCAAAACAAAACCCCAAATTATCTCGTGGCTACTATCTGTCAAATGAAAAATAATGCCAGAACTGGAAAGAAAGGATGAAGGGTAAGAAAGCAAATTATTTCAAAAGGAAAAGCTATTTTTGTTTATTTCAATAAATACAAGGGAAAAAGCTATTTTATTTTCATCTCCTTTCCCTACCTTTACAATTATCAGTTTCTCAGTATTTCCACAGCTTTTTTTTTTTTCCCTTTTTTTTTTTTTTTTTTTTTTTTTATAACTATGATAATTCCCCAGGAAAAAAAAATAGAAGAAAAAAAAAGAAAAAAAGACTTTAAGGAATTTCTGCTAGGCATATAAAATGCTTCTTTGTTCTGCACTGTGCTACATTTTGCCTCTGTCAGACACACCATGGAGAATGTCAGTGGGCATTGGTGGGTTGTTTGGCGAGTACATTTTATTTTCAAAAATTATTTTCTTCCTAAAGAACCAAACAGCACTTGAAGCATCTTGTTTTATTTTGTGTCAGACAGGCATTTGCTTCTGGGTGTACGAAAAGTGCAAATTAGCAACCAAACATCAGAAGAGAGAATGAGGAAAGTCCCCATTGGGCAGAGATGTTTTGGTTTTCTTTTTTTCTTTTTTTCTTTTTTTTTTTTTTCTCCCTGGGATCTGAAAATGCAGACATTTCCATAGGGAAAAAGGGAGACGAAAAAATTATTGCAAATAACATTCACACAACAGGTCCAATCCTGCTCCTAATTGTATTTACACTGCCTGCCCTGGAAATCACAGAGGTGTTGCCTTCCTCACCAGAGGATAGGTATGGACATAAGAATATTGGACTGAGAAACATATCTTGGATTTCCAAACTTCTTCCACAATTATTGCAGAAGGATGTTATGCTCCCTATAATAAATGTACTAAATTCCATCTGAAAAATAATTAGGCTTTGGGGCTGTTTTCTGTTTCTGGTACTTCAGGATTGTTCCAAAACCTTCCTCCTCTGATGTTTAATTCTCCTATTTTCAAATTTCCACAATAAATATACCCTTTGGAATTTTGCACCCCATTGTTATTGGACCAAAACTGCTCTTTGATGGGAACAGCCACTCTTTCTCTGGTGTCTGCATCCTGTTGTATTGACAGGGAAAAGCACAGAGAGCAGCTTGTGTGGGGCACAGTGGGGCCTTTGTGTGTCTTGTAGGTGCTACCCTTGCTTTATCTAAAAGGCAAAAAAAAAAAAAATAAAAAAAAATAAAAATCCATTACAATTCTTAATTCCAGTGCAATTCTCAATTCCACTTTCCTGAGCCAAATGATCACTGGTCCCAGTGGACTTCATGCACAGCACCTTCAGACCAAAGTGAGAAAACAAATCCACCCAGCTCAAAACAATTAAGATGGTGCTACCTGTGGGACCCTTGAGGTTTTGCCTGTGTTTTCAGCATTTCAGAAGCTTAATATAAATAATCTAAGTAGATGAATAAAATAGTATAAGCAGACCCACCTTCTAACTTCAGACATCTGTAACATTAATGTCATCATTTGGGCCAGTGCAAAGCCACTTTAAAACTACTGGAAAAGGTCCTGATTATCCAACTTGTGTATGTTCCCTATTCCAGCATGAAATCAAACCAAAACAAGGAACGGTTTTGGGTTCCTTTCCTGTAAATGAAATCTATATCTCTACCTCAAGTGTAGCTTTCCTAAACTTTCTGTGACACTGATCACGTGAAGCCACCCACTGTCTCAGATAAACATTTTCAATTCTGCAGCCATAGTTATCATAGAATCATAGAATCATAGAATCCTAGGGGTTGGAAGGGACCTGGAAAGATCATCTAGTCCAACCCCCCCTGCCAGAGCAGGGCCACCTAGAGTACATCGCCTAGGAACGTGTCCAGGCGGGTTTTGAATGTCTCCAGTGAAGGAGACTCCACAACCCCCCTGGGCAGCCTGTTCCAGGGCTCTGTCACCCTTACAGTAAAAAAATTCTTTCTGATATTCAACTTGAACCTCCTATGCTCCAACTTACACCCATTACCCCTTGTCCTATCACTGGTCACCATAGAGAAAAGCCTAGCTCCATCTCCCTGACACTCACCCCTTACATATTTGAAAACATTGATGAGGTCACCCCTCAGTCTCCTTTTCTCCAAACTAAAGAGACCCAGCTCCCTCAGCCTTTCCTCATAAGGGAGATGCTCCACTCCCTTAATCATCTTAGTAGCTCTGCGCTGGACTCTTTCAAGCACTTCCCTGTCCTTCTTGAACTGAGGGGCCCAGAACTGGACACAATACTCCAGGTGCGGCCTCACCAATGCAGAATAGAGGGGGAGGAGGACCTCTCTTGACCTACTAACCACACCCTTTCTAATGCACCCCAGGATGCCATTGGCCTTCTTGGCCACAAGGGCACATTGCTGGCTCATGGTCATCTTCTTGTCTACCAGGACCCCCAGGTCTCTTTCACCTTCACTGCTCTCCAGCAGGTCAGCCCCCAACCTATACTGGGACATCGTGTTGTTCTTCCCCAAATGCAAAACTCTACACTTCCCCTTGTTGAATTTCATCTTGTTCCTCCCTGCCCAACTCTCCAGCCTGTCTAAGTCTCTCTGAATGGCAGCACAGCCTTCTGGTGTGTCAGCCACTCCTCCCAGCTTAGTGTCATCAGCAAACTTGCTGAGGGTACATTCTATACCCTCATCCAAGTCGTTGATGAATATATTGAACAACACCGGTCCCAGTACCGACCCTTGAGGGACTCCACTAGTCACGCCCCTCCAACCGGATTCTGCCCCATTGACTACAACTCTCTGACTCCTTCCTTTCAACCAGTTCCTGACCCACCTCACTACCTGATCACCAAACCCATACTTGATCAACTTATCTACAAGGATGCTGTGAGAGACGGTGTCAAATGCTTTACTGAAATCAAGATAAACCACATCTACCGCTCTTCCATCATCTATCCACCTAGTAATTTCCTCATAGAAGGCTATGAGGTTAGTCAAACATGATTTACCCTTGATAAAACCATGCTGACTGCTCTTGATGACTCCCATGTCCTTGATATGCCTGGAGATAGTGACAAGAACAAGTTGTTCCATCACCTTTCCAGGGATGGAGGTGAGGCTGACCGGTCTATAGTTACCCGGGTCCTCCTTCTTGCCCTTCTTGTAGACTGGAGTGACATTTGCTATCCTCCAGTCCTCAGGCACCTCTCCTGTTACCCATGACTTATTGAAGATGATGGAGAGTGGCCTAGCAATGACCTCCGCCAGCTCCCTCAGCACCCTTGGATGCATTCCATCTGGACCCATCGACTTATGGATGTCCAGATTACTCAGCTGATCCCTAACCCAATCCTCATCTACTATGTCAAACTCTTCATCTATCTTGACTACTTCTATGTTTGTTTTTTTCCCTTCCCCAACCTTTTCCTGCACTTTCCATTCCCCAATTCTATTTCTACACCATCAACTTCCTTTTCACACCTACTTTTTCATCCCTCCTTTTAATTTTTGTCTCTTTTTTTGTTTTTATGTGCTTCCTTGTGCTTCCCTTGGTGTCTTCAGTTTCTCTACATTCATCAATTCAAACTCTCTCTATTCCCATGATGCATAAAAAAAATCAAAAACACCTTTTAACAGTCCTTTTAAGGCCATTATTTACTCCTAACCTTGTCATCTTCCTTGTTGCATGCTCACTTATTTTTGTTTACTTTTACTTTCCAGGTTTTAATCTGAAGCTCACTGATGACACTGGAGTGTTGACTTCAAGACAAGACCAGCAGCAAGGTCAGTATCAAAATTCCTGTATAAATGGAGTTCTTCTGCTTGCTTGCTTGACTACTGTGGTCTGGAAAATTCTGGAAAATTTTAACTATGAAAGTTCTAGGGATACAATGGGAAGACAGTGAAAAAGGGAAGATGGAAACAATTCTGTTTTCTTTGTACCCAGAAGATGGAAGGTATTAAACTGATAAGAATGCTTCTGGGAAATGCTAACAGAAAAATAAAGTTTTTCATGACTGCACAGAGTGCAAAGAAAATACTTTCAGAAGTAAATGAGAGACTCATCAGCTGGTGCATGGTTTGAAGCTCACTTAAGTCAGAAAAAGTCTTTCCATCATCTTATAGCTTTTGGATATGCCCCAGGAGCTGGAACTAAAACTTGATCAACAGCCTCACTGACTTTCTAACTGACTTGTTTTCTGATTTCAACTTTGCTGCTGACTATCTCCCTCAAAGAGCTCAGGTTTTACCATTCTAACTTCTTCTGAAAAGCTAGCTTGAATCATTGAATAACTAAAAAACTAAATTCAAATAATTAGCTCCAATCTTCAGATACAGAGAATATCCCAACTACTATTAATTACCTGGACAAACAGACTAAGCTTGGCTTTCTACAAGTTATTACTCCATGATCAAAGGTAGCTGGCCCACCTGTGTTTCATCAAAGAAAATCATTCTTTCAAAAGCAGTGAGCTATTCACAGCCATATCCATAAAATCAACCAAATTAATATTTAAAAGGTCATTTGTAAAATTTAACGTTCTCGATAATTATATCATTATTCACCTTTTTACTCCAGCAGTGCAGATTTCTAGCCATCTTCTGTAGGTCTGTAGTTACACAAAGAACAGCAGATAAGGAAAATAAGAAACTGATTGTTCTTTGGAATTGCTGTAGATAGGTGGAGAGGCCATCCCAGAAATTCAGACATTAACCCTGGTTTGGGGAGATGAGGACAGCAGTCTCTGAGCTGCCAAAGACTTGTCTGACACTGGGGAAATCCCTGTGGTCCAGATCAGGCTAATTCTTCCTAAATATCAATTTGATATTAGATTTTATTTGCTTATTTATTTGATTATTAGATTTTATGCTTCTGGGCCTCAGAAAAGGATATAGAGTGCACGTTCTTGATCTCTCAATCCCAGGAGCACTTAAAATCAACCAGTGTGTGTTAATTGGGGTAGGTGATTCCCTTGGTGTTTAAATATCAGGGGACAACAAGAAAGGAATAACTTCATAAGAGAAGAGGAGCCAGGGTGACAGCAAGGCTGGCAGAGATAGTGGCCTCACCAACAAAGCACTTGAGCAACATGGGCAGAGCAGGTCTGGTGGTGAAAACCAGGGTCAGTCAAAATTCCAAATAACTGATCAAAATCATGGTGACAAAGCAGGTTCCAGATGAAGCCAGGAAGCCAAATCTATGGGTCAGATCAGTGCCTGGAGTGACAGAATATACTGTGAGCAGACCCTGCTGGAGAGAGCTACCAACATAGTTTGACACAGCCCAGAGAGATGTTTTGGTATGTTGGGATATGGTCCTTGCATCCCCAAATCAAGAGAGGAAGTGACAATATTTAGAGCATATCTAAAGCACTTGTAGACTTAAAGACACCTGAAGGCAAACATAGGACTAGCAGATTCATCAGATCTCATTTGCTGCTAACAAATTCAAATGTGATTAAAAAATCTAGTTGTGGATTTAGTATTGCACTTGTCCCTTCCCTCCATACTTTTGGAAAATTATGGTGTGTGTTCCACTAGGGGCATCTTATCTCTTTACCATTCATGAAAATGTACAGTCCCAAAAGTAGTTCCTTTCCAGGAGTGAATATACAGAACCAAGGCACTGACTCAAGTAACATTTCTCTGCTAAATCATAGAATCATAGAATGGTTTGGGTTAGAAGGGTCCTTAAAGATCATCCATTTCCAACTCCCCTGCATGGGCAGGGACACCTCCCACTACACCAGACTGCACAAGGCTTCATCCAACCTGGCCTTCAACAACTCCAGGAAGGGGGTATCAACAACCCCACTAGGCAACCTGTTCCAGTATCTTGCTACCCTCATGGTGAAGTTGTGAATGAGAAAAGTCTGTAGTTCTCAGTGCAAGAAGGCTTTTAAGTGAGCAGTGACAAGAATTAATGGCATGCTGGAGGAATTTTCAGAGGAATAATTAATAGATGTCTAGATAGTATACAAAGTTATGAAATCTTTGGAAAATGAGCTATTTATCTCCAGAACTTGGAATCAGAGAACAACATGTAAAAAAAATTAATGGACTGAACATTTAAATAAATATGCCATGGTACAAATACAAAACACGTGTATAGTTATGGTAGTAAAGATTTTAGTTAGAAATAGAAGCCTCAGAAGGACATAAAGCAGAGGACATAGGACATGCTACAGGGTGTAAGACCAAGACAGTTAATGACACTAGGGAAACTAAGTTGTAAAAAAATATTGTGATCTTGCTTCCTGCAACAGCCACCTTTATAGCACAGATTTCATCCAGTTTCATGTGGCTGTGCTCAGAGATGGGAAGCTGAACACTTTGGTTTATTGATTGCACAATTAAAGAAAATCCTAATGGCAGAAACTGGTCATAGTGCTGGTCTGCACACTGATGATACTGACATCATCAAACAGCTTCTCATAAATGCCAAAGAGATCAGAAAAAAAAGAAGGCATTGGTGTGGTTTCCAACCTGAGTCTCCCGAGGATGGGAAAGAAGTTGTTAGTCCTTCCTAACTCCAAACACGCTTCAGAGAAAAAGGAGTTGATCTAATATGAAGCAAGCCTATTTCATCCTCTCCAACTGGAAAATAGGCATAAATGAACATTTCCCTCTGTTAAGTAGCATCAAAGGCATCAGCTACCAGGTAGGGCTTTGAGGCTCTGCTCTTCCATGGAGTGACAGGAACTGCTGACCTCATTAAGTTCTCCTAAGCAAAAGGTTAAGGAGGCAGAGCAATAAGCACAGGTCACTGTAAGAGGAGGAATTAAAAAATAGGAGCTGTGTATTAGGCAGCAAAAGCTTTTATAATAAGGCCATAGCTACAGCTTAACATCTGAAGGGAATGCAGCTCCATGGAGAACTCCTGCTCTCTGCATTGTCTTTTCCATTATCATTTTATCCATTAGTGTAATTTCTCCGTTATAGAAAATGAATGTCAGAAACCAGAATGCTTTGCTTTATTTGTACCCAAGCCAGTGCCAATCAATAGCAGAAGTATTCCCAGTGCCCTGTCAATGCACTTCAACCCTACCTTGTTGAGAGTCCTTCTTAATTGACTCCAGTGAAGCAAATCCAATTTTCCCATTCTCACTCCTTGTACACATATGCTAAGACAGCTAAATCTGAACTGTTTCTGCACATTTCTGTAGAGCCTACCCTGACACATGCGACAGAATGAGATCACCTGAATTTGCTTTATATCTTATTTTTAAGACCATTTAATTGGAATTATTTTCTGCCATTGTTTCTGAGCGATATTAAAGCGATATCCTAGAGGAAAAAAACAAATGCATTATTCTACCCCACCATCGACTCTCTCTGCAACCACCTTCTTTACTTTTACTGCCTGTTCTGATTTATATCTGAGACATAAGTGTCAATAACTTGTTTTTGATGGGCGAAATACTGCCAGAAAAAATGGATATAGTTGAACATTAGGCTATAAAGTGGGGTATGAAGTATAATTCAGATGGGCTTCATGACACTTGTCCCTCGTATGACACACATTCTTTTCATTTCCAATTTCATTGGAACAAGGAGAAAAAACAGTTTCCAATCTGTCCCACCTCATAAAAACAGACCTGTGTTTAATTCTTCGGGACCTAAAATTATCCTTTAGATATTGTCAACCAATCATCCAAGGAAAACGTTGATGGACGAAGTAATAGAGAAATCTTCTGGGTACAGAGATGGCTAAAATATTGCTGTAGCTTCAGTTTTAACGACAGCACTCAAAGTATTAGGAGAAAGCTAAATGCACTGATAATAGTGGGATTGTCTGGCATATGCTTTTATTTTTTTAATAAATGGTATTGTCTGGTCCCTGTATTGCTGCAGTTTACACATATAATTGATTTCACAAAAAAAAGAAACAACTAATAATATTCCTTCTTCCTATCCAGTGGAGGAACTACATACTTAGAAAGAGAACATACAAGAACTACTTGGCTATATATAACAATAAAATTACAAGAATAATGTTCTTTATGCATTTGTCTGAGGAGCAGCAGAAGCAAAACCTTGAGGTACTCTGGCTTCATCGTGTTGGAGAACACTTCAGCCAGGATCCCCAGCATTTCTGCTAGGTTTGCTTCTTAAATGTCAGGGTCATATTGGGGTGATTAAGGAGGTTCAGAAACCATAGAACCAGACAAAGGATCCCCCTCATGGATGCTCAGCTACACACAAAAATATTTACAGTACTTTAAAAGAAAACTACTGTACAAGTCAAAATTGAGATAAATACTCAAGTCAGGTAGGAGGCTTTTTCTCTCCATTCAAATAAAATTGAGGGAAGGCCTGATTTGACTCAGAGACACATTTCACTCTTTTCTCAGGATGGAAAACAATGGTCTTTACACTTACAAATTTTGGCATTCCATTCCTCTCTGATGCTTAAATTCTGGTCCCAGGGTCCCAGTGCAAGTGGGTGAGCGAGATCACCTTGCAGCATTTCTGAAAGTCTCAAAAAATCAGAACAACAGAGAGAGTACATACTCAGTGGTATCTATTTTCAATGTCTACATATGATGTTAAGGATGGACAACTGCTCTTCATTCTGACATCCAAACATCCTGTTAGTTCTCTCAGGAAATCAATTCAAAATCACATTAACAGAGCACTTTAAATCAGATTTAAAAGGCAGATGACAAAACTTCAGATTATGAGATCTGGGTTTTTTCTACAATTTCTTTTCAGTATTTCAAATTTCAAACCTTACTATGCCATTTTCAACACTAGTAACCTGTGGATTCACAGAATATTCTGATTTTTCAGGCTCTATTTTTGCAGTAAAATGTATTGTTCTTGCCCTACCTCATCTGTTGTGATGTTAAATTTGGTGCTGGGCTTTACTTTAGCTATGAAGTAGATGTTTAATAGGAGTCGAGGCACCTGGTTGTGGAAGGCTTTAGGAGAGTTCTGTTACACACTTAAACTATTCTGGAAATACTCAGCAGCTCTACAGTGGCTAAAAAAAAGTTACATAAATCTGTGTAGATTCACTAAAGACAAGAGTAGTTGTCCCTTAGAAGCTGAGAATATGGTCCCTTGAGCTAGTTGTATGCCTGATATAGCTCCACAGGAATGAATAGAAGCACATCAGGGATTAGTTTAAACACATTTCCACAGCTAAACAGAAAAAAACCTTTATGTATGGCCTGCTATACAGGAGTTGAAAGACTATTCTTTTGAGTATAGGTTTGCAGAGTAAAGAAAAGGCTCCTGATTTGACCCTGAAGGATTTAAACCTAAGATTTTTTTCTGATTTGCAGATGCTGCAGCATCTCAGGATATAAATCAGCACAAGAGACTGGTCTTTCATCTTTTCCATTTTCAGAACCAAATTAAAACTGTAGGATAAAATCTAAAGAAAACTAAGCATTCTGAAAGATAGATCATGATTAAGCAAGATTATTTGTCCTCTACATATGCTTTTTCCTCCTCTTATTGTCTGCTGGGTCAGTTCAGAAAATTTCCATTGTGTAATAAAACACTTCATGTCTTTATCATGAGGAGATAAGTTCTGCTGCTCTTGGTTTCCTGAAGACAGTGGTGTCATAGAATCACAGAAGGTTTGGGGTGAAAAGGACCTTCAAAGGTCATTTATTCCACCTCCTCTTCAGTGAACACATGAATCTTCAACTAAAACAGGTTGCTCAGTGCTCTGTCCAACCTGGCCTCCAGTGTTTCCAGGGATGTGGATTATAACACCCTGGCAACCTGGCCAGTGTTTCATCACCCTCATAGTAAAGAATTTTTTCCTTATATCTAGCCTAAATCTTCTCTTTTATAGTTTCAGACAATCATACCTCATTCTATCACAACAGGTCCTGCTAGAAAGTCTGTCCCCAACTTTCTTAAGTATTGAGAGGTCCCAATATAGTCTCTCAGGGGCCTTCTCTGCTCTGAACAGCACCAGCTCTCTCAGCCTGAGTTTACAGCAAAAGTGCTGCAGCCCTCTGATCATCTTTGTGGACTCCTGGACTCCCTCCAACAGCTCCATGTCTTTCAGCTATAGCAAGGAATGTAGAGGAAGAAGGTTTAAGGTCCTTTGCTCTGGATCTTTAGTCTGAACAATCAACAACCTACACTACAAAGCATTATTTAAGACTCTGAACAATTTTCATGGTCCTTAACTGTACCCTCTTCAGCCTTTAATCTTCTTTTTTTCCAAATACAGATTCCAGGACTGGTAATAATATTCTTCTGTGGATGACAATACCATGTGTGGGGAAAAATTTCTTCTCTGATAACAACAGGTTAATTTTTTGCCCTAAAGACTCCATTGACTTTTTCAGCTCCAACACTGTCTCATGGTTTGTTTCCTGGTTTACGGCATTTTTCAGGAAGTCTGATTTTCAGGACACACTCTGTTAGCATTAGGCATTGTCAATATTTTTATCACTAGATATACAGCCATTACTGCATCAGAAGATGTATGTTTTAAGCAATTATTTTAGCAAAAAATTTAGATTTTTCTGTATGTCACATTCCCTCTTATCTTTACACCCCTGTTATCATTAGCTACTCAGAAGAGGTAGGATCCTCCAGAACATTGGAATAATCCTTCAGAGAAATCAGTTTGGTTTTTTTTTTTCCCATTGATTGTGTTGCCTAAATCTAAACTGGGAGATCATTTCTCTTTGGATTGTGATAAACCATGTGAGTTGGCCCAAAACAAGATCATATCAGGAATGATGTTAAAAATCAGACCCTGGTGATGCCCTGGGCCTTACTTAGCTGTGTGGATGTAGCTGTAGAGACTACAGAGGGACAGCTTCCTAATTTAGTCACTTAAACCAGATAGTTAATAGGGGAATAGTTCCTCAAAAAATCTTGACTTGTTTGCAATGAAGCTAATGCAGGGATGATTTCTGTCTGCAAATACTTCAGGGAGAAAAAGCTAATTAAACAAATGGACATTGCTAAATGTGGTGACTATAAGGTAAACAACAGACTGGGAAACGAAAGAAGGTTTCTAATGACGAGAGCAGCAAGAATCATCAGCAGAGAAGTTTCCTATAACTTCATTTTCAGTGCTTGAAGTATATTATTTTTTGCATAGTTTTTTTCAAGCATTTTGGGTGGCAACGGTATCTTCCTCCTCCAACTCAAGTCTCAGTTTTCATTCAAGCTGCCCCTCCAAGTTGCTCATTGCCTTGTGATTTTTGCTCCTTTGGACAAACTGAAGTGCATTGCTCCCAGGACATATTGAAGAGTAGTAAATCCAAGCAGGTTACTTTTTTTTTCTTTTCTCCCAAGCTGAAACTTGCTTCTTGATTGCAGGTGCTGCTGGGTTGAGCTTGCTCCCATTTCTCTGGAAGCTCTGAGCGTGGTCTCCTGAAAAACAAATTCCTCATCTGTTATCCCAGGTGACATCACAAGGGGTCCTGTGTCTCTTCCTTACAAACTGAAATACCACAAGTATTTCAGCATTATTTGCTTTCTGTTGCCAAGCCCCTATAGCTCAGAGCTGTGAGCAGAGCTATTATAACCTTTCCAGCATATGGTTCTCAAAACCATTGGTGTAAAGTTATCCTTTCCTATTTATCCCTCAACAGGCTATATGCAAAAAAATGGCTCCTTATTTCAGTTGACTTCATATTCTTTATTTAGAATTTCCATTACATGTAGTGATTTGCTCTTGGTAAAATATTTTTCAGAAGGATTTTTAAGTATTTCTGACTAAACAGGAAACAATAATATTGTTTGTGTGATTCAGATGACTCAAAATGCTACAGTTGCTAAAATAGCTCCAGAAATTCTCTATTCTGTCTGTGTATATGGTAGAAGGAAAAGGATGAGTGGTATGTTTGGTTTTAGCCTGGCTGCTTTGGTTATTTTTATATGTTAATGTGGAAATATCCATGAATGAATAATCTCTCTCAGGATACTTCTTTGGAGTGTGTACCAACCAGTTCTGAACCTACAGGATGAATTTCAGGTTAGATAATGCAAATGTTGAGAGATGAAAGAAATAGGAGTGCAAACAAATGCATCATAAGTCATATTAGTAAGTGTATATCCATAAAAATATTATGTGTGTGCATATATATATATATATATACACATACACATATGAAAATTGTTTTGTGGTTCAAAAGCCATATAACATATTGCCTGAGATGGTCACCAAGTACAAAAATCATTGACTGTACTGTTTTTTAGGAAGTTATAAACATAGACATTGTTATCATGAAAATTATATTATTCATACTTATGCAAGTCAGATGTTATATTAAATGGCTTTAATCATGCAGATGTCAGGCTGAAATTTTTAATTGAATTTTAAAGCAATCTTTCACAGTGACTTGGGGAAAAGAATAATGATCAGTCATTACATCAATTATTACAAAAAATCCATCTCCCACCATTTCTGTCAGTCTCAAATATATCAGAGATAACTGGAGTATGACCTGCAGACTGTGAGTGGCTGATAGGAAAATTATAATTATATCCAGAACAGTAACAGTTCCATCAGAGACATATGGCCCTGGTATTTCTTTCTATTAGCTGGGAGCAGCAGCACTTCATGGTTCAATGATCTGTTGAATAATCAGAAAATAAAATAAAAGATATCATTTGTTACAGAGAATAAGCCTCAATCATGCTGTTGAACCACAGAATGATTCCTCTTTAATCACTGTTTGTAACAAGATATGAATGATCCCAGTGCCACCCAGACTCTGACGTGATGCTATCACTTACACCACTAAATGAATAAGCATTTGCTTTCATATGAAGACACATTACTTGTGTCTCAGAAGAAGCACTGTCATATATTTCAATTGTTTATTCATATTTTTTAATTTCATATAATTTTATTTTATATTTTTATTCATATTTTTTTTCCTTTAGAAAAAGAAGCTCTCCAGGACCAAACCTCAACCTTGGCAATGGTCAGATGAATCAGTGACATCACTGAGAATGGTTGTGATCCTAAAGATGACTTTCACTAAAATCAGGTATTTCTTTGACCAGAAACTGTGGACATTATACCTGATCTCAGAAATCTACCCTTTGGTCTGCCCCTTGTCTCAGCTTGGTGGTTGGAAAAATATTCCCCAATCATATGGAAAATAACTTTTCCTTTCTGCTTCAAAACAACGCCCAGATAAATTGTTTCAGTGGTGATCTCACCAAATGGATGATGAAAGAAATGCCTGACATCAATCCATGGCACTGGGGAGGCTGCACCTTAAGTCATGTGTTCAGTTTTGGGCCCCTCACTATAAGAAGGACATTGAGATGCTGGAGTCTGTCCAGAGAAGGGTGAAAAAGCTGAAGGGAGCTGGGGGTGTTCAGTCTGGAGAAGAGGAGGCTCAGGGGAGACCTCATCACTCTCTAACAACTCCCTGAAAGGAGGTTGGAGCCAGGGGGGGGTTGGGCTTTTTTCCCAAGTAATAAGTGATAGAACAAGAGGAAATGGCCTCAAGTTGTGCCAGGTGATGTTTAGATTGGATATTAGGAACAATTTATTCACAGAAAGAGTTGTCAGACAGGCTGCCCAGGGCACCATCCCTGGAGGTGCCTAAAATATATGTAGATGTGATGCTGAGGGACATGGTTTAGTGATGGACTTGTCAGTGCTGGGTTGGACTTGCTGATCTTAAAGATCTTTTTCAGCCTAAACAATTCTTTGATTCTCTGTGCTTAGGAAGGGAATATCAAGCCCATCACATTCATTCAGGATGAAACTCTCAATGTGAGGACAGCCTAAGGCTCTGGCTAAAGAGCACAAGAAAGAATTTGCTTTCTAGCAAAGTTGCAGATAAGTTGGAAAAGCTGCTGTTTATTCATTAGTCAGCTCAAAGCTGTCCCATGCTATCTATTTTCTAGAGTTCCCTACAAATAGAGGTGTCAGTAGAGATCTCATAGATATTTTTCTTTCCTACATTCCTCAGACTCTCTATAGCATAAGGCAATGAGGACCTGATTATTTTTTGCTTTCTTGATTAGTCATTCACACTGTTTCTGTCTTTTCTACAGCAAATCTGGAGAAGAAACAGCAGAAGGACTTTTTTTTCAGTGTGGTGTTTCCATCTTTTATGACCACCTGAAACCCACCTGATCTTCCCTCTGTGACCAGTTTCCTCTCTTATGCTCATTATCTGTTACCTTTATTACTGATGGGAAAATCGCTTTATCAATTTCTGTTGCAAATGCAGACTAAATATTGAAAACTTTCATGTATATCTGTGTATTCAGATGGACATATATTTTTTTTCACACTTAACATATGTATAGATATAGATGGTATGGATGGTTGTGTGCAAACAGTTGAACATAAACACATGCAGCTCCACATCATCTGAAATGACAACTAGAATTGTCATTTCAGCACTCTAAATTTTTCATAAAATGGATCCTAAGTCTACAGAAGCACTGAAATGCTCTTAAGTTGTTTAGAATTTCTTTCTTGCTTCTAAATTTAAAACTAGGCTTTTGGGGCACAGGCTGTACTTTCTCTGGGGGTGTAATTGTCATGTACATATTAATATATGCAAATAAAATTGGAGTTTCAACAGCCACTATTCCTCCATAGGTTACATTCTCTAATTAGAGCCAAGCAATTAGTTCTGAAAAGTTTTCTTTTTTTTTTTTTCTTTTTTTTCTAGAAGGCTTGCATTTCCTCAACAGTGAAATTAAAACTCAGCCATTCCTTTTTGTTTCAAGATATGAAATAATTACAACTGTACCTTCATTTCATCTTGCCCACTAATTGCCCCCTTTTAACACAGATCTTTTCAAATGGTGCCTCTTTGAGGTTTTATAGCTGTCTAATATGTACATGAGTATGGGTGCAATGTTAGAGCAAATTGAACTGTTCTTTGTCATCCTGACACCTTAAATCCCATGTTGCTGACTGATGTGAATAGGGAACCAGCAATAAATAAGTCTCCAGGCTTAATCTTTCTTTTTCTTTTTTTTTTTTTCTTTTTTTTTAAACAAAACAAAAAAAAATCTTGGTTTGATGTATGAACATTGTGACCCACTGAGTGCACTCAAAGCCAGATGAAGAGTTGATCTTCTTTAGTATGAAACCTTAAATTTCAAAATAAACTGTATTTGACCTTAGCATGACTTCTTGATTCCTTCTTGCAAATGGAAGGATCAACGATTAAATGAAAAAAGTCAGACAGTGAGAACAGCAAAGCAATTCATGTAACTTTGAATGATTCATGGCACATGATCATTCACAAAAAAAAAAAAAAAAAAAGAGTAAACAAATTGCTGTAACACTCCTGTCTGTTTGTTTTCTAGAACACATCCCCACACCCACAACATGTAACTGGAGGCAAAAAGAGTCTATTGTCCCAGCATCTCCCTACAGGGGGATACAGGCAACTCCAGAGGATAAATCATCACCCAAGATACACATTTCCCTATGATGTGCTCCTCTCCTTTCCACTGATTTTTTGGGGAGGTCAGAATCATCAGGCTTGTAATACAGATCCTTCAGTCAAGTGCCTAAAAATACAAAGTACTCCAGCAAAGGAATAGAAGTGAAGTGAATTCCCTGTGTGGCACTCAGGCGGCCAAAAAGAATTGCAAGCTCTTGATTTGCAAAACTGGTGAGCAATAGATGGGGACTTTAATTCCCTTGTACAAAGTGGCTGAGCCAGTAGCATTCACCTTGCAACCTTTCCCACATCTCATGGTGGTATAAAGAGGGGTATAAATACCTATCCAAACAAGGTAGGAAAAAAAAGGAGATGGAAAGGCCCAAAGAGAGCTGCAGCAGGGTTGAGGTGATGGAATTCTACCATACACCAAGGACTTGTCAGGTTGAGCTTGCCCAGAAAGGCAGCTCAGATGTCTACAGTGATCTGAAACAGCAGCTGAAGGAAGGGACCTAAAGGAACCAGAGAGAGATTAAGAGGCTGGAAGCCCTTGGGGACAAGAAAGGATGAGTGCCTAGGGAGAGAGTCCAGTGTTGCCAAAATGCCTCATTACTTCTGTTCAGAGATACAGTGACACCCAAAAAGGGCTGAAAGAGAAATTTGCAATTAGCTTTTTTAAAATTATTATTTTTATTTTTATTATCTTTTTATTTTCCTGTGTTTCCTCAGGGGGAAGAATAGAAGAGGAGGAAATGGGGGGAAGCAAAAAAAAATCCAATCTTCTATTTTCAGCTGCTGCACCAACCTTTGCTTAGGGCTGTGCCTTGAAGCACATAATATACCCTATACTGACTACTATAATAATGTTAAGTTTATTCCCATTTCCAGAAAATTGGTACACTTATACATGTGCATACATACTAGACATGATAGTGACTTTATTTATTTAAAGAAACACAAAAAAATATATACTGGAAGCACCATCAGGCACTCACCACCCCATAGATGAATAAAGATGGCAGTGGCATCCTCAGTCAGGATCCAGTTACTTGCCCACCTGGATAGAGAAGGCTCTGCTTTAGACAATCTAAAGCCTCACTTCCTTGAAACCTCAGTCAATCATTCAGTAAGTAGGCAGAGAAAAGAAAAAGGTATCTTTTGAGTATGCTTGTATAGTCAATACACAGAATCATTTTTAAATGAAAGAAAATACTTATTAGATTCGTTGTGTTGATTGCAATTTTTGTGGTTTATAAGTTTCTCATGTAATTTCTCATGCATAGTAGCATTCATTTCCTAAATCCTGTAGAGAAACTGTCAAGAAAACAGTTCAACATATATTTTCTTGAGAAAAATACAGAGGTTTTAGGCACCACATCTTTCTTTAACAGCAATTTGTACATTGACTGGTAAAGGAAGGATCTGCTTGCACTGCACTGATTAATATTTTTAACTTTTAAACTTTTTTCCACTAATGTTTTTAACTTAGCGTTTTCATTTGTTTGCATAAACAAAAGTCAAGAGAGCAAATAGGACATCTCTGGCAAAGTGTTTCATCTCTTCAGAAAGCTTTAAATCCTTTCCTCCAAATAGGACACTTAATGAGGGAGGCTACTGCTGCAATCAGTGCTCTTTAGATGTATTTAGAAGACTGTCAATAGCCAAGAAAGCACAATGAAAGAGCCCAACCTGAAACTCCAGAACTAATTTGAGGACTTTAGTGTATTGGGCACCTCCCTACCTTGTAGGAATAACCATTTTCTGCACAACAAAGAGAACACACAACTAGAAACTGAGAGTAATGCATCCAGTACCACTTCTAAGACCTGGGACCTGCAGCATCTTCATTAAGCAACAGGTCCTAGCTCTTCCCTGGATCAACAGACAGGATGAGCTTCCCTGCTGCAGTCATGGGCACTTGGCAATTTCTTGTCTTTTGTATGGTTTGATAGCTCCCAAGTTCTAATATCATCTACCATAATGCTTAGCCTTTAATTTGGGGAAGAAACCTATAATCAACCCACCCTTTAAAAATGATTCTCAAGGCTTATTCCTCATGAAACTACACTCAGCTGACAGAGTCCCCAAAACTGCATCACATCAACCAGGAACCTGCTGACGCTGGCTGGGGCCAGGGAATGGATTCTGTGGCCTCCTGAGATCTCTCCCAGACTTGTTTTCTACACCTTTTCTGCAAGAAGCAGCAGGAGATGGGTTCACTCAGCTCAACCACATGGGATCTTCCCTCATCAGGTTTCCGTGGAGCCAAGGTGCAGCTCAAAGCTGTCATCCCTTTGGGTAATACACAGGGGGCAGGGACAAGGCAAACACCATCTGCTCTTTCTCCTTGGCACTGCATCTTCACAGGCTCTGGGAGGTGCATTCGTACCTCCATGTGGAGTTAAATCAAGATCTCACTCATCAAAGATATTGTAATAGTCGGCCAGAAATCTAATATAAATGTCAAGCAGTTGTTCTCTGAAATATCATAGGCGTTGTTTGCCATATTGCTGCCTTTACCTTTCTCATGTGAATTTAATCAGAACTGGTTAAAAAAAGTGTTCCAAAAGAATGCTGGGAGAATGCTGAGTGGACAGAATGAAACTTTCTCCAAGAAAAATCACAATTTTGTTAAAAATTTCTGGGGAAAAGTGTTCAAATGTTTCATTCACGGGGGAAAAGAAAAAAGCAAAAAAACAGGGTCCTTCACTTCTGCTTTGTCATTATATCATGCAAACAGAGCTAGAAAAATGCAATGTAAATGCTAAAACAACAGGATCAGCATAAAAATCTCAGAAGTAAGCAAAATACTTAAAAATATATTTTGTTTTAAATCCCAGAAAATTTCATAATCTTAGAATTTCTCACACAATTAAGAAAAAAAAAAAATAAACAATCAAATTTTGTCCAGAAAGTGATGAAACTCTACATATCGGACTGAAAATCTGCAGAAGAAAAGTGTGACTGTGAAGCTCATCTGCATTTTTCTCAGTGTTAATTTAGAGATATCCTTCTAAAATTTTCTGAACTTCTTCACATCTAAACTTCAGAGCCAAACCCTACATTTGTATTTTTCAGCTGAATAGCTGTTAAGTTTTGGAAGAGACTGTGCTATTATGGTATTATTTCTGAGATTATTTAAACATTTCTGCAGCTCCTTGAATTCCACTTTCGTGCATTCTCAGAGATGCTCTTGTCTGCTTGCTTTGATGCCACCTTCAGAGCATCATCCCCTGAGGCTGTTGAACTGGCAGATGTTTTCAGATTACCAGTTTACCAGTTCAGACAGACACTTCATTAGGTAGAGATCCAGACAGTTTCTGTTGGGAAGTGTGACAATGTCCATCTTTCATGTATTAATCCAATGGTTAGAGCACAGACACGTGGGAAAGAGGGCCACCTTCCTTCTCAAGGACACAAATTCAGTCAGAAGAGAAGCCACAGCATCTGGTGGGCTCAAGCTGCTGCTGCCTGGGCTCATTTTTTATTTCAGATGGTGACATTTGCAGTGAAGTTTAAGGACAGAAATACCAAGATCCCTCAGTGAACTCTCATTGGTAACCTGCATGACTGACTTCAATCCAAGAAGGGAAGAAAACCCCAGTTTCCTACTTTGAAAGGAAGCCTACATCCAGCAAGTTGTGATATAAAAAGATGGGCAAAAGGGTTTATCCATCTTACAAGCAGAGAGACCACTGCTTTTCCAGACACTGAAAAAGGGAGAAGGCTGCAAGCTGCAAATGACCGTGCTTGAGTCCATCCCTGTCCAGTTGCCAAACTCTGGAGACCAACAGGGTCTTAGTGATATCCCAACCAGCTCCTTGCTAAAACAAATGATGTAGGTTTAGGTTTTCATGCCTGAGGTGCACAATCTTCCCTGGTCAATAGATAGGAAACTCCAGCATCTAGGACACGGTTATGGAGGATGCTGCACACTCAGTATGAACAAGATAGGTGTCCATCCTCCACTGTACTTCTCCAAGGAAATCCATCAGATTGGTTGTATTACCCAAATGAAATTTAACCTGGATGTTCATTCAAAATGCATGGATTTTTGTGGTTGGGTACCTTTAGGGTGGTGGAGCTATTTCTCAGTAATGGTTCTCATATTTTCTGCTACTGGAAACTTCAGTAGAGTTCCTCTCATTTAAATTGCATTGTAGGAGTTTAAAGCCTCTTTGAAGAAATGAGGCTAGAGGAAGGATTTGGAAGATGAGAGAATGGACAAGAGAGTGTATCAGCCCTTTCATTCTTTAGATTTGAAGGGCATGTGAGATCAGTATTCAGCAGAGCCAAAATACAGCCACAGATTTTGGATGCATCCCTCTATAAATTATGAATCTTTCAGGGATGTTTTTCCCCCCATCAGTGGCTAAGGAACAGACTTCAGGGGGCTGATATTAAGCTGGGGTAAATTATCTTAGTTTCTCAGACCCAATGAAGTCTTGACAGTTTACACAAGCTGCTCACAGATGTCAGATGCTTGCAAACACTGCCATTGTAAGACAAATTTTAACGGATGACCTATTGATTAAAGGCTTATGTGTTTCTACTGTCCTGTTGCTAATCCCTCAAATCAAAACTGTTTTGAAGAGAGTACTTTTTGAAGCATGCAATGTTAGCTCTCAGTAAAAAGAAGGGCAGCCTTTAAAAAGGAACTCTTAGTGATACAGTAAAGATCTCTATTTCAGTAATTTTGTTGATTAAACTTCTTGGGATGGAACCAAAACAGGAGTTACAGTAGATCATGACAGCAGAGTTGAGGAAATTGTGTCAGATCTTTGATCAGAAAGTTCCTGAATTGCTTTCACTCCTATTAAACTAATGGATATGGCTTTGTGTCTGCAGAAGATGTTTTGTTCCTCTTGACATTGCATGTTCCAGGACCCCCACTGTGGCATTCTGTCCCATTTTATTGTTTACAGTTTATGTGTTGCTACTGGGCTGCCAGTTGGAAGTATGGGGTGGGTTAGGCTACATTGTCATGCAAATGACACCAGATTTACATACTACCCCAGACTAATATTCATTGTGATGTCTCAATAAGGTTGCCTTTGATGGATAATAATTTTTCTGAGACTACAGCCTCCTTTGAAAGTGCAAATTAAACAGAAGCCCCATTAATAGGATTTCAATAGTTTTTAAATGCTGTCAACTGTTCAACTGCATTGTGGTGTTTCAGGGTCAGATTCTGCCATCCAGACTTATGTTGTAACTGCTCTGCAAATAACCTACTTAGAGATAGAAAAAGTTATGACTCAGAGTGAGCCCAGGGGTTGGAACCTGATCTTACAGACAATGGAAGAGTACAAACAATTTTTGGTGACTTTTTCAGTTCCTTACTTAATTCCTTCACTACTTACTTTCAGTATGTGATGCAAGAAATAAAACCCATGTACCTCACAAAAGGCTCCATCAAGACTTTATCTTCAGAGCAATATACTGCAAAGTATGGGATATTTTACTTTTGTAAAGGGGGGCTGGAGACTTGATATTCAGTGGCCTCCACATGAGTCAAATGCCAATATCCATCCTTTCAGCAAGCTTTGGGTATGTAGATGTACCCTGCCTTAACTGTCCCTGTCTGACAGCAAGACAAGCTCTTACATATCACCCCTTTGTGTACATATCACCCTTTTTCAGGAAATTCATTTAGTAGGAGGAGAAATGCAATCACTGTTTGTCTTCTCCTGTTTCACCAGGGATTCTGCCTTTTATCCAGACCCCATATCTGGAAGGCTGTGGGAGAGGCTTTTGTAAGAAGCTGCTGGAAGTTTCCCCTGTGTCTAACAAAGCCAATACCACCCTTCTCTAAGTCATACCCACCTCTGGCCACAGCTGACCCCATCAGCAGCTCTGGTAGAGCCTCTGTGATAATGTGTTTAAGACGGGAAAAAAACTGCAGTGGAAAAGCAGCCAGAAAAGAGGAATGAGAACGAGAGAAACAACTCTACAGACACCAAGGAAAAGTGGGGAGGGGAGGTGCTCAGACATAGGAGCAAAGATTCCCCATGGTGGAGCAGGATGTCCCCCTGCAGCCCATGGAGGTTTATTGTGGGGCAGATATTAATTTATTCATCTGCAGCCCATGGAGGACCTCACACCAGAGCAGGTGTATGAATCTGAAGGATGCTGTGGCATGGAAAAACCCTGTTGAAATTGTTGAAGGAGATTGCACTCTCACCTAGCAGAGAAATACAGATTTCTCTGAGAGGATTAAGGATGTGTTCCATACTCTTATCCCCATGCAGAAGCCACGGCTGCTTGCTGGATGAAATCCTGCCTTTGTGGAAGAGAGGTGAAGTTGTTCTGGATTTGCAGAGTATTGAGGGTTTCAGTGATTAATTGCTCAGCAGTGAACTGAGAAAGAAGGAAAAGAGAATTCTGGGTATCACAAAAGTGGTGAAAAAAACCATGCAAAACATACAGCCTTTGATATAGCTTTATCAATTACAACACTAACTTATTATTTTCCTTGGCTTCATTAATCTATAACTAATGTGAGTGGGCTTCAAGCTTACTCTCTCTCATTCTCAATTAACCCAGTGGCAATTAGCACTGGCTTTAGTCTTTAATATCTAAGAACTCTCTTTTACCTTTTGAAAGAAGCTTTTGAAATCTGAAAATGCCAGACCAGCTAATGTTTTATTTAAGCATAGAAAATGAACTTTAGGTTATTCCCCTTGCCATAGGTTAACTAATTATTTATGAAAAAGGCTAGGAGAGAAAAGAGAGGAAAAAGAAGAAAAAGATTAACATCCCAAACCATTTCAATTATGCACCCAACTGAGGGTTAAAAAGTTTGCTTCCATTGTCTGAGTTGTCAATGTACTCTCAATAATTGTCTCAGTTAATTTTGGTCAATATGCCTACATCTACATTTAAAAAAAATTTAGTTTTAAATTACAACCAATTAAAAAATTATCGGTTTTAATAAAAATAACATTCTCTGACCCTAACAGTGGTTGATATGGTCTAGCCCAGTCCCTGAAATGAAGTTTTTGGCTGCAAAATGCTTACTGGAAAGAGTTCCTCATCTACTCTTGGGAATTTTCTAGATCATTTTCATTTGGCCCAGGCAAGAAGTCTTCCAGGCTCTGTGCTAACAGGTTGAGTACCAATAATCAGATTTCAGTCTTCATTCCCAAAGTGCCAGAGGTGTTTAGGTACTTTCAAAGTCATAACTGATGTATCTGCTACTGATGCAATAGTAAATTCAGAATTTTCCTGATTTATTTTAGGACATCTGTGAAACTCCCACTGACATGATACATTGGGGTCAGCCCTTAAATTTCTTATTGACACATAATAGGGTTTTAAAACATGAAGAATTTGACTGAAACAAATGGTATATTTTTGATCTAAATATGCACCCAAACAGGTACAGGGGGTCCAGGCAGAAGTGGTGAGGGGTGGGGAGGTGGAAGATCAATATTTCATATCCAGTACAGCCAAAATGTCACTTACATGAAGAAGGCATGAACAGATGGAATTTCCTGAAGTTCTTACAAAGGAACTCATATTTGTTTGGGCTTGGAAAAACTCATTTTCATGTATATTTAGATCTAATGTGACTAATAACTTACCTCACTTCCCTTTCTTTTCTGGTCCTTCTCATGTCAATACAATGGTGTAAAGGCAATGGAACTGTTGAGGATTCCATAAGAAGACAGTTGTGAAAAAAGGTAAAACAAAAGGAAGAGAATTATTGTGACAAAAGGGAGACAGGACATCACAAACAGTAGCCAGCAACCAATATAATTTGTATTCTTCCATGACTGGGAAAATTAAGAGTAGTCAATTTGAGGTAATGCTATAGTAATATAGAATAAAAAGAATATAGAAGTAAAAATTACATAAAGGAGATGTCGATCACAGCAAAAAAAAAAAAAAAAAAGGAAAAAAATCTATTTTATGTAATAAAGCAAAAGAAATAGTCAGTCTAGATGTTTGGGATGATTACTTACCATCTCTTACCACTACCTCACCAACTCCCCTTACAAGGATAGCAATCTAACCTATACTTATAAAGACTTCAGTGTCTTCAGTTGTTTATTGCCATCAGCTGGAGACTTAACAATCAATGTTGTGAGGACAAGCAGGGAGCCAAGCAAAGCCTTGCCAAATGAGCTAAAACACATGGCTGTAATGATTTATTCAGAGGACAACTTACATGGCACCAGGCAGGTGAGGTGTATTCACCCAGTCCTTTCCATTGCCTATAATTGAGAATTAATCTTCAGTTAGGATCCCTGAAAAAGCAGCCTCTAGGTGACAGGGCTTAAACTTGCATTTATTGTACAGAAAGTGAACACAAGTCCAGGATCTGAATGTGAGAGCCTCTGCAGTTTGTGAAGGTTTTTTTTCCTCCTCTAGGATCACATCCATGTCCATGTATAAATAGGAAGAGAGATTTGAAAATGTGATTAACTTGCTACCAGAAAAAAATTGATTCAAAAATATAGAAGTGCATCACAGGAATGTATTAATACTTAACCACTACTTTGAAGGATGAAATAAACCCACATCTTTCTGACTTGACCTTTTCAGCATTGAAAAGTGAACGAGACCCAACGTGTTACAGAAATCAACAGAATAAAATTTCAATAAACTTCTCAAGAATTTTGGGTGTCACACTAGAAAGAAAGATCCACAGGAAGAGTTTGTTTTACTCCAGTCGTGCAGTGGGAATGCATTTGAATTATGAGGGAAAAAATGAAAATTTCTTTCACCAACGATCTGTCATTCATCTCTGCTGAAAGGGAGGTGGCTGATGCATCTACCATGAGGCAGTTATTTACCATAAGAGAGGAATCAGGAAAGGGATCCATGGTCTATTTTGGGGGGACAGAGGAGCAGTGCATCATCCTTTGTACTGTTTTCCTAACAGAGTTACATGCAAACCCTTGAGGACTTGTTTCAGTGAGTTAAATTCTTTCTGAGTCATCAGAAAGTAGTAACTACACAAGAGAAATTGGATTTTAAACTCCATATAAGCACTATATAAGCAGCATTTATTTTTTCAGTTCCTTAATCTTCTAGGTGATGTTGGGTAGGAATATCTGGTGTATTAAGTAGGTTCCGTCCAATCCCCTTGTGATTTAATTATATTGAGCCCCTCAAGTAATGGGAATCCACAGTGTTGTGAAAAAGATAGTACATTGTTTTCTGGAATAATTTTAAATAACAATTTAAAAAGTTATAATGAATTTTTTTTGCATAGAAACCCACCTCTTACTTTGAGGAGTACAGGATTACCAGGGAAAATTGTTCAAAAAAAAAAAAAAAAAAGAATTTTTTTCTTCCATTTAAGTAGAAAATGAATCTTGGGAAAAAGCTCTGTTAACTATCAATGTCATGAGGACAGGGGGACAAGCAGGGAGCCAAGCAAAGCCTCTTCAGAGCGAGCTTCAAAGTGATGCATTCCCTCCCTGGAGTAGCTTCTGAATTAAAGTTCTCTTCTTCTGCTGCTCCAATCAACCAGGTGTAAACTGTATTTCAGACTCAGAACCATGTGGAGACCTGTAGACATGCTACAGGCATCCTGCAGGCAGCAATCCACAACATTAGAGCTGGGTCAGCAAGCATGCTCTGCCTGACGTGGTGTCCTGCCTGCCATCCTCAGGCAAACTTCTGAAATTTCTTCTCTCTCAGGCTTTGAGACACCTGAACCAGGTAAAATGCAGGGAGAGAAAAGTGAGAGATCACCTGATTGGGGAGAAAACACAGAAAGGAGCTGCAAAGAGGGATTCGTGCATTAAAGGAGATACCTGGAGGAAAAGGTCCCACCAGGTTCCAAATCTTCTCAGCTTGTGACACATGGTGGTGGCCTCTGCCTTCCATCCCTGACCCTGTAAGGAGGATGCTTGGCAGGAGCCAAGCTGAGTAGCTGCCATCTAACACACCAGCCATGGAGCAGAAGAGGCATCTTAGTGCTGTGATGCAAAAAAAAAAAAAAAGCAGAAAAAACATTCATCAGGAAACTGTGTGAGACATCAGGAGCTTGGGAGTATGAGTAAGGCCAGAATAGATATAAATATCAAAAACATAGCAACGTTTTCAGATTAATCACTTTTCCCTCCATAACATAGGATCGTGACAAGTGAAAAAACAAAGCGTGAGATTATATCAAATTCATTTTCCAGTATCTTTCAGCAGAAAACAATGTTTAGAATAGCTTCCATTTTCTCTTTTTGATTATGTGAAAAGTATGCATGAACTTTATTTCTTTATCTAAGTTCATTTCCACCATATAGATGTAAATACACAAAAAGCACTTTGTAATGTTGTCTCCTAAAAGACAAAAAAATAGATACATTTTGCTGTCTACATTTTAGCTTTGCATATATATACATATATGTAAATTTTGTTTAATATTGATATTATCAAATTATATATAATAGTTATGATGACATATATAGTTATATATATGTAATAGTTATGATAATATGTATATATAATAGTTATTCAGAAAATCTTCTGCTACATAATTCACATTGTATGGACTCTTTTTGTGTCATTTTTATTTCAGAGTGCAATATCAACTCGTGGTTGAGCACCAAGAGTGAAGATAGAATTAATTCACATATCTAAATTTTTTTAAACATTTCTATATTTTATTTGTGGAGGTTTTTTAATATCCCACTATGGAATAAATGGTCACCATTATTTGTACCCACCTATACCCATCCTATACTGCAGTTCCATTGAATCCCATGAAGCTAAAATGAATTCACTTTCCCCACTCTCAATGGCCACTGCTTTCCACCTCTACATGAGAATCTTCCTTCTTTCAGTTATATTTTCAGTAATGTTCATGGTCCCACACTTCAAAGAGTAAGAGCTACCCATGCTTCTTCTTGGGCTATATTTCCTCTGGATTTAGATCTAAATCCTCTCAGTGTGGACTGAGATTGGTGAAAGGAAGAGGACAATATTGGCTCAAGAAAGGAGAGAAAGGGAGAAAGTGTCAGGACTCAGACCATCCCTTCCACCAAGTTTTAATGCCATCATCTTTGATTCTTCATATAAATATCCCCATGGAAATACAGCAGGAGACAACTTCTTTACTGGGTAGGTGTTTAAAAAAGAGATTGTCTAAAAATCATAAAATCAGGGCTTTGGACTGAACTTGATCTGCAAAATGGTTTCTTGGCTTCAATAGGACTATGTTGGTCCTAGGAATGAAGAAGTTTTAGAATTAATCTTCTGTCCCTGAAATCAAATGTCCCAGTCTGGCAATCTTTCAGTAGCATGAATTTAAATTTTTATAAATGCTCACAGGCTCGCTCCATCTTTATTTGCTGTTTGTGATTTTTTTTACCCAGCATGATTATTAAGTGTTGGTAGAGTTATTTTTGATGAATAATTTTCAGACATTTGGCTGCTCATGAGCTGTTTGCTGCAACTATTTGATGTTTGTTATTCAAGTTCCATGATTAGCTGTGCAAGTCATGCATAATTCTTTCTGATTCTTCCTTCGAAGATATTTTTTTTTTTAAAGGAAGATGGTGAATAATGATGTCTCTTACAAATGTTTGGAAGAATATTCTGTTGTACTAACATATGTGAGAACATCAGGACTCATGAAAGATTACACAAATGATCACTCTGCATCCATCTGAGCACTCACAAACTAAGATTTTTTGTTCAGTGTTTCTGAAGATTCCAGTGGATTGAAGATTTTTTCCCTGATACTCCATGATCATATTCTAGGCTCTTCCACAGCTGAAATGGGAAAAAAATTAAGGAAACAGCTACAAGGAATATTTTTGAAGATAGTAATAATTTTTTTCTCATTATGAAAACATCCACAAATTGGAGTTTTCTATTTCCAGCACTCTACTTTTTTGTGGTGAGTTTGATTGCTTAATTTTATGAACAGTTTCTTCTCTTAATTGGTACAGTTGGATGGTGGGCCAGCCACAAATCTTGCAAAATTTCACATGTTTTCTTACACTATTTACTCTCTTTTGATTTTTCTCCCACCAAGAGTTCCATAATTGGAACAAAGAAAATATTAGAATTATGTTTCAACCAAGTTTTTTATTATTTAGACTGTTTTGTTTTGGTTTATAATTTCACACTTATTTATGTCAACAGGAAAAGCTGGTTTTGATACTACTAGAATTAACCCCTTAAATCAGAAATTATATGCAAAGGAGCTCACACTTCCCCATTTAACTTCAATGCCTTTGTATTCTCCTGCCAGATACATCTCCATCTTACTTTGGTGGCACATTCAGTGGAGGGCTGCAAGGATTTTCCTGAAAATGAATGTACAATTGCCAGGAAACAAGGGTGTGTACTTTTGTTAGTATTTCATGAAAGGGAAAAAGGAAGGTAAAAGGTGATCTTGTCAGTCAGTGGAATGATTCTTGCTTAGGACTAGGAATTTCCTACCTCAAAATATTCATTTTCTGGGAACACAATGTAATCATCACACCATAAATTATGATGGTGCAAGAGGCACAAAAGCTCCAAGAGGATTTTAAGAAGATGCTGGAGCTATAAAAACTGGCACATCTAAATTTAAAGTTCAATTTAACAAGATTCACCAACATCAGATTTTCTAAGACCTAAACAGAAACCAAAGATCTATAAATTAGTATTTCAGGAGCATATCACAATTCTGCTGGCTCTGGTAAAAGAAGAGCAAAATGCATCCCATGACTATGGCTGACAGCTAAGCTGGCAAATTCCTCAGTCACAGCAACTAAATTTGACAGGGATCATCAGGCAGAGTCTTTACCACTCCACTTTCCCCCTTCTCCAGAGAGGAATTCATGCAATCCCCCTCCTTGCTGCAGTTTGAACCTCAGTCACATCACCTTCACCACCTGAACTACAGGAGATATATGGGTTTTTTTTTTCCTTCCTTTGCTTCCCACTTTTTTCAAGCCACCACCACTTCTATTTTACATTTGGAAGTACTTTAAAAAGTAGACAGTCCTACAGGGGAGCAAGAAAAGTTCTTGGTTCTTTTTTTCTTTCCTTTCCCCTTCATGGAAACATTGTCAGAAAGATTAGCAGAGCCCAGGAAATTTAAAAAAAATAATAAAATTATTAAAGCTTCCAACTGTTGGCTTAATTTTTAACTTATAAGCTCTCCTGACTCCCACTAATTCAATCTTGTTGATTTGCACAAAAACTTTTAATAAACCCCATCAAAAGCTAAACTCCCACTCTTGACTTGTGACAGAACAAGCTTGTGGATCTCTCATGAATATATATGTTATATGAATATAACTTTTTTGAAAGTAGCTCCAAGAGTAGTAGAATTTTGAAATCCAATGGAGTTTTGTTTCATTTAAATATTTTAGGCTTCCATCCTGTCATTTTCTGGTTGTTTATTTCTGGTGCAGAGGTGAGGCCGTGTGTGAAGCCCCCACAATGCCCTGTTCCACTTCACAATTTGTGGTCTTTCTTTGATTTACCTTGTCTAAATTCAGTACAATACTAGGAGACATCCTCCAAAATGGAAATTACTCAAAATCAAGACCTGATGTTGGTTATTTTTGTTTTGTTATTGTTTGGTTTGTTATTTTTTTTCATTTGGGCTTTCAATGAGCTTCCAAGAACAGATGAGTTTGTGTTCTGGGCTCAGAAAAGCTCTGAGCTTTTATTGTAAATAAAAAGAATAATTTAGCTGGTGCATTTACTTCCTTTCCCTTCCTAATTTTTTATGTCACCATTTCCATTACATATTCTGATAGTTTTAAAGACTGGCTTTGTTAAGAGCACTTACAGACTCCAAAATTATGAGCCACCAAATTATCACCTCCATTGAAAAGCTGTGTCTAAACAGCAGTGGAAACTGGGAGACATCAGGGAGATCTCCTTATCAGGCTTTGAATCAAGACTAAAATTTCCAGCTGCAGTGCTCAAATAAAGTGCATTTTCATTGCTCTTTGTATCTGGTTCTAATAAGCTGATCTTATTAGATACTTTGTGCCCTGCAGTGCTGATCCCAGGCAGTCAGCATGGGTTTATGCTGGACCTCCCTACTCACAATATTAAAGTCTGTAGCATGTACTGGAGGAAAGTCACCTACTAAGTGGAACATAAACTGGAAATATCCTCACAGAATCATTGAGGTTGGAAAAGACCTTTGAGGTCCAACTGTGATCCAGCTCCCACGACCACTAAGCCATCTCCTGAAGTACCACATCCAAACGCTTCTTGAACACCTCCAGAGATGGCAACTTCACCACCTCCCTGGGCAGCCCTTTCCAATGCCTCACCACTCTTTCAGTAAAGAAATTTTTCCTAATACCCAACCTAAACCTTCCCTGGCACAGCTTAAACCCACTTCTTCTCATCCTATTTAAATTTAAATTTTCTAGAGCTTATTTCAACAACTGCTTATCACCTTTTTTATCTCCTCTTGGGGACGAAGCTCTCGCCCACCTCTATCCATTCTTCCAGGCCTTGAAGCCCATGGCCATCCATCCAAACCACCACTTCAGAACCCCCTGAGCACCAGGAGAGCTGTGTTTTAGGAAGTACCTAAAATCCTAAATGCTGGATGAAGGCATGGGACAGCAGGAACCTGGGCTTGGGATGCCACCATGTTCTCTTCTTCAGTTAGAGTGAGGACAATACCTTAAGCAGTGACAGGAGGCCCACTCAGAATGTCTTGGTGTGCTCCTCCCAGCCCCTAGAGGCTAAGGTGAGCACACTGACAGGTAACACTCTTTAAAGTCAAAGAGCCTTAAAAGTCTGGAGCAAAGGCAGTGCTAGAGAGGGAAAAGAAAACTCTCTGAAAATCAAGATCTGACTGGGAGTGAAACTTAAAACAGATGAAGAACACTCCAGCGTGAAGCACGGCTTTGACAGCAAATCTGCTGTGCAGGGAAGAAAAACCAGAAAGCTGTTTCTCTGTGTTGAGCAGAGTGGGAGTTAAAATGATGAATAATCCTAATGAATAACCCCTGAGGGGGGGCTGTATGCTGGTAAACCAGATTTGTGTAATCGGTTCTCATTTAAGTTCTGCTGCTGGTTTAAAGAAATTGAATGAATTACTGAGAGTCCTAATGAGACAAGCCTGTTTTTTCTTGAGATAATTGATATAGTAGCTCACAGTAAATAATGGTGACTTTAAATATTGCCAGTGCTAAATGCCATAACGTTTAAAGTGGTTTCATCAGTCAGGAAAGAGAGAGCTGGGGAGGGCAGACCTCTTCTTCTATGCATAAGCAAACATAAGAATTGATTGAATTCAAAACATTTGTTTTTTATGATTAAAAAAAAAAAAAAAAAAAGTACTAGCTAAAAATATTCTCCCCTGAAAGTTCTGTAGATCCGACAGAATAAATGTTGTAAACAAACTTTGCTCCATGACTTTGAAGTCTTCCTAACCAGTTTCCCCCAACTTATAAAAATTAGACTATTTATAAAAGTGCATAAATTGTAATTTAAGTAAAAAGCCTTGAAATTTTTATCAAAAGCATTCAAATTAGTCTCTCCCCAGGTCAGCTAATGAGTTGTCATGAGCTGGCCTCTTACTGTAGTGCACCTCCTGCAGACTAAGACAGTGAACCATGTTTTCATCAAAGGAAATGCTCATTAGTAGAGCTTTCAGAAACTGATTTGATTATAGTTTCACTTGTTAAAGTGAAATATTTTCAGCTCATTAGGATGATTACGATTCAAGGTCATCTTTTGAAGCTAGTCCTGTCAATATAAGATAAATGGGCCCTCATCTTTTCCCCTTCTTTACGTCTGTGCTTTTTAAACTCTTCTGTGAAAAAGTTCCATAGCCATAATTAATTTTTAGTTCTTCTTTTACAAAGCTGCTTTAAAAAAAAAAAAAAAAAAAAAAAAAAGAACAAAGATTTTGGCTACCAAAAAGGCATTGAAGAACTATTAAGAGGAGGAGGAGGCTATCTCGTTTTAGAGAAATCAGAGAAAATCCTTGAAAAGTTCAGCTTTTGAAATCCAGCTATTTTCTCCTTGACCTCTTCCAAAGTTTTTAAAAGGTACTTTGTACATATTTTTGCATGTATCTTTTAATCTCAAAAGTGGAAAACGAAACTGAAAAACCACCCAAGTAGTACTTGTGGCTTATTAAAGATATTTTCTTTTATGACACATGATAAATTTAACACCTTTTAAAGTTTGGTTTTGGTTTGTTTTTTTTTTTTTTGGTCTCTCCCTTTATATTCACCACTTAATCTCTAAGTGGTAAAAGAGCTATTTAAACATAAAGGGAAATACTACTAACTTCTATCCACAGACTGAAAAATGTTACATTTGCATAGGGTCTGCAACTTAAACCTAATTGGTCAGATATTGCCTCATACATCAGCCTGAAAGACGAGGTCAGGAGGAGAGTTTTTGCACTGTATGCAGCAGACTTGAAAGCTGGATATTAAAATGGAAAATCAGGCCCAAAAAAAAAAAAAAAAAAGGCAGAATTAGTCTCTCCAAGTGAGTTTAAAAGCAACAAAGATTTCAATTCCCTGTGGTGACTCTGCAAGTGGCCCCCTAGTCTGGATTATTGGTGCAGAGTGGTGGATGTGGATGTGAGTGCTGGGGGTAGAGGCTGGGGAGGAGTAAGAAGTGAATTAATGGACTTCCAGATTACCCGTCAAATGCTTAATGATTAATCATTTTGTCAACAAATTATCCACAATGAAGCCTTGCTTTTACACCAAAGCAGGACCAATTATACCAGTGTAATTGCATCCGGGCAGCCTCCCTTGCCAGAGCACAGTAATAGAACTATTTATCCAATATGGTTTACTCCCAAAAGGGGAAAACTCTTATACAGCATCTTTATACCAGCACATAGCTGTACTCATTCTTAAACTCAAACTATCATCCTTCTGATTAAGCAAAATACATAAGCTACCCTGTAAATGAATTATCCATGTGAGCACAGGCTATTCTGTTTATTCACTCTCTTAAGGCACCTTTCTGGTTGCAGAATAAAAAAAATCTCCTTGGCTTCTTGTTGGATGCCTTCTTCCCTCACTGCTTGTCCATCCTTGAGGTTCTGCAGTGGCAAAGTAACAAGGAGATCCACAATTAGTGAAATAATAAAGCTGAGCATCCTAAAGGTTTCTGTCTTCAGGCTGAGTCTTCAAGTTGAGTCTCTACAGAACTCAGCAACCTGCCTAATCTAATAGTAATAAATCTTGTTTGGGCTTTTGTTTGTTTACTTTATTTGGGCTGTGTGTCTTTTTTTCTTTTTTCTTTTTGTTTTTTTTTTTTTAATGTGGACTTTGATAAGCAGATAGAGCTGTCTTGTAGTACCTAGTATCTCTCTAGGAAGATGGCTTATCCTACCTGGAGGCTTATATACACTGTTTTCCAAAGTTTTCTAACTTTGGTACCTGGAGAGTCATTTCAGACATTTAAACAGCTTTCAGAAATTTTAAATTGTTCAGATTGTTTATGCACTTCACCAGGGCTTATTCCAAGAAGAAGCCATCAAACCACCAACCTCTACTAATTGCTCTTGCCCTGGAGAGGAACCTGGACTGGTTTGAGGGATACAGAACCAAAACTTTCTATGCAACCTCCTAATTCTACCTTTAGCAGCTGACAGTGTAACAAGGGGCAACAGCCCTCACATTGCATCTTGAGAGATTCAGGTTGGATTTTATCTTCAACAAGACAATGTGACACCAAAATGGGTACTCAGAGAGATGTGAAATCTTTCTTCTTGAAACTTTTCATGGCTTAACTAGAAGAAAACGTAGCTGACTTGTTAGTAAGTCTTATTTCCAGGGGGGTTGTTGGCCTGGATGACCTCTAGAGATTTTATCCAACCAGTATTTCTGTATCTATCCATTTTGATAGTCTCAACACAAGTGGAAGACACAGCACCAGCTGATGTAGAGGTCCTCTCCAGAAGTAAGAGAATAGGGACAGAAAGATGTCAGAGATGATTTTTCCTTCATCCTCTGTAGGAGGATGTGTCTGTATGCATCTGTAAACTTAGAAAGCAGTTATATCCTGCTGTGAAAGCTCATTTTTCCTACCAATTAAAAAATAAAAAAAAAAAAAAAAAAAGAGAGAAAAGAGAACAGTGATTCAAGGGAGATAAATCTAGTTCCAAGAAGTTTGGGAGGGGGAAGAAGCTGACCACAGAAAGCTAAATTAAATTAAAACATTGCAGCCAGAAAGCATTTTGTCCAAAGTTTTCAAAATATTTCAAATTATGAATTCAGACTTTAAGGAGATGGACAAATGTCTTCTTGCAGTGGATAAAATGAGATGTCTAGAGACAAAGAAAGCATTCTCAGGTATTTCATGGCAGTGTGTCAGAGCCATGGGCAGAACCAGAACTTGTCTGTTTTGCGTAATGTATCACACCATCAGCTTTAAACTTTAATCAGAGATGCAATGGGGAAGATTCTATAATTTTTATTATGATCCCCAATGTTGAATTATGAAATCATCAGGAAGGAAGTTCTGATTTCTTTAACCAGACAGGTCAAAAGTTGCCAGTCTCCATAAAGTTGCTCCCTTATTTTAAGAGTCTGTGTGAAACTCTGTTTGTGTGGAACCCTGCAGGCTAACTCCGGGGGAATTTGGTTCAGACCTGTCAAAGACCAAGCAATGAGGATGCTGAGGAGTATTTTTATTTTTTCCTGTTGTTTTCCAAGCACAGCATTTAGAGTAAACTAAAGCTGTAATAAATATTCATATAATGTTTCAATCAGTACCAATGTGATCTCAGAAATCTACCAAAAAACCTTATACTTAGAGCAAAATTAGGAACACTACAGTGCTAAATATAGGAACAATTAGTTGATGTCTTAGTTTCATTTCAGCAACACCAGAAATTCATGGGATGAAGACAGCTCAAGAAAATAAAGGAAAGAAAGTAAATTGCAACACTGAAGATGCAAAGTATTGATTAAAAGTCAAGATCAAATAGAAAATAAAGCAAAAAAAAAAACCCAAACCAACAAGCAAGCTCATATGAACCACAAAAAACCCAGACACTTCTTAATCAACAGTGAACTTACTGTTCTTAGTCTTAATGTTGGACAAATCACATCTTTTTTTTTTTTTTTTTTTTTTTTTTTCATTTATTTACTGCCTGAAAAGTTCCTCAAAAAGATTAGTAGCCAAGCCATTTAAGATGCTATTCATATCACAAGATAAGTCTAGATGTGTTTATTGTTAAATTTCTCTAAGAGAGTGTCTGAATTTTTATCTGTAATTCCAGAAGGAAACTATGCTAAAAAGAAAGCTTTCCAGATGTTCTCAAACATGGGAATGTCTTTTTCTGTCAGGACACAGGCTGTCTAGATTTCAGCATCCATCTGCATCATAAATTCATGTTCTTGTTCTCCTTTTTTTTAAGTCTTCTCATTATATCAGAAAGAGACTGCCATAAGAGATGCTTGCAAAGTACCTGAACCCTATCTTCCAAATTATCAGATACCACCATAATCACTCTTGCACTGGGCTCTTCATTACTTTTCATAATAAACTTTTTCCTTATTTATCTAGAAATGCTCTGGGATTCATCTTGCCTCACTGTGACCAACTAAGAGTTCACCTCTGATCTAAACCTACCTTCAAGTCTTGCCCTCTGGTCAACAGAGAAATATTCAGTCCATCTCAGTTTGGAAAAGTTGATTCAGGGAAGTGCTGTGAACCCCCTTCTGGAGATATTTGCTTCATGGTCAACCAAGGGAGACTGACAACTCTTTTAAAAGAGTCAACTTCAAGCACCTAGAAGACAGAAGTTAGGAGAGATCAGTCCCTTGATGGATGAGGATGAAGTAAAAGCTGTCTGCAAACCCCACTGCTAAGTAAGTGAGACATAATAAATATTATTTTACCAGCATAGAAAAGAGGACCTGTAGAGGAGTTCACATGAAAAAAAATCTGTTTTGATAAAAGGTGTGGCCTTTTCCTACCTTTTCAGACACAGAACTTCCTGAGATGACCAAAATTTGCCTAGAAACAGATTTAGGCATGAGGAATTTGGCATATGAACCTTCAGGATACAGGAGCCTGCTCCAGCCCAGGGGAGTACTTTAGAAAGGATTAACATCTTGAACAACTCTGGGATTTTTCCCAGAATATTCTATTTTCCTCCAACTAGAATTTCAGCCTAGGCAGCACCAAGAAAGGCCCCTAAACTTCAGAGTTTGCTTCCCTCCCTTGGCCCTCTCTAGTTTTTCATCTATCAACTTGCAGGCACTGCGTGAAGCTCATCTATGTTTTCAGGTTTTTGCCTGAGGGGCTGGTGATAAGGAACATGTCTAGCTTATCCTAAGAGAGTCTATTTTAAGGCAGACATTAGTCAGCATGTTTGCATTTTGTATTTAAATTATGTAAATGTGTTCAGAGACTTATGGGGGCCTATCTGACAAACCTAAAACTCAGTAAATAAAAAGAAGTGAAGCATGGTGACATGGAAATGGAAAACCCAAATGAAAATTACTTTACACACACAAAAGACAAAAATTGCAAACCCAACAAGTTGGGGCAAGACGAAGGTCACAGGTGGATCCTGGAGAGGATGAAGAAAGAGATTTCTTTTCTCATCTGTTTCCTGGTTTACTCATCCTGGAGCCTAAGGCACCCGGGAGTACAACAACCACAGGGAACATCCTCCCTCAAGGAAGCAGCAAGAGAAGTAAATGCTTTAACTGGTACCAAGGGATTTTCTATGCCTCCCTTCCCAGCAAGGATTTCTAGATATTGTTTTGTCTCCAGATCAGGAAGCCTTGAGGACATATGTCATGGACCACAACACGGGAGATGCAGTGGTAGAAAGGCAGCATGGTTGGGCTGAAGTTTCAGGGGAGCTTGGGGTAGCTCTTCCAGTGTTGGTTTTTGGTCTTATTTCCCTTGCCTGTGGTCAGATATTGACTAATGTGTAATTTCTGTTGTAAATGAAGGAAATGTGATGGTTGGAATGACCCTATTTTCCAAGAGGACTCCTGTAGCTCAAGCTCCTAATGTCTGATAATAATTTTTGCATTTGAGATGATCCAAGAATACTTGAAAGTGATAACTGAGGCTAGAATGAAGGGGTTTGATTATCTCGTCCTCTCATATATTTTAAATAAAATTTTTACAGAATTAAAGCTACGTCTGAAAAGTCTCAGTTGACCAAAATTTCTACCGAGAAATTCTTAAACAAAAAATAGTTGGGGTTTGGCAATTAAAAAAAATTTTTTTTTTTTTTTTTTTTTAAGTCAAGAAGATGTAAACCAAAATCCATTGTTCAGGGACTTTTTTCAATAAGAAAATTCTGAATGAAAAATCTTACAGCAAAAATTATCCCAAGAAAAGCAAACTGAAACCTAACTAGCTTAGCATATTCATTTTGTAATAACAATTTCTTCAGAATTTTACCAAAACCTTTCATATGTCCAACTGCTTGGTATATTGTTGCTATCCATTATTCTGTACTTGTGGGTGTTTATGGATTTCAGTCAGAAATTAAGGAAGAAATAAGCACAAAAGCAAGAAAACTATCCTGTGACTCGTGCCTTAAGACAGAAACATTGAAGAATCCAAAGAAGATCTCATGAAGAAGCCAAGTTTTGTTTTCTAAATTCATTATAGTTGTACTAAATGTATTTGGTCATCCTGAAAAGATGACAGCATTTAAAAATAAATTAATTTATTTAGTGAGATAACGATGGAAAAGAGCCCCACTTCCCAGTTTGTGTCATACAACAATATTTTGCCATCAATAAACATATATTAGAGACCAGACTGAGATATCCTGGTGCCTTTCAATTCTGAAGTTTTTGGTTTATAATCCTGGTGCTTTTCAATTCTGAAGTTTGTGGTTTATAATCAGGAAAGGCCAGACCCCAGTAAGCATATTTTCCCCTTTTTAATATTGCTTTGTCAGTATATTTATTTGCATATATTTGCATAAGAACATCCCAGGCTCTTCTTGCACTAGGCCATTAATTAGATATTCTGTATAGCCAGCAGAACCACTCAACAGCAACTGGATAAATCCCATGTGTAATACTGCACCTAACTTCTCCCTCTCCAAGCAACTCCTATGAACAACAGACAGTGAACAATATTTGTTAAAATATAAAAAAAAAAAAAATTAGAATAAATAAATTAAATTAAAATGTAAAAAAAGAATCATGCTATGAGGTTTGCTTACATTTTATAGTCTTCATCATATTTACTACCTGAATATAAAGGCAAGAGAAGCACAAGAGTGTATTTTATAACCTGCTTGTAAACAAGTAGAAGTTATGGGACTGAAGCTGAGAAAGTTTGGATTTTAGCTCTCAACTTTTAAAACTAGTAGAGTTCTCAGTCCACATCATTGTCATCAATTGGTGAAGTATTTTTGTAGATAATATTCATGCTAATTCACAACACAGGTTCAACATAGGGGCAAGGAATGCATTTTTCTTAGTTACATATGGAATTCTTTGCAAAAAGAGTATATTTCAGGTATACTGTCCCATCATATTAATTTTGACACAAACCAACAGTTAATCAGTTTTCATACTTTAAATTTAAATAATGGATTATTTGTATTATTTAAATATTTGGCCTCAAGTTATTTGTTACAGAACAGATCTGTTGGTTTTGGGGTCAATGAGAAGGCAAGGTTGTGTTTTGAGATGTGCCCTTTCACATCCTTTTTAAAAATGCACCTTAGGAACTGGCAGAAAATGCTTTTATGTTGTGGGGGGTTTTTGGTTAGTTTTTTTTTTTTTACTTTTTTGTTTTGAACTAGGATAAAACCTCCAAATCTCATAAATGCTCGTCTACTAAAACTTTTTAATTAAAAAAGAGATTTGGTTCGTTTAAAATATTAAGCAGTACAAAAGAAAAATTATCACCAAATGTGCCCAAATTTGTGCTTTCAAATGAAGTAATTTTGAGATAAATCTTATGATAACATAGAAATATGTTCCCACAACTTCAATTCTTGTTAAAATTTTATTAAGTGGAAAATAATTAAATTTACTTTCCCTGGCAATATTACTTTTCATTGCCTTAGTTAAGGTTTGCCCATAAAACATCATAAAGTTTGTTATTAGTGTAATTTCTTGTGTAAAATAAGAATTATTCTTATTTACTCCTTAAAATATGGCAGCTGAGGTTTTTATGGCAGCTTGAGTGGAAGAAAAGTATTTTTACCTGAGATTTTTAAAATACTCTAACCAACTCTAATACATTCTTTTCCTCTCTCTGGAAACTCCTCCCCTTAATTTGACACAATTAGTCTGAATTAATTTTAAATTGGGACGGGTGGGGCAGAAGGATCAGCAAGATATTTTTAAGCATGAAATTTTAAAATATCAAAACCTAGGCTAGATATATTGCAATTACAGTGTGTATGAGTAAATTTATGAGATTTTTTCCCTCTTGCTAATATTTCAAATATCACAATGCTTACTTTTCATATTCTCTAAATATCTTTTTTAGCATCTTTGCCTTAAATCCCAGCTAATATAAAAAAGTCAGAGACTAGAAAACAGAGAAGCAAAACAATTTAAGAAATATGTCCTTCAAATCTAACATTTTCAGAGGGAGAAAGGAGAAAAATTGCTCTTTTTCTTACTTTGCCATCATTCTGCTTTCATATTTTTCGAGTCTAAAAATGTTTAGTTCTTTTCATCACAACAGAATATTTTTATTGACTGCTCTTTTTGTTGTGCTGCTTTCCTGTTTCACCCCATGTAAAGAATTTGCTGCTGGTATCTTCCTGCTACAAGCCAAGGAACAACAGGAAGAATGTGTGGGAACAGGAATGTCAGACTATTATATAGACAAGGTTTTCTGCCTGGGGGCAGAAAAAAAAACCAAAAACTTGAAAAAGAAAAAAGCAGAAAAACATGGCATGTCGAAAAATCTTGAGTGGCAAGGAGAAAATGAAGAAATGATTGTTCCTTGTCTCTCCCAACACGAGGGGGCATCAAATGTAATTGTCAGGTAGCGTGGTCAAAAACAAAGCAGAAAGGTATTTATTGACACAGTGGGGCTTTGCAGCTCTTTGCCACAGGATAAGGAAGATGCTAAAAGCATAAATGGGTTCCACACCCACTACAGAGTTTGTGAAAAAAACAAAAAGCAAAACAAACAAACAAACAAAAACAAAAAAAAAACCACCCCCCAAAAAAAAAAAAAAAAAAAAAAAAAAAAAAAAAAGAAGAAGAAAAAATAAGAAGGAAAAGAAAGTCTCAAGGACAAGAATCCAAAGGTGCCACCAGTTTGCTGTAACTGGTTCAGGGCAGGGATATGATCCTTGATTGTTCATGGATGGTTTTCAGCTTTCCCTGATATTAAGGGGGAAAAGCAATGATCCTTTTCCACCCCTGATTTTAGAAAACTGACAGTGGTTTTTGAGTTTCTTTTTGCTTTTGTCTTTGATCTTCAGCAGGAGCTTTGATCTACACTTTTTACCTTTTGATGTCACTGGTGTAAGGAGAGGGGGGAAAAAAGCAGCAAGATATTAAATAAGTACAAATGGGCGTATCTCTTAAAAGGAACTACAGATTGGTTTGAACAACTAAGAATCTAGGTCAGCACACAGAAATGGAGTTGGAAAGAGTGGAAATCGACTCTCTTAAGTTTACCTTTTAATGAGAAATTAGATGTCTGCAGCAAATATTTTTAGTTGAAGTAGTTGCTGATTTATATTGAATGTCTAAAAGAAGCTGAATCACAGACTGATTCTAAAGTGAAATTCGGGATGAGTATTGGGCAAAGTTAAATCCCTTTAAGACAATACAAAGTAGGATCTGCAACCTTGAACTTTTATTCAATATGTACCTTATATTCTGTTTCTACTTTCTCTTTAAGTGTTCATTCTCCTTTAATAAAGGTTGCAAAGAATAACTTTTGACTATCAGAATGAGATGATACAATTTGCTACCACAGTGCTACTGTATAAAATATTCTTCCACCCATAACAAAAAAACCTGTGGAAAGTAAAACACAAAATTTAAATTCTGGGACTGAGAAAAGGAAAAAAATGAACTTGACTGCAAATTTTGGTACAAGTTTGTAATTCAGCTCAGTTGAATCAATAGATTCAACTTGTTTATTGTCTCTTGCAGTAGACAGGAGCTGCAAAAGAGCCTTTTATGATGAGTTTTCATCACGTGGAACATCCTTTTTCAGTGAAAGCTGTCAAACTGAGACTACGTGGCAGGAAGAAGGTACTTTTTTCCCCCTGGAAAAAAATATAACCTCTCCTAAAAAAATTATTTGCCTTATATCCTTCAGTGGTATCAATTCCACCTGTGCTCTTAGGTACTGCATAGACTTCCAAGAAACCTCATATAATCTATGAAAAATAACTAAAAGAAATGAGACTTTTCTTGACAGGTAGAACCTCACTATTCAAAAGCTCATCCACTAGAATAAAAAATGTAGGCTTCTGCAAATAGAAAAATTATCACAACTCCAACATCATTACAATGTTAGGTCCAGGCTTGGCTTTTGGTTAAATCCTCTGCTAGGTTTTGGAGGAAGCCAAATGGTACACTTGGTGACATGACTTGGTTGTACCTTCTGTTTGAGTTAAACCAAAGAGTTGGTAAACACAAATTAATTTCTTTCCAGGTGGCTTCACTTCTGTAATAAAAAACACAATTTGGGACTGCAATGGGTCTGGGACAATCAGGTCCTGGTTGTGCTGTCATGCTGAATGGTCTTGTGGTTTCTTCCCTAAAGCCAATTGCAGCATTCTGGCTATTAAACTCTCTCACTCTCCAAAGCAGGTTAAATCTTTTTTGGAAATTATCACTGCCCACTTAGAAAGCTAATTCCTGAACTCTGCCTACAGATTGGATGGGAGAGAAGTAGTTAGATTAACCCAGAAATACATTGGAGATTTTCTAATAATTTAAGGATGCAGACAATTAAATTTCAGTGCTGACACTACCTGGCAAAACTTTATTTACAGAAGAAGGATTTTTGAGTGTTGGAGTTGTTCAGTATGATTACATTTGGCCTTCAAGAGGGCACAGGGCATGCACAATGCACTAAATTACATGTCCTGGAACTGAAAACTACTGTATTGCTGATCAGGATTTTTGCATAACTTATATGCAGCTGATACAAATAGCCACATTAAATTTCCTACTAAACTCAGCAGGAAAAAAAATAAAGGAGGACAGAAACCACAGCCAGCAAAAGCCTAACGCTGCTATGATTTTTTGTAAAATCCTCCTGAGTGATAAAAGGTTCTTTGCTTTATGGGGCAACTGTTTATAATGCCAACTTGCAGACATATTACAAATTCAGACATTCAGGGGGCTTTTCTAATCCTCAGTTGCAGTTTGTCAGTGCTTCAGGAATATTCCCTTGCTCCAATTGTTCATCCTCAGCAGGAGCTGGATTAGTAACATCAGAGTCTGCAGATGTGTATTGTTTCCCATTAGTCTCAGCTTGAGCCTGGTGTTATGTCCTTTTCATCAGGAACCTCCAACTCTAAGGCAGTGAACCAGGACTAATGATCCCAGCCTTCCTGGGAGACATCAGAGTTTGTGTGTGTAATGTCCAGAGCTTTCAGTTCTGCTGCTCTTAGGCATTTAATGTGCTCCTTAAGCCTCAGACCACTTATCCCCACTGCATAAGCTGCAGCCTTCTCACAATATGTCCAAGAAAATGCACACTTGAATATCATTTTGGCTCCATCTCTTTGAATTTCTTCTACACTTGCAGCTGGAAGGAAACAAGGAGTAGATGGGGAGGGAAAAAAATAATCTATTTGTAAACAATTAAATGTGGATGGCCAACATTTTCAATATTACTGGCAGATTTTCTGCAAATAAGAACTATGTACAAATCATTATTTGGCAGAAATGGGGAAGAAAAATGCCAGCATTCACACAGATGTGTAATATCTGAGAGGATTATTCAGGGAAGTCTACTCAATAGTATCAGATGGAGAAGTGCTTTGTAAAGGTGACTTCTGTCCTTTTTCTCTCTCTGTTTTTTTTTTTTTTTTCTAACCCTGTTGGCCTTTCATAGATATCAAAATCGTGTTTCCATCTCAACTCAGTGAATAAAGAGCTCCCTTTAGAAACAGACTTTTTTGATAGAGCTGGGGATATTTCTGTAATGGAACCAGCAACCTGAACCTTCTGCTCTGGACTTTAATATGAACATACAAGACTTCCCCTGGCTGCCCTTCTTTTATAACTGGCTGCCTAAAAAATATTTTTTTTTATGCTTTGTGATACTAGGTGCATTTTTTAATGAAGGTTTAAAGAGTCCCCTCCAAAGTTCCTCTGAAACCTGCACACCAGAAGTCTGCTTCTTGATTTGCCAGTCTGTTTACAAGGCTTGTAATACAGTGTTAGAGCAGGAGGATTTCACTTTAATTGGCATTGCTCCCAGCTATTTAAGCAATGTGCTGAACTGTCTATCATCAAACCTGGGCAGCCAGAATCCCTTCTTACCATCAACTCAAAGTTATCTAGAGCCACATAGTCTACTTACAGCCTAGATAGTGATGTTTATGTTACATTGGGGCCTTTAGAAATCATTGCCTATAAGTGCCCCAGGTGTGTTTCTTATTCCAAACATTGTGACTCAATACAGACCATCACTAGGAAAAAACAATTGTTTGAATTGTTACCATTATCACTACTGCCATTTATTGTTGTTGTTACCTATATTGAGGTAAGACCTGGAGATTTAACAAGGATCAAGATATTATTTTTAATTGAGTGCTATCAAATTCCCCTGAGAGGAGATTGAGTTCCTACTCTGGAAAAACTGAGATGGAAGAGATTTTAGATATGGACAACTGGATGGGCAGGAAAGTTGCTTGGATGTTGCTACCTACTCAGAGGGCAGTGGTTAATGGGTCATCCTCTGTCTGGAGCCCAGTGACAAGTGGGTAACTCAGGATCTCTCTTTAATCATAGAATCATAGAATCAATCATAGAATTAGCTGGGTTGGAAGGGACCTCAGAGATCATCAAGTCCAACCCTTGATCCACTACCGCTGTGGTTCCCAGCCCATGGCACTGAGTGCCACATCCAGGCTCTTTTTAAATATCTCCAGGGATGGAGAATCCACCCCTTCCCTGGGCAGCCCATTCCAATGTCTGATCACCCTCTCCCTAAAGAAATTCTTTCTAATATCCAACTTAAACCTCCCCTGGCACAACTTGAGACCTCTTGTGCCCTCTTGTCTTGCTGAGAGTTGCCTGGGAAAAGAGCCCAACCCCCCCTGGCTCCAACCTCCTTTCAGGGAGTTGTAGAGAGTGATGAGGTCTCCCCTGAGCCTCCTCTTCTCCAGCCTGAACACCACCAGCTCCCTCAGCCTCTCCTCATAGGATCTGTGCTCGAGTCCCTTCACCAGCCCAGTTGTCCTCCTTTGGACCTGCTCCAGGACCTTGATATTTTTCCTAAACTGAGGTTCGCCCCTTTTAATTGCTTTGTTAATGACTTGAAGGAAGAGAGGGAATGCACTCACAGCAAGTTGCCAGATGACACCAAGCTGATGGGACCAGTTCATACACTTCAAGGCTGAGTTACCAGGGATTTAGACAGCCTGGAGGACTGGGCCAACAGGAACCTGATGGAATTCAACAAGGACAGATGCCACGCACATGGGGAGGAGGAATCATCTGCAGTGATGCAGGCTGGGGACTGACTGCTTGGCAACCACCTCTGTGACCAATGTCCTTGATCAGCAGTCAGGAATGAGCCCTGATAGCAACAAGGGCCAACAGTATCCAGGAGCAGAGCCAGCAGATTGTCAGAAAGGAATATCCCTCCTAATTTACATTTAGATTACTGCATCCACTTTCACGCCCCTAATAGATAAGACTGATCCATTAGAAGAAGGGCAGTAGAGGGCCAGCAAGATGTTCAAGGCCTCCTTGCATGGTGCAAGGAGATGGTGACACCTGAGATTGTTGAAACTAGAGAAATAATTGCCTGTGGAGACCCAAGATCAACCTCTAGTACCTCCTAGTACCTCTACAACATTCAAATAAGTTATCAAGAACATGTAGCCAGGCTCTTCACATTGCTGCATGGTAGGAAGATGAGAAATAATGGGGATAAGCTGAGACCTGATTCCAGCCAGAATAATAAAAGAAAATGTCCCCGTGAAAGTCAGGTATTGAAACAAATGGTCCTGAGGGGTTATGAAGTCTCCATTCTTGGAGGTTTTTCAAAACACAGTTGCACAGAATAATGTGGTCCAATAATGTGGTCCAGAATAATGGTCCTGCTTTGAGCAGCTGCTTGGGCTGGAAACCTCACAAGGTCTCTTAGAAGCTGAATTATGCTATGATCTTGTTATTCTAGCCTAGAAGGGGGAATAGAGATTGACTTGGGATTTGTAGGCCATTGTTCTGATCTAAAAATCAAGGAACTCACTAGAAAAGATTCCTCGTAAATTTTTGTGTGTTTTGGATTACACCGTACAAGAATATGTGGATTCTGTTTTGATCTGGTATCTCAAGGTGATGGCTCTTCAGATGAAAGGAGTCTCTGTTTGCTGTAACCATGCAAAATCATATAGATGATAAGATGAAAAGGTGTTGCCTGTGAAGGGAAAATATTGTTATATTGATAGGTATGCTAAGAAATTACTTTCAAAATTATCACTCCCTCTGTTTCTGGAAGGCATTTGACAGCAAATACATATTCAAATAGTTCTTTTTCACCACTAAAAATAATTAGATTTAACTATTTTTATTTTTTTCTCTAATTACAGAGATATCCTTTCTATTTGGTACACAGGCCCCTGAGTTTTGACACTGAAGCTTTTATCCAGTATCTCAGAAGATGCCATGTTCACCAGGGTGGCAGGCAACTTAGGATCAGGTTTTTCTCTTTGTATAATTCTTACTATCAAACTACAGATTTTAAGGAGGGGATAGAAAAAAGGTTTATTTTTTCCTGACCAGTTTTATTACTTTACCTGAGAATTTCATCACCATCTATGCACTTTCATTAAATTAACCTTCATTGGCAAGAAGTTTTGCATAAAAGAACATAGTTGTTTGTTTTAAAGAAATGATTTGCAGGAGCACAAAATGCTAATTTCCCATTACTGGGAATTTCCCATTACATTTCCAAACTACAGTTTAATCTAATATCCATAGTCATATTTCTTATAAGTTATCACTCAGAGAGTTAGAGCAAGCTACACTCATACAAAAGTGTAATAATTTGGGGTCTGGATAGCATTCTCAGCAAAGAATTGTTATCTTTTCCTTCCCCCAGCAATTAATATTGCTATTTCTGCCAATTGTAATATTGATTACAGAGGTCAACCTTTTCTGTTTCTTCATCTCTGTGAGCTTCACACTCCAGTCCTAGGCATCCTGAATCTGTCCTTCATGACAAACTTCTTGGTCAGCTTTGCCTTGAATAGGACCTCAACAGCAAACATGAGAAATCTTTGCTGCTGGGAAACATCTCTGGTAGTAAACAAACAAACAAAAAAAATGCCTGAACTGTTCTCTCCAATAAGCCAACCAACATGTTCTCTCTACAGCCATTTTATCAAATCCTCTTACTCTCAAAAATACCTTCCTGATATTACAATGCTGACATCCACATCTATTCTACTTTTCAGTAAAGTCAAGTACGAAGTCTTCCACCAGGATCAGGACAATCCAAGGCACAGTCACAGGCTGGGTGAAGAATAGGTTGAGAACAGCCCTGAACAAAGGGACTTGGGGGTGTTGGTTGAACAGAAGCTCAAGATGAGCTGGAAATGTTTGCTTGCATTCTGCAAGACCAGGGAGAACACGGAGTGGGGTTTATGACCTGTTCATCACACCTTGTTTCTGCTGCTCCTTCCTCCTCAGGGAGAAGGATTCCTCACACTCTTCCCCCACACCAACGTGAGATCCCTCCTATGGCAGAGTCCTTCACAAACCCCTCTGACATGAGTCCCTCCCATCAGGGGCAGTTTTTCAGGAACTGCTTCAGCCTGGGATGCCCACAGTCATGATCTGATGAGGGAACAGTCACCAACCTACCCTGCTGAAAAGCCACTTCTGCTCCATTGTTTTCCTCCATGAGCTGCAGGTCCACATCTGCTCCACCCTGCTCCTCCTCACCCACCTTGGTACCTCTGCTCCAGCATTGCTCTCACCTCTGGTATTTCTCTCTCTTCCTCATCCTCACCCATGCCCTGAGGTCTTAATAGCTGCTGATTTCCCCTTCTGGAATATTCTGGTGGCTGAGGTGTATCCATTGTCATTGATGGGCTCAGAGTTGGGGTGGGACTTTATAGACCTGGGGCAGCTCCTCACAGGAGCCACCTCTGGGGCTCCTTCCCTGCCACCAAAACCAGCACCACATCAACCCAGAATATGTGGAAATTGTGAATCTCAACACATCTGAGTGCAGTCTCTGTGAGTTCCTCCCCACTGCCTCCTTCCACTTTGTCTGTGCATGGTCCTTTTCCTCATTAGGAAGAGTTTTTGATGCAGATGCTACAGGCTTTTCTGGGCTATTTGGCATTATGTGAGAAATCATCACTCCTGACCTCATCCAGTGAAGCATCAGTAGTTTAACAGATTGGCAGGGATGGGACAGAGTGCACTGCAACCCTGGAGGATATAAGTGCCTGTTTAGCCAACTTGAAAGCATGTTGACATTCTTTTGACCAATGCCACTATTTATTTTGGTGTAATAGCTCTGTCGCCAGACTAACTGGAGTAGACAGATTTGCTGTGAATTTCCCTTGGTAGTTTAACATAGCCAGAGAGCAAGTTAATTTCCATACCTTTTTCTTTGTACATGAGCTTGTGTAATATCCAGCATCCAGCTGCTTTTCTGTAAGAAGAGGAAATGCCTCTGCAATCTGAAACTTGTCTGCATCTGTAGATTTTCCTAACCTCAGCCTTTATTTTGCTAGAGCCTCAATGACACCTCCAACAACTTTAAACCTTTCTGATCTCTCCCTTCAGGAGATAAATGGCTTGCAATCCTCCCTTTACAAAACTCAAGCACTGATGAAAGGAGTGGATAATGGGAACATGGTGGGGAGTTATTTGTGACAGCAATTATTCCCAATAGTTAAAGAGCACTTGGAGTTTCAATGAGTGAGCCTCTGGTTTCTTACTTGGATGTGTTAATTCAGCACATTGCCTGACAATGTAATGTCATCCATGTTTAGTGCTGATCCTCAAGAAACTGCAAAACAGACTACAACAGAGATCGGTAGCATTCCCTTAATTTTATAAAGAATAATTTTGGTCCCTGTCATCTGGCTAGGCCAGGAACACAATCCAGAAATCACAGGTATTCATTCACTGCTTTTTCCCCCCAAAATCACCTGGATAAATGTATTAATGCTCAGAGGTCTCAAATGAGGGAGAAATGCAATCATCACTTAATTACAACAGCCTCAGCCCAAGTATAACTCTTTGTTTATGCTTCAAATCAAAACTCTTCCATAGAATTCAAACATAGATTTTCCATTAAGAGCACAGAAATAAGTTTGACAGGGGACAATATTTTTTCACCCCCTCCCCCCCATAAAATTGCAGCACATGAAAAAATAATACAGGTGTCCTTCAGCCCTCAATTTGATTTCCAGTGATCATCTTTTTGTTATTGGGTGAGAGTTTTAAGGCACAAATAGCAATTAGGTTTCCAATTCCCATTAGACCTTTGAAAATGAAAAAAAAACAGGTTTCTCTTGGGCTTTTCAAAACCTCACCATTACTTTTAACATTTTTATTGATCTCTTCTGATTTAATGAGGAAGGTTAAGATGACCTGGCCACAACAATCTGCTGTCTTTCATATATTTTGAAAATATAAGCAAACCATAAAAGCCCCAAATTCAATGGTTACTTGTTCTTATATAAGGCTAAAGTAAATTAATAAATAAATCCATCCCATTGAAAAAATCATTAAAAATAGCACAAAATTATCCCTAAGAATAATTACTTCAGTATTATTTACAGTGAATTACTGACAAATGAATAGCTCAAGACTTGTTCCATTGAGGTCAATTCTGCTGTTTGACTCTCCAAAGGACTGGAATAATTCTGATATTTCCTGAATGCTTTCAATGCAATTAAGAAATATTCATGCACGTTCATTTCCAAAGAAAGACAATAACAAAACATATTATCCTGTCCCATGACCTAGAATAATGCAACACTGTGGTGGTTTTGATTTTTCTCTCTTTTTCCCCAAGGAGTTGCCTGGTCTGTCTGCCATCCCCTAGGGCCTTGCCAGGGCATATTTTCCAAGTGACTTCTAAAAACAAATTCTGTCTTCTTTCCTGCAATCTATTTTAAGTAATACTATTGATTCAAGGTATGGCCCCAAAGACTGTTGCACTGCTCACCTTCTCCCAGGTGCTGTGGTTTTACTCCTGACTTTCCTCTTTTAATTATCATCTGCAGCAGGTTATCACTTGGCCCAGTTTGTGGAGGATTCTCTGAAAACAGACTATGACTTCCTTAGGAATGGCCATCCATCTGTGTTTAGCAGCCTCAAGGAGAAAGGCTGTGGCACCACCAAACAAGGATTTGATACACCTGTAATGCTACCAGAGTGGAGAAGCAAAACATGGGATTTAAAACATCAGTCACTCTGTTAACATGGAATACTTCTTGACAGACCTACCTGTGACAATTTATTTCTCACCACATATGATGCAGATAGGCACAATATGCTTGTCTGTAGCTGCACAATACCTTGGATCTCTCACATGGCATAAAAGTGAGTGTGAACTTCTCCCAGGTGCCCAAATATTTACCATTTTGACTCATAATGACTACACCCAGTGTAACCCCAAGGGAATTTTGTCACCCATCTTCTCCATGGTAAGATTTGAACACGCTTGCTAAAAAAAGCACACTTTCCTAGTAAAGAAAAAGTGATGATACACTGAAATTTCAGTGTAGGCTGAAATATCCACCCTAATAGGACCCTTTTAAACATCTGCATAAAACTTATTTTCTAGTTGGCTTATCAGTAGAGATCCCAACTGCAATGTCCTTCTGCTCACATGAACACAAATTCTTGTGGGCTCAGTATGGAGGCTTTTGTTTCTGTTCCACCATAATGAAGAGGAAATCATAGAATCATAGAATCGTCTGGGTTGGAAAGGACCTCAGAGATCATCAAGTCCAACCCTTGATCCACTCCCGCTGCAGTTCCTAGCCCATGGCACTGAGTGCCACATCCAGGCTCTTTTGAAATATCTACAGGGACTCAGAATCCACTACTTCCCTGGGCAGCCCATTCCAATGTCTGATCACCCTCTCCGTAAAGAAATTCTTTCTAATGTCCAACCTAAACCTCCCCTGGCACAACTTGAGACCTCTTGTGCCCTCTTGTCTTGCTGAGAGTTGCCTGGGAAAAGAGACCAACCCTCCCCTGGCTCCAACCTCCTTTCAGGGAGTTGTAGAGAGTGATGAGGTCTCCCCTGAGCCTCCTTTTCTCCAGGCTGAACACCCCCAGCTCCCTCAGCCTCTCCTCATAGGATCTGTGCTGGATCCCTTCCCAGCCTCCTTGCTCTTCTCTGGACCTGCTCCAGCACCTCAATCTCCTTCCTGAGCTGAGGGGCCCAGAACTGGACACAGGACTCAAGCTGTGGCCTCACCAGGGCTGAGCACAGGGGCAGAATCCCTTCCCTAGACCTGCTGGCCACGCTGTTCCTGACACAGCCCAGGATGCCCTTGGCCTTCTTGGCCACCTGGGCACACTGCTGGCTCATATTCAGCTTCCTGGCAATCCAGACTCCCAGGTCCCTTTCTGCCTGGCTGCTCTCAGCCACTCTGTGCCCAGCCTGGAGCTCCCCATGGGGTTGTTGTGGCCAAAGTGCAGGACCCGGCACTTGGCCTTGTTGAACCTCATCCCGTTGGAATCAGCCCAACTCTCCAGTCTGTCCAGATCCCTCTGCAGAGCCCTCCTGCCTTCCAGCTGATCCACACTTCCCCCCAGCTTAGTGTCATCTGCAAATTTGCTGATGATGGACTCAATCCCCTCATCTAAATCATCTATAAAGATATTAAAATGTACTCATGAATGTTTTTTCTAGAAGTGGATGTGCCTTAGACAAAAGTGACCAGTGTTGGATGTGAGCAATTGTGAGTACAAGGAGCACAGACCAAGGAACCATTTAACACAAGAGAAATAAAAGAAGGCTCTCCTTGAGTTTGTTCTTCAGCTTTCCTAATGTCACACCAACAGATCATGGTGAATCTGGATCTTTGGCATCTCCCTCAGCCTTTCTGAGACTGATAGACTCCACACCTAACATCCAAATTTTGTCTTGTGTCTCCATTTGCCTCTCAGACACAGACTGTATTTGGGGCACAACGAAACATAAACTCACATGGGTTTATCCCATATTTTAGATTTTTCCCTGGAATTTTTTTCATGTCAGAAAATTGCAGTGCATCTTGACACTTCCCTCAAAAGAAATGATCTGTCATTTAGACACGCAATGGCACAGCCCCAGAGGAAAGCAGAGAATAACAGACTCATTTGCATACTGATTCATGGTCTTCTGTAAAGTTCAGCCATTCCCCAGGATTTGCAGTTCAAAACAGGGTGAGATATTTGTAAATGTTTGATCTTTTCAATCAAATGAGTTGGAGAAGTCTTTTTTGTTCTGGTTATATACATATTCTGTGTAGTTTGTACACAAGCACTCGCTGATTACAACAAATTTGGGATGCTACAGTTAACTTTATGGGACAGGACAGACTTTTTGGGCAAGATTCATTTCACTTAATATTTGTCAACTAAAAAGTAAAGCCTTATATTTGAGTAGAGGTGATTCTGTCACCCCAGGGCTTTCTTGACCATTAGTTAAAGGAAAAAAAAGAAGAAAAAGAGGCTCTTCTAGAAGACAACTCATCTGATATGTCTCAAACATCTTCTGCAGGATAAGCATATCCTAGGAGTGCCATTTTCTCACTGATGATTGCAGAGACCTTGATGCCATGGGTGGCTGTGTCTGTATGACAACTTCTGCCTCAGTGTCAATAGCAGTCCTGGATCATGACTGAACAACCTGGTGTTTTTTAGTAATGACACTAAAGGAGCTCTTAACAAGTGGGATCCATCTTCCTAACTTCACTTGTTGAAAACTGAGCACTTTGGGTCCCTTGTTTTAATAGGGAAAATAATTTTCAGGAACTCAATCCATGTAACCTCATATTCAGCCTTGGGAGATTTTTCCCCTGTTTTTCTCCACTGATAACAGAAGGGACAGAGATGTCAGTGCTGGACACCAAGCCTATCAGCAAGCTGCCAACAGGCAGGACTCAGGATATTTTGCCTCAGACAACCCCATCCTACAACACCAATCTAAAAGCAGGAGGGATTAACCCATCATTGGAGATGTCTGTTCTCCTCCTGCACCATGGAGGCAAGTTTCAGTAGCCTCTTCAGCTATAATTTATTATATAAACAAGGAGATGGCACAGGCTTCGTGTCTGACCATCTGCACCATCAGGTTAGCAGCACAGCCAGGGCACAGGCTCAGGGTTATCACGGAGCAGGAACCATTCCCAAAAGGCAGGCTGGAGGCAGCTGACCTATCTGGGAGGCTCAGAGTTTGAGTGCACTCAAGGATGTGAGCCTGCAGGAGCCAAGAGAGCAGTTCCAAGCCCACTTCATCTGCTGGTGTAACTATAACCTTGGAGACCACCAGGTCAGAGGACCTGAAGACACCCACTCTATTATTCATTGTGCAAACCTAAAGGAAGGGCTGCCCCTGGCATGAAGAAAAACACAACCCTGAATCACAGGAAAGGTAGAAAAGCACTGCCTCTAAATTTATGCAGGCTCCTCAGTGCTTTGGTGAGCAGGAAAGAGGGAGGGAGGAAGATGGGGCATGAAGCCAGCTGTGTATCAGAACACTGCTGGGGCTTCTCCTCCTCCTCACTGCCCACCCCTGAGTGCAGCATCAGTGGTACAAGGACTCCTTCCCCACCAGGCACATAGGATGAGGTATTCAGATTGGTGTCTATACTCAGCAGTGAGAAAAAAAAAAAAAAAAATTGTTTTTGAGCAATTACACTACCTAGAAGTTTTAAGAAGCCAGGCTAGGACTTGATGAAGAAGGAAAGTTATGTTGAGTGTAGAAATGTTATGTTTTGAAAACATTTGGCTGGCAAATTTTCAGGTTTCATTTTCTCTTTTCCTTTCTTGCCCTTTTTCCTTTTCTGCAGCTCAAAAAGGAAGCCTGAGGAAGGAAAAAAAAAATAAAAATAAAAGAGGACTGGGATATGAAGCCTGAAAGAGCAATTTAAAATATAAAAAGCACGTTTGCTTTTTTGAGAAGAGCAAGAGAGATGTTCCCTAAGAGCAGGGAATTGGCTTATGAAATTGTGGTATTACAAAAAATAAGAAGGTTTGACTTTTTTTTTTTTTTTTTCCCAGCCTCATTATTCACTTGTTAAACACAAGCAGCCTGACTGGTGAGATGTAAGGCAGAGATCAGAGATGGAGACAAGGTTTGCACCCTAAGGTTTATAATCAGAGTAAAAGTTGTTTTCAGCATGATCCATAAATATTAACTGGTTATTATCAGCCAAGTAAAATGAAGAAGTGTAGATCAGAGACATATTTACTCAAAACCATGGAGTGAGCCACTATCAGACCCCTTTTCTGCAAAGAGCTCAGGCACATAGTTAAATTCTTGTCATCCACTGAGACATAAATATAATTTTTATTATACATACATGCATTTGCTCTTCTTGGATGGGCCAGCTCTTGAACTCAAATCTAACACTTGTAGGTATCAGGTTTATGCTCTAAATGTACATACAAATTGCTGACATCCTGCTGTCCTTTTCCCAGATTTTAGATTAGCAAAGGATTAAGAAAAAAGAAAGTAGGGGGGAGAAGGTTTGTGTTTAGTGTGAGGACAGATCTAGGTGCTTGGGCATCACATAGAGTTCAGTTTGGAACTCCCAGGCTCTGTTTCTGCAATGAGTCTGACCATATTTTTCCCAGCAAGGATATTTCCTTAGTCTTGGGACAGTGCCTGGAAGAGTCTATTCTAATCACTTCTTCCCACTCACACTGAGAAAACAAGTGATTTATAATTAAAATGTAGTCCTTTCTAACTTAGGACAAGAAAATGAGAGATAACCAGAGAAAAAGCAACCTTAAAATTTCCTGTAGAAAAAAATCTAAACTTTGATCTCCATCCAGTCACTGTGCAATTGGTCCTGATTGATCAAATACTGCAACAATATTTGCAATTTAAAAACTTAGTTACAGTTCCTTAGCTCCATACTTGGCAATAGTAAGGTAATTAGTCTCTACCCCTTTGAAAGCAAGATAAATTTACTGGGGTTGTTCCTGATAATCTGCATTTTTATGCAAATATTTCAAGGTGGATAAAATTCAGACTCAGGACAGCTCCCATCACCTTCTTACAATTGCTTTTGATGATTCTTTTACAACCTGAGTTAAAATAATTCCTTTCTTCTCATGGTACTAAATATTCAGGTATGCTTTGCAGTATTTTATGGCCATCCTGCCTCTCTTAAAACCCCAAATCTAGACCCACCCCTTGCAAAACCAAACCAAAGCAAACCACCCAAATAATAATAATAACAATGATAACAATCATCATCATCACCCTCATCATTACCCAGTCCTGAGCTAGCAAAAAGACAAAACCTCCCCTCATATGGTTAGCTTGGCCAACATATGCAAGTAATTCTCAGAGAGATTTTCTGGAAAACCAGTGACAAGATAGGTACTGTGGGCTAGCCCGGGGCACTCAGCAGTGGCAGAACGCTTCACACAGCCTCATGTGTAAAGTTTCTGAAGTGACACAAAGCTTAATGGAAGTGAACCCTGATGGCTGTGGCCAACCGACTGTAAGTGACATCCTGGGTGTCTTGCCACGATGCATCCATATCCTCCTTCTCCTCCTGGCTCTCCCTGTTGCAGGTATAATGTCTCCAGTGGGAAGGTTTGATGCTCAAACCCTGTCGTCCTCTTTGCCAAGTGATTTGCCAGCCACCAACTCCTGTGGCATCAGCTCCGAGGGCACAGGATGGGAGAGCACCCATGGATTTGCTTTTGGGAGGAAGGAAAGAAGCAAAGGGTAGCCTGAGGTTGTGTCTGAAAGCATCATCTGCTCACTTGGAAACTATTAAAGCCAGAGAAGGCTTTCTGGGGAAGGAAATGCCTGCATCAAGTGGTAGGAGCATTCAGTGAGCCCCACTCAAAACCAAGTGTTTAGATTTTCTGTTTAGATTTAAGTTTAACTTTAATTAAAGTTAATTAAATTAACTTAAATAACTTAAATTTAACTTTGGGAGTTAACTTGAGCCCTCTCACTGCATCAATAAGCAGATTTGTGCTTAGTGTTCTAGTATTCTTGACTCCCTTTTAAGGCAGAGAGCTCAGCCCATTTGTATATAGCAAAGTATGGATCTCTCTAAAATGCTAATGCCCTGTTTGATATTGATCATTTCTCCTCAGAGGGTATTAAAGCACTTTTCAAACACTGGGAATGAGAGTAGGTATGTAAAAGAAATCTAATTTTATTAAGTCTTGAACAAATATAATGTGAAAGCAAACCCCTGTCCTCAAAACTGCACAAGCTACTTGAATAGAGTAGACAAAATTTACAGGGAAAAGAAATGCAGAGGGTTAACAAAGGCTCTAATTGTGTAGGTTTCTTAGTTATTTTTAAATGCTGAAGTTTGACAACATTGGTAACCATGTGAGCTGCCTTAAAGTTGAGTGCAGGCTACAACTCTGTGAAACTTGCTATTGGGAGTGTAAACTGTGAAGGATTTTCTCCCTTCAGTCATGTGTTTGAGTGTAAATCTGGCTTCACTCAGTAGCAATGAGTTACAGATTTCTAGCCTTATTCAGAGCAGTCTGCACTTTGGTCTGAGGAGCAGAGAATAATTAACAACACGAATTATACTCCTTCAAGTCACTTTAGTCCTGCTTTTAATACATTGCTTCCTTGACTTTTTTTTTTCACTTTTTTTTTTTTTTTTTTTTTTTTTTTTCAGAGACTGCAAGCAGAAGTAATATTGCTCTACATGTTTGGGTTTGTTTTGGAAAAAAATATGAAAGTTGTGAAGATGAAAATACCCCGAGCTGACTGAAATGATCAATGGTCTATTACATGAACAAAACATTCAAGCAATAAATTCTTAATGACCTTAGGCAAAACTTAAGAAAAAGTAAGATTGTGTCCCTCCTGTAAACAGTGTTATTAGTTATGAAATTACAGATGGAAATTACCTCTGTAGTACAACTATTTGGGGAGAAAAAGCTATAGGGAAGTGTGGACATAATAATAGAGCTCTGCATAAACAATTTGTGCCTTGAGTACTGAAGTTCTTAGGGCCCCTACCACCCATTTGAATATCCATGGATATTAGTAAAATAATCCTGATTAGGCAAGAAGCAGTAAACAAGGATTCTTCAGTAAAATCAGCAGTGTCTTAGTAAATGATGTTCTTCTGGCATGCACCCTTTCTTTCCACACGTAAGAATGTGTTGTCACTTCCAGTCATTTGTGATACTTCCAGGATTTTCAACCCATATCAGAATAATGTTTTTGGCTGGCTGAGAAATAAGGTTTTGAAGGAGAACCTGGCAGCTGGAGGGCAACTGCTATTAGCTGCTATTTGGGGTTATGGAAATACTTTCAAGTCTTCAATGAAAAGCAGAGAGAGTCCTATTCTTGTTTGTATTCCTATTGAATTCAGAATTTTATTGCTTCCTTTGTGAAAGAGATCAGTCTAATGGCTCAGGAGTCACCATGCATCTGATAGATTCATTCTGCTTTTTGTAGGGGTAAAAGAGAAAGGAAGAATATCTACTGTTTATGTGGACTTCCTTGCAGTTTTCTGTTTCTGCAAAAATCCAAAATAATGGTGGCAAAAGTTAGGGAAAAATTATAAATTGTACATCAACCCATCACCATTTCTTATTTATGATTAGAGGTAACTGCTAGCTTGCACCATATCATTGTCTTTAGTTGAAAAATATGTTGTCTGCCAGACAAACATCTTTAAATGGAATTTCTCATGCCGTTTAACTGTGCAGGATTTTGGATATCTTAGGCATCAATGGGTTTCATTCCTGTAAGTAGTAGAAAATCACCATTTTTTTCTTTCCCAGGAAGGATGCTGAATAGCAAACATGAAAATAGTGAGCAACTGTGTGAGCAAAACAATTTGTACTCAAAAAAGCTTTGGAGATGCAGCCTGAGTGTTTTACCTAAGGCACATAAAGAATTGGTGGCACAGATTGAAATTCAGCCTGAGTCTGCTGAGTCCCATTCAAGTGCCCAAATACCAAGACCACCTTTTCTTAACTAATATTTAATTTGTCACCTGAGACTTCAAGTGTTTGAGGTGACAGAAGCTGACCCCAAAAAAACAAGTTTTATATGAAAATATTTTTCTAGTCTAAACAGTTATGCTAAATGAACCATTAAAAATTAAGCATTGAAATGAACTGACCTGAACACCAAACTAAAACATGCCTGAGGCATCAAACAGGTTTCTGTTTTTTTCTTTTTATTTATGATGGGTGGTGTGACAAAAGAATTCACTAAATTCTGAATACTAAATAAATTAGTCATAGCTCAAGTGCCACTTCAATAATTTTTCCAGGGAGCAACCACCATAGCAATTTTCCTCATTTTTGCTCCTGTAGATCACCTGTTCTGTAAAATGTCTCAAAATTAGAGAAAATGGGAAGGCAATGAAATGTAGAGTCTGAATGCCAAATCCACCAGCTACTCAGTCATTTAAGATACAAGTGGGTTAAAAGCTGGGCAAAAATGTTTAGAATTATACCCAGTATCTCCATGTAAATGCTACTGAATGGCAGATGTGCCTCCGTCCAGGAGCTGCCCAAGTGTGTCTGTGGCCACATGGAGGATGAGAGACCTGAAACACATGAACACAGTCAGATTGTGACTGTAGGATTTAGGAGCAGATAAAAACACAGATATTATTTCCTGCTAGAGACAGAGCCTTACAGTTTTATCTGCCAAACAATGGTCCTAATCCCAACACACGTTATCTTTATGTGGCATAGTAGATTCCACTGTATGTTATGTAGTTCTTTGCAATTTGGCTTGATTTTATTTCTGAGATAAAAATATTACCAGCTAGGAGGTACTTTTGTCTGTGTCAGGTTTCCCATTTTTTTCACTTTGAAGCCAAACAAAAACCAATTAAAAAGATATTCAGAAGAAGTGTTCAAGTTTGTCTGCGTACCCTAAATCTCTTCTGCTGGTGATGATTTCAGTAGAGGCACCAGGGTGAGTCTGTGAGTTAGGAGGTGCTGCAGGGCAAGAAGAACAGGTGGCAAGCTGGAGAAATCATAGACAGAAAACTGGAACATCAGAGGAGAAAGAAGAAAGTGGAAACTGAAGAAAATAATGATCAAGATGGGAGCAGGCTCTCCCTTTGGGATACAGAATTTTTCTCACTGGTTATAGCTGAAGAAGTGATTAAGTACAGATGCTGAAGAATTTTAATTCATTTTAAAGCCCACATTTATCCCTTTATGTCTTTTCTAGGTACTCCAGACCTGGATCTGTTGTAAAGCCATGTAGGATCTGCTAACTGATGGGGAGGCAGCTATCAGCCATCCTTCTACTTTGTGGGTATCTCTGACCCTGGACTTCCTCATCAATTCACAGAAAAGAGGTGTGGCTGAAAGCAAATAATGTGCCTAAAATTTATAGCCTGGCCTGGCTAAGCAAGGATGCTAACTGGTGGATATGAAGTTTTGAAGCTCCTGATATTCCTGTTGCACATTTTAGAAAATTACCTATTTTTCTCAACTGTCATCTCCCTGCTTTAGTCTTTTTTTTTTTTTTTCCAACATAAAAGAAAAAGCAATTATCTCACACAGCTTTAAAACAAAAAGTCATCTCCAGCAGGTGTCGATATGAAGGTGAAAACTTCCCACCATGGCATCACACCTTAAGGCTTCAGAATTAAAGCTGAGGGTTTTCTTATCTAACTACTGCTGTGGAGGGAGCTTTAAAATGCTGTATCCTCACCTTTTATTTAATTACTTTTAAGCTTGCAGCAAAAGAAAGTGACTCATCACAAGAACTTGTCTGCTGTAGACTTGTGAGTCACTCAGAGCCCTGGTACAGACTTCTTTCTGGTTTGTTTATCAGTAGGGAATTGTTTTAAGGGTTTAAAATATAGAAGGGCCATGGTCTTTTTTACTCTGTGTGTGTGTGTGGTGTGGGGAGGATGAAAAAAAGAGGGTTGCTCCATGAGGATCTCCTTGGTGGGGAAAAAATCTAGTGGAGAGGAGAATTCTATCTGGCTTTAAAAAGTTTATGATAATTTTCAGGCTTTGGTAGAATCTGACAATACAGTTTCTTGTTTCCTCTCATTGCAGAAGATTATACTTGTTCCTTTATCTCTTTTCTTCCACAACCCAGGCAAAATAGACCTATTTTCCAGCACCTTCCTTAATTGTAATGCCTTTTTTTTTAATAAGGCAGTTTGCATGGTGGTGTTGAAGATATTTAAAGATAATCATAAGCCATCTGGACATGGTCCTGTGCAACTGGCTCTAGGTGTTTCTTCTTGAGCAGGAGTTGGACCAGTTGATCTCCAGAGGTTCCTGATAATCTCAACCATTCTTTTGTTCTGGGTCATTCTGATTCCCAGCTTCCTATTGCAGTATTCATCTGAAATCTTCCCTTTTCCACCTGTGTTTCCACTGGTGTTGTAGAAGGGTTTTTCTGGAGAAAGTGGGATGTGCTCTGGCATAGAACAGGTTAGAAAGGATCCCACCTTGCCAGGGCTCACCCTACTGTGGGTTGAACACATTTTGCTTAGGAAATTGTGCCACAAGCTCATGCAGAAACATCCTTGGAGAGGGATGTTTGGTGGCCTTCAATTTGTTCCACCCAGGGAGGCCAAATGGCCTCAAAGAGATGAGCAATGTTTAAGATCTCCTTCCCAAAGCTGTGAATGCTCAAGCTCATGCCAGGAACCTCCCACCAAACACACTAAATCTTCTGACAGAGAATTTTCAAATCTTGGCAACCTTCCGTAGAGGGAAGTAATCTTTAAGTATCCTCAGAACTGCCTTTGGGCAAATCCTCTTTTCATAGTCAAAATAATAATAATTAATGAAATTCCACAGTATTCAGAAGAAAAGCCAAAGCTTTTAGAAAATCTCCAGGCTGCCATTTCCAATTAGAAATTGCCACATCCAGTAAGATCACCCTGGCTAAGCAGAAAGCTGATCTGTACAGTCAAGGGAGGATGCATCTAAAGTTGAGATAATATCAGCACCTCTCCCCTAAGATACAAACTAAACGGCATCATTTTATTGGATTAACATATTAAAATAAAGCTAACATCCCTGCCACTTCGTGAGAAATAGTGCCATGGAGCTCAATGTTTGTTTATTGAGTTCATCTTAATGTTTGGAGGTGAATTACTAACACTTTCCAGTGAGTAGACACCTGATTTCTCAATTTAATTGCCTGAGTACAATTGTCAGCCTAAAATAAATATTTATTTGAAAATAGAGAAAAAAAACCTCCAAAAACACACACAAAAAACCCATGTGAAACATAGGAAAGCAAAGTGTGAAGTAGGTTCTTATTTTAATAATATGCTATTTAGATGTTTCAGAAGCACATCCCTCTTCTGCTCTCTAATTCCCAATCTATAATATGATTTCCCAGAGTCAGATGAGTTCATCCTTTCAGGATTTCCCTAATAAAAACTCAGTTTTTTTAAAATGTGTATTTGTGGAACACATATTGGAGAAGACTTCTGTAATTTTGTAAATTCAAAGGCACTGTAAATTTGATCAATGTGATGTTTTTGGAGAACTGCATAAAATATCTTAACTATCAAGTTTTGAAATTACTTGACTGATTCTTCTGATATGAAAAATTAAAAAAAAATAGTTAGTATATATAAAGTATATCTGAATGAACATAGTTTGCTTTTTGGACAAAATGGAAGTATGTCCAAGGAAAGAAAAAAACCAGTTTGTAGAACTCAAATGTTTAAGCTGAAATCTAAACTACTGCTATGAAACTTTTAGAATTTGTGAACCTTTGCTTTTCTGCTCTGTTTTTGCTGTAATCTCAAAATTATAACTCATGTAAACTGTAAAATATCTTCTTGCCAGTCCATCTCTATTTTTTTGCCAAAAAGTGTACACCATACACCCCTGTGTGACCTGCCCTGGGTGATCCTGCTTTGGCAGGGGGGTTAGACTGGATGATCCCTAGAGGATCCTTCCAACCCCTGACATTCTATGATTCTATGATCTTTTCCAGTGAATGTGTCCACAATGACTAAACATGCATTTTTGTCAAGATGAAGTTAGGAATCAGTGCTTAAATTTCAGTACTAAAAACTGGAAAGCAAAGGGATTGGAGTTTACAGCTGAAGGGAAGGTGATAAGAAAGAAAAAAAAAAGTGATATTGAACTTTTCATGATTTTCAGTGACAGTTATTCCAGAGCTCAGTCTGTTAATGATTTCATCACCATATTCTGCACATTTTCCTGTATTTCTTATACTGTGTGAAAAAAATTATTAATATTTTTATTTATTATTTTTAATTTTAATGTAAAATTTAAGTTTTTCTCAAAATGTGTTGTGGACATAAATGCCCACTGTCCTTCAATTCTCTTTGCAGCACGTTGGAACAGCTGCTGGGTAATTCAGAGGTCCTGGTTTGAGGCAGGATAAAACTAATTTCTTTAAGTAATTTTAATTTTTAGTTAAATCTCTTCTAAGTAACAGCACTTTCTGAAATTAACAGCAGGTTTTTAGTCAGTATCTGCTTCTAGGATTGACATTGCTCAGTGCTTATAGCTATAGCTGGAGAATGGTGTGCAGAAAGGCTCTTGGTTGTATCTCTCCCTATAGAAACCTATAGAAACTTCGGGGTCACTGCTTGGTACTGCCAAAGATCTTAAGGAATCAGACCTGCAACCTTCCTCTGGGGAGGAGCAGACCAGAAAGTTGACCAAAATTGATTGAATAAAGAGTTTCATCCCATACAAGTCATACTTGCTATAAAGCTGAGAGATCACAAGGGCCAAGCTCTCTTCATCCACGGGCAGCATCCTGGGATGACTCTGTCCTTCTGCCCTTGATCCCAATCCAGGTGTTCCTGAATCTGGTCATTCCTGCATCCAGCTCCAATCTGTTTCTAACTCCAAGAGCCCAGTCTGGGACTTTCCCAGGGCTGACGATGAAGCCTCAGTGCTGACGTGAGCATTCCTGGGGGGAACTCGATTTTGCTTTTCTATATATATATTTTTTTTTCCTTTTTTCATCATTACTATTTCATTAAAGCTCATTTCCAACCCATAGGCCTCTCTCCCTTATTCTCTTTCTTGTTCAGGCCTCTGCATTAGTCTTGTAACCCAAAAAATGAGCATTTCCCATCGTGGGGGGGAGCAAAAATTGTCTCACATGCAAGTAACTGCAGCCACTTTTCTACTGTGTCAAAGAAATTGTCCTAGAAAGACCACTGTGTGTAGTCATCTGGGATTTGTCTTTAATCAATGCACAGAGATAGGTATTTCCTGATGATAAATTATTTTGACATTGTCAGGGTGGACTGAATTGCCCTCTGCAAGGTAGTCACTTAAGTTGGACTCTAGAGGGAATTTACCCAATTGCTTTTAGATGTCAAAACTCTGCCAAGACAAATCCTACCCCACCCAACATGAAATGATGCCCCCTAACAAACTATTTTGCTATAAGCAAATCCAGGCTCTGAACATGCTTTCTCTTTTCTAAAAAAGTAAAAGTGGGCAGGTTCTTCTTTTAGAAAAGAAATGGATTTGTGTACAGATGAAAATCAAAGAGAGGGAAATGGTTGTTGGCAATTCTGCCCTTTTGTCTGTTTTCTATTCAGTGGAAAACCAAAGAAATAACATTCCACTATACCTCTGTACTCCCGTTATTACTGTTTTTTTCTGATATACAGGAAAACAGGGATAATGCATTTCACAAACACTTTTAAAAACAGTGGAGGGTCCCTATCAATTATAATGTGGAAATTAAACATGTCCTTGTGTCCCAAAGTTAAAATACATCACCCTCAGCCTTGTAGAAATTTGCCTGTAGAAGGATGATTTATAAATCATTCAGTAACAGATGATGTTACAACTAAAGCAGTGGGAGTTTTGAAATATCTACATCAGATTAGGCTTGTGTTTATTTCAAAAAAAGCTCTGATCTACTTTGGATATTTGGCAGGCACAACATGAGCCCAACATGAACTACTGCAAATCAAAGCCTTTTTTGAAAATCAAACTTGGAATGCTTCCAATCTCAATTAAAAAGCATTTGACGACTTTTGGACTTCGTTTTTTAAATATTTTTGGTATTCTCATTTACTCTGTCCAGACCTACCCTTAACAAAAATCCCATTAGGAATTAATGAAGTAAATATTTTCAGGTTTCCTTTATTTATGGCTCTTTTTGAACGTGTTTTTCACTGCAGTATTTTTTTAATGAAAAAATTAAGGGAAAAAGTATCCACAGCCTGTCACCTGAGTTAGTCAAGACTAACATTTCACATACATTGAATAGTTTGTCTCAGATCTAAATGAAAACAGGAAAGGCAGAAATCAGACAAGCTTATGGCAAGTGCACTAGCAATAACTTTGTGTAACATGGAAGAAGTGGTCTGTATTGTCAGAGCTCTTCAGCACCCTAGACAAGGTGAATATTCTGTGTAATGGAAGGGAAAAGTTACTTTTAGGCTCTGATTTGTTGTGGTCCAAGTGTTGTTTTAGGGAGCAAGTGAACAAGTGAATTTGTCTGAGCTGACCCTGAGACTGGCTGAGAAGCTCAGGAGGAGACATTTGTGTCATATACATGTCTGATTAATAAGATTAATCATGTGTTGATCTGTGGAGTTATATTATTCAGTAACATTTCAGTGGAAACTTATATGCTAAGGTTGTACAGTGAAACAGGCCACAACTCTTAATTAAAACTTATTTTGCACCTCCATGGGTGTCTACATGGGATTTCCACATCCTTCAGACATAACTGATCTTTGAGTCCTAAACTGGGAGATGCCAGTGTTACTACTACAGAGTTGATCCAAGCCTCTTCCCACATACATTCCCACAGGGTGCTGAGCCAACTCATTTAAACCATATTTTTACGTAGAAAGGTTGGACAAGATGATCCTTGAAGTCCCTTCCAACCTGAGATTCTGACTGTGTGATTGAGTTATTCTATGATTCACGTTTACCAGGATGCAGAAGACTGCAAACTGCTTGCAATGAGCACTGAGCTAATGAACAGAGTGGTTCTCTGGTCAGGAAGGCAGTGGTAGTCTCATTTTTGTAAGAAAGAACCTGATCCCCACTGGTGTCCCCTCCCTGATCTAATTCCATTGCCTACACACTCACTAACTCTGATACAGTCGACATCATCCAGGCATCTTATAGCTGGGTTTTTACACATGCTTTTAAGCTTCATCTGCTTTTGGATGGGTTGTCTGCCCAGGATCATCTACACGATGTTCCTGCTTGAACATGATTTCTTGATGCAATGCAGCATGGACAAAAAAACCTCACAATCTGAGTAAACGTCCTCCAGACTAGAAACGAGATGCAGCGATGGACTCGAGCTCTCCAAGTGTTGTGGTTCATACATAAAGTGCTGCAATGAACATCAACATTTCCATAATCATCATTTGATGGGTGAAAAGCCTCAACCAGTCTTCAATTAGTTTGCATTAACACAGAGTTGCAGTGAACTGGGCAGGCACAGATGCTGCCCTAGAGAGCAAACAGGCACATCTTGCAATGAGAACTAGAGAGAAAACTTCATGATTATCTCACATCTTTTCAACTTCATTAAGGAGGCTGAACTTTAATTCCCTAAGAAAAACCTAAAATAATTTGCCAGGAATAAAGCTCTGTGGTTTTGGTTTCTGCAGTGCAATGGAAGTGAGGAGCAGAACAGTCACTGCTCCAGCAGCACCAGCACCCAGGTTCCTGCTTTTGTCGGGTGGGCCACGGGGCTACAGGAAAACTTTGAGGGATTTTTTACAAGGAGTGGTAGGATGAGGGGGAGTGGTTTTAAACAGAAAGACTGCAGACTTACATTGGATATTAGGAAGAAATTCTTCTTGTGAGGTTGGTGAGACTGCTCCAGGCTGCCCAGAGAAGCTGTGGCTGCCCCATCCCTGTTGAAGGCCAGGTTGGATGGGGCTTGGAGAAATCTGGTCTAGTGGAAAGTGTCCCAGCCCATGGCAGAGGCATTGGAACTACATGATCTTTAAGGCTGCTTCCAATCCAAACCATTTAATGTTTCTATTATTCCAACTTATTTTATTTTCTTTTTCTTACGAATAAAAGGTTTTCATTCTTCTTTTTTTTTTTTTTGTTTTGTTTTACTAAGAAGTGAGATGTGAACTGTTAACCAGTATTCACCCAAACAAAAGCATATTTACTTATATTTTTATCCATGTCTATCTCAGCATTTTGTGACTTGCCACATTTTGTAACATTCAGTAAACATCTCAGTGAAGTGAATGTCACAGAATTTCAGAATATCTTCTTGGTTCTGAGACACCCAGAATACTTAATCCTTCTCATATCTCTGTCAAATTTCAGACAGTGACACATTTCTGATAGGCCTTGCACAAAGCCCTGAAGTGGAAGAAACTCACTAAAAGTTTTCCAGTATTTCTTTCTGGAGAAGGAAAAAAAACGTTTCAAAAATGTACAGGGGGAGCATGACCAAGGCATCTGCAGTTTTGTAAAAAAACTATTTTAGATGTCTTTGAAAACCTCAATATAAATGCACTTTTGTCAGATGCATTTGTAAGCTGTTGCCTTAGACACTTTGTATTTTAAATCTCAGTGCCTGAGCTGTTATGAGAGGAGAGCAGATTTTTAGCTGAGTCCTGAGTGTGGGAGCCAGTTCTGAATTTTGTAATTTTAGACATGAACAGCACAACTCCTCTTAACTACTTTCTACCAACCAAACATTAATCCCTGATAAATTGGGATTCAGCTCCATACTGGGGCAGCTAAATTTTAATTTCTACAGTGTAGCAATGTGAATGTACTAGAACAAGATGTCTAAGGTTCCTCTATAGCCAATGGAGACCTGATCAGCATAGTCAAAAAAGAGAATCACTTGCCTTAACCTTGTGTCAGTGTCCTGTCTTGCCTCTGGCTACCTCTCCAGAAGGATTTGGTTCTCACTTAGATCCTGTGGGGCTGTTTTGTGTGTTTTAGGACACAATTTTTACTATTGGGAAAATGCATTGTCTTCCTAGAATTATTTAAGATTTTTTATGAACAGTAACCAATTTGTGTCCCATTTCTTCATCTCCAGCAATGATTTCCCCAAACAGTATCTAAATTTAAACCTCATGTGCTGATGACCAGAAGGTAAGAATTTCTCCAAAAAACCAAATCTTTAGCTACTTATTCATGGTGACAAGCTGGAGGAAGGCAGGCAGTGTGGAATCATGAATGACACAATGGATGAAGCCCTGTGGTTAAACATTTTAGTTATATTTTTTAGTTATATTTTTCTCTCACCTTGTTTGCCTGGGACCTCCCCAGCCTCATCTCTGACTTACTGATCACCTTCATGCATTTGTCACCAAGAGGGAAATCATCAATGTCATTGGTTTGGTTGCCCCTAAAGATACTCAAAAGAATTCAAGCTGAAGCTTGAGCAAATTGGAATTTATGAATCCACTCCTTGTTTGCTCTTTGGTTGCAGCCTACATATTAGGAGAATAAAGTATTTGATGGCAGTCATGAGGAGCTCAGTAGATCTCCTGAGGAGGTCAATTATTTTTATGCCTTTATTTGCTGCAATCTGTATTGCATTTAATCCTCACTGTTCTACTAATGTAGGTAAGGAGACGGTGACACATTTTTATGAAGACAGAGTGTGAGGGATAAGTCTGTATTATCCATGGCCTGCAGTACAAGATGACTCAGTTGACTATCCCACCTTTTTTCCTTTAAGTTGGAAGTAAAGGCTACCTGCAACACTGATCTTACATTGACTATTTTTGCATTATGACTTAATGTGTTCTTCTGGGTCTCTTTGTGTCATGCTTCCTCCCAGCACCCCTTTCAATACCTCTTTGCAACCTTTCAGCTGCATATTTGAATGTTGCAAAAGCTGTGAGTAAAACATTAGAACAAGAGAACACCAGATAAAAAATCCCATTTGCAGATGCAAACCTTCTTAAATTGCTATTATATATTTTGATGATTTCTTAGCCTGTGGGTTCTATCACCATAATTTGCAGTGTATAAGTTTTAATAAGTCAATTATAAATGTAATGTATGCTGCAAATATCACCACAGTAACAGCTTAATAAACAGAGCTTTTTTTTTTTTTTAATCTTATCCTCAAAACAGAGTTAATGTACCGTTCTTCTAATTTGTAATCAAAATGCAAAACAAAATTCAGCTTAACAGTTTTAGTGTAGCTGAGGTGCTTCATATCATTAACTTGAACTACCTGAAGGCAAACCTGTTCTTTGCTAACTGTAAAAGATGCAAGACAACTCTATTGGTGTGTGTGTATAATATCATATTCTCCTGTCTGTATATGCATGTATACATATTTGCTTCTACCTATATAGTTACAGAGGATCTATATATCTACAGACATTCCTCTGTAGCATATGATTCTCAGTTAGCACAAAGTTTATAGCAGGATGATTTTGTGATCATAGAATCATAGAATCATAGAATCCTAGGGGTTGGAAGGGACCTGGAAAGATCATCTAGTCCAACCCCCCCTGCCAGAGCAGGGCCCCCTAGAGTACATCGCCTAGGAACGTGTCCAGGTGGGTTTTGAATGTCTCCAGTGAAAGAGACTCCACAACCCCCCTGGGCAGCCTGTTCCAGGGCTCTGTCACCCTTACAGTAAAAAAATTTTTTCTGATATTCAACTTGAACCTCCTATGCTCCAATTTACACCCATTACCCCTTGTCCTATCACTGGTCACCACTGAGAAAAGCCTAACTCCATCTCCCTGACACTCACCCCTTACATATTTGAAAATATTGATGAGGTCACCCCTCAGTCTCCTTTTCTCCAAACTAAAGAGACCCAGCTCCCTCAGCCTTTCCTCATAAGGGAGATGTTCCACTCCCTTAATCATCTCAGTAGCTCTGCGCTGGACTCTTTCAAGCACTTCCGTGTCCTTCTTGAACTGAGGGGCCCAGAACTGGACACAATACTCCAGGTGATGTCCACATTTTGCACACTGTGAGTTGCAGTCTTCTTAAAAAGGCACAGCAAAACCCCAAGAAAAATCCTTCAGAGTCTCAACCTTACATGAACATTATTATTATTATTTTTCTAATCCCCATAGCAGTCAAACATATGTTCATGAGGTGCAAGTGAGTGGATATTACAGTCATAACCCATCTTCCTGGAGTGCCCAAATTCTCTGTGTCAGTCAACAAAGAGAAGTGGTACCTCTGCCAGCTGGCAAAAAGGAAAAGAGAGGCTGCTGTCCCTTAAGCCTGAAGCCTCAATGACATCTTTTGGAAAGTTATTAATCTAAAAATTAGACATCTAGTCTGTGGGACTAATCCTAAACTGCATCTTCTCTGCAGAAAGGTGATTATTTCCAAAAGAGAACTAAACTCTTCTGGGAAACTCAAAAGATGAAGGTGTTTAGAGTGCCCCCTTCTCTATTAATTATATAGGAGACTTTGGTGATTAGTGTAAACTGCATGCTTGATTTTGAGGTTGCTGAATTAGAAAAAAACATCCTGTTCATCCCTGCATTCAGTCCAGAGTGTTACAGAGATGTTTCCTTCAGCCCTCAGTCTAGATGAGTGACATCTATAGCTTTATCACACCTTTTTGTTTTCTTTATGCAGCTGAGAAAACTTCAGCCCATGTTGATGATATCAGCCTACTTCAACCAAAAAAATAACCTACTAAGATATAAATGAGTACCTGTACACGGATGCTCACCCATCATTTCTTTTTTTGTCCACTCCTTCTCTCAGCTCACCTTAAGCTTACATGGAAACCTGGAGAACTTAATAAGAAATATCAGAGATAATATTTTCTGGCATTTGCAAAGTGTGCTTTGCCTTCCAGACAGGATTTCCTCAGTCTCCTCTGTTCTAGATATGAAACTGTCCTTTGCTTTGCCACTTCCACTCATGCACAACAAGGGAGGAAGGGGCATTACACAGAACATTTTCCACTGCTGTGCCGTATCTCATTTACTCTTGCTACTGAAATACACAACCTCTAATTAGCTCGTCCAGATCCGTTCTTTTTCCTTTTTTTTTTTTTTTTTTTTTTTGAAGAAGAAAAATAAAGTCATTTATTACTGGCTAACATTCATTAAAACTTGTAACTAGTTTGTTTATTGAAACCAGACAGAATTTCCTCCCTTTCCCAACCTGTCACTCTGTGCTATACTCACATATAAGGCATCAATAATTATACAATGAATTACAAATGAGCTTTTAAAGCCAGGATGCAAATTAGGAATGTAAATGTGCCTTCTAAATTGGCTATGTTAATATGAAGTATGATTCTTTCTAATAGAGTGGGAGTAAGCCCCAGCGGTATTGATCTTTTCCCTTTTCTGCTTGAAACTCTCCCCCCCCATCCCTCCCTCCCCCTTAGTTAAGCAGTGGTGTCTTTTCACCTCCCCTTTCTGAGACTCATCTGGTCAAGTCTAACTCTTTCCTCTTATTTGCCTGTGCTGAGCCATGAGCACTAAATGAAGCGAGTAATTTGGTGCATTGTTGGGGGGGCCGGGAGGAGGGGGGCTGGGGGGGGAAGGGGGGCAGCTGACAGTGAATGGTGTCAGCTGCAGAGGCAGCAGAAAAAGCCGACATCTTAATAAAACAGCCTCGGGCAAAATCCCATTAAAGCCTTCAGAAGCTTGTTTCCCTGCAGTTGAGCAGGTAGGCGTCGTGCACTGCGTGGCAGCCCTGAGTGGTCTCTGGGAACCCAGTTCAAAAAAAAAAAATGAATATAAAAAAAAAAAAAGGAAAAAAAAAATAATAAAAACTGAGTGCTTTTCCCCCCACTACTCCCTTTTTCCTTTCACCCCCCCCTATCTAAAATCATCCACCAGCTTCTGCTCCTCAGAGTCATTTGCAAGGCAGAGAGGGAGGGAGGGAGGGCGAGGGAGCAGGGAGAGCAGGGAGCATCCCTTGATGTGCAGGGACTGAGTGCCTGTGCAGCGCAGGAGATGCTGCTCGCCCATTAACGCTCCGGTGCAGACCTCAGGCTGACCTTTGGAGAGGAGAGGGAATGGGAGGAACACGGGCAGAATGACAATGAGGAGATTGGGGAACTTGAGTCCCTCCCTGCGGCCAACCTGGTGATGAGGATGTTGGTCCCTTTTGCCTGGTGGTGATGAAGGAGGAGAGGAAGAGAGGGGGAAAAAAAAAAAAAAAAAAAAAAAAAAAAAGGGACAGGACGGAGCTGGTGGTGCTGTGGTTTGAGAACAAGGGGAAGTGGCAAAAAGCTGCTCTAAATCTCTTCTGAAATTAATTCTTGTTACTTGTTCACAAGGAGAAATCACCCCAGACATGTTTTGTTTCAATGAGCAGTGGCTGGAACTATTTCTGTCTTGGTGGAGGTTCTATATCCCACGGCACTGAGGACACCAGGGTGTCAGGGGATGTGCATGTGGACAGAGACAGGGAGATGTTCCATGGTCCTCAGCAGCTGTGGGTTAGATTGGCAAAAACCAAAAGACTAAACTGCAATTAAAATTGGTTTAGCCCCACTGCAGCCTGAAGATGCCCCTCAGCCCTCCCGCGCATCCCTGTCTTTCTTGATGATGCTCCTTCTTTGTACACGAGTTCTGGGTGCAAGGACTTCTGGAGCATGTCAAGAGACTGTCATTATACATGAGATCATATTGCAGAGGTTTAGTGGATACTGACAGCACAGGGAGGAACAATTCTGACTGACTCACACCATCATGTAGCTGATCTGACTCTGTAATAAAGCACAGCAGACTCCTAAACAGACAGATGATGCACTTTGTACATTTGAAAGACCAGTTATGTCTCTTAAGAGAACACAGTCTGCTTTGGCTCAAGATAGCTGTACCTCTGCATTGTATATTTAATGTTTGATGGGTGTCTGGCTAAAAAAAAAAATAAAATAAAATGAAGCTTTCTTATGGTAAATCAATTTCACCTATTCTTGCAATGACCCTGGGCTGAAAGAACATCCTCGATGCATCTGGAACATGGTGCAGCAGCTTTTTTCCAGCCATCAATCATTTCTGATAAGGGAAAGGAAACACGAAGTCTGCTCAGTTCTTAGTTTAGCCAAAACCTCCAGTTAAATCTGCACACAACCTTGCTTTCATTTCTCTATCTGTAAAACTACAAGAGTAAGAGCCAAGCTTTTGCTTTACCCAGGGACTGTTGCCTCTGCATAGGCTGTAATATTCAGCCACGTATCAGGAGAAATAATCATATCTCTGACAATAAGAAGGCTCCTTCCATTGTGGTTAAATTGCTTTGGCTTTGCCAGTGTCGTGGGACCTAATCTGAGCCACCAGTAACTGAGTGCAACTTTGTGGGCTTCAGTAGAAGCTTCTCTACATTTGAGCTTCTCCCTGGAGTTCAGCTAGAAAAATCTCAAATCATTCCTGGACTCTGAAACCCTCCCTCTGTTTTGCCTCTGTTCTTCTTTATCTTTATTCACTCTCTATTAATTCCTCATTTTCCCTATTTCCTCGCCTCGCTGGCTTTTTTATTTTAAACTCTGCTTTCTACTCCGGAAAGTCTCAAAGCATTTTCCAGCTTGCATTTCTAAAGTTTGATTCCCCCATGAGTGAGCATCTACTGGCAGAAGTTGAACAAATGGGATGATTCCCTCACCTCTGAAATGCAGCCACTCTGTCTTCAGCATGTGCCTTGGGTCTCCGGAGAGGAAATGAAGGATAACCTTTTTCACCTGAAAGTACCTTTTTAGGTAAGCTGAATATAGCTTGGAATTAAGCCAGAATACCACAGTTAACACTTCTTTACCAGCATCGTTTGGGATTGTGAGCAGAAATGTCAGAACGTTCCTTTCATGACTCTCTATTGGACGTGGAAATGGAAAATGCAAAAGTTTCAGATATTCATGTGGATATGTGTGTATATTTCATATATATGTGTGTATGTGTGTGTGTGTTTGTGTGTGTACTCCAGGACTGTGGAAGAAGAGCCTTCTGGCAAGACAAATACAAATACACAGTGGGGAATGGTTTCATAATGGTAATTCTTTCAACACACTGATGTTCCAGTGGTTCTCATCATATTTGCTATGCTTTTCAAAATCTGAGTAAAATAAAATACAATACAATACAATACAATACAATAAAAATAAAAATAAAAATAAAAATAAAAATAAAAATAAAAAAACCCTGTATGGTGAAACCCCAGGCAGGGCATCCTTTTCACAGAATTTCACAGTGAGGGTTTGTTAATATGATGATGTGACAACAATCACAGAATTATAGAATGGCTTGGGCTTGAAGGGACCTTAAAAATCATTTAGTTCCCACCCCTGTGCTATGGGCAGGGACACCTCCCACTAGACCAGGTTGCTCAAGGCCCCATCCATCCTGGGCTGAGACACTGCCAGGGAGGGGGTAGCCACAACTTCCTTGGGCAACCTGTGCCAGCATCTCACCACCCTCACAGGAACTCATTTTTTCCTGATGTCAAACCTAAATCTCCCCTCTTCAAGTTTTAAACCACTTCCCCTTTTCCTCTCACCCTTGTAAAAGACCCTGCCTCAGCTTTCTTGTAGTCAAATAATGTTTGGTTATAGTATGCAGACAGTACCTCCAGCTGCTCTTTTGTGCTGTTTTGCTGGTCATGGCTTGTGCAAATAATTCAGTCTGGCTAAAACTAATTTAAATCTCAATAAATCTACCTGTTTTCCATGGTACTTTGTTCATGTACATCCAATTGCCTTTCCCTGATATAAACACATTGGCTCATCAACTTTACCTACCCACATGTGGTCAGAAATTCAGGTTCAGAGAGGAGTTTTCTCCCACCATGGTCCAGACAGCCAGATGAGCTCCTTCAGGGTCACAGAGGATGCATCTAACCCAGGGAAGATGCCACTTTAGGCACTGGATGCCTCACTTGGCATAAAGAGATGTCATTTTTACACCTTGTACTGTCTGGCTGAGTGACAGAAGAGTGATCCAGTAACCCCCTTGAGTGCCTGTGGTGGAAAACCAGGCAATATTTGGGGTTCTACAAGTTTCTCTGCAATTCTGGGGCAAAAAGTTTTTCTAAACCAGAACATCTCATGACCTGTGCCTCTCAAACACACAAAGTTTATTCCAGACACTGGATAGAGGGAAACATATATTTTTTTTTAATCAGCAGCCAAATTTAAATGGGAAAACATCATCAGCAAGATTACAACACTCATAATGGAGATTTTGTCTGTGAGTTGGAACAGTTGGGATTCTGGATCTATATCTCAGCTGCAAGAATCAGGAAAGATCTTTGTGTCATTCTCCAGACTTTTTTTTCCCAATATTGGATAAAAAAGTCAAGAACTAAATCTATCTTGGATATTCCCATTGGATACTAAGTTCAGCTTTGGTTTATAACCCTTCTAAATGAAGTATCCCAACTGTTTAAAATGGTGTAAAAAGGACAAGCAAAATGTGTTGCTTTTTCACTTTTATCATTATAGTTGTGTGTTTATTACTGAGAAAAAGACCAGAAACAGCTAAAGGAAAATCTGTCATCAGCAGAGAGAGGAACACTGGGTGAGTCAATGATCCAAAGCATTATTTTTCCTCAGATCTGTCACACACTCCTGTGTCTCTGTGCCCATGCATAAATACATATGCAGAAAACTGTAATGGCCTGTCTGTTATGTGTTTGTATACATTTGAATCAGGTGTAAACACCAAAGCAGACAAGGATTCATTTGCATATTGAACTGCACCCATTTCTTTAAAAACAATGGCAAAACCTGTGTCTGTGTGTCTGCTTTCACATTGTACATGCAAACACATCCTTCTCCTCCTGCTTCTCCTTGTCAGAAGACTTCAAAGGAAAACATGGGGTTTGGACCTCCAGTTCTGTCTGGGAACTAAAATGTATAATGCTGTATTTAATTTTAAAAACAAACCAATAATCAATGTAGAGAAAATGTTCCAGTTTTCTTCAGCTGCTTCCATCAGTTCCTGTGAGCAGTTATGTGCAGTGATACATTCCTTGATGCCTCTCACCTGTGTAACTCCATCACAGAGCTACCACCAGGGCTCTCTGTACATATTGTAGATGTGAAAAGGACCCATCAGAGACAAAAGAAGGACCAGAACTTCATTGTGAAATTTATTTCTAAATAACTTTGACATCACAGAATCACGGAATTATTGAGGCTGGAAAAGACTTCTGAGATCCTTGAGTCCAGCCTAACACCACCACATCATATGGCACTAAGTGTTACATCTTCAAATAAACTGAATTTCACACAATTAGATCTGTTTATGCTTGTGAAACATGTAATGACCCAAGCCCAACACATCTACTCCTAAGAGGAACTAAGAGGAGCTTGCTCACTTTTCTCCAAATTACACAAGGAACAAACAAGAGGAATCACTTCTAAACTTAAAAGACCACTGAACATCTCTTACAGTGCTATAGATATTAAAACCAGAAATAAAGTGACATGTTGCATAAAGAATGATGTATCTCAAATAAAACTTTCCTACATCACAAATACTATTTAGATCTTAAAAACAGAAATAAAGTGACATGTTGAATAAAGAATGATGAATCTCAAAGAAAACTTTCCTACATCATGAGTACTAACTATTTAAATTACTGCATGAATTTAAAATACACTTTGTCATGGTTTCTTTCCACCAAAGTCAAAAGTAAAATTTTCCCATCATGTGAAAAATCCCACTGAATTCACAGGGCATATGTGAGTAAATATTTGAGTTTGTGCAGGTGTTTGGTTTTTTGGGTTTTTTTTTCAGGATCAAAGCCTAAGGTTAGATCTCATTTCCAAACACTTTTCTTGCCTTGAAAATCAAAGACAATTTGGTCTAAAAGAAATTCTCGTTATTTCTTCTCTTTCCATTCAGTCCACGGGTTATGAAATAACTGATATATCAGAAAAAGAATAAAAATATGTTATTGGGCAGACAAACCTTCCAGAAGAAAGAGGGTGAGGAACACAGGCCTTTATGAGACCCAGTTTTTCTTGAAAGCAGAAAATGAACCTCTTATTTCTCACTAATAATGTAAGAGACTGTATTTTAAACACATACACCAACAATCTTATGTTAAAAACACTTTTGTACTGTGCACCCTCATTGGTTTTTCTGTCTTTCAAATGTCCCCTTAGCCTGGTACTATAAGCCAAGTGTCTCTACTCTGAAAAATTCTCAGTATTTCAGTGATTTTGATCTTCTTGTCATCTTCAGCTCTTTCTTTCCATATATTTTGAGTGAGGAGTTTTCAAATAATAATAAAAAAACTTGTGAAAAACCCTTTCTCACACTGAATTCCCTGGTGAAAAGTGGGTGTTCTGGGCCTGTTCACACCATTTCTTCATCAGGTTGCTTCAGTCTTGGGGCTGATACCTGCAGATTGCTCCTTTGCTAGTGAATTGAACAGTGTCAGGGCAATGAGTTCAGATGCTAAAATTAACTGCTTATAGGAATAAATAGTTAAAGTAATCCCTCACATCTTTTGGCATGGAGCAGCTATACTGATCCCCACTCAATTCTGAGTATAGTAGTTGGTCTCTGTGCCATTCCCAAGTGGCAGAAAGATGAGATCATGATATTTTGGAAGATGAGAGATGTTAAGAAAGATGTCCAGAGAGCAGGCTGTGGCAGCTTCAGTTTAGCAGAGACTCTGCCCTAAATACTATTTTTATTATTCTATTTCAGAATTTTATAAATTTGTTTTCTATTCTATTTGAGAATTTCCATTCTTAAATCCTGCTTTGAACTCTGCTCAGACTGCCTGCCAGAGGGGTATTTGCTTCCACTCCCCCCCCCCAGATGCTGTTCAAAACCCCCTGTACAAATCAAATCACAGCTCCTGCTTTCCTCAGGAAGCTCTGGGGTGGTTTTGGAGACATTGAGACATTCATGAGTCTGTGTATCCACATGGATGCTAAGAGGTTTACATAAATATGTCCCTATCCAGGAAGGGATCTTAAACTGCAACACTGACAAAACCAGGAGAAAATAAAAAAAAACTTTGTGGCTTTCATGTTGACTTTGGGTAGAGGGGACATAGGAATGAGGGAAAAAAACCCTGCAATTGCCATCAGAAATTCCAACAGTCTTTTGCTGGAGTCCTTTCCTCTTTGTAGGCAACTTAAGTGCAAGGATTCATATCCTCCACTGAGCGATATCTATACAGGTGCCATACAGCAGTTTCATCATCAGATTAGTTAGGGGTAATTCTATTTTGGTTTATAAAATCAATGGAGCAGAACATTGTCACAGCACAGTGGTCTCCCACTGCTACCTCGTTTAAGCAATCAAGCAAATATAAAGCATATGTTACACCTTGTAATGTATTTCTCATTCTTGTATCCTTACACTATTTTCATTGTCATAATGATCCAGTATATCTTTACCCACTTGGACTTTTTATATAAGTTAGCTTCTCTCTAAGGTTTAAAAATGAATAATTTAGCCAACAGCCATGTACTATATATTATTTTTTCACCCAGAAGCACAGCCTTCCTGAGTTACAGCCCACAGAAGATAGTTCAGCTACAAGAGAAATGGCCTAAATATGACAGCAAACTCTGAGTATTATTCCACCTTGGATGCCTGCTCTGTGCTGTGTTAGGTGAGCCAGAGCTGCTGTGCTCTTCTCAAACAAGTGACTTCCACAGACTTCTTTCTGACATACACAAGAACATTAAGACACCTGAGGTTTGTGTTCATCACAGTTCTGGGGAAATTACTGGTGACTTTCTTGTATGAAAAACAATATGAACTCTTCTTACTAGAGATCGAGAATTGTGAGGAAATGTTTGTAGTTAAAAGAGTTGATGCAAAATAGCTGTGCTAAATTCTTATTTTAGCCTTCTTGTCCCTGGAAGACTTTGGGTCTTGCTGCACAAGCACTTAGGATAATTCTAAGTCATGTCAAAATCAATGGGAATTGGGTTTGTAGAAGCCATCAGGGGCGTGGTACTTGTAAGTTCTCTTTTAGGAAAACAGCTCTATTATCATTAGGAAATAATTGTTAGGAAAATAGAATGTATTTTCTGTCTGACCATTTCTCACTTTGCATGGAAAAAATTGTCATTAAGACACTTTATCTTATTACATGTTCATATTGGTGTCTCTCATAAGCAGCTCAGAAGGGTTCTGTGGAGTCAAGATAACAGGAACCTAAGTTAGTAGTTTCAAAGCAAAGTCAAAGCTGTGAGGTCTGAGTTCCATTATCACCTCAAACAACATTTTTAATACCCTGCATTATCCTACCTGTCTTCCAGCCACCAGGGCAGAAGGGTATAAAAGTAATTTCCATCTTCCATCAGAGCTAACATCCCAAGATGGTGTCCCAAATATCCTGTAGCTTCTTAAATGGCATTAAATGTCAGTGCAGAGTTGAGTTCTTGGTGTACTTTAATTTGTTCATCAAGAAAGCCAGTTAGACTGGACTTTTAATATAATTTATCTTTGTTTCTCTCTGTTGCTTGCATCACTGATGTGTTATTATTTCATAGATCACCTTTAAAGTGACTTTTAAAAAAAAAATATCACTGTCATTCAAGACTTTGTCATTGAAATCCAAAAAATAGAATTTAAAAAACTGGGTAAAAAAATATTTTAGCTAAAGATCAAGATAGGTATCCATTTCAGACCCCAAGGTTTCTTTGACAAGAATTTTCTCCCAATTTGAATTGTTTAAAATTTGAGTAGGTAAAGAGTTGAAGAATCTTGTAAGGATTAATTCTGTATTGACAAAGGGATGGACTAACTGAACTGACAAGGCTTTTTTGTCTCTAAATTGTGTGATTCTAAAAAAATTAAACTATGGCTTTAATGAGTCCCTGCCCTACTCTGTGGACACAGTGGTGATAGCAGTAGATGTTGCTGGAATTAATTCTTTTAACTTGGTTGGAAGTGGTGAACCTTGGAAATCTGAAATGTCATTTGAAGTTCTGTGGTGTAAATGAATTTTTTTTTTCTTGACCTGTGACCAGCACTCTTGAGGAGGAATGAAAAGGCTAATTAAAAAAATAATTATAATAGCTTATTGTAAGATATATTTTTATTTTAGGAATTAGGGGGACAGGGAGGAGGAAAGATCCAGTCACATTACAGTTCTTTAAGGCCAATCTGCAAAGTGAATTAATATATTGCTCCTTTAAGTTGCAGCAGGGATGTGAGTCATGGTCCTTAACAAGCTGATATAACTTCAAAATTGTTCCTTCTTTGAATAGGGGTCTGGTCCAGATAATCTCCAAGATCCCTTGCAACCTAAATGATTCTAAGACTGAATTATTTGGCTTGCTCCTCATGGGAGCCCTGGAGAGAATTAGCATATATGTGGTATTGATGATCTAGAGCCTGAGCCTAAAAGCAAAAGAAAGAGTGAGTCAAATTAACTGCAGTGTTTGTTCAGATAAAAAAAAAAATCCTTTGTCAAGTTCACTGCTTTCTTTGTACATCTACAGCAAAACTGCCATAATTTGATCCTTTTTTCTGCTAAGGGCTCAATGGAGGTCAATGTAATGCAGAGCTACATAACAAGGGTTTCAACACAGTTTCCAAGGCTAAATATATATTCAAGTCACAGACTCTTGATTTTTTTTTTCTGAAAAACACGAGATTTTTTTTTTTCTGTGTCAGAAACCATGACACTAATTCTGCAAACACTTAACAATTGTAGCTAATGACTCAGTGTCAGCCACATTATTCCAAACAGAGTTTTTTCTTCATTCCTCTTTAAAAACCTTCCTCTTCCAGAGAGGAAAAGATCTATGACTGAGCCTTATTCTGTTAAAACAGTGATAATGAAATAAGGAAAACAATGTTCCAAACAGCAAAAAATTCAGGTCTTCCAATACAAGTGAGATTAGAAGGATCAGTTTAGTCTCAGATTAGGCAGCTGAGGTTAATTTTTTGACCTCATCAGGTAACCCCAAATTATCTCCCCAGTGTTGCCTACCTTTGTTTCAATATTCAAGTGTTGATTCTGCAGCTTTGGTTGCATTAAGGTGAAATGGTCCCTGTATTGGCAATGATTGAGATTTTTAGTGAAATGACATTTTGGCTTTTATTGTGCCTTGTTGATATTCGACTGTATCAGTTGAAGTCAGAAGATCTGACATAATGGAATGAAATCAGGTTCCCAAAGATGTCCATCCAAGGATGCAAAACTGCAAAAACAGAAAAATATTGATCCCTTACCCACTAATTTAAGTGGTTTTAAACTAACACTCCTTTTGAGGATTCTGTGATGATCTCCGAGGTCCCTTCCAACCCACCTGATGCTATGATTCTATGAATACAAGTCACAATCCAGCATACTTTATTCCTTTTGACTAAAGCCCTTTTCCATAGGAACTATGAAAGAAAAAAAAAATATTTTTAAATGGTTGTTCTTTCTTATTTATATACACACTCTGAGGCAAATGACTTTGAGGGACATCAAAAACGAAAGCGGTTGCAAAATTCTCACAGAGCTAAACTTCCTGGAATATTTTACTTGGCTTCCAGAAAATATTATACAAAAAAGTAATTTCTTGCTTTCACCAGCTCCTTGAGGCAGGTAGAACTGAGAAATAGCTAAGGGGTGGCTCCATTACTAAAGAATTATCTAGAGTATTTTATCTTGATTTTTTAAAGTATTCAGATCCGAGTTTTCAGACTGGATTATCATTAGCTGGATTTCTTGCTGACATTATTAATATATATATATATAAATTATTTTTTTATTCTCCTACTTTAAACAATGTCAATAAGATTGATTTTCTAAAATATATTAAAATCTTTTTTTGTTTGTCTGTTTTTGGCATTATGAGACCATTTTAAGTTTGTCAGTAATTCTTGAAAATCTTAGGCTTTCAATTTTCTGAGGACTTTAGATATGACTGGTTGGCTTACTGCTCATTTCTATTCATAAACAGTGGGTGGGAGAGAGACTTTTGTCTGTTAGTTTCATTGAGTACAGTCACATTAGTCCTAGCTTGTAAAAAACCCCAAATCACAGACCTCTGATTTGACTACAGCAGCATTTTCCCCCTACCCTCATCAAAAAAAAAAAACCAAAAACCAAAAAACCCCACCCCAAATTAAAACCTCTAATTTGATAAAAATAAGCTTTTACTTTATGTGCTTTTGCCAATTTTACTGGAAGCTGTTACTGGGTTGGGAGGTGGGGATTTCTCTCTGAGGGTGATAACCTGCCAGGCAGATGAAGTTCAGTTTTGGTCTCTGAGATGCTGGAGCAGTTGAGCCAGACCCAGAGCTCTCTCTAAGGCACTGTAAAAATATGAGAAGCCACAAAGGTGACCTACAGTTGCCTTCCTCCTCCATCTCTAGGGTGGCAAGTTTTTGGCTGTCCTTCCTAATTGTGGTTTCCACCAAGCCTCCCTCTGTTTTCATCTTTGCCTAAAGAAGTCTCCATGGAGTCTGGTAGAAAGGGATGGATGAGCACTGAGAACTTGTCATATTTACTACTTTATCCTCTACCAGTCTGCAGGGGGAAAAAAAAGTTGCCATGAAAGGGGAATAGATGGAGCAGGAAAGTGTTTGACTTTGGAAAGGAATATTCAGTACAGAGACTTTTTTTACTTTATAAAATTTCAGTTACAACTCTCTTCTCCTCCCCATACACAGAAAAAATCCAGCCAGCGTTTCAACCAACCTTTCAAAACCTTTTTCTGGCTTGAGGCTAATTGCAGCTTTGCATTCTGGGAAATGGGAAGGTTGTCCAAGTCATTGAATTTGGACCTTAATTTGGACCCGAGCTTCCTCCTTACTAAACTGTGTGTAATTTGGTACATTAGAGGACTGCTCCCGTGAACAGCCCCCTCTCCATCCTCTTCTACTACAAAGCTTGCATTTTTCACAGTGGATTAACAAGTCTAGACATCCTATAAAATGTCAATGAATGTATGGATCTTCAGTGCATATTTCTCAGGAGAGCTGAGCTTGTTTGCAATGCTGCTCTCTCAGCCCGATCAATACAGCCACAACAGCCTTTTGCAATTTCTGTCAGAAAATAGAACCCCACTCATTGAATTATTTTTCTTTCTTTCTTTCTAGGGTAGTTAATCAAATAGTGGAGGTAGAGAAAAAAGGGGAGAGAGGGGGGAGAGTTAGATTATATGCTGAGCACCCAGGGAAGTTGTGAATAAAGTATTTTATTTTAATTATTATTACTAACCACGAAGGCATGATAAGAATTATCATGAGAAAAATCATACCTCAGGGGCAAGACAAGGGCTGGGGAAGAGAAGGGAAAGGAGGCACAGCTGAGTGAGAGAACCCCCACGGGATGTGATTATCTCCTGATAACAACATCCCCAGACTTATCGCTATTATGAAATTTCATTTTTCCATTTTTTTTTATATACACAGATACATCCATAAATTATTTAGGAGAAGCATTTCAATTCCCTGCAAACTACGAGTTTGCATTAAAATGCTTCAACTGTGAGATTCCCAGGTATATTAATATCCACCCTTTTAGGAGGCTGAGCAGTCCATCAGAATAAACTCTTCATCCTCAGCTGTTTTATGATATTATTACAACATATTTTAGTTGGGGAATGGTGGGTAGAACACGTTTTCAGAGAAATAGACTTGTTTGGGTTTCATTTGGTTGCTGGAGGGGAAAACTCCACATAAAACAACTCTGGCTGTTCAGTAAGGCATCCTGATTTCTCATTATTATTATTTTTTTCCCAGCACAGCTCTATTTCTTCTCTGTTTTTCAGAAGTCCCAAGTCCCCTTCCCATCTACTTTAACGATGGTGAGAGGGTACTGCAGCCACAAGACATTGGGACCTCAAGGACTGCATTCAGATGTGGGGTTTGCATTTTGAGCTTCCTGCCAATTATGTATTAAGTTCGAGATGGATTGGTGCTGTTTTTAAAAACAATTTAATCAATGTGCAATCGTGACTTTAAAATTTTGGGGGCTGAAAGATACTTTAAAAAAATTCCACCTCCTTTTTTGTATGGCTTACCAAGCTTACATTTACATCTTTTTCATCTCCTCTTAACATCCTTAATTTTCCAAGGGAATTTCATTCCATTTTAGGGCCCTGATTGTAGTTGGCTGAGGGAAGAAGGTTGTCAATGAAGTGGCAGTGCTGTTCCATGATACTCCTGAATTGCTCAGGAGTCACTCCAGGTAGCAGTGACCTTTTTGTTCAGACCTTAAAGCCTTTGGACAGTGAAAAACTCAGCAGCAACTTTAACATCAGAGCTTGGTGTCCATCATGTAAAGAGTAGATAATGGGTAGAAGATTTCAAATCCAGCAAAGTCCCATGTGAACAAGCAAAATGTACTGAGTTACAGATATAGATCTTCCACAGTGAAGATGCTCACAGGTCTTTGGTTTATTATATTAAGTCAACAAGATGAGCAGGGGAATTTTAGGTCATTAAATACTCCAGTACCTGTGGTTTTGGTTGTGTTATGCCTCTCCTTTCTGTTTCATACTTGAATACATGACAGCCTGTCATGTTTTCTGTATTGCTGTATTGTCAGTAAAAACATATCTCCAATGAGGCTCCAACAATTATCTTTCCCTATAAAATTATTTGTAAAGGTAAAATTCAGGCTGGGAAAGAGGAATTCTATGCACTGATGAAGACAATTCTGACCCTCTTCAGTTCCTGAATTTGCAGTGTTTTCTTACCTTCATCTGTGTGTTGTTTCCATGCTGCTTTTTCTCTACCAACATCACTGGAGCAGTTCCTGAGACACATTTGTTCAGACAAAAGCACAATCAGCCCTTCAGAATTCATCCCTTGCTCTTCTTCACTAATACAAAAAACGCAACAAGCAAACAAAACCAAACAGAAAACAACAAAAAAAACAAAAACAAAAAACCCCAAACCAAACAAAACAAACAAAAAAAAACCAACCAAAAAACCCAGCCACAAAAACAGGCATCAAATATGAACTTAAGGTAATCTTTCCTGGACATTTCTTATCTACTTGAAGCATTTTGTGAGAGAGGAATTCAAGCCTGTTCCACTTTACCAGAATGAATGATCACTGCCAGCTGGAGAGACAGCAACCCAAGTGCAACCTAAAGACTCGTGGGTCTTACTCACCCTGACATGAATAAGAAAATCTGTGGTATTACACCACTACAAGAATAAAAAAAAAATAGAGATCCTCATCTTATGTAACCTGCTTTGGCTAAGTTGAAATCAAAAGAATCATATTTATTTAGTACCAGATGATGGTCTTGTTCAGGAATAGCAGCCTGATAAGGAAGCTACAGAAAAACCCAAACTCAGATGTAAGAAAACCCCACATAAATACACACACACACCAAAAAAGTTGCAGAAGATTGAAGATCTCAGCAGACTCCACTGTTTTCCATACAAAGAGAGAGGCCAGGATTCTGAAGCCCAGGGATTCTGCCAGTCTGGATGGATACTTGCAGAGAGGTCACTTCTCTGTCTTCAGGGCTAGGATAATTTCGTGGCAGAAAGGTGTCACCATGGATGCTCTGCAGTTTCCCAATTCTAGGTTACATGCTGTGATTTGTCCCACCTACTGCTGAGTCACTGGGGGGTCTTGTTTAAAAGGCAGCAGCAAGGTTTAGAAACAAAAGTTGAAAACCTTAAAACTTCTATGCAAATGCAGTCAGGCCTGCTTTAAGCATATGATGTTGTTTTGACATTCAGTGTTTCTAAACAAGTGGGGTTTGGATCTAATAAATAGCTTCAGTAGCTAGGAAAATTAATAAATAATTTTTCTGGGCTGCAATGCAAGAAATTGTAATCCTGGAGGAGCAAGATCATCAGAAAAGAATATTTTTTTTTTCTCCATAGTCCCTATATTTTACAGAATAGCATCCAGTCCTGTTGCCATCACTTTGTGATGATGTTTGGGTTTTTTATTTCCCATTGAGAAAAATGCAACGGACAAAGAATTGATGCTTTGTCTTTTAAGTGGAAGTCACAAGCCCTAGCAAAGACACCAAACAGCCAAGGCCATGCCATTGGTTTGCATTATTATACACCATAAACTGTGTGTGAGCAACATGAACAGATAGAATCTACTTTTGCATCTGTAAAAGGGGTGCAATCAAGTAGAAGCTGGACAGTGGAACATAGTGACCATAAATTGGGTTTTTTCAGAGGGTAGAGCTGCTTGTCAGGAAGATGTGGATACACTATAGAGTTCAAAGGTTTGCCACAACCTTTCACAACAGGTTGGAAAACAATCTCCACAATGTCAGGCTTAAGGAGCTCAGCTTAGATAATGAAATGGTAAGTGGAGAGGTGAGTTCTTCACTGCATAAGGTATTTAGAAATGTTTGATAGCAGAGAGCTTGGCATCTCTGCCAGGAAGGGCACAACAAGATCCAGTGTCTGGAAGCTGAAGTTTACATCAATGAAACCTTAAAATAAAGTGGACTTTCCCAGCACTGAGAAAATATGGCCTAGTGGCACCTAATCATTGCAGATGTACTTGGCTTTTGGGGGTTTTTTTAAGTGTAATTTGACATGTCTGAATCTACATGTTTTAATTCAACCCTTGGAATAATTATTTGGCCTGTGAGTGCAACAGGAGGAGAAATTCCTAGAAGAAAGGGATGGTGGTGTGTCCTCAGCGTGCTCAAGAAGCACAGAGTCCTATATTTAGTCAATATTTACTATAAAATTTCATGTTTCTGAGCTTTAGTCTGTTTTCTGAGAGTTTTCTTCAAGGGCATAACCTGACTTGATGATTCGCCTTCTGAAACAGAGGAGGTTGTCTGCAACTAGAAATTGAATATAAAATATTTATTTGGATCCTCAGTCTCTACATATTTGCCACCTACATCGATCTAGGGTTTTCTACTGAGAAAGGAAACTCTGTTCAGTTCCTCCCTCAAGTCTATGGGATTTTTAGCACTTAAACTCCTTGCAAAACATTTTATCTTCCACTTGTCCGTGTTGAATTTCATCTGCCACTGTGTTGCCCAATTACCTCCAGTAGTTCAGCGAGGTCCAGCTGGAGTTCCTACCAATCCTCTTGGGCCTGGAGTACCCTAAATCATTTTGTGGCTGTGTCATAAGAACCATAAAACAATTCTGTGTCAAAACAATTTTGTAAATTGGTGTTTCAACATTTGTCCTGAGTGCAGCTGAACAAAACCCTTTGTGTATAGCTCCCGTCTTTGCGCCTCAAGGACTCCTCTATTATACACCTGTTCTTGACAGATTGAGGCCTAAAACGGGATAGCTTAGTCACATATTAACCAGCAGGAAGAAAGTCTCCTTTTTATTAATGCCTGCCTACCAGTTCAGTGTTTGGAATTCAGTCCTACCTATAAATCAACATCAGAGACTACAACCCAGTGTGTTCAAGAGCTTTGTTTAAACATCAAAAGAAGAACACAGACAAGCACTATGATAGAAATATAACTAATCACTTGCAAATACATCTTTCCTGTCAGTAGGAGCTTAACCTTTTTGTTTAATGTTACTGGAGGAAAATGCACTTATTTCCATTCTATCTATTTTCTTGAAAGCAATGTACAGCTTTGCAGTGAAAAATGATTGTGTTTATTCCAAATATAACACAAACCCAGCAAAATGGATTTCAGAAGCATTCAGCTGAAGGAAGATTTATGGAATCTTGCAAATTTGAAGGCTACACAATGATTAATAAGAGCAGGAACGACTGAGATTGCCTTCCCCATCACTTGATAGAATGACATTTTATTAAAGAGAGAAATATATCTAGGGCTTCATCTTGTTTGTTGACTAGCAATGAATGCAACATGATTGCATGTGGCACATTGATTGGATTAATTTAACTTCACACTCTGCTCCTGTCTTTCTTTGCTCATAGGGGACTCTGCTAGGATTTAGCCATAGTGTGCAGAAAATCCTAGAATCTATAGACCATTCCCTTTAATTTGAATGCTTCAGATTATGGATGAAAGATTGGTCACCTATAGGATTTAAGACTTCAAAGGAAAGGAAAATAAAGAGAGACACAGAGGGGAAAAATATAAAGAGCCCTTGTGAGAAAGAGTTGGAAATGCAGAATCCTACAAGATGTGGGGTTGGGCTCGATAGAACTCTTGGATCTGATTTTTCTCTTACTCACAGAAATTCCACTGAACTCTGTGGCATTATTTCTCACGTACACACTGGGAAGTGAAAGCAGAATCAAGCCCATTTTTTTTTTCTACTGAATCGTAGTTCATTGCCAGCAAACACACACACACACAAAGATTGCTGGGCTCCTGTTTTGCTTTCATCTTTTGGACTGGATGTTGTTCCAGTCAGTACAACTTTGTCATGGATCAGCAGCATGTGCTTTGTCAGCAGGATCAGGATCTCTGTATTCCTTGTAATCTCTTTTGTAGGTAATAAATAAATGCTCCTCCCAAAGGTGCTGTTTGTAGTGCAAAAGATGCAAAAAACCCCTATAGTACATAGGATACAGGACCATCTTCTGATGATATAAATTGTCTTAGTTCTTTGCAAATGCAAATCCTCAGGTGGATCTGGCCAGTTCCAGAGTATTTATCCCTAATGGAAAATCTCTGGTCAAATTGCCTGTCTCCAGGTAGCCCACAGGTCCTACCATGTCTTGTGGTTTCATTCCAGTGAGGAGTCCCCCTGAGTGGGGTGGGGTAGAGAACTGGAAGGGTCAAACTTGGAAAAGTTGTGCGTTGAGATAAAGACAGTTTAACAAGTAAAACAAAAGCTGCACAGACAAGCATGGCAAACAGGAATTCACTCACTCCATCCCACCTGCAGGCAGGTGTACGCTATATCCATCCTGCTCAGATGCAGATATGCATTAAAGAGGCTCACGTTTCTGTTGATTTTTGTCATGACAGATGATGGAACTGCTTCCCTCCTCCTTCTGGCACATAAGTTTAGCATTTGTTCCTTTCCTCCATCTCACTTTTGTAACTTGAACTGAAGAGAGGAACCAGGTGACTTCAGAAAGTGCTATACAACTAAATAAACAATAGCCATGCTCTTAAGCTGGGTGCTATGAATCAGTTTATGTTTTCTACCCTTCAAGACTTTAAATTTTAGATTTTATTCTTTCTACTCTTTCCTATATTTTTCCCCTTTCATAATAGCAGTGGGTAGCAGAGAATTCTCTTCTATCTTTATATCACTATTCACTACCTCTTCATATCCCACTACCTCCACTCTGCATCTCAAAAATTAACTGAGAAACAAAATTATGTCCATTTCAAGCCCTATATTTCCTAACTTGATTTTTCTATTGTTTTATTCTAGTAACTGTTTACTTGCCCTAGTCCTATAGATCACTTCAGGCTCCAACCTAAATAAAAGCTGCCCTACCAAACAGGAATGCCCTGAATTGCCTCTGTCATAATGTGAGCTACAGTTCTTTCATTTCCTGGAGTGTTAATGGTAAAAGTGCAGCACTAGTGAGCATCACAGGCTGTACAATACATTATAAATAATGCTACATGCACTAGAGTATTCAAGATAAAAGGTATTAAGGTTACTGTAGGGGTACTGTAAAATTTAGTGCTCTGTAGAATATGTTAGCAGTTTCTAAAAGAGCAGCCTGATACTCACCAGGCACAACAACAAAGCAAATTCAGGAAAGAAATTGTCAATAACACAAGCCCTGGAAACCTTCAAAAAGTTCAGGTCTGAATCTTTTGCCCTTATTCCATAATACTTTTTTTTTTCATGTGCTGTTCCATTAAAATCAAAATGTGGAAATAAGTATTCTGCAATGCAGAAGAAGTCAGTACTTGCAAACTCTTCAAAAAAAAGCACCCAGTCATTTTAAATAATGCTCATGTAAACACAGACCTTTCTTGGACTTGCAATCACAGAATGTTTTTGGAAGAGACTTTCAAGATCATCCAGCCCAATCTTTGACCAACACTGGAAGTTCACCACTAAACCATGTCCCTAAGGACCAGGTCCATCCACCGTTTAAATACCTCCAGGGTTGGTGATTCCACCATTTCCCTGGCAGACTATTCCAATCACCGAACACTTTCAGAGAAAAAATGTTTCCTAATATCCAGAATTTTGTGTTCTGCAGGAGTGTTGCTGTCTCTTTGCTTTCGTTTTCATAATGCCATTACAGTGTTAAACTCTCTGAATTTAAATTTTAATTTAAATTTTAATTTGAATTCTCTGATCTCTCTTTTTCAATTACCTGTCAACAGTTTCCTACACAGATAGAAAGGGGCTAAGGAGAAGCAGATTTTTCATGTTAGAATACCCCCTGCCTTCTATGCTAAGTTAAGGCACAATAAAATATAAAAATGTATAAACCTCCTACAATGTCAAGAAAGATCTTGAGCTGATTTTCTTTTAGGCTTTGTGAATCTAGAAAGCCATTGTGGGTGGCAGCAAGTCTTGACTTAGCCTGCAATGTAGGAATTCATGTTTGAAAGGGAGAGTTTATCTAGAGAGGTCTAGGAAAATCCTTTAATCTACACCAGACCCCAATCTTCTGAATTGTCATGATAAACATTTAATTAATGCTGAATTATTTTAAAAGGGAATCCTGGTGACAAAAAGACTGGAGGTATTTAACAGGCACGGGAAGATGTTATTTTTTACTTTCAACATTTCTTGTGAAGGTAGGAGCTGTTGAAGCACCCCCTGTGCAAATGAGAAAATTCCAGTCCCTCCATGGAGCTTCTCCTGCATGCTGGGGTTGGAAGTACCAAAATGGCAGTGGAAAGGTCTCAATGAAAGGCAAAATCTCCTGGACCATGCAGAAAAACTAAATTACCTGCCACCACTCTATTCCCTCCTGGGTGCAGTTACATTTCCATAAGTGCTTTTGAAACACACTAAAAGTGATAAAGTAAAAGATGTTTTAGATCAGGTTTCAATGTCTATGAGAAGAATAAAAAAACAACAAAAAAAATGAAAACAAACAAAAAACCCCAACCAAACAAAAAACCACACAAAACCAAAACCTCCAATGCTCAAAGACCCCAATAACTGTGCAGAATGATGTGGGGGAAATATCAAACTAGAAAATCTCATTGTGGTGCTGCTTTTTTTCCCAGCAGATAATGAAATCTAGATTTGGAGGGCTTTCCTTTCAATCAACACACTTTGTAACTGGCCTCTGATGCTGAGGTTCACAGCATCAGTTACATGAACAAAGCATCTTGAATTGTCATCGACCTGGCCTCCTAGAATTTGGTTCTTCTTCAACAGCAAGAATTGCTGATCACTACCTGGACACTCATCTGTCATTATTTAACTCTGAATTTCCTTTCAGTTACTGAAAATTTGCTGTTTGCTCTGCAGTACTCAGCATTTATCCTGTCATGTTTCCTACAAGCCATTAAATCTTCTGGGTCCTCTTATGTTTTATTCATATGCTCATTGCTTTCAAATACATAAAATCAGATATTGCTCAGCTGGGCCCCAGACCTACAAAAATATGTGCATGTGTTATTCTCAGCACCTGAGCAGTGTGAAAAAAAAGGTGAAAAGGGTCTTCACTCTTAAATTGTGCATACCTGACTGTAGAATCATGCCTCCTATCAGAAAGAGCTGAAATAACAAAGTATCTTGGGCTAATTTATTGCTTCTTTATTATTCCCTTTAAAAATGTAAGTTGATTTTAAAATAAAACATCCCTCTGAAATGGAAAGTTCAAACATTTAACTTGAAAAAGAAAAGTCTAAGCCAAGTCATTTAATGTTTCCTCTTTTCTAATGTTTTATTTCAACGGAACTATTAAAAAAAAAGAAAAAAAGGTGATTGAATTTGTATGTAGTTTCGTTCCTTCCAGCAATATACAGAGTTGATCAGTTCCTGCTGCTACACTGCTCAGACACAAAACTTGTGTGAAGCTCAGGGGTTTATAACACAAAAAAAAGCACAAGGACACAAATAGATTAAGTGGGCAGACCCCGGTACAGTGAGGTCTATTGGTATATAAGACCCCCCCACCTTTCCCCAAGGTATCCCAGGTGTTCTGGGTTGATGTGGTGATGTTTCTGTTATCAGGGAAAAAAACTCACGGGTGGGTCATGTGAGTACCTTCTGAATGGCTCCAAAATGTCCATCCCTGCCTCAGGCCATCAGGGACACACAGGATGTGCTCCTCTGCCATTAATACGTTCAAGAAGGGGAAACACCAGGTGAATAACAGCAGGGCAGATGAGATGGGAAGATGAGATGGGAGAAAGCAACAGAACACCAGAAGAGAGAACAACACCAGAGGAAAGCAGTGCTGGAGCAGATAGACCAAAGTTGGTGTGAGAAGAGGGAGAAGATGCCTGAACTGAGAGTTTTCTTTGCATCCCTCGTGAGATGGCAGCTACCCCTGCAGCCCCTGGAGGAGCATGGCAGGAGCAGCTGTGGACCTGCATCCTGGTGAGGATCAGGGAGCAGATGCTTGGACCTGGAGCCTGGGGAGGATCATGGAGATGTTGTGGACTTGGAGCCTGGTGAGGATGATGGAGCTGATGCTGTGATCCTGCAGCCATGGAAGTGACTTTGCCCAAAGCAGTCCATGTCCCTGTGGGCAGTTTGCTCCTGAGGAGCTGTGCCTCACCTTGGAGGGGTTCCTGAAGGACTTTTCCCATGGGAGGGACCCCACGGTGGGGTAGGGGCAGAGTGTGAGGAATCCTTCCCCCTGAGGAGGAAGGAGAGGCAGAAAACAACTTGTGAAGTCAGGGCTGTAAACCCCACTGCCTGTCCCCCTGTGCTGCTGGGGGGAGGAGGTGGAGATCCCGAGAACAAAGTGATTTGGGCCTGGGAAGAAGAGGGGGAAAAGTACTGAAGTTCTGGTTTGTGTTTTCTCTTTGCCCTGTTCTGATTTGATTAATGAGAATTTAAATTGATTTTTTTCCCCAAATTGAGTCTCTTTTGCCCGTGACCATAACTGGTGAGTGATACTTTCCTAGCCCTTGTCTTTACCCATGAGGTTTTAGGTGCGTTTCTTCTTCTCCATCCCAAAATGGGGCAGGGGAGTGAGGGGCTGCCTGGTCCTTTGTTATTGGGCAGGCTCAAAGCCCAACACAAGGCCATCTAGAAGGATGGGCAGGTATGACACAGGGTTACAGGTGACCCATTCCCTTCAGGAGTAGCAGGTCAGCAGTAGTTCAATGCCTGCTGCTGTGACATCAAATACCCATGGATTGTGTCCAGTAAACATACATGACCATATTTATATTAGGCAACTAAGTCCCAGTCCTCTGGAGAGCAAGATCTGGTCATGAGATCATAAAATCATAGAACAGGATCACATAGGTTGGAAAAGACCATTAAGAAAAGACTTTGAATAGCCATAGAGGGGGACATTAGGTCAGGGCCATGGTGTGTTATTTGGTGGAGGTAAAGGTTTTCATGAAGTTGTACTCTTTAGTTGCTTGACACTATGGCTCCTCTCCACCTCATACACCAGATTTTAGTGGCTGTTGGCTAAAAAACTCGTGTACTGCCTGTAACATGAAAGGGAGGTCACAGGATGGAAGAGGGAAGCAGATAAAATGAAAGCCTGTGCAAAGGGTGCAGACTGAGATGTTATGATGCAGGACTGAATAAACAGAATATTCCTAAAGTGTTGAAGATGATAGGGCTGAGTATGTGGTGACGCTCAGAAGTGGGGAGAAAATCCAGATCTATGATAACATTCTACATCAGTAAAGCAAAAAGAAAGAAATATACGTGTATACATACATTTTTTCATCAATTTTAACAGTGCGAAAATTCTACTCTTTTTTTTTTTTTTTTTTTTTTTTTCTGTCCTTGGAGTTTTGCAATAAACGGTCCATGAGCTGCTAGTTCTTTCCAATAATCTGCAGTAAGCAAAGCTCCAGCTGAGAGCCCAATCCTTAGGCACTGATGAAGATAATAGCCTGCAACATGCAAGCTGGAGCCCTTCGAGTACAGGCAGAATGTCTGGGGGCATCTACCACCCAAACAATATGGGTCTGTGCATAAAAACACCATCCAGTCCTCTCTTGCCATGGGGCAATTGCCCAGCCATGGAGAACTGGGCAACCTCTGCCACTCCAATTACCTCTTTCCTCTGCAGTCTGTGTAGCTGTGAGAGATCCTTGAACTAAGGAGGTGTCTTCTATGAGCTGCTGGTGCAGAGACCTTTGGGAAAGAATCAGTTTTGGTATTAGAAGAGTGTGTGGCACTTAGATCTTTGCTGGCAAAAGCCCTTGTCCCCAAACTCAGCACTTGTCCCTCACTTTGCTTTTCACATCATTCAGAACAGGGCATCTTGATGTGAAGCAGGGTATTCAGCTGATCCAGAATGCAGTGAAAATACCTTCACTTCCAGCAGCAATAGCAGGATTTGGCATCAGGACCTTGATGGAGTTATTTCCCAAATTAACTGGGCCCGACAGGCTTTGATAGGCTTTATTGTAAGGGAAATTATGTAATTGCTTATAAGTGTTTTAATGAGTATCCTTTTATACTGATGCAGCCACTGTTGTTTTAATTGCAAATTATTCTCTTATTTTGTGTTTCTTTAGCTGAACTCGTGGGTTTTAATGTAAGGGCACTCTTGTGAGGCTTTTGAAATGAAATCCACAGTGCAACAACCACAGTTCAGCCCTAAGCCTTTTCCCATTAGTGAGAATAAACAACAGCTAATCCTTAGCAACACTAAAGGACTCTTTGCTTTGCAGACTGTCATATCCTTTAAACGTGTTCCCAAGAAAAAAAAAGGGGGGATATTAACACAGTGCATCTCCTCCTAGTGGCAACGCAAGGGAAATCCCAAATTCACTCGGTTGTACCACTGTGACAGGATGTCATTTCAATTGCCTTATTAACCATATGAAAAAATATATCACAACAGTGAGAAAACTTCTCAGTTATCTATATCTTACCCCTAAGGCTATTGTCATGAACCAGTGGCATACTAAGGAGAGAGTACTAATTCAGTTGTCAGCTGCCTTGCCTATTAAACAGGAGGAAAAATACCAGCAATAAAATTGAAACAAGTAATAAGGGTAAAAGAAAGGTCTGGATACCCTTGTCCACTTAATTTCTTAATTTAAACAAATACAATTCCTTGTTCTGTTTTCCCTGTCACATTGCATTTTACTGGGAGATTGTGCTGGCTTCTAATTGAGAGTTTCCTCTGCTTAAAATGCTACATGGGTTGCACTTTAAAAACGTAAGTGTTGGAATATTATACTCCAAGTTCATGACCTGCATTGTAAACCATAAGATGATGAGCAATGATCTGCTAAATCAAAACATGTTCAGGCTCACTGCTAGGGATTAAGGAAACCTGTTGGTTTCTCTACAGATAAACTGGATTCTTTGATTAACCATAGGCAAACTCTTCGTTGCAGGAGGTAAACTGTCTCCAGGTGTTTGTTCCACAGACATCAGAGAGTTTTCTAGGACAAATGTGGTGCCATGATTCTCCATCTCTCTTTGCATGGCCATTCAAATCAGTGGTCACTAAAAATGTTGTTCCATTTCCTTAATTCAGTGTCATTTGGGAGGACTCTGTTGCTTGCTAAGTACCCTGTCCTCCCCTAAAACCTGTATCAGTCCAGCCCACACTGTGCATATATCTCAGGGTATCTCCAATAGCACCAAATATCTGTATTTATCCAACTGAAACCTACCATAGAGACCAAATTTATTAGCATTTGTGACTGGCAGTGTTTAACCCTGACTTTGGAGAACCCTGCTGCATGTCTGGAGTGGTGGTGAAGCATGTGTACATCTCCAGAAATGTCCTTTTCAGAAGACACATTTTTTTTTTTCACATAATTATGGTGGCTGCTATTGGTTGTTGAGACATTTTGGGAGGTTCATTTTAGGACTAAGACACTAAAGGTGAGATGCAGCTGCCCAGCAAAGAGCACCTATGGCTATTACAATTACCTTACCATATCTCTTGCATCGAGTCACATCTCCAGAAGGGCTCATACCCACTGTTTGTCTCATGGTCCATATATTTAGGAAGCTGAACCACATGTTTCCCTTGTCCTGAGTCCATTTTCCATCACCTTTATTGTATTTTGTCATTTACATTTATATGAATTATATGGGCAATTCTAGACCTCTGTTTTGGTGGGATTTTTCAGTGGAAAGTGATTGCACACATTAAAGGGAAATAGGTCTTTCAGAAGACAGGAAAATGGTCTTTTCCTGTTTACAGGAAGAGGGAATATTTCTAATAGTGAGAGAAAGATTCTGATTTTTACCCCCTTTGTTAGAAAGAGTGTGAGGTAAGTAGTGGAGGGTGGTAAGTAGGGGAATAAGATTTTTTCATTGAAGGTTGATGAGTCTGTAACTGCCAGACCACTTGATCCTGAAAAACACTTTCCTGAAGTTAAACTGTAGAGGGGACTAGGATCCCAAATCCCAAATAGCATTCCTTCAGCCCCTCACTGACCACAATGGTGTCAGCATTGCCAACTATAAGCAGTTCCTTCACTCCCAATAGTCCCCTAGACATTTCACAGAGGTTTTGGGCCCCTCTCTCATGACCCAGATGTTTTCTCTGGACAAAACTCAACAGGGACTCCAAGGAGAAGTCAGAAATAGCCCCTGGTGCCCTTGGCCTGGGGACACTGAGAAAGCCCCACAGTGTTTAACCTACAGTATGAACATTGCCTTTGCTGTGTTGTCGTCCTTAATATAATCATAAAAAACAAAAAACCCCAATAACATGGCACACATCCCCATGGCTTGAAGTTATTGGGAGGTAAGATAATTTCCAGAGAGAAAAAACCCAGGCTGGATGGTTCTGTTAACATTTTTTCCATAGTAATGTTGCTATCATTCATGGATATCCAGGAATATCATCCTGAACAAACCCACAACTGTGAAAATAAGTTTAAAAACTCTCCATGGAGATATTCATTGAGTAGCTGTTATCAGTATTCATGAGAAGAAGCATTTATTTGGGTGAAAATATAGATCCAAGTCCTTCCAGTAAATTAGTAATGGACAATGTAGTGTCAAAAGTGTATCTCTTTTATTTATTTTTTCTTTTATTTGTAGAAAGCCTTCAGCAATTTGTAATTAGATCTTTCATTCTGCGAGGAAAAAAAAAAAAAAAAAAAAAAAAAGAGAAGGAGAGGGAGAGACCCAGATTTCTGCAAAATCATTAGTACTCTTGGCAACAGAAGGCTGGATCCTCAGCTGGTGGAAGCTGGAGGTAGTTGTACTGAAGGCAAGAGGGAGATGCAGATTGCCACCAGGGATTTCATTCTCACTGCCTGCAGGAGCCAAGTCTGAAGCAGCACCAAAGCATGATGAGCCTGTGTTAGATCAGACATTAGCACGTTTGGGGAGATGTAGATAAAAGAAGAGATGCAAAAAGGAGAGCAAAGCAGAGTGGGATGCTAGAGAAATCAGGCCTGTGGAAAGGCAGGAGAAAATGGAGAAGAGATGGAGTCTGGGACTGAGGAGTCTGGTGGTCACAGAAGTCTGGCAGAGGTTTAAATGAAAGGTCAGAAGAGCTACAGCGGGGAAATTTCTGTTAGGGACCTGCTCATAATTTAATAACAGGAGTTTGATATAGCATTGAAGACATTAATTATTTTAAGGCTTTCAATTTTGACAGGATATTTGGCAGGATAGATAAATCAAAGCAATAAGCTACTAAGTGGCTAACCCACACCTCTTGTATGTCTTGCAGCACTATAGTTTCTTCTGGCAGTTCTGATTTCTACCCATAGTCAGGCAAAGAGGTCTAACAGGTCCCATGGACCTCCAAAGTGGGAAACAGAAGGAATAAAACACAGAATCATAGGATTTTCAGGGTTGGAAGGGACCTTTCAAATCATCTCATTCCAACCCCCCCTGCCATGGGCAGGGACACCTCCCACCAGCTCAGGTTGCTCAGAGTCCTGTCCAGCCTGGCCTTAAAAACTTCCAGGGATGGATGGGGCTTCCACCACCTCCCTGGGCAACCTGTGCCAGAGTCTCAATGTTTAGGTGTTGAAATCTTTGCTGAGAGGATAGACTTTGACTATGTCTTTGCTGGAATATGTCTGGTGTATATAAATCTACTTTACAGTACATGAAGCAGGTCCAATGAACTGTCCTGTGCACTGCAACTCAACGAAGTTCCATGAAGAAATCATGTCCAGGTCCTGTTTAAGTTCTCTGTCTATTATTCCAACAGCCTCTACCAGTCACAAAGGTTTCCTCAGAGCCAGGTGTTGCTAGAGTACTTTTTGGTCCTTGGAGCCAGATGACCCACTGGGTACCATTACCAGGAGAGTTAAACTGAGTGAAAATTGTCTCACATCCCTGACCCTGCACTTTTCTCCATGATGCCAGAAGACTTCAGTAGAGAAAGTGCTTTTCTTTCAAGGCAGGGATCTGTACCCTGCAGTGGACTGCAGGATCCCAGGAATGCTAAAGCTGTCCTTCACCAGCTGATTTGGCAGTGTTTTACCTGGGTCTTGTGAAAGATGATCCCTTGTTCCAGGTAGTCATTTGAATTTTCTCCCATGGTGTGTGGAGGCAGCTACCCCCAGAGAATATTTCATCCTCCTAATGATGTTCCAGTTATACAGTGTCTACTCAATCTCATCTATATTTATCTTCCAGCTAAAATCCATACTTTTCAGGGGAAAAAGGAATCTTTTGGAGAAAAAAGTCTTTAAGTGCCACACAGACGTTTATTTTCCAGCCTACAGAAGCCTGTCCTGGAATACCAGACTCCCACTTTGAACTCTTCCCATTCACAAGCTACAATCAGTGTTTTCTGGCCAAGAGAACTATTCCTGTATATCAAATTATCAGTCCTTCTGTCCATCTGGCTCACTAATCTTCCCATATTATTTCTTTGGGTTTCTTTTGCTGTCATATCTGTGTGTCTTCCTCAGGGAAAAAAAAAAAAAAACCAAACCAACTCTCCCTGCAGCTTAAATTGCCTGGAATATTTGGGTGAACAAACCAGGTCCCAGGATAAATGGAAGAGGGTTTGCTTCAAAATATCAAGTGAATATCTGTGGGAAAATGCTGCTGTTGTGACCATCTGTGTATTGACATATGTTTGCTATAGAAGACTGAAATCTGACATTCAGTGCTTCAATGGAAATGTTGAGCACCCAAAGAATGAAGGGCTTAGCCCTCTCTGCCATGCTCAGGTCTGGGTAAGCTTCAGTACTGAATTATGCATAGTGACCTAAACTGGTGCACAAGTGGGACAGAAACTCCAAAGGACATCATGCAAGTTGCATTTGGAGCAATCAGTGATTTCTATAAAAAAAAAAAATAAAATAAAAGAAGAAAAAAACCAACTAGACCAACCAACAAAACAGACCAAAGGATGCTTATCCCAGAATGTCAGTTAAAAAGCTTGACAATCAAAACCAGGAGGGTGAAAAGTCTCATTTTATCCATGAAAGCAGATTACAGTTTGCTTCAGAACAAGACAAAGCACTGAATTTAGAGTCAATATTTTCTTTTCATTGAGCAGCCACCTTAAATCAACTTGGCATGCAATTCTAGCAGAATTTATGGTTATGAAAGGAGGAAGAAGGCCAAGGTTTTTGCTTTATTGAGTCTTTGGAAAGTCATGGACTGTGTAACTGTTTCTTAGAAAGACTGCACATCACTGTTTAGACAAGAAGCTATTTATTTTTTTCCTCATCTGATTACTGGTTTATGCCATGAAACTTTCCTTGTTATTGTGCCACAATTAATATCTTTCTTGCAGCCAAATTTTGCCTTAACTGTTATAACAAAGAGAAGTGGGCCAAGGACAGCCTGAAAAAAGCTGTCTTGGATGGAAGAAGGAAGAATGACATTTTTCATGGCAATGTGTGCCTTGACCTGCCTGAGAATGGAGTTAAAATAAGTGGAACTATGTATTGAAACTATGGATTAATCAACCCAATAGTCAGTAATATATATTGAACAATTTTATCTGCTGGATACCAGAGCACTGATAACTCTTGTGCCCCACATTTGTTACACAGCTGATGTAGAGACCTAAAACACTTCCAGTCTGGAAGATTCTCTAATTAGCATTTTAGTTAGCACTAATGTAATTGGCTACTTCTGGTCATGCTGAAAGAGCTTCCAGAGGAGGTGTGTGAAAAAAAAAAAAAATTACTTATGGGAGAAGTGATGAAAGTACCTTTGCTACTACTCTTCAGCTGAAGATGTGTGAGGAGACCTCAAAAAATTTTAGAATGCTTTTTCCATAGAATAATTGCAAGCACCTTGATCTGGATTGCTGGTTTTGCTCTTCCCAATCTCATTTCTTTCTTCTGTGATTGTAAAGGCTGGAGGGGGTGGGTTATTTTTCATTGCAAAGAGCCACATTTAGACTACTCTTCATTTTCTCCTTCTTACATGTTTAATTTAATCCTCATATCACATTATGCAGGACCAAAGTTTTCTTCCCTACATATTCTTCCTATTAGACAGCTCTGGGTAAAGCCTAAAAGTCACTGCTCCAGTTCAGACAAAACTGAGTTTAAAAGTACTCATGATCTGGTATTTCAACACAAAAAAAAGAGAAGGGTTTTGGGGTATTTTTCAGCTCCAATAGCTAATTCTAAGCATCTGTGTTGAAATGGTGAGTGAGATGTTCCTAACAGCAGTTTTTAATTTAAATAAATAAATAAAAACTTTGGGGAGGGGTGTCATAGCTTTTAATAAACATCACTGCCTACCAAAGGATTTTCTTAAATATTTTGGAGAGAAAATTATTAATGGGAAGGAGGTGAAAAGGTGGGAAGGAAGGAGGAGGTGTGTGTGGGGCAAAGTGCTTTTTTAAAAAGTCAAAGAAAAATTAAATACCCTTTTTTACATTCCAGCTAGAGGTTTTCCTGAGGGGTGGCATTCTTCAGGATTGTCCCAGCTCCTCTAATGATGTTCTTAGCCAGCTCCAGGATTTCTGGCTGTGCTCATGTGCCTATTTTTTGCCTTAAATTTCTACACTGGGGTCCTTCCTAGGGAATTCTCTTAAGAATGTGGGAAGAATGTCACAGAGGAATGACAAAAAGTAAGTGAAGGAAGGACTTTGAGCTTTAGATTCCTCTTCTGAGTCATGGTGCCTTCCACAAATAAGGAGAGACAGCATTTTCTTTCCCTGATTTTTTCATCTGGGAGTTTGGAATTTTGGAAATACCAAGGAAGTTTTGGAGATTGCTGGGATATTTATTTTGCTGTCACTTCACTGCAATCTTTGGGAGCAGATCAGAGACAAATTCATGCCTGGAAATGTCAGGAGGCTTCAAAAAGATGTGAATTCTCAGCCACATGTTTTAGCATCCAGCAACCTTTGGAAATTCATGCTAGGGCAAGTTCCAAGAAAAAGAGATCATCCAAACCCCTCTAATTTCAAAGTGTGATGAATAAATTCCTTTGTAGGCTTTCTCACATCCCCACCATGGGTTGGAGGACTTCTTTATTTCTAATTTATTGAGTGAATACAGAGATGTGGAGAATTTGATGGAAAGAATATATTTTAGAAAACTTGCCAATTAGTTGTCTTAATGGGAATTATGGGAAGATATTTGGAAAGGGGGATGGTGGACACTTACCCTTATTGTAATATCTGATGCTTACGGAAATGTTAAGTCTGTTCTATTCTTTGGGCATCACTTTTTTCACTGACATTACATTTTTTCTTGAAAATTTGCATTAAAAAAGAGAGAGAACAACTGGTTTTGCTGGTCTGGGCAATTTACTGTGCCAGAAGCTAATGAGAAATACAGAAGGTCAGAAATGCAGATCTTTTCACTTCTTTAAACTTCCCATCTTTTGGCTGCCTCTGATTTTTCTTCAGAAATCAGCAGAACTTTGCTGTGCTGTCAAAGTCTATGTATGATCACATGGCTAAAACGCAGCAAAAATTCCTCGTTTCATCCCTCTCTTTTTATCCCAGGCTAAATGGATGGCTCTGGGTGAGAAAAAGACTCTGCTCTTTTCATAATATTAATAAAACCTTTCCTTGCCTCCCTCCCCACCCTGCAATGGATTATTGGGGAAATACACAAGCAAACAGTAGCCAAACACAAAACTCTTCAGTAAGTAGCAAGTACTAGTAACCACACTTTGGATTTAATTTTTTTAAATTAATTTCTTTATTTATTTCCTGCAAGAAAGAGAATTTTCCAGCATAAGAAAAGTGGTTTCACTGCTTGCTCAAATGAAATCAAACGCAGGCTGCTTAGCTCTGCCTTCCTCCAGTCAGACAACCTTTTCTTCTAAGCAGATCATGGGTTTATCCCAATGAAGAAGAAAACTGGATTTGAAGCAGTAATGCCATTGCTCTGACTCACTGCAGAGGAGTTTTAAGTATTAGTGCTGCCCCAGAGAGGGTGAGCAAAGAGCAATCAGTAAAGACAGGGAAAAAGCAGGAACCCTTCTGGGGCAGCCCACACCTTGACCAGCTTAAATAATTTGTGAAATTAGAATTTATGATCTGTTTCAAAAAGAAAACCAGTTCTACCCAAAGAAGAATTCTATGCTTGTGGAAAAATTCTAATAGCATTTTCATGAAAAAAACATCGAGATAAATGAGACATTTCCAAAGGAAAATGTGCTTGCCTTCTGGAGCAGCAGTCTTACTCATCTTTTTCCCACTGAAAAACTTCAAGAAAGTGCATGCATTTAGCATTTCAAGCAGAAGTGCATGAAGCAACCTCACACATTTGGGTTCTCATGTGAAACTCTTACAAGTCCGTGGATGTGCATCCAATTCAATCTATCTTTTTTTTTTTTTTTTTTTTTTTTAACTTAGACTTATATATAAGCTACATAAGACTTCAAAGGAATTTTAAGACTAAAATAATGAAGATTAAGCTCTTCCTTACTCCCCCTAAAAAGTCCAGAGAGCAATTCTCATGTCTTAGAAAACACTGTGAGTAGAACCTGTAATTTTCTCCTGTTCTTCCAGTCAGATAAAATTGTATCTCACTCCTTCACAATATTGCTGTGGTTTAGCAGTATAATTAATACTCTGAGGAAACCCTCACTGTGAGAATCCCTTCTAGAAACTGACCTGGTAGATGACCTCCATCTAAGATAGGGAGTAAACCAGTATTCACTTAGCTGATAACTAAAGCTGATAGAATGAGGAACTCTGACATAATCCTGCTCACAGTCTGCAGCTCCAAATTGTGCAAAGAGTTGGGTGGGTTGTTTAGACCACCCTTAGCCCTGCCACTGACTGATCTTTGGATCCACCTGGGCACCATGAAGTGTTGTCACTGTGCATCACTGAGAAGCCACATGTGGGACTATTCTGACCCCTCTGTAACTCTGGTGCAGCCCAAGATGCTCACCCCATGGTTTAATCCAACAACCACTGCAGGATCCAGCTCTTGGTGGGCTTGTAGAAATGCAGTGCTGGAAGGAGCCCTGAGAGATGTCCACTCCTTTTCCCAGTGAAGTCTGAACTCTGAACATATTTGCTTTTGTCCACAAGAAAGCAGAATGCAACATTTTCTTAAAACAAAAGTTAAATCCTGAGTCCTCATTACAGTCCTTGTAGTGATGGGGTAAACTCAGACCAGAACTGTTGATTATCCTACTGGTACCCAGAGATGCAATTGACTGATAATAGGAAATTTTGTATTGAAGTGGATTAAAATAAATACTCAGAATGTGCAGATACACCTCAAAATCTTGACCTGATAATACTAATTAGTTGTCTGGAGCTGGTTAAACACAGATTGAACCACAGCTGTACCACACTTGCATTATCTCTTCTCTCTTTTAAAGCATGAATCAAAGAATCAAGATCACCCAGTTCCAGCCCCTCTACCATGGTCAGGGACACCTCCCACCAGCCCAGGTTGCTCCAAGCCCCATCCAACCTGGGCTGAGAAACTTCCACGGATGGGGCAGCCACAGCTTCTCTGGACAATTTATTCCAGTGTCTCACCACCCTCAGAGTAAAGAATTTCTTCCTAATATCTCATGTAAATCTCTCCTCTTTCAGTTTGTTACCATTCTCCTTCATCCTATCACTACAATCTTGAAAAAAACACCTAAATCCTAAACTTTATACCCAGAAACTTTGATTTCACTGGAATTAGTATACGTGGAAACGTGAAAGCACAAGTGATCCCACCCATATTAGGATCAAGTTTGAATTTCCACCTCCCTATGTCAGGCATTTGAACCCCACTCTGTCAGCTCATTCCTGAGTAGGGATATTTACACAGTTCAGGGATACCCTGTGTATCCCTCAGTTTCACTGGATATTTCATGGGAATAACCAAATTTATATTAAATACCCGGTCAATTCCCTAATTTTCCTTAATAAAGGAAAATGCTAACAACCCAACCAACAGCTTTTACCTCCGAGCGGCCCTGGGCAACCAAAATGATGTCATGAAAGCCCTGAAGAGGTGGTGGCAGCTTCTGCATTCCCTGCGAAGCATCCCTGGGATGTTTCATGGCACGAAGCAGCCGTGGCTTTCGGAGCTGAGAGGAGTTTTCATTGTAACAACATTGCCACCTAGTGCTCCTCTGCTACAGTTCAACCAGGGCCTGGGAAATTCTGCTTTTTCAGCTGCCTAAACAAGTACAAAACAAGTTTGTTGAACTTGTTTTAATGTTTTAGAAGAGTCACCAAGGTGCAAGAAATGCAGTGGTTCTTTTGGGTGATTCCCCCTTGGTCAAAGAGCTTGTGAGGATTTTCCAAGAGATGAGGCACTGGCATTGCAGTCACTGCAGACTTCCTAAAAGAAAAGTGTCACTCATCACCAAGAAATCTGTCCACTTTAAGACTAAGAATCAACCTAAATTGGCCATGTAGACTCATTCTGGTGTAAATAGGGATAAGCATCACTCCAGGTTGCAATGCATCCAATTGACACAAGAATGTGTTTATTAACAAACTTCTTTAATAAAAGTGTTTATTGTCAAGCATGTGTTTATCAGTATGCATGATAATAAATACATTAATAAATCTCTTTGTGTTCTTATTCTCCCTGCTCATCACCTAGGGAGCCCCAGGGACTAAGACTGGATGCCAAGTTAACAGCTGGGTAAATCTGGATGAGCTGAGTGTGAGTGTAATTGCATGGCAAAGCTAGGAAAAAACCCAGGATCTTTTTAAGCCTGTGTATTAACCACACTACCACTTCTTTGGGCACAGGGTGGCTGAGAGCAGCCAGGCAGAAAGGGACCTGGGAGTTGGGAAGCTGAACATGAGCCAGCAGTGTGCCCAGGTGGCCAAGAAGGCCAATGGCATCCTGGGCTGTGTCAGGAACAGCGTGGCCAGCAGGTCCAGGGAAGGGATTCTGCCCCTGTGCTCAGCCCTGGTGAGGCCACAGCTTGAGTCCTGTGTCCAGTTCTGGGCCCCTCAGCTCAGGAAGGAGATTGAGGTCCTGGAGCAGGTCCAGAGAAGAGCAAGGAGGCTGTGAAGGGATCCAGCACAAGCCCTGTGAGGAAGGGCTGAGGGAGCTGGGGGTGTTGAGGCTGGAGAAGAGGAGGCTCAGGGGAGACCTCATCACTCTCTACAACTCCCTGAAAGGAGGTTGGAGCCAGGGGGGGGTCAGGCTCTGCTCCCAGGCAGCTCTCAGTAAGACAAGAGGCCATGGACTTAAGCTCTGCAGGGGAGGGTTAGGTTGGATATTAGGGATAAATTCTTTCCAGAGAGGGTGATCAGGCACTGGAATGGGCTGCCCAGGGAGGTGGTGGATTCTCCATCCCTGGACATTTTTAAAAAGAGACTGATGTGGTACTGAGTGCCATGGTCTGTGAACCACACTGGCAGTGGATCAAAGGTTGGACTTCATGATCTCAGAGCTCCTTTCCAACCTGGATGATTCTGTGATTCTGTGTGATTCTTTTGTGCAACTAACTTTTAATGAAAGTGAAGGAAGGAACATGCCACTTCTGAAATAATTCAAAGCTTGCTTGCTTGCTTTTGCAATGACAGGTGAGCTGTAGAACCACAATATCTTTTGAGGAATTTGGGGTTTTGAACATTTTAAATTTGATCCCAGTGACTAAGCTACTACAAAGAGAGAAAGGATACCTGCAGGGTAGAGGTAGGTTTTTATTCCCAAAAGAAAACAGCATAAGAACATCTATTCCAGACATTCTTGGAAAGAAGGGTTGAAGTTTTCCTCACTGCAACTCTGTTGATCTGAGTTTTTGCCATGTGAAATTGCTGCCTTTTCTGCATATTGCCAGGTACATTACAGGAGGAAGATTTCTGGGAGGAAATCTGTAAAGATGGGACTGAAATAGTCTGGCTGCAAATTGTATTCTTGCATTTTTCCTGCCCAGCATGATTTTGGAACATTCTTACATTACCTGTATATTTCGATATTAGGTCTAACTTCACACATCATGTGTACACTTTCTCACCAAACAGTTATATTAATTACAACACCAGTTTGGATATATCTCTGGGAATTTCTATTTTTACTGCTACCATTTACCCTAAAAAAAAAAAAAAAGCCACACAAAACTACATTATTTTGTTCTCTGAGGTAAGATGTGTCAGTACATGCAAGTGGTTAAGGCTTTGTTTCAAAATCTCCTGTAATAGTTGTTCCACTGAAACCTCCAGGCAACTTGCATTTGGATTAATCCCAATGCAGGTCCATCTGTCAATAGAAAATTCAAGGATTACTCTTGGCAGTGTCCAAGTTACAGGAGAACTCTTCAGGTATGAACTGCCTGGCTCAATAACCCATTGAGGAAGCAGTCCTGATATTTGTGATAGTTTACAGTAATATGCTCAGTATCTTACAGCTGTATCTGGAAATATAAAGGGTTTAGCAAATCAGCAAATTTTCCTTGTGGGCCTTCTTGTTCTTGAACTGGAGAAGTATTCCTCTGTGTCCTAGCTGTCATTACATGCTTGACAGATTTTGGAATGGGATGTAACAAGGTGTCCAAAACCACTGGAGACAGATTTTCCTCCTGTAGTAAAATATACAGTAGTTACTTGGTCTCTTTAGACAGCATCATGTGCCTTGTAAAACTGATAAATGGGTGGATGGGAGCTCCTGGCTCTAAACATGACTTGCAGAAGTGGAAACAGCAGTTTTTTCTCCTTTTAATTGTCTTATGAAGTGTTTCCCCTTCTTTTAAAAGTGACAGATGTAATCTCACAGAGACTAACCCCCCATAAAATGTAACATCTTAGGAAAAACATCTGGTGTTCTAAAATTTACTGTAATATACATGTTACCCATCTGATGTTGGTTGTCTCTGCTGTTATTTAATAATCTTCATTTCTGCAAATAACAGATGAACAAATCTTTGTTTTTCAGATGAGCAATTGAAATTCTGTTTTGAAGGTGAAACTGGAGTATTACAGGTAAATTTCACTCATTCTTACCATCAAACACTGTAGAGTAGGCCCTGATCTCCTCTTGACCCATCTTTGACTTTATTGATATGAGTCTTAACCAAAGAACAAGTCAAGATTTTCAGAGTGGGATTCATTGCTACTACCTGAAGGGGTCTATTTCTGACACACTCACAAACTCTCTTGTTAACCAGGGACAATATTCTCTTGTGGAAAATACATCTTTTTACCTCCTTTTGAAAAAAATATCCACCTTGGCTGTGATGGTGTTCTAAGATGGATTTGGATAGATTTGACAAGGTCTGGCTCAGATTTAGATATCTACAATGCATAAATGGTGGCAATGGAGTCACATCAATCACACTTGAAGCAGGTTTTCCTGAGTAGGGATAAACACATCCAACTCATTCCCAGTGTCATCCTGTTACTCAAAAAGCACTTTTTCCTGTCTTCAGTGTCATGACTACAAATTCCTTGACATCAATAGGCCAATTCCCTACTAACTTCAGATGCCTCAAGTCCTGCCAGGGCAAAGTCCAGAAGGAAGATGTCACTTTGGGACAGTTGGGTCCTATTTGCATAGAAGCCCTGAAGCAGATGTGGCAAAGAAGGCTGCTACACTTCTCACTTAGGGTATTGATTAGAGCAAGATTACAAATATTTTTTTAAAGGCATCTAAATGCATGATATTCCTGTGGAATAGTTTGATATTGGGTAAATTAATACTTCTGTGAGACTCATCAAGTATATGTGGAAATTTGGCTGGGAAACCTGGAGATTCCCTGTGGAGAGAGAGAACACCTGAAATAAACTGTTACAGTCAGAGCCAAAATGGAAGTGCTGATATTCCATGTCTACAGGTACATCTTACCAAAATAAAAAATAAATTATTAAAATCTTAATCAGTGCATAATTACATCCTTGATTTTTAATGCTCGAACTTCAAAATCTTACACTTTTATAGTAGATTCACAGGGAATGTTTTCATGTAGACCCAAGCTCTGCAGAAATGCCCTGATGATTAGAAAGTCCAGCTTACAAAATACCAAGGGCAGCAGCTGTCAAGCCCTTCACTTGAAATAATTTCTCTATCACTGTCCCCAAACAAACACATCTCAGGACTGTCAGCTGCAATGTCTCACACTCTGATAGGGTCTGTGGGCTACAAGAGATCTCAAACCCGAGGTGATTTAGCTTTGAGAATTTTTAACCAAGGCTAAACCTTTTCCAGTTTCTGAAGTATAACAGGAAACTTTGTTTTTACCTGAAAATCAATGTCCATGAAGTCAGGGTGGTCGGTGTAACCAGGGTGCCATAATCTGATGTGTACCTGTCCACAGGGAAGAGAAGAAACAGAACTCACTGAAATTAACTTAAAATTGATTTTTTACTGAAGCTGGTAAACAGTAGGGTTCCTCCAAGCTCCCTAATTCCCAAATTAAGAAGCATAACAGGCTGTCATTATGCAAACTTGCTTAAATTTGAGTCCAAGTGATTTACTGACTAAACTAAGTAAAGCAAATTTTGGCTTCAACAGCAAATACCAGGTTTTTCAATTCAATGTTGAAAAAGAAAATCAAAAGAAAAATTGACTTGAATAATTCAAAAAGAAAGAAGCTGCATGATTTTTTTTCCCTGCCTGTCTCTAATTTCTGTGTAAAAAAAAAAAATTTTGGGGAAATCAGGAAGGGGAAGACAAAATGCTGTACATTGCAATGTCAAGCAAAACATTTTGCCATTTAAGAAGAAAAAAGCACAGTACAAAATCAGACTAGTACTCTGTCTTTAGGAGGGGCCAAAAATTAATGCTTATAGAAAAGCATAACTAATATGTTATAATAATCCATGATTTCTTCAGAATTCTCTCCCAGCCTGCAATACCTTTTCACTAGGGGATTTTCTGAACCTGAAATCATACTTTTTATCCAACTGCAAAGTTACAAAGGCAACATTTGAAATAATCTAAAGTTTTAGCACTTGCAGTGTCTAATATCAGTGTCTAGAAATCAAATGCCACAGGTTGACTGCACTTTGTATGGTGAGAGACTTTCTTTGAAAAGTTTGTCTGAAATCTGTCCTGTTTCACTGGGTGTACCTCACTGTTGCACCAAATCAGCAGGCAACCATTCCCCAATTTATCTATTTTTAATCAATTAAAAATTAAAAAAAAATATCCAGACATTTATAATTTGCTGAATGAATGAGATTCCTTTGGCTTCTTCCATGAAATAGAAAATGGTTGTGACCCTTGTGGCCCTCACTGCTCTTCTGTGTATGGTGGAACCTTTTTTAGGGCAGAAGGGTCTGATGTTAGGTGCAAACTGGTTTGTAACCACAGCAGGTAGCAAATTTATGGTCATGGCTGCTCTTGCTGGATGGGCAAAAGAAGCAATATTTTAAAAAAGGCTCTCTGACATTTTTTTATGGCCAAAACCACCAAAATTGGGAAATCTTGCCTCTAAGGCTACAGACTTACTCTTTGTTTTCTCTGGGATTGCCTGAGACCTGTGATTTCCTTTCAGGTGTGCCACTATGGTTACAACTTTTGTAATATTTTCTATCTGAACCTAACCAGGAAAAGTGATTTTATCTCTGTAACAAGAGCATTCAGAGATGTGTTTCACAGCTCAGATTTGGTATGTGATGATAGGCGAAGGTGATGAAAATTACAAATTAGTAAATTTTAACTCCCAACCAGTCAAAGGTTCTGCATTAGGCAATGCATATGGCAAACACACTGAAAATCTCTTAAATAAGATCTCTAAATCAACAAGAAATATTGAGTCTTTTATTCCTTCTTAGTTTCTGAACCCTGAGTTGTGCTGCCAGCATTTCCAACTTCTGCTCTGAGTTCACAAAGATGAAATTTTCACAGTTTTTATTAGATTTTATTAGATTTATTAGACATCAGATTTTCTGTAACCAAAAGATCTAATACAGGTATCAAGGAGTTTAGGCAATTTAGGCATCAAAACTTCAGGCAAAATTGAGTCTTTCCCAATTTAAACATGAATGCAAAAATGTCTCCAAACGCACATGAGAGCAAAAATTAGTACTTGTGTGTGTCAACTTTCTACTATATGTGAGGGGAAACATTTTTCATCTCTCCTGAGGGTTAAATTTTGTCACCAATCAGCTGTCAGATGTCAATGAATACATTAAGGCAAGAAGATGATAAGAGATGAAGCAAGAGATGAAGCAAATGTGGTGAAGATACTTCTGGAGTGTGAGTGTTGCTCCTTGTCTATGTTGAAAAGCAAGGAAGTCCTCAGAAAAAAATGAGCTGCTCAGTTCACAGAAGATCTCTGCAAGACAGAGAAAAATTTCACTTTTCAGTGCTAATTCTGGTCTGCTGAACACTCTGGATAAATCGACTGAGACACAATTCAGGACTTGCAGATTTTAGGAATGCTGAGCAAACTATTTTTTGTCCTATTTCTAAAAGATAACCCTTCTGTCTCCTAGGACCTAGAAAACTCCTGGCCTTTGTGCACACAGATTTTAGTGGTGCTACCTTACAATTAACAATGTGGCAATAGAGGAGATGCAGAAGAGCAAACTCCACCTGGCACTGGATCATCTCTCTGGTAAGAACAGACAGAAAACATGTTTCAGAACATGACTTAGCCCCACGTTGACTAAAACCATCAGCAAGAAACTCAGTCATGCAAATTTACACAAAACATATTTCTTGGGTCAGGCATGAAATCAAAATTCCTTTAAGGAAGATGAGACTTTAAACACTTGGTGTAGGGGAAAAAAAAAAAAAAAAAAAGTCTCCAAAGGCCTTATCTCAAGCATGGTACAGTCACAAACATCTGCTTCCATTTCAGTTTTTCCTTCTGTTAAAAACTAAAGAGAGTGTTTCCAGATCCCTGGAGCAGCTGTCCCTTTTAAGCCAGATCCATAGCAATATGACACACACAGTTGGACTGTGGATGGGAAGATGCTGTATTTATCAAAACAGATGATTTTTCTCTCTTATTTTTGGACAATAGCTAGGTAAAGCAGTAGAAGTTCTATTAGCAGGTCTTTCAGATGGTATTTTGAATTCAGGCGAGTATGTGTGGCATGTTTCAGGAGAGCCTCATCACCAGCAAATGTGAGATGCAAATTCAACTAAAGCCTCCAGTTTAATCCTCATTAAGAGACTCGTTGGTGTCCACTTTATCAGAATAATGAGACAGAAAGCAAGAGTCCTAAGGGAGACCTTAATTAGGAGTTTTGGCAGGTCTGTTAAACTGAGTATATGATGACTGATTTGGGGGGTTTGCTGTCACTGCATTTTGTAGCTGATATGCATTTGCAATTATATCTTGTTCTCCTAAGCTTTAAAATGCATGTGGGGCTCTGGTTCAAGTAGCTCTTCTCATTCTATGTTTTTTTTAAAGCCTTCCTCCAAATTCCTACAGACTTTCAGTCCTTCTGCCCAGTGAGAGATTAGGAGAATTTAGGTTTTATTTGGTTAATTAGGTTTTATTTGAATGGCTCCTTAAAAATATTATGTGTTCAATACATGAAGCACTCTGAATATTACAAACATGAGTAAGGATAATCTTAGGGCACAAAGAGAGGAGAGAAAGTCAGGAGACAAACTATCTGTTCAAGCTGAGGCAAATAATTTAGTCTGTCTGTGCTTCTGAGCCTTTCCTGTAATGTGGAAAATATAATTTGCTTAATTGTGTTATTTTTCTTATTATTGCTACTTATTTTAAGGTTATATATTTTTTAAGCTGTTTTTTTTTTTATTTTATTATTTCTTTTTTATGTTATTTTTAAGCTTATATTTTGTATTTCCTCAGACAAAACCTGCTTGTTATTCTGTGTGCACAGTCTACACCATCTCCTATGCTGATTGTGGATATTAACTGCTCCTGCAAGATGAGAGCATCCTCATCACATCACATTCCTGTTGGATTGGAGCACTTCTCCCTTCTCTTCTTTCTCCACAGCTTGGCTACCAAACAGAACTTGGCTGCTAATTCAGCCAATTTAAATTGTACTTCATGGACAGTCAAATGTCCAGAAGCTGAATGGCTCTGCAGTGCTCTGGCCCCAGATGCCAGGAGGGATTTTCATTCCAACCAGTAGCTCAGGAATGCCCCAGGCAGTCTGCTGGTGGGGTTTGGAGCAAATGCTGGAGAAATACCTGCCTGTTCTTGCTGTCTTTCTCATGACTCTTTTACCAACCACTCACTTTCCAGAGACAGGCTTCTAGAATATCTGGATATTTAGTCTGATTATAATAGTAATAAAATAAGTTTTATTGCTATGCTAATGATTAGATTTAATGACAATTTATAACTATACTATCATGTTATTACTATAAAACCAGTCAGTAAATTTTCCCTGATCCAAGACAAGAGAGTTTCCATCTATAGAAATCACCTTTCTCATCCACAACCAATGACTGCCCAGAAATTTCCTATTAGGTATGAGCCCTGTGTGCCAATCACCAGGGCTGCTGCTGGTTGGTCTGAGCCAAAATCAAGGTGTGAGCCCACGAAGAGTTCTAGAAATTAACAGTAGAGTTCACTGCATTGCAGGGCTTGAACCAGAGCCTGGTTGTGCTTCAGTGGCACTGCTGCCACCAAAGGGACCCAAATACAGGCTCTTACTTTAGGGAAGAATGTAAACTAAATATCTCACTAAAGAGAGATGTGTAAGACCCCAGAACATTTTACCTGCAGAGACTTTTGGTACTGATTCCATGTCTGGGAGTTCTTCAGGACCCACAGGGCTGGTACATGGAGAAGGGAGGAAAGCCTTGGCTTGCCTTGGTCAGCAGCATTGACTTTTCCAAGAAAGCACAGCTTTCTTCTTTTCCATTTAAAACCAAAGACCAGAGTAATGTTGGTAGAGGCTCATTTTAAATCTCATCCAGAGATTGGAAAGCTCCCTCAGAGTAGACAAAATGTGGGTTCTGTGCTCCTCCCAACATGAAAACCAGGTTAAACCATCAGCCCTTCCAGCCCCAGGCTAGGATGGGACCATCTACCCCCACCTCCTGTCAAGGCTAGAACTATGTGTAGAAAAGTTGCTACTCAATGACTCTTTTGTCCATAATGGAAACCTAGAAAAATATTCCAGCACTCCAAGTTCACAGTGATATTTATCCCAGAGATGTAAAAAAGTGATTATGTAGGACACATCAGTTTTGTTGGCTTTTCAGGTTGGTTGGCCAAAATAATTTAGTTTAAGGAACTTTTCTTACTCCCTGGACAGGAGACATGAGCTCTCGGTTTTGGCTGGGCAATAGGTGCTGCATTGCTGAGAATAACTGGATTTAGGTCCCTTGCTGTCTGTAAGAGGCAGTGTTTAAAGCAGCAGTCCTAAATGTATAAATTTTCAAAACAGTCCCTTTGGTGAGGATGGTGCAGAAAGCCCCCTGGAGGGACATATCAACTGTTTTTTCTTGAACAAGAGAAGTCTGAGACACCAAAGACAAGTTTGCCCCACTTTTCTGGCAAGGTTCCAATTTGATAATTAGTATTTCACCTATCCATATTCCCTGTGCAATTTTAACTGCAAAATCTTACATCTGTGTCCTTCTTGATTTCATGGGACATTCTGCAATCATGTTTAATATTTGCCACGTTGCCTCCCAAAATAAAGTGACTTCTGTCAAACCTGGCAGAGCAGAGGAATGTGTACTGAGATTCTTTACCTCTTAGAGTCATAGAATAATTTGGGTTGGAAGGGACCTCTAAAGGCCATCTAGTCAAACCCCCCTACAGTAAGCAGGGACACTTAACTAGATCAGGTTGCTGTGATTCCTTACACAAGAGAAACATTATGTCCCCATGGTGACACCTTCAAGAAAATATCTGTGGAACAGAGATGATTTGAGATCATAGGAAGGCCTTATCTGTTCTAGAAATCTCTATCAGCTTAGTAGTGTCACAGCAAAGATGTAATTCCTATAGCAAATCCTACTGTTATGATGCCTAATATAGGTCTTGGTATAATTCCATGAAAGATCATTTATAAAAGTAAAGGTTATTTTTCTTATTATTCATCACTCTGAATTTAAAAAGTTATTTGTCTGTTTGTTTTTCTTTTTTCTGACATGGATTTGTTTTTTCTCTATGGGACAAAAGTGAAGTAGAATGTGAAGTAGAAACTCAGGGTTGTCTTTGAGATGTAGTAAAAGAGATGGAACTCCTTAAGTCTCCCAGCATAAGATTTCAATGCTGACAGTGGCTTTCCACATATTTTAAGTTTTCCAACACTCTTTCTTAACATCTGGAGATCTGAACTCAATAAGGTATTGATTTTTTCAGTGATGTGCTTGGAGACAAAATACTATTTATTACTAACCTTCTGTTACACACTGAAGAACATTATTTATTTTTATATTAATATTTTCCTTGCAGATGATGAACCCACTCTTCAAACACAGCCTATATGTTTAGAAATATGACATACAGTTCCTCATTTTAAAAATTTATCAAGTTCTTTTTGTTGTATTTTTGCTTCCCACCCAGGAATATCAGCCTTGTTTACAGAACACAGGATTTATTGGCCTATTTGGTACTCCTGGACAAACAGCAGGTAGATAGTCAACCATAAAAGCTCCCGAATCCCATCTGTGCCTACTAAGCACATAGAAACCAGAGATCAGATTTGCTGCAGATATTTATCCCAAAAATCCCTTATCAGAAATCCCTGCACTCCACTGCTCCTCTTAAATCTCTTCACATAGCAGAAGAATTTTATTCAGAGCAAACTAGCTTTCCTCTCCACTACAAGCTGTCCCTTGACACAAGCAGTTTCTCTCCATATTTAAACATCACCATTTGAGGCACGGAATTGATAAGGTTACAAAAAATCAAGCATGGAATCATCCAGACATTTTGTATTTCCTGGAGGTTTTTCCAGCCATGCTCTGCTTGTCTGTACCACATTTGACTCCATGATACCTCAACACCAAGCTGAGTCAGAGGGACTGGATGGAGTCACTGATGTTTTTCATCTCTGAGAAAATACACTGTAGATGATTTCAGGATTGCCTCAGGGTCTTATTCTTGAGGTTTTAGTGAGCATTGGTTACAAGGGGGGAAACAGTATTAACTGGAAACCAAACAGAAAATAACTAAACTGGGTCATTCCACAGCCACTTATTAAGGGTTTTCTACACTCTCAAAGGCTTTCCTATTTCTGTCCACACACTGGTTTTACAAAGTGCCCCTTTGGAGAGTCAACTTGCATCTTCATTTTCCAGTTCTGTCTTTCACACTTGTGGAAAAACCCTTCACAGTCATTAATCACCAGCTTGCAGCAAAATAAGCAGAACCTCTGAACCGGCCTCACACTGGAGTACCATTAAGAAAAAAAAAATGTATCATCTAACTCAACGTTGTTCAGATGTGAAGTTTATCTCTCCTAATGAGGTGCTGTTCTCCATGGGCATTTTTTTCCCTTATTTCATTATTACAGCTCCCTTTAGGCAGGTTTCCCTTGAGTTTTAATTATGAAAACAACACCTGTTTTCAGTGCCACTGTTGGAGTTTTCATCCTTTCCTGAGAAAGCTTTTGCTTCTCTGTTATCTTGAATGTCTTCCACTCTCTGCATTGATTTCCCAGAAAATGCTGTATTGATTTTATCTTGACATTTCAGTGCATGCCTCATCTTCCTCAGTCTTCCTTCTGAATTTTAGAAAGCTGCTCTCACCCTTGTTCTCTCTGCTCTTCTAATTAGGGAACACTTGTGATTCTCCTTTTCTGTTTTAAAACCCTGTGTGATCCAACTTTTTGCTGTTGTGCCCTATGCTTTTTGAACCTGCTCTCCAGGCCACTAGGGAAATGCCAGGATTTTTCTTTTTTTTTCTTTTTTTTTTTTTTTTTTTTTTTTTTTTTTTTTTTTGTCTTTAGTGACACCTTAAGACCTGCTGCAACATTTCTACACAAAGATTGCTCTGCTTTTAAGTTCCACTTTAAGAGTCATTTTCATCTGTCACATTTGTGTTGGTTTGGACTGAAGAGCCTGGTGCTTTGTCATGTTCAGTACATCCATCCTATCATCTAATACAAAATTATGCTTGTGTTGGCATCAAGATCAGGGGCAAAATGTTTCCCCTGAAGTATTCCAGCTGTATTTGGGTCTGTGTTATTACTGTGTTAGTGTATTATTGAACTAGAGATAACAACTCGTGGTGAATAATAAAGTCATTCTTACCTTCAGTATCTTCTGCCTTTATCCCATATAATTTCTCAGAACTGCTGTAGGGGAAATAGGGGGTCAAGCAGTCAAGAAGAATAATTTTCCCTATGTAATAATAAAGCAGCAATTCACATCTAACAACTTATATTGAAAGAACAAAGAAAGAAAACCAAACAACACTGTAAGTTTATAATACTACTCATCTAGGGAGCTGGACCATGTGACAAAAGGTCTATAATGAAAATTCCTGGATTTTCCTTAGACAAAGTGTTTTATAATGCAAACCACTGTGTCAGAAAGGAACAATATCCTGGCCTCAAGTCTTGGATAAAGCCATAGAACTAAGTAAGATTTAAATTCCAAAGCCCAGTCATGTATGGAGTGGGTTTGGGATCCATTTTGTCCAACACAAACCACCTAAAAAGTGACTAAAAGGGTCAACTTCCTTCTATAGCTTATAAAGATAAATAATTGAGTTGTCAAGACACTTGGTCTTAGGGAAGAATGATTCCCCAGAGTGGCTGTCTCAACCTGATGTATGAAGTATGAAGCTTAGACTAAATGGTTAATTTTTAGACAGTTTAAAGCCAGATTAGATGATTTTTTACTCTAAATGTCCCTGAATCTTTCCAACAGGAGTAGTTTCAGGTTTCATAGTCAATTTCCAAGTCTGATCAATGCAGCCTGGCACACTAAAACCATCACTGAAGTTTTAATGCACCACATTTTATCCCACTTTTTCCACCCTAATCATGGAATTATTGTGTTAATTCCTTGCCCTCCCATCTTCAGGAACCCAACTGTAACAAAACAAATACCTCAAGCAAAATGTGCAATGTTTACTTTGTCCAGTTGTTTTGGGTGTTTCCAAATTAAAAAGTATAAAAATATGCTATGACTGCTAATTTCTTTGTTCTCTAATACTGGGGAGACAAATCAACACAATTTTCACTGTCCAGTCTTTGGACTGGTTTTACCACACTCTTAGATATCATGAAATAAAATCAGTAAGCATTTCTTGCATTTGTTTGCAAATAAAGAAGAGCCTGAAGTGAATCTGCATATTAGATTTTAAATAAATAAATATTGGAAGACATTTATAATAAAAATTTACATTAATCTCCATCTTTCCCTCTTCTCGCACTTTCTAAGCTTCCTTCCAGACTTTGTCTCTCTTGAAATCTGTATAATTTTCTGTGAGGACAGATCTTTAATTTTGGAGGTTTTTTGCAGAACCTTTCCTTGGAATGTATTTATACATACATGTGTGTATATATATATATAAATATACAAAAGAATATATATAAATATATATATATACTTTATATACACAGAATGCCAGGTTAGAATGGACCTTAAGGATCATCTGGTCCAAGTTTTTTACTATTTTTATTGCTTATATAAGATGTTGAGCTGAGACTTAAAACTTTCCAAAGTGGGGGAATCCACCACTTCCCCCGGGAAACCATTCCAATAGATATGTACATATATATATGTGTGTGTATATATATATATATATGTATGTATATATGGACACACAGATTGGTTCGTGGGGCAAGCTAAAAATATATTTTGCTTTAATTAGATTTCAATGCCATTAAAAGATCCTGCCCCTAAAAATGATGATTTCCTTATTTTTCATTTTGTTATGAGTATTTTGAAGACCTAGAGGAATAAAGGTGAGCTTAAATGGCAGGAATTTTCATGAACCAAGTAACAGCTACTAGGGAAAATACACTGTCAATATTTTGAAATAAGTGAATGTGGGCATAAAACTAACAGGAAGAAATGTAATTAAATGATTTGGAAGATATGGGATTAATGCACTTTTCAGTTTATTTGGAAATACTTTGCCCTAAATTCTTGGCACCCCAATGACAGATTGTAATTTCAGTTTTGAAATGGTCATGAACAGTATCTTTGAATCTTTGCTGCGATGTGGAAGAAATGTGACAAGTTCCTGTCAAAGGTTATGAATATAAATCTGAGACTATATTCTGATTTTTTTCACGAAGGGTTCTCCCAAAGTTTTAAATTCAGGTCAGCAAAAGTAGCATCACATTTTTCTCAGCTGTGTAGCCCCTTCTGAGCATTACATCAGCATTCCTATACCAATGCTTTTTTGGAATTGTTCTAGTTTTCCAATTCCCATCACAGATCTGCATGTTTCCTCTTCAAGGAGGTGACAAAATTTATTTGGTACCACAGTTTTTATGCACTGCTATGCATTTAGCCTTCAGTTCTTGCTATTAAATGAAACTTTGGGGCTAAATGTGTGTTATGCTAGAATTATCATTAGTATGGAGATGGCTGAGCATGTCTACTAAAAAAAACCTATCTGAGACCAAGGGCTTTCAGAATAAAAGATGTATTAATTACAGTAGAAAATCTTGGAGACAGTGAAAGGTCAATGAAGAGGCTTAAGGACCATCTATTGTGGTAGATGTAATAATAGATTAGGTGGGAGAGGATTTTGTGTAGTTAGATGATAGAAAGGAGATGAAGGATTTTGCTAGAAGCTGGGTCAATAGAATTCCAATTTTTAACCCAGGAGGTTCACCACATGTCCTGTAGGCTGTGGTTCAGGCTTTTCCTAGAGGTGAAAAATAGAGAAGTAGTAAAGAAAGAAGTGAAACAGAAGTCAAGACTATAAGGAGTCTTCTAAAAGATTTTCAAGCTCCAAGTAGTTCACTATAGAATAAATTCACTTACTTTATGAGTCTGTCAATTTTGCTCCAGTGGAAAACCCACAGACCAATTTTTAACATGCAAGTATAACCTGGCCTTTACCATGCTATGAATTTGCATTATATTTTTGTCCTATTTTTTTAGCTAAAAGAAAAAACAACCACAAGGACCTTGCCAGCTTTGAATAAGGAGGTTCTAACGGGTTTGTTTTGTTTTGCTTTTAATGCAGCAGGCAAAGGGGGAACATTTTCAGTTATCCATGCTCCAAACAATTCACATGACTCACATCCACAAAATCATAGTCCCTGAAGCATGGGTTTATGGGAAACTTTGCTATAACCACCAACCATTCATCAAGACACAATTGCCAGCATTGGATAAATGTGCAGAACCCAAAGAAGGGTGAGGGACGTTTTATGTTGGAGAAAACTATTACTCATCAGATGGCAGTTTTGGAACTGCAATTGCTGCTTCTCTTTTTTAAATTTGGTATTCATAAAAAATAAAAAAAAATAAGATCCACAAACAACACAAAACTGAAACAAAAGCCCTGCTAATGTTCAGATTTTATAGTGAGATACAGCCACAAGGCACTAGCACAGTAAAATATTTCTGATTGGCTACCAGCTGTTGGAGCTAAACAGATGAGATGGAAAGTAGCAATTTACAAGCTATTTCATATTTAAAACTGCTTGGTCCTGTGCAATGCAATCTTTTCTCTCTGGCAAAAACAAGAGAAAAAGGAAAAAGAAAAAAAAAAGCTACCCAGAAGAAAGGAAACATCCGCTGAGAACAGATTCTCCCAGCACAATGAGATATTGTATTTTTCTCTTTATTCTTTTAAATATTTTATTTCTTATAACAAATACTTTTGTCTTTCAAAAGAGTCAGTGTAATTTAATAATGTTAAAAGTCAGACTTGTTTACAGGAACTTTAATTACTAACTGGCTTCACCTCAGTTGTTTTGTAAAATGTCACAGCTTAACTTACATCTCACTTTTTAATCACTGCTGTACTGACAGAGCTATTTTAATAAAAAACTACTCCAGAATTTCTCAATGCAGTTATGTAAATTGTGATTAATTAAGAAAGGTTATTGCACTTAAACCAGAATGGAAATAATAAATGTTTATTTCAGGAAAATGTAAAAGAATTGCACAAAACTGTTGCATTCTATATATAGCCCTTCATTTAACAGCTCTACAAACCTGCAAAAGTTGGTTCTTGTTGAAAACTGCCAGGCTACATACAATGAAATCTGGAGTAGTAATACCAGAGAGCTGTCAGTCAGCCATCCATCCATCTAATTGGCTTCTTACCATCTTTCCATCATGTTTTTTTTATAACTGGTCGCCTCTGGCTAAAATGCAAATCAGGAGGAAGAGCCGTCTAGAAAAAGCTGCTGCTTTCTTAATTATCTGTCAGAGTATGGACCAGTGGACCCTGGGCCACAGAGTAGAGTTATGCTAAGCAGCAAGGCATCACGGGAATTGGAGTGACAGCTCATTTTCCTCCTGTGTTTTTTTCCACGTTGGAATGACAATGCAGAAATACGGGTTTTTCCCACACTTTCTCTGAACACCTGGGCCAATGCTCAGGGGAACACAAAGCCAAAACTGTCACATTTCCAGACATGGTCTTATTGCTGTCACTGTGACAGGATTGTTGACAAATGCCAGCAGTCATCTCAGCATCTTGGGAAATGTCTGCCGTGGTTGTGTCAACAGCCTGACAGAAATTGTTAATGTTTAAACTTCTTCCACTGACAGAATCCTGTCTTGCTGACAGTATTTGTCATATGAAACTCAATCTTTGTCAAACTTGCTTAAAAATTAACACTTCCTCCATTTCTTTTGCAGCTAACTGCCTGTGTGTGCATTTTTTTTCTTTTTTTTTTTCCTTAAGTAATAAGATTTTCAACGAGGTAATATTCCACAGTCCACAATGAGTCCAAGAGCAAAAGCACATTATGAACTTATGGCCAGCTTGTCCTTTTGACCTCTGCTACAATGATAATTATGCTTTTATTCCTTGCCCATTTTTTTTGCCTTAGGAATCAAAGTTCTGAATTATTCAAGAGCCATAAAAATCCTATTTCTCAGTGTACAATGTGGAAAATCAATTAAACAGAGTTAGCTTAGCACTTATATAAAAATCAAGTTACAAGTTTGTAGACATATTAACTGAGTCCTTTTCCAACTTTGGTTTTGAAGGTCAGCCTAGCTGGATAGAGAAACAGGGTTAGAAAATCTTACCTGGAAACATTATTCCAACTCTATCCTTAGAATGTCCTAGAATGAGTATTGGTTTGTACAAAGAAAAAAGCAAACCACATAATCGGGGTTGAAAAATCTAAAAAACAAAAGCCATGGGAATATCATGGATCACTTAAATGAAAATAAATAAAAAGTGCATGGCTGCACTGAAGAAGAGAATATTATACCAGACACTAGCAAATTACTGGTATGGAAGATTTCTCCATAATTCTCTACTTAGGTGGGAAAACATGAAAGACAGACACATATCCAGACATTTAAGGACCTTTGGAATGGTGAAAGACATGGCTTGGAGTTCCATTAGGAAGAGTTCTCCCTGTGAATCCCACCAGATACCAAACCCTGGTGGTATTATGGTAGCACTTGAGGAGCATCCCCCTGTATTTGGCACTGGTGAGGCTGTACCTGGAATCCTGAGTCAGTTTTGGACTCCTGTCCTGGTTTGGGCCAGGACAAAGGTAATTTTCTGTCTTGTACTTTCTCTCCAGAATGTCTACAGCTCCTCATTACAGGAAGGATATTGAGGAGCTGGAGTTTATCAGAAGAAAAAAAACAAAGCTGTTGAACAGTTTAGAGAAAAAGTCCTATGTATGAGAAATGACTGAGGCAACTGAGATTGTTCATCCTGGAGAAAAGGAGGATGAAGGGAGATCTTATTGCTCTCTACAGTGACCTGAAAGGAGGTTGTAGCAAAATGGGGATTGGTCTCTTCTCCCAAGTAACTAGGCATAGGACAAGATCAAATGGCCTCAAGTTGTGCCAGGGGAGGTTTAGATTGGCTATTAAGAAGAATTTCTTCACTGAAAGGGTTGTCAGGCCCTGGAACAAACTATGGAGTCATCATTCCTGAAGGGATTTAAAACACATGTAGATGTGGGACACGGTTTAGTGGTGGACTCAACAGTGCTAAATTAATGGTTGGACTTGCTGATCTTAAAGGTCTTTTCCAAACAAAACCATCCTGTGATTATATGCAACTAAAAGTTGATAAAGTTTCTCAAAGTCAGCAAAAAAAAAAAAAAAAAAAAATCAAACCTACACTGTTAATTGTGATTGAAGTTTTAGAAAGTGATGCCCTAGATACATTCTAAAGGTAGTTATTCATAGAAATATTTATAAGAAAATGTTTAGTGGACACTTCTCTTATCTTTGGGAAAGATACTCAACTCCATTAGTAACTTACATAGGCTTGATGTTGTGTCTCCCACGTTTCATTCAGAACAAATATTATTCTTCCTTTAACTTCCTAACCTGATTTCCATGCATTAAGTGTCAATTTGTGGCCACTGAAAAGGACAGGAACTCCTGGGCAGGCAAAGATTTACTCATATGTAGCATTAAAATAAAGAAGAAATATAATTCAAGACACTGAATATGGGCCAGAGAGTTAAGGCTTCCTTCATCTTCACTTTAGAACTGGCTCTACTTTTCACTTTGATTTCCCCCAGCTTCACAGGGCAAACAATTAAAGCCCAGTTGTCCCTATAATCATTTATGAAATGCCATATACCAGCAATTAAGTATGTGATGTCTTTCTAAAAGAGAAATGCTAGGATTTTTGGAGCTCAATTGTCCAGCATCACAATGTGAGAAATTAATTCTCACCAACAAAAAAGGAGGTGCTCCTGGAGGACAAGCAACATGCCAAAGATAAGTGGACTCCCCTTCCATTAAGAAGCAGCAGAGAAAACATTTTGCATAGTTCATTTATGGATTTAGGAATTCCTATTTAATTTTAAATAATAATTTAAGAACAAGGCCTTATCTTGTTTGTAGCTTCACTTTGCCTCCTACCAAACTGAAATAATATTTAGCTACTCTGAAATATCTAACAAATTGAGGATTACAAGATAAAATAATTTCGTAGTACTGTTCCTTCATGTCCCATACAATTTTGAAGTTTACCAGCAAACCATCATAATGATGTAGGTTTGCTCTCTTCTACACTAAGGACAAGGAAATCTGTCCAAATGTTTTTGATATTTTGAAAATTTATAAGATTTCTAGCAGAAATTGTAGGTATTAAATACGTAATTCTGACCTGCTTCCCAGAGCAAAATTTAAACACTGTTAAATGAGGACATATAAAATATTGCAAGGGGAATCCAATCTTTCCTGAATTTTGCACAGTGTAATCTCAAAAAAGTTTTACTTTTGTTACTATATTTGAAGCTGATTATCAAGCAGAATAAATTATCCTTTTCCCATGTGCAAGAATGATCTCAGATGAATGTAACAGACGGTAAAATTCAATATTGTCAATGTGATCTATAATTCTAAGAAAGTTCCAGCTCAGAAATTTGAAAATTCTTCATAAAGTAATTCCACATCTACTTTACAAATAAAGAAATTCAACAGAGCAGCCAGAGCTACCAAGATGAGTGTGTAGATCAGTTGCACTCCTTCCTACACAGATTTAGAGAACTTGGTCAGAGCCAAAAGGCTGATCAATTGCAGACCCAAGTTCAAAATCTCTTGTGCCCAGAGTCTCACCCCATGCATAATGGAAACAGTCCCATATGTGTCTGTCAAAAAGCGTGCTGGAGCTTGAAACAAATCCATATTGCCATTCCTGAGCTCTGGATGAAAGTTAAGTGGATCTGTATAACCCAGAATTCTGGCCAAAAATTTGTTTGGGTTTTGGTGGTAGTGGTGGTGGTGATTTTGGTTTGGTTTTGTTCTGTTCTTTCTTCAAAGTTATCACTGTCAAAAAGAAAAGTTTGAGAGCTTAAATTTAATTCCTAATTATTCGTTTATGAAATATTAAATTTGTCTGGAATAAGAAATTATTTTGGCTGGGGAAATAATACAAGCAGTGCACAGCAATTCTACAGCAGACATGAGCAATAAAAAAAAACTTTGAGCTGTATGCATCGGGGTCCTATCAGATGTGAGATACAAAATTCAGACCTGCAATTCAAGATTTTTGGATCCACATAGGGTTTATCTGGAGGCTGCTTGGAAGTCAGCAGACTAAAAGGTAGGTATTGAAAATTCAGGCTCCCTGGCCAGCTGTGCAGCAAGCCCCTTCTTCCCCAAACCATGGCTTGGCTGTGTGCAGCTTCTCTGAGTGATCTCCTGTGCTGAAACTGGAAAACCTTCATTCTCCTTGACAGAGCTGAGATGATGTACAGAAGAGAACAGAGCTGAAAAGCCTATGAGAGCAGAGCAGAGCATAGACTCTGCAGCCTGAGTCCTGGGCTAAATAATTATCTCTGGGTATTGTATTATTTGCATAATTAAAAAGTTTGGCTGAATTTCCGACATGCTGTCTCCTACATCAGGGAGGTGGTGGGGGCGAGTTAATCAGCAGGAGGAAAGTGAAGGTTAATGAATTGTTATTCAGATGGTGCAGGCCCTGTGAGATTTGTGGATAATTGATACCATTTGGGAGATAAGGCAGAGGAAAAGAGAGAGAGGGGAGCTGCCACAGCATCTAGGCTGGAAAAGAGCAAGCAAATGATAACTTAGCAATTATCATTTTGATGAGTTTGTTTGTCTTTTTTTTTTTTTTTTTCTCTCTTGCACTCTTTTTATTTTTTTTTTCTTTTTCTGCTCCCCTATGAGTTGAGTAGAATTAAGATGGATGTAAAAGAACCATTCAAAAAAAAATTAAATGTCTGGCAAAAGCAATGGCCTTTGAAATTTCACCTAGAGAATTGTCATGTGGAGAGTGGAAAAGATAATTTAGTGTGAGCTGGAAGTGTTCTAGAAACTTCAAGTTGCAGAGGTTCCTTTGACTTCAGCATGAGGTTTTTTCTGGCAAGTTTAAGTCCCCTTTTTCAGTAAGCCTTGGAGGCCAGTAGCCCACTATCACTTAATATTTATGCTATGGAAACATCTCGAAACCATGATCTTAAGCCCTGCTGTATCCACCATTGTCCAAAAAAGCTCACACCCCAGGGGCTCTTCTGTTTTAATCAGTAAATCAGCATGAGAAGAAACCTATGAGATGATGTTTTGTACTTCAAGCTACAAAAGGGTAACAGAAGCTACATCTCTTCAACTTGCTATTTAAAGCATCTTTCTGAGCATTGCAGGGGTTCACTAAGCTGCCTGAATTTCACATCCTAAGGAAGAGAGAAGAAAACCCCCTAACAGGTATCTGTTCAGGCAGAGCTTCCAGGTGACCATGATTAAGGACCAGCAAGATGTAGACCTAACATAATAATTCTTTATAATTTAATTCGGACCAAATTATTTCTAAATGAATCTATTTGTAGTAAAGTACTTATAACTACATTCAGGTAATATTCTATTTCTGGAACTTTTAGGGATCCAAAACAAACCTCAAGGACCTCCTGGACAATGGTTGCCTTCCAACATCAGTTTGAGATGTATCACAAAACCTTTTCAAATGCTTATTTTTGGCCCATGATGAAAAATATATCAACAAATATGTTTGGTTTTAATCAGTCTCCAGAGAGAACAAAATGCATTTCATCAGCAGTGCTGTTCTTGGATAAATCTGGGAATTTTAATGTGTGGGACACCTTCCTATTTCAAAAATTCATTTCTATGGGTTATCTAAATTATCTGTGGATTATCAGGTTATCTGAATGGAAATCCATCTGTTGTCTCCTGCTCTCTCACAAAAATCAAGAGGTTTGGGGTGGAATATTTGTCCTGCAACGAAGGGAAGGGAAGGGAAGGGAAGAGAAGGGAAGGGAAGGGAAGGCAAGGCAAGGGAAGGCAAGGCAAAGGCAAGGCAAGGCAAGGCAAGGCAAGGCAAGGCAAGGCAAGGCAAGGCAAGGCAAGGCAAGGCAAGGCAAGGCAAGGCAAGGCAAGGCAAGGCAAGGCAAGGCAAGGCAAGGCAAGGCAAGGCAAGGCAAGGCAAGGCAAGGCAAGGCAAGGCAAGGCAAGGCAAGGCAAGGCAAGGCAAGGCAAGGCAAGGCAAGGCAAGGCAAGGCAAGGCAAGGCAAGGCAAGGCAAGGCAAGGCAAGGCAAGGCAAGGCAAGGCAAGGCAAGGCAAGGCAAGGCAAGGCAAGGCAAGGCAAGGCAAGGCAAGGCAAGGCAAGGCAAGGCAAGGCAAGGCAAGGCAAGGCAAGGCAAGGCAAGGAAAGGAAAGGAAAGGAAAGGAAAGGAAAGGAAAGGAAAGGAAAGGAAAGGAAAGGAAAGGAAAGGAAAGGAAAGGAAAGGAAAGGAAAGGAAAGGAAAGGAAAGGAAAGGAAAGGAAAGGAAAGGAAAGGAAAGGAAAGGAAAGGAAAGGAAAGGAAAGGAAAAGGGATATGAGATGATGGATTAGATGGAGACTGAAGTTTAATGGTGTAAATTACTTGATGAAAATAATCTAAAAATTCTTTTTCTCCACCTCCAAGACATCTCGATGAATGAGCTACTGTGAGAGAAACACAAGAGCTGTAGATATGAGCAGATGATTGCTGTGCTTAAGATGGATTCCAAAGATATTATGATTTTCAACATAATGATGAGGTTAGGCAATGGCTTCAAGTGGGACAAGGCAAAAATGGGCAAAGAGCCTCAGAAAACTGTGATTTCATCTAATCTCAGGAAAAGTTAATTAACCTACATATTATGCCTAACATATTAGTAAAGCCTACTCTGCACATCACCTAAGAGGAAGTAGAATCCAGTACAGTTGCATTATACTGGCAGAGATGTGTTACTTTCATTATGGTACCGTTAATTATTGTCTTTCTAGGAAATATGTTTGGGTTTTTTTGTTTTACCAGTGAAATTTTGCTTCACCTCTAGGCATTTGGGTACTCATCTTAGGTTCTGCAGAAAACCCACATGATTTTGGCCCAATTACATAAGATTAACATTATGTTTTTTATTATCTCTGTTAATCTTACCCATCCCTTCCACTGGTGTTAGTCTAGAACAACTCTATCTTCCTGTTATGTCCCACTGAACTGATCTTTTCCTTTCTACCTTGCCTGGCTGTCTTTGAACTCTTTTTTTTTTCTTTTTGCTTTTCCTTCATAATACAAGTTCCCACACCTTTGAGACCTTCACAACTTCAGGAAAGTTTTATTTATTTATCGAATAAAAAATTCAGTGGGAAAAGAATACACACTCACAGGTACCTGTAGGGTGGGAAGGGGAGGGGGTGTAGAATCTAGGGCACAGCTTGCAGTGATGAAAAAGCTGACAGGTGCCCCCCACTGCAAGCGTGGGACTGAGAGACCGTGGACTGAATTTAAGGAGGATGTCAGTGACTTCAGGGAGATCTCTTTTACCTGCAGTATTTCCTTGTAGTTAAAATATCCAGCACACTGCTGAAGCCAGTTATAGAGAGAGATGCAAGTGTGAAAATTAATTTAAGAGGCAGTTCCACAGACTTTGGGTGAAGGTCTGAATAATGAAAATAGTACTGCTAGGGACATATTTTTGGCTGATTCCAAGGCTGAAATACACTGTAGTGTTGGCTGATCTCAGTTCAGTACAATCCTGCAAGCAGGTGTCCTTGATGGTGTTTCAAGATTTCTTGCAAATAACTCCTTATGTTGCCACTTTTAAAATATGTGGGCAGTATTGTTGGACACAGCTCACAAACACAAAATATATCAGGAAAAAAAAGAAAAGACATGGCTTTTTGCTTTGAGAATTGAAGCATATAAAGTAACTGGGCTATGCTCAAAAACATTAAGCGTGGTGGAAAATACAGCTCTGCAAATTTATCAGGGGGACTGAAATAAGAGTCTTGGCCAAATTAAAACTTCCTAAATTGATAACTACAGCCACATGGATGGCAGAAGTGCCCAGATTGCAAGACTGGATGTAGGGAGAGGGAGATGATAATGCCCTGTGATCAGTCCATCATATATGAAATACTGTTACTTTCCCTCTGTGTCTTTGTCCCCATTTTTTCTGTCAGTCTCTAGGTTATTACTTTTGACCCAGGACCAACCCCACTTTGGGGCACAGTTTAATTGAGTAGAGAAAGGAACAGAAAAACCCTGTGCTTCAAAGCTGAAACCTGAAAAAATTAAATCTTAAGGCAAGGAAGCTTTCTGAAAACAAGAGATATTTAAGCACCATATAAAAAGACTGGAAGAATCATTGTAACTTCAGCTCAGTAAAACCAGGCAAGCCTGAATTTACACATCCATGTTTAGCTCTGAAAAACTTGTGCAGTCGGTTTAAGCTAATATTGAGAATTTATCACATTTAACAAAATAGGGCAACTCCAGGGAAATATTCCATATTGGACATTGGATATTATGGTATGGTGAATAACTGTCTCAGCATGGCTTTTCTTGTCTCTTTGTCTAAAGAATAATAAGGGGTTTGAATTAGGTAATACATTCCTATACACATGTTTTAAGTCAGTTACAAATACACAGATTAATCCTGTCATTCTACCATACTCAGTAACAATTTTATAATTTCTCTTTGTTTCTTTATATATATTTTTCTTTGTTTCTTTCTCTTTTATTGTTTGTGATAGCACATGTCCAGCTTTGAAAAGCAGAATTTAATGTGAACCTAAGCCTCAATTTCTCCCAGAACTTTTGCTGCAGCAGATGCCATCACTGACCAGTGAGCTAGAAACTTTCCTTTATGGGTCTGGTGCAAAATTTAATCCAATCTGTTCGATTAACAAAATCCAGGCAGTTGCAAAGCATATTCATCTGTTCTTGGAGTTATTAAAAATAGAAAGGATTTTATTGTCTGGGGGAGCTGAGCTTTGCAGAAGGCACCAGGGATATTTGTCCTTCTGACTACAGGAGGACAGATAACCTGACACTGTGACAGTATCTTCTGTCCCCATTGGTGGAAAAGGCATGAGTGGAGGGGATGGAAGTCTTTACAGAATTTTTTGCCTAGCCCAGTGCTTTACCCCAAAGAATATTTCTTCTGCATCGACAGCTGCACAGTAAAAGCAGCTCCGTCTGTTAAAATATGCAAATGACCAACATGCATCTTTCCTCCCTCTCCTACTGGGCAGGGAATTCTGAATCTAAATTTATGATGGAAAAAAAAAAAAAACAAACAGAGAATCAGAGTGGAATCTCAAACCAATAGATTGCAGTCTGCTTGGTTGGATGTTGCTTTCAGCAAAATTAAAAAAATACGAGAAATAGGGACACATGTTCTGGGTGTAGTAAAGAAATGTTTTGGTTTAGATTGGCAGAATCAGTGGAGAGGACAGGAGGTCACTGAATTAGGGGGAAATTAGCAACTAAGTCATAGCACCCAGAGATCTTGAAAAGAAAATTTAATTTATAGTTATGGACAAAAAGTACACTGAAAAAGAACAAAAGTAAACTGGGGAAATGAATTGAGCTGAACAAGAAAATCCAATTTGCCCCAGAAAACAAACAGTTTTTTTTTAATTTATTGACTCAAAGAAGACAGCAACATTAGCTACACTTTTCATTTGTTGTGTGTTCATTAGTTTTGCCTTTTGGTCTCTTTGTACATTATGCTTAATGTATGTAATTACTTAGGACCTTTCAGAACTGCTTCCTGAACCATCCACTTAATAACTTTGTCTCTTGATATTATCTGGACTTGTCTCAAAAACAGCTTTCCAGAGTCATCTTTCTTCTGTTAGTCCCTTCCTGCAAATATGACCAAGAAAATAATAGAATCCCTTTGGTTGGAAAAAAATCTTTAAGATCATCTAGTCCAAAACAGCACAGCCAATTCAGCCACTAAATGATGGCCCTAAGCAACACACCTACCTGTCTTTTAAATCCCTCCAGGCTTGGTGACTCAGCAACTTCCTTGGGCAAATCCAAGCTGGTTTTCTTTAAACCGTGTTTCTCCCTTCTTATTTTCTGTAATTGTCTTTTTTTTGTTTCCAGTTTCCTCCAAGCTCTCTCAGCTTTCCTTCAGCATGATTTTTAGAAGATTTTTATCTTTACACCCCAGATCTCATTGGATGAAGGGGAAAATGGAAGAATATTGTGTCTCTAGTTAGCAAGACAAATTAAAAAAAAAAATATTTCTACAAAAATATTTGATGGTTTCCTGCAATAAATAGTTATGGTACATAGGTTACTTCCTGGATATATCACTCTCTGAGACTGCTTTGTCTCAGACCCTTAGATGATTGGACACAGTCCAGCTGATTCTCTGTCTTTGGGGCATTTTCTATCCATGTCTTAATAGAGTGCTGGATCAGAACAAGGTTTTCTGATCCCTATAGTAATAAATAATATTAATTCTACTAGTTTGCACTTTACCAGATTTGTGTAAATGAAAAGGAATGAAGATATTATGGCAAAAAGAATATTAAAGTTCTTGTTTGAGATACAGGTCTTTTCTTTTCCTAATGAATTCCCTTTCAACCTCAGTCCAGCCATGAAGTATTGGACTTGTGGTCCCTTTTTATAGATGGAAGAGCAATAGCACATAATCTATACAGCTGTGCATGCAGTGTCTGGCAGGGGTTTTGTTGAGTTTTCTACTTGCCAGAAAGCCACATTTTTGGCTGGAAGGGCCAAAGTTGTTCCAACTTTGTTGGCCCTAATCAAACCAATACTTCCATATTGTAGTGACTGGTGCCAAAGTCATTTATGCTTATTTCACTCACTGGCAATGACTTTGTGATCTATTTTCACTGTCCTTCTAAGTCAGTATGTGGGAAATGCTGATGAAACAAAACTTTGCTGGCACTCAGCATTTTTCATCAGCAAATCTGAAAGATCTTTGCAAAGGTACTTTTGTGCCCTTTCACAAATGGGTAAACAGACATAAGCAGGTGAAGTATGTTTACTGTGGCTTTAATTCTTTCTAAAATACAAAAACCAAAAGAACCAGAACTCAGTTTCCCAGACTGCATCTGTACAAACACACACATGAGCTCAAAGGCATGGACTTGACCTGAGTTCCACAGTCTTCCCACCATTTCTTGGGAATTTCTTCAGCACACCTTTGGCTGGTGCCAACCAGCACTGCAAAACGCCATGAAATAAGTCTTGAAATAAGTACTAGAAGTCCTAGTAAGTACTAGTGGCTTACCAGCTCTCTAGCTAATAAATACTTTTGAGTATGATATTTTGAGTATGATAAACATTGCTGACTTTGTCAATGCTCTCACACCTTTTTTAACCCAGATTTTAATTCAGAGTAATGACTTTTAGCATGTTAAAACCACTTTAAAAGGAAAGAAAATGAAATGAAAAGCACTGTTCTTGTCCAGTGTGGAAAATGGAAACAAAAGATCTCACTCTCTCTAACTGTGGGGTCTATAAGGGAAGATTTAGCTCCCATTTTCCCGAGAAAACAAGAAGTTTGTGTGAAAATATCTTCCATGTCGGAGGTAGGTAGCAGGCAGTTTAAGAAATTAAGATGGAATAGCTGAAAATGAAGCTAAATCAACTCCAGAAAATGTTGTGTCTCCTCACTGACACTGGCAAAATCAAAACTATGTGCAAGTAACATGAAAGACATCCACTAGGATCTGTACCTTCTCCCCCTGCTTTTCATAATAGCTGTTTATTTTTAGTGGTACTGTTCAGGAATTTTTACAGCTGAAGATTTTAATTTTTTGTTCCCTCAGCAGAATATTAGAATATGCTGATTTTTTCAGGGACAAATCTTTCAGTGCTTGAGGAAGTATCACTTTCAAGGATTTTTCTAGCTCAAGAGCATTCCAAACTGTGGGTTAATTTGTCACTTAGGAAAGTGCAAAAAGCCTGGTTCTGAAACTAAATGTTTTAAGATGATGACAACAAACATTGTTTTTTGACCCAATCCAGTATCTATTCTGGCTTATTTTGCCTACTGAAAATGCTTGCTATTTAATTCTCCCATCTTGTACTAAGTTGGGGGGAAAAAAGTGTGAAAATTTAAAACTATTGTAGCTTAGAGGCTCCTTTCTGCCAGTTCTGATTTTCACTCAATCACCTCTGTCTCACTGCTACCAGAGAGAATATAGGAAAACCACATAAATTCTTTAATATATTTCATGTGGGCTCAGGAGAGCACAGGGTAATTCCACCTGCTGGAGACCACTGCTCATGGCTTTCCACAAGGTTTCACCCAATAGAATGGGCTCCAAGTTCACTGCTGAAGCTCCAGCCTTGTCAGAATCACAATATATCCAGAATATGGGAGATAAGTAATCCTGGATTGCTCCATCAAGATCATAGAATCATAGAATTTGGGGTTGGAAGGGACCTTAAAGATCATCTAAATCCATTCTCCCTGCATGGGCAGGGCCATCTCCCACTAGACCATGTTCCTCAAAGCCCCATCTAACCTGACTTTGAACAGTTCCAGGGAGGGAACACCCACAACCTCCCTGGGAAACCTTCTTCCAGTGTTTCATCACACTTATATTAAAGATGCTGGGTAATGTAGCAAAGCTGATAGTCCCTTGGTGTTACATAGAGTTGATCTTTTCTATTTTAATAAAGAGATTATCAAGGCAAGAGCTGATTCTCTTCATGCTTCTTGCTGTGACAGTTTTCCAGTGTCAAGGACACCAATAGAAATACAGCCACAGGAGAATTTAATTATGATAAAGCCAATAATACAGCCTTATAATGATAAAAATATGGTATTTCAACACCTTAGCCTTGGATCAAGCTCACCAAGTATGGTTGACTAAAGTCACATGTTTAAGTCTACAGAAAAATATCTTCTTATATAGAAAATGCACACCCCTTTAACCATCACAAAACATGTCAAAATGGAGGTTTTGCTTTCTAGCTCTTTCAAAACATCATACAATTTAACAGCATTTTTCAGGACTGCATGTGAGCCAAACAGTTTACCTTGAAACCCTTTCATTCTGGTTTGCATCTCAGCTGGGTTTTGGGATATGCTGGGTGTGTGCAGTAAACTGTAAGCACTGTAAGCCTAGCAAAAAACTTCAGAAGTTTGAGGTTAGAGATCCAAATGGCAGTGAAAATAAATTCTCAAGCTTTCAAAAGAAATTCAACATTTTTCCAGCTTTCTTCATCATTACAGACATAAATGAGGTGGTTCTAGAAGCTTTTAAAAAAAGGCTGCATCATTACAATAATACAAAAAGAATTTTCATTATTTTCTACATTAATGAATACATAAATGAATACAGATTTGCATAAATCAGGCAGGGATTTGTAACATTATGGCTGGCACCCATTCCTGTTCCTCATCAGAAACATCACCTAAGGTTTGGGCTTTTTTTAGGTTAATGCAATGTCTGTCTAGTATAGAATCACACCATTTCTGCTTTCAAAATGATATCAAGATTCAGATTCTTAGGACTACAACACACTGTGGGTTTTTCATTATTATTGGTTTGGGTTTTACTCCAATTTTTTGCAATAGATGGGTATTTTTGTTATTGACTTCCTTGAGCATAGGATCAACCCCTCAAGCAATGGTAGGATCTGGCATCCTTGCTGAGGTTAACCCAATCCTTCCATTTCAATGGCCTATTAACCACAGGAGAAATAAACAAAAATACAAGTTCATCTCACAGTTGAAAGAACTGATTAAATAGGCATGATTTTACAGAATCTCAGTTTCAGCTAAGTGCACCAGGAGATTAAAAGAAGGCTTTGCCAGAGCAATTTCTTTGCAGTTGCTTCATCCGACTGTGACTTTGTGAACTTTGCTGTAGGTTTACACACTCCGTGGCTTTAAGTATTTCTGAAGTACTGTAGGGTAATAATGAACAGCCAGAGGCAAAATAATCATTGCTGGTTTCATTTAATGCTAAAACCAAAGCCAGTCTGAAATCTCAGACCTTATCTGCATTATTCTAAGATCAGATGGAAAAAATGCACTTTTAAGCATGGTGCTGAATAAGACTGCAAGTCTTGTAAATACATGAATCTGAATGCAAGGTGTGCCTTCTAGTGGATAGAGAGGTACATTTGAAATAAGCAGGTTGATCTAATATATCAGCATAGCTGATTTATGAGGAAATGCTAATCAGGAGGTCAGAATTGAACCTAGCAAATTGAATCAGTATTGGATTAGTTTAGGTACATTTTAATATTTTAGGTCAATTATGTAGATGGGAATTCTGTACTGGAAAGTGGTTGACATTTCTGAGCAAAATTTTTACAAGGAAAAAAAAAATCAGAGGAGGTGTTTTCAAAAGATCCATGATATCTTGTGAACCACTTGTCTTTCCAAACCTTAAGCTCTCTTTTTGCACCTAGAAATTCTTAAAAAGTTGTTCTTGTTTTGTGAACACTTGAAATCTCATGCATGCACACTTGAAAAATTACACAGAAGTCCAAATACTCCCCCAAGTACTTTCAACAATGGCATGATTTTTTTTCCTCCCCATCACAACTGATGAGCCTTCTGCCATCTTCTGCTTACCATGAAAGCTCTCACATAAGTACACGGACAGTGAAAAATATCTAGCAGCCAACTTCTGTTTTGTTTTTGTTGTCTGAAAAGCCAGAACATTAGAAATGGATGAAATGATCACATTTTTTTCCCTTTAAATTTTGAAGAAAAAGAAAAAGTTGTTCATCTCAGACCTTGTATGCCAAGTTTCAACAAGGAGTGAATTTTTATGGTCAAATTACAAAACCCTGAAAATAGGAGTTGATAATGAAAAGCCTGATACAACCATAGCTATGGTATTGCAATTGCATCACTATAAGAAAATTGGTTTAGATAATACACCCTTCTGGAATGACTGCAGCTCTAAATGATCCTGCATCTCCATAAATCTAAGCTAACTCAGTAATTCAAAATTACTGAGATTTAAGTTTACTACCAATAAGCAATAAACTTATGGCTATTGCTATAATAACCGCTGGTCTGTGCTCCTTTATTTCACAGCAGGTGGCCTTTGGGCTGGTTTGCAGCTTGAATGAATATACTTCCAACTAATTCCAAACTAATTCCTGAAGTTGTGTGGAGGCACATTTCCAAACTTTCTCACAGTTCCCTTTCGGTAACAAAAAGCCTGTTTGTTTGGGTGTTGGTGTGGGGTTTTTTTTTCTCTTTTTTTTCTATTTAATCAGTGCCTAAGCATATTGTCCCTTTTTACACTGTTTTATACTAATATATTATATGATGACAGCTGACTCACTGTACTTCTGCAAACTGTCAAGGGGAATTTATTGAGGGACACGTAAGGTTCTCTAAACACTGTGTCTCTTTACATCATCTTGCTTCACCCCACCAGCCTCTATACATCTAATATTCCACATGCTAAAAATCTCGTGCTGGATTCTTCTGTCAGACTTATCAGCCTTATGTGGGCATGACTGATTCAGCCAGCAGTAGGTGACAAATAAATGAACTTAATAAAGTCTAATCCCACAGTTTACCAAAGTTTGGAATCTCCTTTTCTTTAGACTATGACAGAAACAACAACTCTGCTTTAAACGTAAGAGGCACATCCCTTTGGGGCTCCATCCTGTTGAGATATCTGGAGCTAAATTGCCTTTGAATGAGGCAGGAAGTCCTGAGTTTACACTGAAGCAGTGTGAGTCATGACCTGGAGAAATTTTATTTTTCAAACAATGTTAGATGATATGGTCAGCTTCCCAGCATAGCTTTACATGTCAGCCCTTCATATGGTGCCTATGTACTTGTTTGGAACTTCTCTGAGCACTTCCACTGCTCTAGGTGGAAATATTATTCTGATCTGATTTATAGGGTTTGTTCTCATGTCCTTACCTCACAGGATGTCCTTACTGTCACCAGTGTCTTCTTCCTGAGGTGTTATCACTATCACCTTCTCCCTGAGTGACAATGAGAAAACAAATGCACTTGGTGGTTTTCTCCATCCCTCACCACCTTTTTGGATCAAAGTAAGAGAATGGTTTGGGTTGGAAGGGAGGTTTAAGGATCATCTTATCCAACCCCCTTCAGTGAGCAGGGACATCTTCAATTAGATCAGAGGGCTCAAAGCCACACCCAACCTCACCTTGAATGTTTCCAGGCATGGACCATCTCCAACCTCTCTGTCCAACCTGGTCCTCTGAGATCTCCCAGAGGGTAAATGAACTGGCACTTGCAGACTCCATTTCTCTCTTTTTTTTAGTCTTGCTGAGATCCAGCAACAATCTTTTTGATAAACTAGTTCAGGTATTTAATCTCTGAAGAGGAAAAATTTAAAAAACTGAAACAAGCTCATGATGAGCTAGCATCTGAACCCTTCCAGAAATCTGCCTCTCTGTCTAGGAAGATAACCCTTAGGTTAGATAACCCTTAAGATAGAAATCAAACAAAATTAATTTTTTGTTTAGCAGATCCAAAATAAACCTAGCAGGCAAAAAACAATGCTCTGCTGCAAACACTCGCTTTTAGTTTTAAAGTTGTTATGACTCTTCTAAAATTTAGTGCACACAGAATTTGTAGGTAGACAAAGTTATGTTAAATTTATGGAAACATTTCAGTACTCATTTACTTTGAATGAGGTGATGTTTTAGCAAGTAGCTAGTAATTAGAGGGGAAAAAAAAAAAGATAAGAGTCAATGTACAATGGATTGGTTTTTATTGTAAGACCTAATTAAAAACCTGCATGTTTTTTTCCTCCCCATCACATGAGTTACTGGTCAGTCATTGTGGGACCCATTTATTTCTTTGTATATATCTGGAGATGAAGAAGCTACTCCATATTTCTGCAGTTTGGTTGCAGTATACAAAGACAATAAATCACTTGTGCTGTAGTCAAGATCTACAAACCAGAAACCAAATCTTCTTCCCCAGGCATGTGCTGTCAGACAGCATTAAATTGGGCAGATCTTGTTTAAGATCCCTCCATGAACGCAACAAATGGAATTTGGTGTCTTTAGAAATTGACTCTTAATTTTTCAGCTGAATCAGTTTCCTGATCCTACTCAGTATGGCCACACGAGCTCCTGTGCTGGCACAAGGCAGGGTGCAAGAGTCAAGAGGTGGGGGATAGGAGGTTCTGGCAGCAGTGCTGAGCTGTGTTAACAAAATTGAAGGTGGAGTTACTCATCTTTCTCAAGCGTGCTTACTATAAAAAATCTTGCACGAGGTGGACAAGGTCTGTATCTATGAGGTCAGCAGATATTAGGGACAACATAGCCTGGAAAGGAAGAAAAGCTATGGATCAAAAAAATTTTTAACTCATGAACAGCTGCAGATCATTCTACTGTTCATAATAAATCATGAGATACTGTCCCATTTCTGCTTTAGTGAACTGCATTTTTTTTGCAACCTGGTGAGATATAAAAAGTCAAACTCAGTCAAACTTCAGTTTCAGTTTAGATTTTGTCTGAGCATTTCTGCAAATGTTTAATTCAGAGGTACCATTCTATCACCTTTTTTACAGCAAAATTTGAAAAAGAAATTACTGAGCTTATGCCAATCTAATGGAGAGCTGGGAATGCTCAAGGTCACAATTTCAGAAAAGAACTTTTAAAGATAGAGTTAGTTTGTTTGTTCATTATGGAATAAGCTGTTAGGTTATTTCCATTTTTTACCAATCAAAATGTCATATAATTTTCAGACCCTGGCACTGCCTTTCAAGATTTTTGAAGGCTTAGATCCAGTACATCTTAGCCAAGGCTGCATGTGAGCAGACCTTGTTACTCTCCATGGTAAGAGCTAGAGATATCAGCTGAGAATTATTGTGCAACTCTCTTAAAAGAGGACTCATTCTTTGCATCTGTGCTGCTTTCCCTCATTGCTGAACTATAATAAGATTTTCTTCTTTTCTCTATGCCTTTTTTTCCCTTAGCAGGATATAAAAATGGGGGAGGGAGTTTACACAGAGAAAAATACTTCATAACTTAGAAGCTCAGTACAGAAACACTGGTAGGAAATTTGTGTGGAAATAAAAGTAAGAGTCTACTCAACGGCTGAGGTGAATGGCAGAGAAACCCTTAGACTGGAATATGCTCCCCTGCATCTTTTTCCTATTCTCAATAATGAAGACATTTACAAAGACCAACTGTCAGATCCTAACTGGTGAGCAAATGAACCTGAATTCACTAAAGAAAAAGACAAATTCTCTACTGATGTAAAACCACAACTCTGTTGACTTCAAGTCAAACTGTGCCAACTTGAGGATTTATCCCAAACTGCTACCTCGTTTCTCTTTGGTAATGACCTTGATTAGATTTAGATTGGTGTGAAAGATACAAAAACTGGTCTGTAGCCTGTTATCAGTGCATTTCCCTACTCCCAGCCTTTAGTCCCACGAGAGCAGAGGAAGTGTAAAGGTTTCAAACTTCTTATGAAAATATTTTTCCACCATGCCTGTTCCCTAGCCCTGTCTGTTCTCCTTTCTCTCTGCATAAGCAGTTTTAGACTTTATTTAAGTGTCGCATTTCCAAGTGTTCACGACTCTGTACAAAGCTCCTCACACATCACTCATGCCTTATTTCACGGGTTGAGCTGGTAATTAGCATATTTCACAATTAGCCAGTGTATTTGCTTTGCTAATTTCATTCCATGATGAAGGTGCTAACTTGGCGTGAAGCTGTAATGTAGTGGTTGATTTATTAAGCTTCCTCTGATGGATGAAAATCACATGCTGTGCCTTTACTGTCGGGGAAAGTTAACAACATCCATTTGTAAGAGATGGTATTTGAAAAGTGATGTTGGTGTGATTGAATGTGTGAATGTGTAATGAAGCCAAGTCAGATAGCTCCTTCCCGATAAAATACTGTTCCACTTCTCCGGTGGCTCCTTCTTGAAAGTGGGGCTTTTCTGCCCAGATTCCTCCCTTAACATGTGCAAATACCAAATATTCATCAGATATTTAGCACTTAGCTTTTTGCAGATGGAACCAAACAGCTGTAGAAGAGTTGAGTGCCTAAATCCTCTGAGAGTCTGCACCTTATCACAGAACCATAGAATCACAGAATGGTTTGGGTTAGGAGGAGCCTTAAACCTCACCTGGTTCCAACCCCCTGCCAAGGGCAGGGACATTTCCCACTAAACCAGGTTGCTCCAAACCCCATTCAGCCTGCCCTTGAACCCTTCCAGGGAGGGGGTATCCACAGGTTCACTGGGCAAATTGTGCCAGTACCTCATCACCTTTATAGCGAAGAATTTTTTCCTAATGTCTAACTTTGTGTCACACATTGTGTGTTGATAGAACAAAGGATTTTCTATTCTTTTCTTCATGAAGCTTCACATGAAACGTGAAGCTGACTATAGCCAATTCTGGAGTCCCCAACATAAGGAGGATATAGAGCTCCTTGAACATATCCAGAGGAGAGCCCCTAAAATGATCAGAGGACTGGAGCAAGTCTATGAAAACAGGCTGAAGAAGTTGGGGTTGTTCAGCCTAGAGAAGAGGAATGTCCCAGGTTTTAAAGGTTCCACCACCCATTGCCTTTAAGGTAGTTTTTAACAGTCCATTGTACCTTTCAGTTTTCAATTTTACTTGAGGCTGGTGCATGTATGTACAAGAGACTTAGCTGAAAGCAAAAGTACAAGACAGAAAATCACCTTTATCCTGGACCAAACCAGGACAAGAAAGCTTCAAGGTCAGCTTATAGCAACCTTCCAACATCTGAAGTTGGCCTACAAGAAAACTGTGGTAGGGTTTTTTGCAAGGATGTGTAGCAAGAGGACAAGGTGAAGTGGTTAAAACTTGGAGAGGGGAGATTAAGGTTTGACGTTATGAAAAAATACTTTCCTCTGAGGGTGGTTAGACCCAGGTTGCCCAAGGAATATGTGGGTACCCCCTCCTTGGACATGTTCAAGGCCAGGTTGGATGTGGCCTTGAGCAACCTGGTCTAGTGGGAGGTGTCCCTGGCCATGGCAGGGGGTTTGGAACTCGATGATATTTAAAGTCCCTTCCAACCCAAACCATTCTATCATTTTATGATGCCTAACAGCCAATTTATTAGTCAGACCACAGGCTTTCAAGCAGTCTTCTTATGAAAGAGCTCCATGGTCCATGACCTCTGGCTGTGAAACCATTTATAGTTATGTTTATGTACTCTTCACCTTCCCAACTTGACTTTTTGATTATAGTATTAACCTTAATTCTTTGTGCACGGAGCCCATGAATAGTCTGCTATCTCCATATAATCTTAAAAAAGGAAAAAAAAAAGGGGGGGACTGCATGCAAGACATTTGTTGGAATGGTCCTTGCCTAGGGGTAACCCAGACCTGTAAAAGGCCAATTAATTTGCTAATATGAATGCAGAGTCCATTTCGTTACAGATTTTCATCCAAGACTTCTAAACACATGGGGACTCTATAACTGATGGAAAGACATGACACGTCCACAGATCAAATCAACATGCTGAAGGTGTTACCTAAACCAGCAAAACTTAAACACACTCGTGGTTGCAGTTTACAATTTTTTATGAAAAAAGCAGGTATATCATCTACTCATTGTTTTGTGCTGGTGTGGCAGGGTTTTGGTAGCAGAGAGGCTGATGAAATGTCCCCAGGCTTCACTTCCAGCCCTGCCTCTGGCCGAGGCCAAGCAGATCTGGGAAGGTGGATGTTCCTCTGGAAGTAAGATATTCAAGAAGGGGGAAACAAAACTGCCAAAAAGACCTGAAGAGCAGAGGAGAGGACAAGATGAGAGCAATGCTAGAGCAGATATACCAAGGTCAGTGAGGAAGGAGGGGGAAGAAGTGCCCAAGCAGAGATTTCCCCACAGCCTGAGATGGCAGCTCTCCTGCAGCCCATGGAGGAGCATGGTGGAGAGGTCCTTTGGTGGGGCAGATGTGGATCTGCAGCCATGGAGGACCCTGTGCCAGAGGAGGTGACTCTTCCCACCTCAGGCTGTGACTCTGTGGGCAGCCCAGGCTGGAGCAGTCTGTTCCTGAGGGACTGCACCTTACGGGAGGGATTTTTGTTGGAGAGGTTCATGAAGGATTCTCCCATGAGAGGGACCCCATGCTGGAGTTCATCAGGGTTGTGAGGAGTCCTCCCCCTGAGAAGGAAGGAGCAGCAGAAACACCATGAGGTGAACTGACCCTAAAACCCCACTTCCCATCCCCTGGGCCACGGAGGGGCAGGCAGGAGTGAAATAATTTCATCCCAAGAAGAAGGAAGGGGTAGGGGGGAAGCTATTGAAGATCTGGTTGTTTTATCTCTTTCTCCTGTTCTGAAGACTATATTAATTTTTTTTCTCTTAAGCTGAGTCTGTTTTTCCCAGGATGACAATCGTGGAGTGAAAATCTCCCTGTCCTTGTCTGAATTCAGAAGTCTTGACATGGGTTTTCTTCTCCCTTTTCTACTCACCTGGGGGGGTGAGTGAGTGCAGGTCTGGTTGTTACCTCTGGGCACTCATGATCTTCAGCAGGACACACACAGGTCCAGACAAAATGGGAGAGGTGTTAGAACTGGGAAGGTTTCTATGATTCCCATCACAAGTCCGTAATGGGATAGACATGGCGTTGGCCTGTGTCAGTGGAAGGAGTGGTAAAAGGCTCTTTTAATTCTCTTAATTCTATATTTTGTTCTTTCAGGATGCAAAGGATCTTTTCTACTGTCCTGAATGCTTAGTCAGTTTGTCTGTATTAAGACTTTTTTGTCCATAGCTTAAGTATCCCTGTTAGTTCCACACATTCCTGAAGTGATTTTCTTTGTGGAAGGATTCCTGCTGCCTTCACATTTTTCTGTGGTCTGTGATTGGGCTATTTTAATTCTGTTCTCCTTTAAACCTTCCAATATATGCCTTGATTTTAGCTTCCCCAGAGATGATGTGCTGTCTGAGAAATGCTTTTGTGAGAGCACTTTGAAACTTGTAATGTTTGCACACCCACAAAGAACAGATTAGTTCAATCTCCCTCTAAAGTCATGGCATTTTATCTTCTTTCTGCATTTTCTCCACACATATGAACTGTTGGTAAATCAACATTTACTTGTCCTGTCAGCATAGTTTAGGGTTTCAAAGGCACAAGAAGTCAGATTGCTCTGTATTAGAACTTGCATGTGTTTCACTAACATGTGAAAACAGAAGGAAAAATCAAAAAGAAAAAAAATTAATAAGGCAAACATCCCACAAATAGAAACCCCCAGAATAAGGATTAATCTCCTTTTAGTTAATTGGATAATAAAATTGCACAGATGACTTCTACATGAGCTGATCTTCATATTTCATTCAGATTTTCCTGCCTCTATTCTCTCTATGCTGAGTTCATCTTAGCTTTGCAAAGCTATACTTATGTATGATATCAGTATAAATAAAAGGAAAAATTGGATTCAGGAAAAAAAAATTGAAAGCAAAATCTTAAATCTGTGTGTGTCTCTAAGCATGTGAGTACCTTTCCAGCTAGGTGTGCTTAACTGCTATCAACTTCAGCAGCTTACAGATAAGCACAGATTCAGAAACACTTTTTTTCCTGAATCATGTGAGCAGGTTTGGGATCAAGGGCCCTGCTTTTCCAGCACAACTAAAGAGAGTTTTGCCTGGATATAGCCAATTTTTCCCAGATCAAACAGCCTGGAAAAAAATATTGTATCAGGAAAATGCATTACTGACCTTATTGACTTTGCACTGCCCTCCCATTCCTGCTATCAAAATGCTTTCCCATGCTCCTTCCCTTCCTCATCTCCAAGGCATCACTTTTATGCCTTCAACCTCCTTTTATTCCTTGGCTCAAGATGATTTTGTAACTCAGCAGAAGGCAGGAGCTGCTGCTTCACACACATTTTGCCTCAGTGTGAGCCCCCAGTTCACACCTCCCACTGAGCTTAGAGGCCACAATCATTAATTATTGTTCCTCATGTTGTTGTTTATGCTCCAAGAGCTGCTTTTTCACCCCAGAAGAGTTACAAGAAACTTAAGAGGTGCCATTTGGCCAACCTTATATCCCCAAATAATATGTCTAACCCAGTACATTAAAGGACATCTTGCCTGCTTTCTGGATGATGTTTAGGCTGTTGCTTAGAACTTGTGTAGCTAAAACCTGGTTTTGACTGAACCTACCAGATATAAGAAAATAAGAATGGGAGGCTTTTTCTGGGTTAGGGCAAATGCAGCCTTTCAGAAATAGATACCTAGGGGTTGTTTAATTAATTTAATCTGTCAAACTGTCATGTATGTATTGTTGTAATTATGTGGCAGTGATATGGAAAGAATTATTTAATTTATTTTTTTTATTTTTAGATTTCAGACAAGCTGTTTGTTTTGTTTGTTTTTTCTTTCTTTTTTTATATATTATTTATCAGGCAAGCAAGATATCTTTTTCCTGCAGTTTGTATGGAAAATAAGGACTGTTCATGTCTTTAGCATATGTCACATATTGCAATGTATGACAATATCATCATTTTACATCACATCTCCATGAGGGCACTGACCTATTGCTGAGGTAGCCAACAGGCAAGAACAAAAGTTCATAGCCTTGCCAGCACTAAGGAGGCATCACAATCTTTCTTAACTCCTCTTAGCCCAGTAGCTGTACAAGGATTACAGAAAAGAAGCAATTTTCCCAGTGGAATTTTCCTGGACTGGTGGGATCATTGATTTCCATGAGATTTTGCATGACCTTGCTGAAGAAATCAGTTCCACGCCATCAAGATGGGGGTAACTCCAAACTGTTCTGTGTTACCAGCTCAGGTGAGAGAGATGCTGGAGACCTTACTGAGGCTGCAAATGAGTAAGGCAATATTGGAATTACTGTGTAGCCAATAACTTTGTCAGGAAATGGGCTTCCTGATTACTTTCAGAGTAGGACACCAGCACTGAACAGAAGCTGCTTTGTGTCTCTCCTCTGCCCTAGACGAACCCCAGCTGGCAACTGAGCCCCCTCCAGCCACTCCCTGACTGCCCCTTGATGGGATGGGGGAGAGAAGGAAGGGTTAAAGTGAGAAAACTTGTAGGCTGAGATAAAGGTAGTTTAATTGGCACAGGAAAAGCTGCATGCACAAAGCAAGCAAAGCAAAACAAGGAATTAATTCACTACTTCCCGTCAGCAAGCAGGTGTTCAGCCAACTCCAGAAAAACAGGGCTCCATCACATGTAACAGTTACTTGGAAAGACAAATGCCATCACTCCCAGTCTTCTTCCTTTCAAATAGTTTTTTTTGCTAAGTATCATGGTATGGAATGTCCCTTTGGTCAGTCAGGGTCAGCTGTCCCAGCTATGTCCTTTCTCAATGCCTTGTGTCACCAGCTCACTTGCTGTGTGAGCACTGCTCATCAGCAACAAAAGCATCTCTGCATCATCAACACTGTTTGCAGCAGAAATTCAGAACATTCCCTGCAATCAGCTGCTGTGAAGAAAATTAATTCTAGCACAGCCAAAACTAGGGCAGCAACACATGGTACTCAAAGCTGAGAGCAGAGGTTGAAAGAGAAGTCAGAGAGGACTCACAAGGTTACTAATGATCCTAATTGCAAGGTCATTAATGATCCTAAAATCTGAAGCTAACTCTTGGTGTTTCCAGTCAGTAGGGAGAGAGGCTGATGACAGAAGATGCTGCAGGAAAATGCATAATACATCCATGGGGAAATTGATAAAGACAGGGAAGCAGAGCAGTTCTGTGGATGGGCGTCCCTGCTTGGTAGGAAAGAGAAACTTTAACACACAACCCTTCAAGCACAACAAAGCAGCACACAGAAACTCAGATGTTTCAGGCCTGGGCTCTGGTTTCTGTCCTTTCCCTCCCTACTCTTCACCAAATTCTCATTGTTCCTCTTTGTGTCCCTGTGTCCCTTCTAAAAAGTTTCATTACCTGCCCCAGCTCCAGTCACTGCCAGCATGGTCTCTTCAGTCTTCATACATAACTGTGCTGTATTTGGACTTCCTTGGATTTCCTGCAATATTTCAGCTGTCTTGTTTAATTAATCCTTTAGATACTAGACATCCAACTCATTAGTCCACTATCCAAGCGTTTAGGTCTGACATTCCTCACCCATCATTCCAGGAGCTGATCTCTCAGAGCTTTAGGGCTGCACCATCTTAGCACCATTACAGCTTAGAGGGATGGGACAGCCAACAGAGTAGCACAGTGAGACTTGTTAAAAAAGTAGACACATATTTCTGCAAACTGAGCCTCCAATATGAGAGGTAAACCCCAATGTTTCTCAGGGCATAAGGAAAGGAGGCTTTCAGGCTGCCAGCTGGAGAAAAGGTGCAGCCCAAAGGTGATTGCTATGTCCAAAGGTACCACACAGTGCCAGTGATGCCATGGATTTTTCTGAAGTCAAACATGAAAGAAGTTTTGGGGGGGGATAAAAAGGAATGGAGAAGAGCTCTTCCTTTGGCTTGAAACATCTCCTGATGAGTTTTCTCCAGTACCTGAGTCCTGCACTGAGGAATTGGCCAGCAGTTTCTGGGAGAAGAGATTAGAACTGCCCCCATCTTCCTCAGACAGAGGCAGCAGAGTGGTACAGAGGGGCAGCAAGATGCTGAACCTGGGTTTGTCCTCTGAAGAATTTTCTCTGTGTAGCCTAAAAAATTGTTTTTCATGCAGCAGGCACCTCTCGAGAAGGTGTCATGGAGAGAAAGACCAAAGGGAGGCCTTGACACTTCAACTGTTTGTGACTGCGGTTTGTTATCTGCAAATAAATCAGAATTTCTCTGTTCCCTGTAAAGTCACCCTGGTGCCACTAGATGGTGCTTTTAACCTGCAGTGCTGGGCATGGGTGTTTCAGGGTACAGTAACTCCAGATCCAGTTTGGAAACCGAAAGTTATGCTGCATGAGGAGAGACAGTCAGAAACGTCATTATACGAGTTTAAAATAATAAATAAAATAAAATAAAATAAAATAAAATAAAATAAAATAAAATAAAATAAAATAAAATAAAATAAAATAAAATAAAATAAAATAAAATAAAATAAAATAAAATAAAATACATATACATATAGATATAGATATAGATGATATAGATATAGATGATATAGATATAGATATAGATATAGATATAGATATAGATATAGATATAGATATAGATATAGATATAAATAAAATAAAATAAAATAAAATAAAATAAAATAATAAAATAAAAAAGTAAAATAAAATTAAAATAATAAAAAAATAAATAAGATAAATATAAACGAAATAAATAAGATATAAACATAACTAAAATAAAACAAATAACAAAATTAAAATAATAAAATAAATAAAATAGAATAAAGTTAAATTAAATTAAATTAAATTAAATCAAATCAAATCAAATTAAATTAAATTAAATTAAAAAGAGAAATAAAGATAAAATAAAATAAGTAAAATTAAAATAGTAACAAAATAAATAAGATATAAATATAAATAAATTAAATAAGATATAAATAAAAATAAAATAAAATAAATAAAATAAATACAATTAAAATAATAAACTAAAAAAATCATAAAATAAAATAAAATAATAAAATAAATTATAAGAAAAAAATAGAAAAAATAGGAAAAGAAGAAGGAGTTATCCTGCACTGCCTTCTTTCATCACTCCTGGTACACTTGTGATCCTGCAGCAAACACACTCCCCAGGTATCCTGACAGCTGCTGGTGGTAAGGGACAATCTGCTCTGGGACAGCAGAGCCTGTTAACAGTGCCACTGGGCAGTGTCCATCAGTGCTGCACAGGCTGGACAACTGGAAAAGCAGCCTGGAAAGGCTGGATGTGTGCAGATTGCCCTGGAAGCGTCGGTCCCCGTGCTTCCAGACTCCCAGACCATCTGGCTCCTGGCTTGGACACCAGCCAGTGGGATGCAGGTGTTTGGGAAGCTGGCCCAGGAGCCAGGCAGCTCAGGGGACCCAGCACTTCACTAAAGCCACCAACCCCATCCCGAGCATCACGGAGAAAAGACTCGGGGTCTGCTGACATTTGGTATGAGGAAGCAGCACGCAAGGTATCTCTGAGCTCTGCTCAACTCTCACTTTCTACCTTAGGTTTTGTCCTGGCCAACTGATGCTGCTTCTCTCCAGTCTTCTTGGGCTGAACAGAAAATTGCAAAGTTGTCCTGGTTTGGGCCAGGATAAAGGTAATTTTCTGGTGATGTGAGAGTTATTGGGGGGAAAGGAGGGGAGGAACATGGGATCGATTTTCCTGTATATTTGTATATATTTACTATTTTTCCTATTTATCATTACTGTTTCATTAAAGTTGTGTAGCTTAGTTTCCAACCCATAATTCTCTCTCCCTTATTCTCTCTCCTTCCTTTATCTGGGAGGGGAATTAATAGAGAGCATCTGTTATTTGGTTTAATTGCTGGGCCAGTGTTAAACCCTGACAAAATTTTCTATCAGATGGCTGATGTTGCCCACCCAGCATTTGTTTGCATGGGCAGGACCACATTTAAAGAAAATCTGGTTTATCTCTTGAAATTCATTGCTCTGTTGTCTTTGACAGCTGGCTGGCCTGTTCCATCATTTTGGAAAGTCTGATGGACCTGATTATTTTGCTGCTGTTGGTTGTAGAACAGCTGAAAGTTGGGATGGCTGGAACTGTCCTTTCAACAAATCTTTCAATAAGGAGCATCTGATGAAACAGTGTGGGGCTGAATTAACTGTAAGAACAACTTCAAAAGCTTCATCATCCTCAGGTGACACTGTGGTCTCAGATGACCTCTGTTAAATCCAGGTAGCTTCCATTAAATAAAACACATTGGCTAATTTAGTTGCCATCTTTTGCATATCTTTCCAGCAACATGGGTAAATAATAAAAAAATTGTTGATGTTCAGAAGAATACTTCAGTACCTGTTATATTTACAGAGAAACACTTTTTACTGAAAAAGGGATAATTTTATTTCACCTAACTTTTCTCCTAGATCTTTTCATGCAAATCATGAAGAGATTTATTATTTATGAAAACATAAATAGAATATGTAAAGATGTCCTGAACACAAACCCATCAAATCAAGACCTTTGCTATTTTATTTCAAGTTCCATAGATTCATAAAGCCAGCTGAGATGGTTACAACTCCTAACATCTTTTGTAACATCACCCATTATCTGTCCAGGTAAAACTGTATTATACTCAAGCTGCATGACAATAGATATTCCAAAAAGACAACCAGGCTTGATTTAAGGTCACCAAGTTATTAATCCCTGGTAGTTCACCCCATATCTTGTCACATCTGTTAAATACATATCCAAAATCTGCCAGGCTTCATCTTACAACCATTATTAATTTTTGCTCTTGCTCAGTTGAAGAGGAAGGAACATGAGACATTTATTTACCAGGTCTGGCCTATAGACCTTGCAACATACTCAAACCAGCTTCTTAGGACAGCAACAAAGGCAGCCTTAATGAGAGATGTCTTTTCTTATGTTAGACTTTTCCATGATAAAAAGAAACCCTTTACATGGTAAAAACAAAGCCACCATTGTACATTCCAAATTCAAATAACAGTAATAATATTTTCTGGCTCCAGATTTATGTTTCCATCTGGCTGAAGTGACTTGGCAAGCAAAAGCATAAGCTTTGTTTCAATTCTTGGTATCAACAAGTACCCTTAAGGCATATTAGGGAGGTATGACAAAAACCTAGTGAAAGCCAAAAGCAGTGAAGCTTGGTTACTGGCTTGCCAGCATGAGAAAAAATATAATCTGCATTTTGTAAGTATGAATATAGAACAAGCCCTGGCATTGCAAGCCACTGTCAGTCAGGAGGAAGTTCCTACTTCTTTCCAGAATGTATTACATTTTATGCCAATTTATTCTCTTGGCATGGCTTAGAGAATGGAGGATTAAGTACTGTGGTGTTGCATAAACCAGCATATGTACATACATGTGTACTCTCTGTATACACATTTTCTTATTCCACAGTGTTGCACTTAGCCCAGAATTCTTTGAGTAATACATAATTTATGATGTATTAATATCAGGGCTTTCTTGGACATTATTTTTAGTGTCCTAAAAGGGTTTAAAAACCTCCTGGTTTTCTAAGCTCTCCATCCAGGGTGCCTGTGTCCCAGAGGCCTTACCCTCTGCACTTTTCATGAAGATAGAAACGAGTCATCATTAAAGAATTTTTTTAGTATTTGAATTAAAATTTCAAAGAAAGAATGGAAACTTTTAGTATCAAGCAGACAAAAATGAATTGGGCATTCCACACTGGAACGTTGTCTGGCTTTGTTATTTCAGTTATTTCAGTTCTGCTTCCATAACTTCAATGTCAGAGAGCTGTGTTCAGGCTTCCATGCCAAAGAAGCACTGTCAGGCAAGAAGGTGGACTGAGGCTTGAAAAAATCCCTGGATAGATGGAGTTTGAAACACAATGGTTATGCCAGGTCTTTTAAGATCTTTTTAGGAAGAATCCATCATCTGTCTGATTTGTCATCCTATGGCTTCTGAGCAGCTTGTAAAATGTCCCAGAGCAGCGTTGAATGATGAAGACATCACATAACCAGGGGTGGGCTTGTGCTGGCTGGGCAACTGCTGGATAATCTGGCTCTTGTAAAAACAAATCAACCAGAAGGATCTGCTGAAGCTGACATTAAAATAATTGTCCAGGTACCTGAAAACACAGCTGAGGATGTGAATTATTTTATATGTGGCTAACTGGGCCTAAGAGCTTGGCTTCTTGCATTTAACCAGTTTGATATGAAAGGGTTTCAGTTGTTGACTTTGGTTTGTTTTTAAATTTAGTTTGTTATTCCACATTCGAAGATTTTCACATCTTACACTTCGAGGGGCAATGGGAAAAATCTGACACAACCATCTTTCCCTTTGCCCAGAGTTTTACTGGTGGCAAGATTCACCTCTGAGGGCAGTTACAGGGCTGAGCTCTCCTATTTCAGCAGGTCAGACCTGGAGCCTGCAGCAAAATTTGTGGTCACTTCCAGGCTGTGACTCTGGACACATTGAAATTTCACAGAGTTATTTTTTTCTCATTATGCAACTGATAAATCCCAGTGGAAAACAGCCAGACTGGAGTAGATTTTCAAGTTCATCAGGTCCAAGCAGGTTTTCAGACTCTTGGATGCTAAAGGTCGAGATTATGGTGAAAAAAAAAAATGGCAAAGTGTTTACCTAGGAAAATGGTGTGCTGGAACAAGGAACAAGTTGCACTACCTTTCCTATATAGGGATTACAGGGCAAACTGCATCATCTGTGCAGATAATCTCTGTGCTCACCTCTTTCCCTCTCCTGCACAGCTCGACACAGCCCAAATGCCCTTGACCCTGACATAAATCTGCTTCTAAGTGGTGGGCAGTGGTGGAGATGGGAGAAAATCCCATTTCAGAAAAGTCGTTGCTTTTCCCATCCTTTCTCATGCCTAAACTTGGCTTCCAAGTGCTGCTCCAGCCTCTGCCTACAACCTCTCTCCGCGTCTGTCCTGGTTTGGGCCAGGATAAAGGGAATTTTCTGTCTTGTACTTTCGCTTTCAGATAAGTGTCTCATAAGTGGCTGCACTTGCTGAAATTAGCAGCAAGTTTCTCAGTCAGTGTCTGCTTCTGGGACTGATCCCACTCCATGGTTATAGTTACAGCTGGAGAATGGGCTGCAGAACCAAGGAACTGCTCAGCTCTGAGGAATATTTTGCCCTCTAGAAGAAGAAAAAGAATAAAAAGGTCACACCTGCAAACCCTCCTTTGGGGAGGAACGGGCAAGATAGATGGCCAAAACTGACCAAACAGAGTATTCCATCCCATACACCTCATACTCAGTATAAATTTGAGGGATCATGAGGGTCAAACCCCTTCCTGCTTCCCCTTCTTCACCTGTCCCTGTTTGCTTTGGCATCCTGGGAGGATTCCATCCCTTCCTCTGCCTGTGCTCCTGATCCATGCCAGCCTGAATCTGTGTGTTCCTGCCTCCAGCTCCCAACTGCTGCTGACCCCAGGATTCCAGCCTGGACTTTCCCAGGGCTGCCCTGCAGCCTTGGTGGTGACGTGAGAGTTATGGGGGGGGAGGAACGTGGGATCAATTTTCCTGTATATTTGTATAGGTTTAGTAATTTATCCTATTTATCATCACTGTTTCATTAAAGTTGCATAGTTTAGTTTCCAACCCATAAGTCTCTCTCCCTAATTCTCTCTCCTTTCTTTATCAGGGAAGGGAAGGGGATTAATAAAGAGCATCTGTTATTTGGTTTAATTGCTGGGCCAGTGTTAAACCCTGACATTCTCCCATATCACCAAGGCAGAACCAGACTGAAGCCTTCCCACTTTTTCCTGGACAATTGGGAGTCCAAGAGTCCCAGGATCTCAGTCAAGGCCAGCTCACCCTTAGCTACAACAAAAGAAGTTTGGCTGAGGTCAAGAGAAGGGATTCTGTCCCTGTAGGTATGATCTGCACCTGTAGTGCTGTGCTCTGGAGTCCTCAGCACAGGAGAGATGGACTTGATTGAATCAGGACCAAAGGGAGGGCCATGGAAATGATCAGAGGTGTGGATGAAGATAATCAGAGAGATGGAACATCTTCCCAATGGAGAAAGGCTGAGACAGTTTGGATTGTTCTGTTTGGAAAGAGAAAGTTCTGGGGGACCTTAACCTGGCCTTTGAGTATATGAAGGAGGCTTTAAAGAAAGAGACTTTTTACCCTGGTAAAAGGGACAGGTAATGGTTTTAAACTGAGTGAAAGTAGATTTAAACTAGATATAAGGAAGAAATTTTTTACAGTGAGGGTGGTGAGACACTGGAACAGGTTTCCCAGAGAAGTTGTGGATGCCTCATCATTGGAAGTGTTCAAGGTCAGTTTGGGCCTTTGAGCAACATAATCCAGTGAAAAGTGCCCCTGTATGTAGGCAAGGGGTTGGACTTTGGATGATCTTTAAAGATTCCTTTCCAACCAAAACCATTCTAAAGAGTCCTTTACAACTGAAATCATGCTCTGGTCCCTGTTTCTACATGGTAAAGTGTGAGGTCAAAATTGCTTTTTGGGAAGAAGACTGGAGATGGGTAAACTGAAGTCCCACTGAAATCTCAGTCTGATCAGATGTCAAAGGGGATGTTAGCAAAAGGTAAGAAAAGGTTAACAAAACCAAAAAGGTTAAAAAAAGGTAAGGGGAAAGGTAGCTTTCTCCCAGGAATGACTGCTTGAAATTGTTCACTGCTCTACACATCTTCATTAAACCTCCTTGGTCTCATTTCTAATCCCCCCTTCATATCCCTGGAGCTTCCTTCAAAGCCCCATCTTCACCCTCCAGAACCCCACTGATAGTTGTTGTGACTTATAATCCCATCCATCTCCATAAAAACCTTCACAAAAAGGTCGCAAAATGGAATTTTGCCTAACACGTTTCAAATCATCACTGCTACCAGGCATAGGAAAAGATTTAAGATGCCATGACAGACTTAGGGAAATCACTAACAGTTGCAAACTTGCTATTTCAAGTGAGTGCAAGTGCTCATGAACATCTGTATCTGTGTATGTGCATGCACAGTGGGGTGCACAATACACGCTACATGGTAGAGATGCAGACTGCTTGAAGATCTGTCTTTTCTTCCTAATTAAATATTGAGCAATAAAAGAATTAACTTAAAATAGCTTCTGCAGCTGTTTGACATTTCTCCTCATGACAAAATCCAGACAGTTGCTTGTGGACTTAGATGATCACTTCATTGAAAAAAGGACTGATCTCAGGACATGTTTTAGTGAAGCTTTACTGCTGCCATGGTGGGGATTCAGGAGATCTGAATTCTGCAATTTAGCCCTGAGAAAATCATGGTTTACTCAGTTGCCTTTAGCAGGAACCCTTTGTTTTCAGACTTCTAGAGGTATTTTCTGCAGCTGGATGGGAATAAAGAGAAAAAAAATCAATTGTGCCCCAGGAAATACTTTGCTGTTATTCTGCAGCCAGTCCATGGTAGCTCTTCTCTAAACACTGACAACTACAACTGAAAGCAAAGGTAAATTGCTGTAATTAATAACTTTGGTCTACAAATAATGAAAAAAAGGAAATCAGGAAATTTATCTTCACACCTCTGCTGCATTTAAAATTATATCATTTTGAAGAAATTAAATCAAGTATATACAGGGAACTTGATGTGTTTAAAAGGCAAGTAACAAACACACTTATTCACCCTCTTAATTCTTCTAATACCTTTAAGTCCTCAGCAAGCATATATTGGTCATTCTCTATTTATTTATTTATCTGTTTCAATCACTACACTGTCTTATAATTAGACAGATGAGCAGTTGAATATTAGCTGCAGAAGTCCCCAGGAAGACATTAGATTCACCCTAAAAGTTATAATTTTGTAGGAGGAGTTATCTGTGGTTCACAAAGTGAACCATTTTATCCTTTTATACCTGGAGTATTGTGTGCAGTTCTGGGCTCCCCAGTTCAAGAAGGACAAATTACTGGAGAGAGTCCAGACCAGGGCCACTAAGATGGATAAGGAGCATCTGCCCTGTGAGGAAAGGCAAGAGAGCTTGGGTTGTTTAACTCAGAGAGAAGGAGGCTGAGGGGGTATCTTGGCAGTGTTTATAAATATCTAAAAGGGTGGGTGCCAGGAGGATGGGTCCAGACTGTTCCCCATGGTGTCCAGTGACAGAACAAGGGGTAATGGACACAAATTGTCACAAAGGATATTTAAATTAAATACGAGAAAATATTTCTTCACTCTGAGGATAACACAACACTGGAATAGATTGCCCAGAGAGGTTGTGGAGTCTCCATCTCTGGAGTATTCTTCTCAAACCAGCTCTAGGGGATCCTGCTATAGAAGGGGGGGTTGGACTAGACAATCCTCAGAAGTTCCTTCCAACCCTTTACCATCCTGTGATTCTGTGAAGCTGTCTTTGAGAGATGCTTTGGATGGTCAGACTCCCATCCCAAGGCTTTAGATATTGACAGCTCAATTGGCTGTGTTTGAAACCACTGTGTGGTCAGTCTGTAGTTCATGTAAAAGAAATAGATACCTATAAAATGATGTCTCTCATCTTCATTAGCCATCCACTTAGGATAAGATGGATTGCAACTAGAAGTTTTGCTCTCTTCTGCAAAGGGAGTATAGATGAAGAATTTAAATCAAGATATCTATAAAGCACACAGCTAAAGGTTGGAGAGGGACCATTAAAAGTCATCTTGTCCAAACCCCAACATTAATATTCTGCTTACCAAATCTTGATTTCCCCTATATATAATTTCTTTCATAAAATAATGACATTGAAGATCTTTAGGTATCAAGTATGTTGATTATATTAATATATATATATAAAGATATATATATAAGCAGGAAAAGTATTTTATCATTATTTCTAAATAACTTTTTTTAGACAAAAGTAATCTCTTAATAATGCCTTGTAAAACATTATTAAAGTCAAGAGCTCAGAGACGGATGTTAACAGAAGTTAACAGAAGGTTGGAAACTATGATACCAAAATTCTTCCTTTTTAGTTAATACTTCCACAGATCATTCATCCAAACAAGCAAGACATAAGCCAGGTATTCCATGCTCCTTTTCCTTCTCAGTCACTACACTGCTAAGTTAGCCTCTGTTCCCACTTTGTACTTATTTTTGTGTCTTAGGAGCACCACACAACTGAAACTTTTTATATTATTTCCTTTTAAATTTGGTTTCCTTGCTTTTTGTAAGCAATGACCTTGGCTAAACTATTGTGAGGGTGCTGCAATATAATGTTGTGCTAACATCAATCAGCACAATATCAAAACTCAGTTTTTAGAAGTATCAGAAAGGTGACAAAAACTCCCTGAGTTGTCAATAATTACAGTGTTTCCCCATCCAACTACACAATCTCCATGCCAAATACATCAAGAAAAAAAATTAGCTCAGTGATTGCTTTATTCAGCACTAGAGCTGCAATAAATAGGTCTAATTCTTATGGTTAGGATGCATTTCCAGGAATAAGCCTGGTAGGTTGGGACTATAATTAAGCACATTCAGTTTTGCAGGATTCGGGAGCTGTTGGTTAATGAAGCTCAATATGATACTGTCAGGAACAAATCTGATAATTGCTTACAGGGAAAAGGCAATTTCAACAAATGCTCCTTCATGCAGGTGGCTGGTAGAAATTGCTTTCAGTCAATTATGCCTTCAATTACTTTGGATGAATGAGGCAGGATCCTTTTGCTCATTATAAGCCCAAACCCACAATAAGTAAGTAAATATTTTGACACAGTGTTGAAACTGACTTCTGTAAAAACATGTATAATATTTATAAGCATTGAAAAGGTCACATATTGTATAATCATCATCCAGTGCTTTTAGTGCCAGCTGAAGGGAATTCTTCAAGAATCACAAGAATAATATTCAAATACTGTTAGCAGTCAGTAGTTTTCTTAAATACTGTCAGAGATCATATGGGTGAATAATACCTGTGCTTTGTGTTGCCTCTAAAAATGGGGAAGTTAAAGAACAACAAAACATGGATCTTGAATATGATATAAAGTGTATACTAATATATGGTGTACTAGGAAAGCCATATATGTCCATTTTGGAGACATATGTCTTTACATCAGAGAATAAAAATAATACATTCTGAATAAAAATAAGAAAGATTAAAAAATCAGGTCTTCTAAAGCAAGAAAGAAGAAAAAGATCCTCTAGTTACTCTGAAGAGTCTTTTGGCATGGCTCCAGATCAGATTTTGTCATCTTTGCTTCATCTCCCTGTTCATCTGGAAGGAAATGCAGATCTGAGATTACCACCAGGACAACTGGTTCTAAGCCAGCACTGAGATGTCATGGAAGGAACATTTTTCAGGTGAATGAACTGACACATGCAAGCAGAGTAATTGGAGGAGTTACTATAAAGGTTAAGATTATCCTATGCAACATCCTAGTTTCTTTGATTTCAATAAAAGAATTGTCTTCAAAGCAGGAAATATGTCATTAAATCCCACAGCATATGTTTAGTAAGGAAATAGACCAGAATACAACTTGCCAGGCTCTGTGAAAAGAGATTTCTGGTAAGTAAATATTGATTTAAAACTGTAGGGACAATGACTATGTCTCAAGAAAACAAAACAAAAAAAAAAATTACTTGAATACCAATGGGTTTTATTATTATAACAGCACTTAAAGTCTATGGCACTTTAGTCACATTTCATTTTTAAATAATAGTGGTACAATGGCAAACCCCTACAAATATTCTTATAATTGCAAGTGAACGAATAATCTAAAATTTATACTCATTTCTAGGGATTAAACTGAAGCAGATGAAGAGAGGGTAACTCTTGTTTTAAGATATAGGCTTTATAACCATGTGCTTTGGAATGAAGTTTCCTAACAGTTTATATATTATCCCTTTCATTAAGGCCGGGGCAGATAGCAGATGGAATACCATCCTCCACTATTAATCTTGTGATGCATAAAACCATGAACTTAATGCAGGGTTTCTATCCTTATGGTTACTCTGAATATTAAATATCCATCCCTCTTCATGAATACAAATATTTGCATTAATCATTTCTCTTAAATGGCAAGATTAAAACTACAAAGCCTGCCGTTAAAATGCAAAAGGTAAGAGCCACAAATTGACCTTTTGTTTGGACTGTGTGCACATGATCTCAGTCTCATGATCTCACCACTTCTATGCCTCTTGCTATGAACTAATTATTTCCAAAATGGTACCTTGTGTACATTAAAGAGTACATAAAGAATGCTGTTCCTTTGAAATGAACAAGAAAAAAATATGTGATCCATCCACAAGCCTCCTCAATTAATCTTTGTAATTACTGATTTTTGGCTAAGATCCTTCTGCGTTACTCTAACATGGCTTCCAACTTGTTATCCCTTGTGATTTGAGTTACTTCTACTACTAAAAAAAATGGGATTCAACATGAAGTGGCTAAAAGAGAATAAAAGACTATGAATGTATCTCTTTTTTTTATTTATATCTAAAAATTTTGTTAATCTCCTTACTGCATTCTCTTGTTCAAGGAAGACAGAAGATGTCCCCTTCCTTGCAGAGTCCCAGAGTTTGTACAAAGGAAACTGAAATCAAGACTTGTTATCTGTACTGATAGAAAAAAGATAATATTGATTTTCTATGGTGAAAGATAATACATGTTTAGCAACAAATCAGCTCTTGTTACTGCGGAATGATATATTCTGTACTTGTGTTTAACACACTTTCTTAGCAACCCAACAGCAGCTGTACATAGTTTAAAGTGCTTGGCCAAAATTTGGAAACAACATATTGTGAGAACAAATATAAACTGCTTTTAATAGGGCATTTTATGAACTGAAAAGAAATTAATTCATTTTCAGCAGTATCAGTGGGACTAGATTTAACAGTTTAGAAAATCCCTTCTAGTCTTGTGTCCTAGACTTCTTCTGACAAGGAGTCATAAGAAATGTAGCAAATATCTGTTCTACATTACATCTTGAGAACATGATTTGATGTTCAGCCCAAAATCTTTAAATAATCTAACTGCTTATTTCCATCATGGAGGTATTTTTCCAACCTGCTTTTCAGATGGTGCTTAACCACAAGTGTGTGAACTTCTGTCAGCTGACATGTGCAAAACTATATTAAATATTACTGAGGCCCAGGATACAACAAATTATCTGAAACCTTTGCTGAGACTTAAACTCTGGAGAATGGAAGTGACTTCCTAAAAGATAGGTAGGAACAACTGTACTATGAGTTTTTGATATGTTGACTGCTTAACATCTGAGCAACATGGCCAGAACCATAATATACACATAGCATTAGGGAGAACATAATGATAGCTGATTTTCTCCCCAGCTGGCAGAGTGACTTTCAGTGCTAAAAGCTATTTTCTACACTTCCATGTGTACCAAAGTTGCCATAATATTGGGTGAAGCATGAGCACAAAAAGGCCCCAGCATCAAGAACTGTTTCTGTTTATTCTGCAGCTTTCATATCGGCACTCTGGTGGAATTTGTTTTTCAAGGACAGGTAAAGCTTAATTTATTTTTGATCCTTTAGAAAAAAAAAAAGTTAATTTTAATCTATTTTTATTTGTCCATTAAAACAGACATAAAATATCAATATTATTTAAATATGACACTCCCTTGGGAGTTGCTGGGAGTAGTAAGCCAGTCTGAACTGACAGTGAAATGATTGTAATAGGTATTTGATTTTAAACTATAGGTAGTACCTAAGTAAATGTCATGGGCTAGCTGAAGCTTGTAACAGGTATAATAAAATAAAATAGATAAAGAATACTTATTACAATCTTCAGAATATAAATGAGGCTCCATAGATTCTAAAAACCTGTGATACAATGTGATACAATAAATACAAATTTATTGTAATACCAGTGGGTAAATTAACCCAGAGACAACTTTATATTCTGACTGCATTGCTCATGTTGCATGCTTCTGGCATCCCTAGCAACAGCCATGTAAGAACCTTAATATTGCTTATACAGCTTGGAAATACACAGGACAAAATCAGAAGAGGTTTCTCAGGTTGGATGTAATCAGATATTTCTTGATATATAATGTCACAGCAGGTAAAAAGAAAGAAAAGTACCTTGAGTTACTTCGTATCTTGATACTCTTAATTTCTACAGACTTTTTAGAGAACCTGAAAATGAATTCTCTCTTCTTTCATTAAAAGTTCATTGCTTTTGATCTTTAAAAACACACGTCATGAGAAAGGTTTCTTTCTTTGCCAAAATGATTGCAAGAGATTTTCTGTATCAGTTCCAAGTGAGACCACTTCTGTTGTAGGACTGAGGCAGTTTTCATGGTGTTCTAATCCTTCTGTATTTTGAACATAAAGATTGCTCTGTTTTTCCTGTGTGAGCAACGTGCTTTTTGATAGAGTGCCCATAAAGATTCAATTATTTGAAAGGTGATTCACATTCAAAATAGTATGTACCCATCCCATTGTGTCTCCTTAAGTCTGATTTGCACTCAGATCAGATTCACGAGGTGCTGGAAAGAGGATCCTCTCACCAGGATGCAGGGGCATTTTCCATGTGTGTTTGCCAAGAACAATATATCAATAAATCACAATATATTATGGATGGTGACTTATTTTTATACCAGAACTGCAACCTGTCTTTCTGCTGGCAAGGATGGAGGGCTTGTCATGGATGCCAAGCTTAGGAGTCACAAAGGCTGTTTGGGCTCTTGTCCTGTGACAGGTCATGCTTGGAGACAGGTCAATTAATTTTTCCTGGTTTTCGGTTGTGTAACAACAGCTAAGAAACATAAAGGACCACTGTATTCACCCTGAGCCTTTTCACACTTCTCACCATAGTGAATTCAGCAGCAGATGTGGCCATTATGGGAGACCACAATTATTCAATTTTTTAGGATAGTTTGCAGTAGTAGTATTCAACCTGTACCTTATAAACCTATCAAGGATTATTCATTTAGCCTAAAAACTGCTACTAACGTCCATATATCTTCCCCCAACATTTAATTTCTTTATAGACCCCAAATTTACTACACACTAAGGTGAAGTAGCTTTTTTTTATCAGTATAAATGACAGTGTATAGTCCTTCCATTCCACAGCTGGGACTACATCTACATAAATGTTATAAATATTGCCCAAGTATTGTTATAAATAAGCCCAAGTCAGATACAGCTGTTACACTCCAAACAGCATGGGTGGATCCTAAAATATTACTTAGGGATGGTCCTTGGTCCATGGTAGGTCCTGAATTTTAATGTGGGTTTGCCTGGAGAGTGCTGTGCAGCTGGAGCTCCAGCTGTGGTCTGTGCTAAGAGTTTGACCAAGAGGCTTTGTGGTGCACTGCAATGCATAGGATCATGCTCTATAAAATTTATGAGTGCAGATAAACAGGTTGACTCATTAGCTGGACATCTGTAAAACTTGGGGTTGATGGAAACTATCATGAAACCTCACAGTACCCTGGTGTTCACACACAGGTGGGCTGAAAAATTTACCAAGCAGCCTTGCTTAGTATCCCACGTCGATTTTAACTTCCCTCACAGGGGTGAAATCTGGCAAAATGCAGATTTCGTGTTCAACCCTGGTAAGTCAGATGACATCTTTGGCTGGAACATTTCAGAATGAACAGTCAACACTTCCTGCCAACATTAGAATAATCCCTTCCTACATTTGCACATGCTGTGTCATTAATCCTTCAATACAGTCACACTCATTGATATGCTAATTATGTGTCTCTTTGAGATGGTTTTACAGGAACTCTCCAGGTGATTAAGCTTTTAGCAGTTCCAGGTATTCACAGATGTTTTTTGTTTTTTGTTTTTGTTTTTTTTCTTTTCAGATATGAGTCTACCAACTGTGCTCATCAGACAGGTATGAACTTGAAATTTGAGGTACCTCCCCCCACCCCACCACCTCCCCCAAAAAGTGTGATGTTTCTATAACATTTGTGATGTTTCTTCACACATTTGTGAAGACCCAACACGTGGTGACCAGAAACACTTCTTACAGCCCTGGGCATGTTTCCAGAACATAGTGCTGAGAAACTGGGTTTGTGTGGCTCCATATGAGCAAGGGAGCTGGACAAGAGGACCTCCAGAGATGCCTCCCATCTTCACCCGTTCTGTGATTCTCTCTCTCCCAGGACACTAAATCATGTATCAGTAACTACATGCCTTGTTTTTTTTTGTTTTTTTTTTTTTCGGTGGCATTTCATTATATTATATTAAAAATCAATAACAATGAACTCCTAAAATTTTGTGGAATCTGGCCTGCCACCCTCTTGTTCAACTACGAGGAGTCTGTCCTTAGGGAGAGTTCTTTGCATTCATTGGCACAAGGTCAGTTTGTCACAACCCAAAGGGTTACTTGGCCTGTGGGTGTGTAGAGATCATGACCATGAATTCTAAAATACACAAGGACACAGAGGCTTTTATTCTGTAAATGTCTCTATTTATTAGACATCACCACAAATAATCACTATACCTATGATTGTTAGAGTGAATATGTATATAAATTCATTACCAGTTTTTACCAACAATATTGTAATAATTAATAGTGTGGCAGTTGTTAATAATAGCAGCAACCAACCACATTGCAACAACCAGTAGCAACACTAACCAAGGAGGAATCTACTCTTACAGGTTACTACAAACTTCTTCTCAGTTAAGCAATGTGTCAACAGCTTGTGAGAGTCTGCTGATCTCACTGACTGGAATTTGCCTCAAAAGGACAATTTTAAAGTGAATAAGCCCTGGCTGGGCTGATTGTACTTCTGCTGATGTACCTGGCTAGGGTGGCTGGGTGACACCTAGAGAAAATAAGAACTCACCCTCTGTGACAGCTCAGATGGAAGCCCCCTGCTCTCCAGGAGTTCCTTTTTTTCAATGGTTCTGTTGCCAATGAACCCGGATTGTCCTGAGCAGAACAGGGGTGATGCCTGGAAGGAGATAAGAAGTTATGCATGGGTGGGGGGACTACACCCTTCTTTGGAAGTCCCCTCCAGGTGTTCCTGTCTTCAATGGCTCTGATGCTTGGGAATCTGAGCAGAAAGAGGAGTGAGTGAAGATTTGGAAGTCCCCTCCAGGCCATACCCCTGACTAGGGTGAGGAAATCACATAGTTTTGATTCTAATCTAATGAACCTGGCTTCTGCACCAGCTGACTGGCAGCTGAACAAAAAGGAACTCATGGATCCATGGATCAGCATCATCTTGAAGAGATTCCCTGGACAGCCGGACCCCTGGTGGTGACTCCCCCCTCCCCTCTCTCTCTCTCTCTTATATCTTCTTTTCCTCTCTCCATCTTTTACCTGGCAACATATTCCCCATACTTTCATGGGGTTCTGTCATTTTTGCTTGTGTCAATTGTCAAATAAAAGTGTCTGCTTGCACCCGACCCTTGATGGTTGGACTTGGTTCTTGTGGATCCAAAATGAAATAAATTTAATGTTACCCTGGACCGTAACACCAGTTTTTATCAATAATCATTAACATAGTAGTAATTAATAGTATGGCTGTTGTTAATAATAGCAGCAATCAGCCACATTGCAACAACAAGTAACAACACTAACCAAGGACGATTCTACTCTTACAGGTTACTACAAATTTACTCTTAAGTTAAGTTAAGCAATGTGTCAACAATATAACAGTTGATATGGTAGATTACTTACATATATATATAATACCGGGTTCAAGTGAATTAGATGCACTTCAAAAGGGAATAAACTACTCCAGAGGGGAATATTCTTACTTCAAAGATGATCTGTTTCATGGTCTGGAATTGAGATATCTCTGCTAAGTATCCAATATCTCATAGAAAGTTCACACAGAGAAATCATCCTGTTTAGGAAAGATAAAGTGCACGTAGAAATGGGAAGTTCTCAGAGGCAGAAGCTCAATTTTGGATAAAAATTAAGTCATTTTCATATCATAGATAGGTACATAACAGGATTATGTTGAAGAACAATAGATGTTATTAATTGTGATTTTTCAACTGTACCAGCCAATAGATGTTGATGGTTCGGGTTCCAGTTTTATTATCCTAGACTGTTTCCAATTTTTAGATAATAAAGTGCTTTTATAAATACTTGTGCTTACCCTCTTGGATATATCTGGCTCCTGGGCACCCCAGCTGTACTTCAAAGAGGTCAACTGCAGTTTTCAGGGATGTTTCTGCTTTGAAGGTTTAGTTCCCTGGCTCACAGCTCCCAGGCCAGCAGGCAATTTCTCTGTGATTTTTTTTCCAGCAGAAATTTAGTTCTTTTAATTAGTTTTCCTTTTCTAACCAGGCCACCTTTAAGGCTGCTCACACTGCAGCCTTTGCAGAGGAAGATCCTGTCTGCTTGGCCTACATTCTTCCCCCTCTCAGATAAAAATTCAGTCCCTCCTGAAAAGGATGCTCTTCTCTTAATGTAAATATCTACCTCCCTCAGTCTGAGAACCTTTATTTCTGTATGAGAAAAAGGAGACTTTATACAAAAATATCTAAAATCTCATACTAATTTATTCAGGAATAAGGCTGGATGGTACTACCTATGTATGCACTATGCTGTGGAACTAAAAGAAGATATACTAAAAATCATTATTCATCCCTCTAATGAGAAGAATAAGTAGTTTTGATGATAGTGAGAATGCAGAAAATCTGGAGAAAAAGAAGAGAGGAACTCTAGACAGTAAAATCTAAAACTGCTCTTAGTCACCCAAGAAAATGCCAACAGTGCAAAGGAATGCCATGTTTGGGACTCAATAAAAATAGATTTCTTTCTGAGTGAGCTGAAAAATTCTAGCATTCCTTGTGTTTTCATGTCTTTTAGTTTTGAAAATATTTTTTTTCACTACACATTGGACAAGTCAAAGGCTTGATTTGTTCTTAGGTGATCACACAATGAGAGCAAGATCCTTGCAAAAAGCAAGACTTGGAAAAAGCTATGCATAAAAACAGTTTACAAGGTAAACTTCATTTTATTCTGCTAAATAAAATCTTCCTTGAAGTATTGTCTTTACTATGGTGTACAAAGGAAATCTAATCTGATATTTATGAACAACTTTGAATTTTCCACAGTGGAAAATTCCTCTCCTCCCAATCTGAAGGCTTATAAAAGATGTATCTGATGCTGCATATTACCTGACTAAGGGCTACAGTGAATCCCAGTTTCCCATATACCCTATGAAACTGGGCTCTTTTAGTAATTAATTGTGAACTCTCTCCCTTTTTCTGAGATAATCTGTACTTCTGGGTGGCAAAAAAGAAAAGAAAGGATTTGCAGGAATTGCAAGAAGTCAAAAGCAAGGACTTGTGGAATGGCAGCAGATCGATTTATAGTGCTTACAGATTGTGTGCTCAGATAATTTCAAAGCACATGGTATGAAGGGGTCAGATCAGCCTGGTGCCAACATTTTTTGCAGCATCAGGCAAGACTGTCACTTAAGACCTAGCCAAAAGATTTACAATGTAAATGGTTAGTGCATATGGGCATGAGATTGCCTAAAGTCCCCAGCTGCCAGTGTAGACAAAGCCTTAATTAGCCAATAATGCTGGAAATTTGTGCTAGTATGGAAGTTTTCTTTATTCAGTAAGCAGCTCCTCAAATAGTACTGAATTGAAAGCAACAACCAGTTTGACAAGTAACTGAGGGACGTGGCTTCAGCTCAGTATTTATTAACCAAAATTTCAGTTAGCTAAAGGTGAAACTTTATCATTGTATCTCATGAGACATTTGGTACACTAAGCAAATGAGAACAAGCTTTTGAAAAAAAAAAAAAAAAAAAAAAAAAAAAAAAGATTTGTATTTAGGGATCTAATTCCTTAGGGAGAAACCTGATTACGTGGCCATTTTTTATAGATTCAGAGAAATGCAGTGTTAATGAGGGACATAAACCACTGTAAGCATTTTTTCTATAGACAGCTGAACTACCTGTGCACACTGGGTTGAGAAATTCAACAGGTTCTAGAATGCTAGACACAGAATTCTTGTTGATAGGTATTGCAAATATCATCTTAGTATTGAATATTGAACTTCAGGTAAAGCCACCACGACAGGCAAGCCCCCTTCCTTTGAGTTGATTGTGCTCCTTGTCTCACATTTTCTTAATGTGTGAAATGAAGAAACTTCAAAAACTGTTAAACCTCAGTTCCCTTTAGGCTGTCACACCAAAACAAGGAAACCTTGATATAAACTCAAGTTAAGTCAGAAAGTGGTAACATATAGACACACAAGATTGATAAGCTTAATGTTGATAAGGATATTTGAGAGGTGTCCAAAATGCTATTTTGAAGCACTTTTTCTGTCTCATTTATACACTGTTCTCTTTTGATTCTGGAGATGCCTACATTTTGTCATGCTTTTTTTTTTTTGGTATTATTTCCATTTCTCTTATGACTAAAAACACCTACTATGCAAGTACCTATAACCCATGATCACCTTCATTTCAGGACCAGTTTGATGAAACCCAAACCTTCATGTTTAATAAACCAACAACATCCAGGGCAGTGGTGAAAAGTCAACTTCAGGTATTGCATGAGCTATAAAAATCATCCTGCTTTGGAAGAATGAACCTTTTGCTACATAGCACTGAAAACAGCCATGACAATGGCTGCAATATTCCCCAAAATTGTGCCAGACTTCTATTGCTTTGCTCAGTACTGCTATTAGTACCTGTGTTCAGAACCTATTGGATCATGCTAATGTTAAGTTTTCCTTATACCAGACAAGGGCTATAGCAATGAGTGAGACCAGCAACTCTCTGCCAGTCCTAGAACTCCAAGTGGGAATTCCATGGCAGGAAAACTGTTGACAGACACAAGATATTTGCTTCTTTTGGGTAGAAACTGCAGCACCATGGAGCAAAATTATTTGTCTTTTTGGAACCAGATATAAAGGAAAGACTTTTTTTTTTTTTTCCCATCCCACGTAATTTGAAATTTTCAGAGGAACTTTACTGATCTCAACTTTGTGTGAAGAGAAACCCCTGCAGAAACTCTCCCTATGAGAGCAATCACAGACCAAAGAGTAAGGGAAGAGATGACAACAACCCTTGTGAAGATTTGGTGTGGCTTTGGTAATGTTGAGCTGACTAATCCGTTCCAAGTTCAGTCAAGGACATTTGATTTACCTGTTTGCTTTAAATAATCCTTGGTTGGATTACCGGATGCGTTTTTATTCAGTTCATAACAAACTCCCTGCCATCTCAACTGAGATGGGATTAGCTCTTCTTTTAAATTCAGAACAAATATGAGTAAACCAGTGTGAATATTATCCATGAGTATTTGTTTGTGAGTCAAAGGAGTCAACAGAGCATGGTAGCTGTGTTACACACAGAATAAAAATTCCTACCTCAGCTTTAGACTGCAGGAGATTCCTGCTACCTTTGCTACGAGGTATTTTCAGTATATAGTGACCTGGTTTTGGTCTCTTAAATTTGCATACAAATGTAGGGGTGAGGTTGAAGTCATCTGTCTTTCAGGGTAGTATTCATCACTGGTCATTGCAGATTTCAGTATCTGCAATGTAGTGTACACACCTGAGCAAGATGTTCAAGTTACTTCTGTTACACAGAAGTAAAAAAAAAAAGCACACACATCTTAATCCATCCTTTATATGGTTACCTTATGCACTCACAGGTGTCCTGTCTAGGACCCAGCTGCTGCTCCAGAAGGCTGTGGATCTTGTGCATGGCTCCCTGTCAGCCCCAACGCATGGGTATCTTGGATTCCCTGAGGCATTTCAAATTGCTTTATCTAGGGGCAAGACCACTTTTTTATATCCTGGAAGAGCCAAGTTAAAGAATCTTCTTATGATGTAGGCAAATGTTTTGTAAGAGCACACTCCTAACTTTTGCTCAGGAAGAAATTCAAGGATGTAAGGTAAAAAAAAAGAAAAAAAAAAAAATCTGGCAGTTAAGCAAACTGACATCTGTTTCATTAACAGACAACCTGGACAACTTGGTTTTGTGCATAAGAGATTTTTATTTGTCATAACGATGAAAACTGAAAGAACTGTTTAATCAGCTTCAGCAGAGCATAATCCCTTAACTTTGATATTTTTTCCTCACAGTACTTAGCAATGCAAACAATATTATGAATCCCTGGAAGCGCTGCAGCAGATTCACAGTAGCAACCTGTCATAATCTGCCCAGGTGAAATTGTTTTTGAGTCACATGGAATAAAAAGGAAATTACCAGGGGAAAATGGCTGTCATTTGGGAAATTCATATTAATTGCCTAGAGTCACAGTCAATGTCAACTGATTCAGAAAGGAATATTTAACATTAAGGTTTGAGTAGTCTCCAGAATATCAACTTCTCTGTTTAAGTCAGTTGCACATTTGAACAACTGGCAGAATACAGTTTTCAGTAAGTCATTTGCTGCATTGATCTGGGAATGACAAGATTTAGGACACACATTTACATAGCATAGAGGTGAGGACAGCTTGGGAAAGTAGCAGCATATGGAAATTTTTAAGAATGTAAACCTGAGGTTTCTATCACGGGCCATATGTGTGCCCCTTACAGGCACCTCTAAATGGGTTACCCTGTGCAACTTGAGCTATTGCAGACTGGCAGTAAGTGAGTAAAAACACTGGGAGGAGAGAGTGGTGAGGGGAAATACAGCAGTTACTCAAGTATATATGAAAGAAAGAGAGTAAGAGAGAAAGAAAGAGAGAGAGAGAGAGAATATGAAAGAATAACAGAACGAAAGAAAGAGAAAAAGAGAGAAAGAGAGAGAAAAAGAAAAAGAAAAAGAAAAAGAAAAAGAAAAAGAAAAAGAAAAAGAAAAAGAAAAAGAAAAAGAAAAAGAAAAAGAAAAAGAAAAAGAAAAAGAAAAAGAAAAAAAAAGAAAAAGAAGAAAAAGAAGAAGAAGAAAAAGAAGAAGAAAAAGAAAAAGAAAAAGAAAAACAGAAAGAAAAAGAAAAAGAAAAAGAAAAAGAAAAAGAAAAAGAAAAAGAAAAAGAAAAAGAAAAAGAAAAAGAAAAAGAAAAAGAAAAAGAAAAAGAAAAAGAAAAAGAAAAAGAAAAAGAAAAAAAAAGAAAAAGAAAAAGAAAAAGAAAAAAAAGAAAAAGAAAAAGAAAAAGAAAAAGAAAAGAAAAAGAAAAAGAAAAAAAAGAAAAAGAAAAAGAAAAAGAAAAAGAAAAAGAAAAAGAAAAAGAAAAAGAAAAAGAAAAAGAAAAAGAAAAAGAAAAAGAAAAAGAAAAAGAAGAAGAAAAAGAAAAAGAAAAAGAAAAAGAAAAAGAAAAAAAAGAAAAAGAAAAAGAAAAAGAAAAAGAAAAAGAAAAAGAAAAAAAAGAAAAAGAAAAAGAAAAAGAAAAAGAAAAAGAAAAAGAAAAAGAAAAAGAAAAAGAAAAAGAAAAAGAAAAAGAAAAAGAAAAAGAAAAAGAAAAGAGAAGAAGAAAAAGAAAAAGAGAAGAAGAAAAAGAAAAAGAAGAGGAAAGAGAAAAAAAAGAAAAGCATTAACTGTCGTCATCCTCCATGAGCATCCTCAAGACAGTTGGGGAAAAGAAGGGGGAATGGAAAAAAAGCAAAAGGACCCAAATCATCCATAATAACCTCCAGGATCTCTACAGTCATCGTGGTGGCTTGGTTTCTTCAGAACACATGACCAATAACACAAGGAATATAATAATATACAGAGAAACTGCTGCCTTCCCTGGCATTTATGCTAATGAAGCTCTTATTTTCCTTTCTTATAGGCTACTTATAATATAAGAACCATGAAATGGGACTTTCTTATGGCTGTACCACATTATCCCACCTTGATTTCCATACCCTTTCTTTGTGAATTTTTTTGCATCTCTAAGAAGGTCTTTATACAGGCCTTGCTGAAGTATAAATGAGATATTCCTCACTGGCCTTCTCTTCTCCAAGCTGAAGAAAATCAGCTTCCTTATCATCTCCAGTGATACCTTTAAGTCTAGCCCTGGAGTCATCTTCATGTACCTCTGCTTGACTTGCTGAAATCTGGAAATGTCTCCTTATAATGTGTGAGCCAAGTCAACAACATCCATACTGAGAAAATCCAATTAATAAAAGCAGAAATAATTAAGGGATTTAATACCCTTTAAATTATGAACCATTAAGCTTACAGTGTTACTGGGTTAGATACTTGCAATGTATTGTCAACATATGGCCCTTAATTCATGCTGATTTGTACTAGAGGTGGTTGTTACTCTGTTTGCACTGCAGTGAACAGCTGATAACACTGGTGCAGGATGTCAGGAAGAGTGAAAGAGCAGTGATTTTAAACATCTTTGGCATCCAAGGCATTACTTTTGAGCCTTGGAAGGATCTTCATCTTTTGTTTTGTAATATTTGTAATATTGTCCTATTAATGGAGCACATTCAAATGGCGCTTTAAAGATTCTATTTAAAAAAAAAAAAAAAAAAAAAAAAAAAGATATGCAAGAAAAACAGTCATTCAGAAAAGTCTTCACTTGGTTGAGCAAATCAATCTATCCATGAGTTTTCACTTTCAGAGTTGCCCTGACAGCATGAAAGTGGAATTCAACTTACCTGCCTTGAGTACAAATACAGAGGTGCCCATGTTCAAGGCAGGTGTCCCCCCATGGCCAGCACAGATCCAGTCAATGCAACCAAAATCAATAGCTCTGTGGGCTCCATTAATTCCCTCAGAGTTGTAATGGGTAGAAGAATGCCTGTCTATCTAACTCTTACCCAAATAATATCCAAGCATGGTTCAAGAAGCAGCATGGGTCAGAGATCTCCCCAGTTTTATGTCAGTCGTCCAGTTTGGAGGATGAGAGTGTCACAAACTGGTCTCAGAGCTAGGGAACAATCCATGGAACCAGTTTATTTGCTAAAGATAGATATGTATGTATGTGTATACACATGTACTTATTTCTCTATGTATGTATAGAGAAGGAGAGGAGAATACACAATCTAAGCACATGTATATATGTAAATATAGAGACATAACAGATAAAGCCTGAGACCATAGGTCTTAACTCCAGCAATTCCATTTAAAAGTTTCTGTTTACCTTGTCTTTCTTACAAACTAAATGTGTGACAACATAATTTATTTGGCAGCGTTTAGGCATTTTTAGCACATTTTTGTCTTTGGTGTTTTTTATGCATTGCTCCTTTCATCTGGGCTTGCCTTGCAAATTTCAAATCTGAAAATTACTGTGCATTTTATACATTAGGAAAACTCTGTGTTTCTCTACCCAAATTAGCTGTTTGAGAAAAGAAAAATATTTCAAATGGAGCTAGAATAGAGCTCACAAGTTCACCAACTAAGTTACTGGTGCTTTCTCCAGACTCTTTTATTGAGGCTCCATTTGGTTTGCCAGCAGGATCCTTTCTGAAAAATCTGTACACCTGCAGGAATCCCAGGTGCTGTGGGAAATCAGTACAGAATCAATGGTAATTCCTGAGATTTGGCTGGATATTTGAGAAATTATTCATCTAGAAGAGATATAATACCCAACGAGTTCCTTTTGACATATCAAAGCTTGTGGAGTTTTATCTTACTGAAACAATAAACTAGTTCTGAGCAGAGCTATTGCTTCCATATTCAAGCCACTCACTGATGGGCTACAGCTGAATGAATCAAGGAATTGCAGCTACAAAGCATAAAAAAAAAAGTCAAGAACCTCAGAAGAAAACAAGACATTTATCAGCACTGGTAGTTCATTGAAACGGGTGAAGAGAGTGATCAATAAAATGGTGAAAGTGTGAAATACCAGCTGTAAATAACTGTAAAAAGATAAAAAGAGTTGGTGTGAATATTAATATGGGGTTGGGAGGGTGGGGGTTCTTTGTTTACAGATTCTACTTTTTACAAAAAAAAAAAAAAGAAAAAAAAAAAGAAAAAAGAAAAAAAGAAAAAATACTAAGTAAAAAAATCAAGTTCTTCATTAAAGTAATTATTTTTTGAGTGTTCAGAAGAAATTATGTTCTTTTAGGAGCGTGTAAGATCTCTGTAATCAATAGAGCTGTGCAAACATTTCCAGCATAAAATGCATCTTGTTTTTAGCTGTTTTTTTAGTGAGTTAAATTATGTTTCATTGATGTCTTTTTTATTCTAATCACTACAGGACCTCTATATATTCACTGACATCAGACATGAGATTTTAACATATGAAAACTGTGTTAAAAAAAATCTTACCATTCACAACTGAAGATTGTTATGATATTTTCTAATATAGAAAAGAAAAATACCATCTGTTTTTTTTTTATATATATATAACTTTGATCAATAATAGGCTCTTGTCCTTTTAGAAATGCAATGAAAACAGCATGAGAAAACATTTGCAATGCAACTGTAACTTATTCCTAGCTTTTGGGCTACGTGTGCAAACACAGTGAATACAAAGAAGGTATTGAAAGGTGAGACAAAGGCAACTTACTGAGCTTAAGAAAAAATAATATAGAGAGAGCCCACCTTTGTCTCTAGTTGAACTCCCAGCTGTACTGTCATGTAGCAGCATTAGGGCCAAATGAATCTGCTCTGTTATTCCCTTTGCTGTGGGCTTTGAGCCAAGGAGTCATTCTGCCCGAGAGACAAAAGACACTCTGTCTGTGCAGAGATCCCAGCATCTTCCCAGCACGTTTCCTCATGCATTTTGGGAGCTGTCTTTCCCTCTGTTATGTTAGCTGTGAACTGCAGTGAAAATCTGTCTGTGACAGACACTTTCAGTACTTGGTCAGCTGTCAGACAGGCACGAGGTGAAAGACTTCAAATATGGCATCAGGCTCACAACCACACATGCACACACACAGAAACAGCCATCAGTGGCTACTGATCAGGTCCTAGCAGGAAAACAACAGAAAAAAAAACAATACAGAAAAAACCCTGAAGGAAAAGAGTGCTCCTATATATGTCTGGGAACTTGCAAACAAAGAAGGAATATTTAATGATTTCATTAAAATAAAAAGCATGTATAATAAAATAAAAGTTCCTAAACTCTCACTTCAGAGTAACATCTTCACTCTAAATACAGGATGGTTTTAAAGATCACCTTAAAGATCTCCTTGTTCCAACCTTCCCTTCCCTGCCCTGCCCTGCCACCTCCCATTAGACCAGGTTGCTCCAAGCCCATCCAGCTTGTCCCTGAACACTCCCAGGCATGTGGCAACCACAACTTCTCTGGGCAACCTTTCCCAGGGAATAAAGTATCAAGCACGCTTGATTTTTCTGTGACTTTGAAAGATATATTTTAGTTACACTGGATTGCATTACTCTATAGTGTAACCTATAAATCTAAACAAACAACATGGCCCACTTGAGTATCTGGAATATTCAAAGGTATTACTAAATGTCCTGGTTTGGGCCAGGATAAAGGTGATTTTCTGTCTTGTACTTTTGCTTTCAGCTCAGTCTCTTGTAAGGAGCTGCACTTGCTGAAATTAACAGCAAGTTTCTCAGTCAGTGTCTGATTCTAGGACTGATAACACTCCATGGTTATAGTTACAGCTGGAGAATGGGCTGCAGAACCAAGGAACTGCTCAGCTCTGAGGAACATTTTGCCCTCCAGAAGGAATAAAGAGGTCCCACCTGCAGCCTCCTTTGGGGAGGAATGGACAAGGGAGATGCCAGAATTGACCAGAGTATTCTATCCCATGCACATCATACTCAGTATAAATTTGAGGGATCACAAGGGTCAAGCCAGCTTCCTGCCTTTCCTGCTTCCCTTTCTTTGCCCCTTCCCTGTTTTGCTTCAGCATCCTGGGAGGATTCCATCCCTTCCTCTGCCTGTGCTCCTGATCCATGCCAGCCTGAATCTGTGTGTTCCTGCCTCCAGCTCCCAACTGCTGCTGACCCCAGGATTCCAGCCTGGACTTTCCCAGAGCTGCCCTGCAGCCTCGGGGGTGACGTGAGAGTTATTGGGGGGAAGGGGGGAGGAATGTGGGATCAATTTTCCTGTATATTTGTATAGATTTAGTAATTTTTTCTATTTATCATTACTGTTTCATTAAAGCTGTGTAGTTTAGTTTCCAACCCATCAGTCTCTCTCCCTTATTCTCTCTCCTTTCTTTATCAGGGAGGAGAGAGAGATTAATAGAGAGCATCTGTTACTCGGTTTAATTAGTGGGCCAGTGTTAAACCCTGACAGATTTATTGGGGCCCAACATTTACCATCCTCTTGGTGGAAATCCTTCATGCCACGGAAAAGGGTGGAGCTCCAGAACATCTACACTAAGTGTCTCTGGATGCCTGTACACAACTGGATCTTACTGGAAGTGATTACAAAATAAGTCAAGACATGAAGGTCAAATGTAGACACCAAAATTAGGTTTGTGAACTTGAATCCTGTCACAGGCTCACTCAGTCACTGGAGACATAAAGCACCTGTAGAGGTTGGTTCACTATTTCCTGAGACTGAGAAAAAACGTGTCAAGTGTAGATTGGATAGAAGTGTCTGAATTTTATCTTCATTGAGTATGGACTGAGTCCTAAGGTTGGAGTAAATGCCTAACATTCAGCTGCGCTTTCTTTTCCTGAGTTCAGATATTCTTGGCTGTGTAAAATGCCATGGCATATCTGAGACAGCCACCCAGAGCTGCCAGATATGACAAAATATCAATGGGAAGCTCAAACTTTCTGAATCAGTAGCAGTGTTAAGGCAGAACATCTTACAGCATCTCAGCTGTAAGACACTGCCAGGCACTCAAGATGAGGCAACTGAACTGAATATCTGAAAGAAAGTCACTAAATCACAGTGGGCTATACCCAGCTGTCCAAACTCTGATATTTCTTGTCATTTTAGAAGCCTTGCAAATATGACAAACAACTTCAGGGAAATCCCTAGAGTTCTGAAGCACAGCTGAGGCCAGACCAGATAACTCAATGATGCCTCTAACAATAAGGATGTGATTCATTTGCCTACAAACAGATATTTAGGGTTATTTTAAGCAGTGCAGAATGTCCTACCCAGCCACCATCTGACTCTCCAGAAGGGCAGCCTCCAATAAGGGCTGTGTGATACCTGCCAGTACCATGCATATGTCTCAAATGTGCTACAGCAAAATTGGCAACAGAGATCTATGTTTCAGCAACAAAATCCCCCTTTCTGTGTCTGCACTTCAAACTTCCCAGGCCATGTGGAAATCCAGCTTTGCAAGTTGCCACCTGCATAGCACAGAACTGGAAGTATCAGCCAGCTATGGCTTCTGGGGGATGTGGACCATATGAGTTAAAAACTGCATCATGAAGATCTCTCTTATTGATGTTTTCTGTAAGAGGAGGAGATAGGAAGAGCTGGATTTGTGTATAGAAGCTCCAGCCCATTTGTGACTGAGCCACAAACTTCCTGCATTTGACAAGAAACTGTTTTCCTGTTATTCCTGCAAAAAATATTATTTACACTTTTTTGATATTACTTGAATAAACACATCCATTAATGCTTATCAAATATGCCCAGAAATAGCTTTACCAGTGAATTTTTTTAGAGTGTTAACGCTCAAAGTTACCTCCTGACAGTCCTGAACTTTTTCACTTCTCTCCCATCCATTTGATCCTTTTTTTATTATTATTATTTTTGGTGAGCACCAAAAATTCTGTCTTAACCTCTGCAAATTTGAGGTTAAGCTAACATTTGTATGTCTTTTATGAATTAGTTAAATAAAAATAATTTTTCAAACTGAAACAATTAAAAAACTATGAAACTTTAATATGGCCATTCAGTAATCATAAGATAAACAGGTACTTCTAGGACAAAGTATGATTTTGGTTAGGTATCAACTTCAGGATGAAATGAAAGTTTATGTCAGTTAATTTCCAAAGTCTATGAAAGGAGTCTTGATGAAAGGTAAATATGTGCATTTAATTAAATTATCCCTTTCCAGATACATAAAAGACTTGGACGACACATTCTTAATGATCTCTGTAATATCCTTTCCTTCAGAACTTTGTATTATCTTTCCTAATAAACCTTGATTTGAAGTGACTTCAAAGGGGATGTAACTATATAAACCCCTCATCCAGGATGTGGCCACTGCTAGAATGTTGTATAGGCTGCAAAAACTTCTTAAAATTAAACCAAATGCATGATTTAGTAGCTCTGTCTGTATTTCTTTCTTGCATTATCATCACACTTGATGTAGTTTTGGCACAGTATTTCTTCAGATATTCAAGCTGATAGATAAAGTTTCCTGTATTGCAATATCTATTGACATGGAATACCTGGGGAGATAAAAAAAAAAAAAAAAATTACTTCTGAAGTCTTTCAGAATCATGTTCAAGTACTGGAGAGCAAGATGTGTTTTTAATCTGTAGAAGGAAAATAAATGACTCCCAGAGATTTTGGGGATTCTCAATAAAACTGGAAGTACGTTATAAATAGAAATAAATATTAATGTTTCTGACTATGCTATATTGGTGGATGAACTTTTCTTGTTCATGTTACTAAGACAGGGTCTCTTTGTTCAAAAACATTTGGGGCTTTTCCCTTTCTTTCACTTTGCCCATGAAAGGCCACGTTCTGCACTGCCATTAAGATCCTTCGTGTTTCACAGCCAGTGAAACAATGGCTGGATGTCCAACCAAGTTGTCTTGAGTAAGCCTAAAAAACCCAAAGATTTGTTCTGATGAGAAGGGTTTGGAAACCACAGGTTCTGGAGAAAAATGTGTTTGCACTGTGATCACAATTCTTCTCACTCAGTGGATTTTTTTCTCTACTCCGAGTCATGAAGAGATAAATGCACACATGCAAGGATAGAGAAAAATGGGAATATAGTTTTGCAGCAAAATTTTCTTCCACTCAGATTCCTTTGTAGAATTAATTTTTAATTCCAACTCTGTTTTTTTATTAAATTACATTACTAGTCTTAAACACAAGACATTGCTGTTTCTGTAACAGATTCTTGCTTTAGGCATTCCTCAGGGTTTGATCAGGCTAAAGGCTCAACTGCACCTGAAAATCCCCTTGGGGAGAAAGTCAGTGAGATCTCCACTAGTTCAGAGCAGCACACAGTGAACATACTAAACTTTGAAACAAATACATGTTTTTTCCCTTAAATTTTTTTTTTCTTAAAATATATTTTTCTTTAAAAATTCCAACCTCAACAAAAAGTAAGAAATATATATTGGATATTTATAAAGATCCACAGAATGTTCCTTTTCTATCACCTTTAACAGGTTCCAAAGGGTTATCATAGATGTTCCCTTCTATGACACCTAACACTTCTTTCTTGGAATTTTTAAAATCAGAATTGGTAACAGCCATTATGTTGGGAATTAACTGTACAGAGGATCTCATGGTATGATGCAGACTGTTGTTATACAGCCTTGCTATGCTGCTAGAATAGAGGCAAGCAACATCTCACCTTAAACATGGGAGCACTTCTTTCAGATAAAATATGGACATTTAATTTCATTTTTAGTTGCATATTTTCTGCCTGATAGGAATAGTTCCTTGAAACGTAGTGTTTCTAAATGAATGCACTGTTGTTAAATGCATTTGCTATGCAAAAATCTGAAGTCACTAACTAAAGGAGATGTTTAACTTTCTTCTAAGTCATCCTTGCTTAAAGTTACTGGCTTTAGTACTTTGGGAAGAGCGATAGAAGAGCCTGGGTTTTTTGCTCTGTATGCAAGGTTAGGAATGATGAAGAAGGAAGAAAGAACCTTTGACTCTTGAAAGGACCAGTATAGTCCTTGGGATAGAAGCACTGTGCCTCAGTGATTGATTTTGCAACCACTCTATTCCTAAAGATACATAGTGGAGCCTTCAGGCTGCAGTTTTCCAAAGGTTGTGCTTGATGGGTATAATATTTCCATCATTTTCTTGTAAAACTGTGGCCTTGGGAAGCACAAAAGTGAGGCAGAAATAAAAGCTGAAGGCATCAAGTTTCTTTAAAGATTATTAATATAGTTTGGAATCTCAATAATGGACTCAAAATATTAATCAAGTGTGTGATCTGAGGTTACTCTGTTCACAAAGGACTAAAGGACTTACCTCCCTGACATGAATGCAGATATGTAGAAAAGAGTAGACTTTTGTTCAGCCTAATAAAAAACTGATATGCTCGAATAATTGAGAACATTTTCATCATATAGAGCATGAGAAAATAATGTGGCTGATTATGTCCAAAATACCAGTGGGAGGGCTGCCAAGAAGCCTCTTTTGACTCTAAAAGCAATGTATTTATTGACTGCTGTGTTTGCGTAACAGGCACGAAACTCCAGGTGAGCACTTGGGCTTTTAGTTTGTGACAGGAAAAAAATGAGACAGCTCCACCCCTTCACAATGCAGGACTACTGAAAAGAAAAAAAATCAAAAAATAAAAAAATTTAAAGAAAAGAATTCTCAGAACAGAACAGTGCAGAGAAAATTAAGATGCGCTCACAAAAACCAGAGTGGTTCCACTCAAGGTTCAATACTGGACACAAAAACATGAAACACCCTCATTAATCATATATATAGGTGACAGGACAGAGAACATGCTCAGCAAGTTTGCACGTGACAGGAAACTGAGAGGAGTAGCTCAGAGTAATAGCTCAGTGGTTGTGCTGCCATTCAGAAGGATCTCAACAGGATGGAGAAATGGACCAACAGGAACTGTGTAAAGTTACAAAAAGGAATACAACCAAGTCATAGAATCACAGAAATCACAGAAACCACGGAAACCACAGGAAGTTAGGGTTGGAAGGGACCTGAAAAGATCAAATCCAACACCCCTGCCAGAGCAGGGTCACCTATAGCAGGTCACAGAGGAACACTTCTGGGCAGATTTTGAGTGTCTCTAGGGAAGGAGACTCCAACAACCTCCCTGGGCAGTCCTGTCACCCTCACAGTAAAAAAGTTTTTCCTCATATTTATGTGGAACCTCCTATGTTCAAGCTTGTATCCATTGTCCCTTGTCCTGTCATTGGACATAACTGAAAAGAACCTGGATCCATCCTCCTGGCACTTGCCCTTTACATATTTATAAAAGTTAATAAGGTCACCCCACAGCCTCCTCTTCTCCAAGATGAAAAGACCCAGTTCCCTCAGCCTTTTCTCACCAGATGTTCCACCTCCTTCATCATCTTGAAGGCTTTGCAGTCTGAATACAATCAGAGAATGGTTTAGGTTGGAAGAGATCTTAAAGATCACCTAGTTCCAACCCCCCTACCATTGGCAGGACACCTCCCACTACATCAGGTTGCTCAAGTCATGCCCCTAAGGAAGAAAAACCCCATATATTTGTACACCCTGGGGACCAACTGACTGGAAAGCAGCTTTTGAGAGAAAGACCTGGGAGTCCTGATTGGGAACAAGTTATTCAACAATGAGCCAACAATGTACCTTTGTGGCAAAAGTGCCCAATTGCATCCTGGGCTGCAGAAGACAGAGCATTGCTAGAAGATTGATCCTTCTCCTGTACTCAGCACTAAATGGGATGATGCATCCAGTTCTGGGCTCCCCAGTAAAAAAGAGAAATGAAGATGCTGGAGCAAGTCCAGAGAAGAGCCACTAAGATGATGAGGGGATTGGAGCATCTCTCGTGGGGAAAGAGAGAGAAAGATGGGTTTGTTCAGCCTGGAGAAGAGAAGGCTCAAGGGGGGTCTTATGAATATGTACAAACAGCTGATGGGAGTGTGTAAAGGAAGTGGAACCAGAATCTTCTCAGTAGTATCCAGGGAGAGAATGAGAGACAGTGGGCACAAATTGAAATACAGGGAATTCCATTAAAACTTCATAAAAAAAACTGTTTTACAGTGAGGGTGGTGAAGCACAGAACAGCTTACCCAGAGAATCATAGAATGTTTTGCTTTGGAAGGGACCTCTAAAGGTCATCTCGTCCAACCCCCCAGCAGTAAGGCGGGAGTTGTGGGGTGTCCACCTTTGGAGACATTCATAAACCCAACTGCACAACATCTCTGAGAAGCCTGGTCTGAGAGGGGAGATTTAACCAGATGATTGAGAGGTCTCAAACCAGTCTGTGATCTTGAAGTCAAGATAAAGTCAATATAAATATCACACAAACTTAGAAGAGGTTTAGTTGTACAGGACCTTGGATTAGCTCTTCTGGGCTAACACCATGTTCAAACTATCACCAACATGAAAGTTAGATTAGATTGCTCAGCACCTACTCCAGTTTCAAGTATGCAAAACCAACCATACCTCTGGACAATTTTCTTCAGTGCTTCAGCACTACAAAAATTATTTTTCTTTTATTTAGTTAGGATTGCAACCTGTGGCCCTTACCTCATGGCCATGTTGTAAAAGAGTCCATCTCTACCTTTCACCAACACAGTGGCCTTTGGCTAATCTTACTCTGGTTTGCTAATTTCTTGCTTGTACTGGGGACTCCAAAACTGAACACAGTAGTCAAGACACAGGTCCAGATGTGATGAAAAAATGAGCATAACCCGTTTCCAGCACTCTCAGGACATACTGGCTGAGGGAGTGTAGTATTCAGGTTGGATATTAGGAAGAATTTCTTCACTGAAAGAGTGGTGAAGCATTGGAATAGGTCACCCAGGGAGGTGGTGGAGTTGCTGTCCCTGGGGTGTTCAAAAAAAGGGTAGAGGAGGCACTTCAGGAGGTGATTTATTGGTTATGGTGGTATAGGACTTACAGTTGGGCTTGATGATGTTGAAGATCCCTTCCTGCCAGGATTCTATGATTCTACATGATCAGCCCTCATTGTTGAAGGGTGCACTGGTTCCTCATATCCAACTTGTCACCCAGAAGCTTAAGTGTATTTTGTTGGAGCTGTTCCCTGGACAAGTGGTCTCTACTGCTTGTTTCCTTCCAGATCATTTCAAACAACTCACTTTTCCAGCTTTTTGAGATTCCTCTGCACAGCAGCCTTGTTACTGAGCACATTGACCATTCCCTGCAGTTTGGTGTCAACCACAAACTTCTGACAGTGGGTTCCTTTCCATGTAAGTACCAAACAACAAACAACAGCATTTTGTCTGGTAGAGCCAATTTAGTGGTTTCCCAGGTAATAGAAAGCAAAAGATTGTTTTGAAGGCACACTGCACAAGGGACCAGGGTAGGAGTTGAATGACTACAAGGAAGGAAGACCTGAATTTTAATAGAAAAATAGCAATATTTTTAATAAAAGCATACAATGACAGCTGCTCATATCAGCAGTTATTTGAGACAAAATGTGCACACGGACACCCTCCTGATCTGGCAGTGTTTCCATCCATTCTCATCTTACTCCATGTACCCAAAAATGTCAAATCAAACTACTACATGGGCTTGAAACTTAGTGGACACAATAATCTTTTGATCTTTATCTTTCATTACTGGATCAAGTGCCAATGGTTAAAAGTATCAGTCACAGAAATTTTTCAGCTTTCATCCAATAGGCTTGATGCAAAGAAGCCACAGCATCAACAGCAACTTGGGACAAGACTTTTTTTACCACCATGGAAAAGCCAACAGGTGAGATTCTCTCTTGTTTACTACAAAGTCAGTCTGAAGACACATCCATAGCCAGCTGAGTTTATTTGCATTGCTGGAGATTAAGATCAAGTCTCACTGCAACCAGGTGCATCAATTATTAGCAGAGAGCTTTTGCACCTGGTGTTCTCCTTGACTGCAAGTTCCACATCTAAGGAGCAATGCATACAAAACTCAGGTAGAAATATTTCATCTCTTCCAATCCAAGAAGTAAGAGGAAGCAGCACAAATGGAAGAGAAGCAAATAACTTCCCTCTAGGAAGAATGTGCTCTTGACAAGTGAGTTGTTCTATCTGGTCACTATTTGAATTTTATAGCACCTGTGACGCTGAGTCACCTTCTCCTATCAGGAAACAGGAGAGCTATAAATCAACCCCCAGGGAAGAGCTCTGGTCACTTCCACAACCTGCTGAAGGACAAGGAGAAATTTCTAATCTCCCTAAAAAGAAAAGGTAAGATTTAGAGTCTTTTGTTTGTTTAAAGTACTGCAATTTTGTCATGTGTTAAAATGCAACTTGTTGTCAGAAGGCTGCTTGAGCAAACAGGATAGTCACAGAAAGAGGATTTTATTTAGTGAAAAATAAGGATTATATAGGCAATAGCATAACACGACCTGAAGAAAAGAGAGAGAAAACTGGTGATTAAAACTGGATGAAAAGCTGCCTGTATGCAAGAAAAAAAGTGTCTTGGCAGATTATAGATACGTAGAAAAAGAGACAGACTGAACATATTGAATTGGATACATAATCAATTCAGAATATTCTACAAGTATATGTAGCTATCACCACTTATTTTCAAAGTGGGAAAATTACCACCTTGTGCAACTTACCATTCCCCTGCAAGGTGGCTGCTATGTAGGAATTTGTTCACCGATGTTGTACAATTTAAATCACTGGGAATAGTATTCTATTTCAGCTGTTTTTCAAGAATAGTCAATAATAATGGGAATGTCCTTTTCTGATAGATACTCAACTATATGAATAATTTAAGGGAATTTTTTAATACTTTTTTTTCTCTTTTTTTTTTTTTTTTTTTTTTTTTTTTTTTTTTTTTTTTGGCTTTTAGAAGAAGGGATGGGAAAAACATATTCACACAAGTTTGCTAAACTCATACAAACCAGGGATGCTTAAAGCACCATCTCTCTGTGGCAGATCCCTGTCCACAGATGGAATTGCAGGAAAGTCAGTAAGACTTGGCACAGGTCCTGATTTGTGTTTGATTGAGGGGGAACAGGGGAGGGGGACAGAGAGACTGATTTTAGGACCTGTGCCTAGAAATTAATGCAGAGCAATTAAATTTACATCTCATAAACTATAAGCATTTGGTTGAAATCAGTGGGAGTGCCAAAAGTATGTTAATATCTTGGAGCAGGAAACCCACTGGGTCTTAAAAAAAATTCCAATAGCATTTTGAAACTTGTGTCATGTATTAAATTACCAATTACAATTAATAGTAAGTTAATTCATGGAAAATATTATAGTGAATGAAAACTTTGCCTATGTCCTCAAATTAACTTCTTAGTTTGGTTTGCAAAATTGAAAGCTTCATAATTTCAGTGAAAAAGTATTTTTCAATTGAAACAGAGAATTTATTTTTTCAGATTCTGTGTGAAAAAAGGTTGCTTTCTGTTTGCATATCATCACATTTTGTTCTAAAAGAAATTTTTTTTTCATGTAATGGATACAGCTAAAAATAACCCCTACGTCTATTTACTTTCTAGTTAGAAATGAAGTGAAAATAATAATATTTCATGTTATTGGGAGTTTAACCTCTTACTGTCAAATACCTTGATCATATACACTGCAAAGTTTTGTAATAGCTCTAAGGAATAAGTGGTATAAAATTTAGTAACAAAAAAATCTTCTGTGATTCTGAAGCACTTCGAGGAGGCATAGGTGGTGCCAAAATTAAACATAAGTAAATAAGGTAATATCAAGAACAGGAAATTAATTACAAATAAATACTGCTAGTAATCAGAATATTTCCCAGTATTTTTTTCTCACATATCAACTAAATTTTTCTTCAACTATATGTGCTTGGAACAAGCCCCCCTATTTTGAAGGCTCTGAGAGTTTAATCGCATAGATGTGGCAAATCTCTCCAGTTTTTGGCCTCTCAGCTCCAGCTGTCCATAGTCCCAGTCTATTTTGATGGGTTTTACACTTTAGCAGAGCTGGAGCACTTCCCCTGCTCACAGTCTGGGAACTCTGGATCACCTCTGGTGCAATTTAACCTGGTGAGGAAAATGAGACTTGCTGTACCTTTTGGAAAAGGGTAGTTTTCCTTACCCAGATGTTCTCCATGAGCCAGAGCACCTTGTGAATTACATAAACTGGTTGCCTTGAGGTAAAGGGGGTTTTGGTAATTATGGAAACATCAGCAAACCCAAGTGGTGTTTCCTCAAGAATAAATTAAAATTAAAACCATCAGCCCCTCAAAACCAAACAAGAAGTGAAGGTAATGGTGTAACTCCATGGCAATGTGCCTTGTAGTGGGAGGCTGGGAAAAATGCCAAAATAAGTAAATTCCACTCTAGTTACCTGCTTGCCTGCCCAAGGTACCTAAGCAGAAAAAAAGCTGAATGTAACTGATTGGAATCAGACACCAGAACTTTGAAGTGAACTATTACCCATGACCTGTTTCCTTCTGGGTTGTTGCAGTGGGATGAGTGGGAGCTTTCAGCCTCGGATTCCAGAGCCTGGTGGTTATTTCTTCAATTACAGTCCTCTCTCTTTTCTGTTGCCTTGCCACATTACCTGTAATATAATCAAGGGTTACCTTCAAAGTAATAAAAAAAGAAGAAAAACTTTTTGAAGCAAGTCTTCCCCATGAAGCCAGTGCTGATCCATTTCTGGTCCGTCCAGTTCTGGCTTTGCAGTGCTGGTCATTAAGATGGTTGAAACTGGTCCCAGAGACCTAAATGTAAAAAAGGTCTGAACATGGTCTGGATGTCTAATACCCCCTTCAACCAGTGCAGTGGAGTCAAAGCAGGTGATGGGGAGAAGGCAGTTTCAGGCTAATGCAGACACAGCAACAAGCTAAAAGCTACATCCCAGCCCTTCCATAGTACAGGAATGAGGAGAAGCCTTCCTACATGAAGGAGAGGGCAAATGTCCTCCTGTACTATGAATTTGGGTGAAGGTATTTGGCCAGGGTTACAGCAGGAAGTAAAAGACGTAAAAAACAGATGATTCATAGAAATTTGGAAAGGCAAAGGATGAATGGATTCTATTTTTTCTACTTCTGAAAATAGGAAGAGAGAAAGAAAACATCACCTTGCTACTTGAGACAAAGCCAGGAAACACACAGAATACAGATGAGTTGTGTGAAAGATGAATTCAGGGAAATTAAGGCACTATAAAATATAAATTAAATCCTCATTATCCCCTTTTCAGAGATGATCCTGCCAGTTCTGTTCCTGTGTCTCACAGCTGTGCTGCCTCCATCCACTGGACAGGTAGGATCCGTACTTCATAGTCAGAAAATCTGGATGAGACCTGAGGCACTCAGTATCTGAATGAACATTGCTTTTCCTGTGTACACTGACCATATCGAGAAAGGGTCTGATTAGCTATCTAGAATCTAAAAAGCATTTATGTTTGAAGTCTGCTTAATTTTAAAGCAGTAGACAGGTTCTACATTTCAACACAAAATCATCTGTAGGCTCCTTGTTACTTGTGAGTTGGGTCAGAGATCTCTGTTTCCCCGAAGCTCCAATACACAGATCCAGTAATCTGGATTTCCCCCAAGACCCAGCCCTCTTCTTGTTAATTATCAGTGCTTTTACAGGTCAAAGTTACTTAATTCTCTCCCCTTCTTGTCCTACAGGTCCTGAGATATGTGCCTCTCCCTTTGTTGACAGTCCCATTCTCAAAATGTGTAGCACTGATTTCCCCCAAAGAGCATAACAAAATAACAAAAGGCACAAAAGAGTGGTTCTTCCCAACTCATATTTAATCTGAAGTTTGCTGAATCTACTTCAGAAACATGAACATGATGGAAGGCTGGACCACATTTCCCCTAATTCTTCAATTTATGCTCTTTATGCTGCAGTCTCAAAGAGTAGAGACGATGGCTGTAAAGAGGCAGAGTTCTTCACAGTGCTACCTTTTAACTGGAAAACACATGAAAAATTTGAGTAATGCTAACAGTTATGGCCAGGGTGGAAGAGAATCTATGGCATGAAAAACCCAGGCACACTTTTTTGTTCAGTGGGATGAACCCACACAAGAGCCTGTGATGATCCTGTGATTATACAAGTTCCTTCAATCAAAATACATTGATAAGCAAGTTTAAAATACTGAAGAAGGGGAACACATCATAAGATCATTAATCCCTTCAGCTGATTTTTAGATCCTATTTCCTCAAAATCCCATGAAGGAAATTATTATAATAGTAATTAAGTCTAACTCAGTTGCCTGCATTTTATAGTCTGCAGGCACATGAGATGCTGCAGGATCTCTCAGCCTTCCACAGGGGGTTATGATGCAGGAACTGGTGTTATTGCTGCTAAGCTTTACATTGTGGAACCATTTAAAGTGTTTTTTCACACCCCTAGAGATAGTTAGGAGATAAAATACATTGCAGTAACTTCTTCATCACAAAGATCATCTCCTTGGTTGACACAAGTGTTTCCTAGACAGGATTCAGAATTTAGTAGGCTTCAAATAAACAGAAAAATAACTTTGCTCTTTCAATTTAGGAACTGACAGGTCTGGATGCTCTGTCAACTAGCAGAGCTGATCAGCAACAGCTGATTGTTGACAAGCATAATGCCCTCAGGAGAGCTGTAAATCCACCTGCCAGTGACATGATGAAGATGGTAAGTTGTGTGCTGTAAATCTATTTCTAATGAGTAATGGACCCCATGAGAGACACAGGACTGTATGCAAGGTCACACTATTTTATCTAGCCACAAACTCACCTTTCCTGAGGGTTGACCATGGTCAGCACCAAGAGAAACATGAAGGTGGAAAAAAATGTCTGGAAAATTTTGTGGTTTATGTGCAAAAATGTATCTTTCTTTTGGAGGAAAAAGAAGATGAAAAGGAGGAGCTATGGTATTGTTCATTTCTTTCTGACACAATCATCAGAATTCACCATTTATATTCTCCTGCATGCATAGTAACTTGGTTCCTACACCCTTCCCTCCCCTCAGCCCCTCTTAAAAAAAAATGTGTTTTTTTTTTTTTTAAGTGTAATTTCCAAATGCTGTTCCTTCATGAGGGGTTATTATTTGGTGTGTGTCTAACATTTCCTTCTTTCATGAAGGAATGGAACACTGCAGCTGCAGAGAATGCTCAAAATTGGGCCAATCAATGTACCTTACGCCACAGCACTGCTGCCATGAGGGCAACTGGTAAGCTAACAGAAAAATGTCATATGTATTAGTGATGTAACCAGTTGTTTTGTTGGTTTGGTTTATTGTTTTGTGTTTGGCTTTTTTTTTTTTTTTTTTTTTTTTTTTGTCTGGGGTTTGTTTGTTTCTTTTTCCTAAATTATGTTTATATTCTGTATTTTATTTACATGAAAAAGGCAAAATTATTGCTATAAATCTGTCCAGTAATTGAGAAGTTCAGTCCCATTCTCATCCCAAATGTATCAGTTTTACACAGGTATATCCTATTTTCTTCAGCAGTTGAAAAAAAATCATAGTGAGAAAGTACATTCTCTCAAAATATCCATCAGAAAGAAGACAATCAAGACCTTGTCTACTGCACAACCCAGCTTCCATTTGCTGGATGAAACTGAGAAGGAAGGGCCAAAGATGAAGATCCCAAACCCACTGGTGATGCTAAACATAATTGCTTAGACAAAACTCATAATTTTTAACCCCCTGGCAACTTGTAACCTAACACTGTCTTGGAGGTTCATATAAATACTTCAGTCTTTGGATATTGAGGTTACAAATGTACTGTGTTAACACAGCTGGATATGTGTCCATCCTGTATGTAAGATGAGAACTGTCCTTCAGTTCTCATATTTTTTTATTTTTTTTTTTTTTTTTTGGCCTAAGAACCAAATCCTCTGGTTCTTCCTAAGGTGAACCCTAGGCAAGGACTAATGCACATCCAGACCCGCACATCCAGACTTCACATGATAGTGAAGACACCTTCCTGTGTACCAGAATTAAATCTGAATTATTGGAATAAGATTCCTGAGCTGTGACCTGAATGAAAAATGACAAGATTGCTACTTTTCAAATAACAAAATTACAGTCACAAATCTCTGGTACATTTGTGCAGGAGTATCTACAGGCACTCAAAAGATCTGACAGCAACCAAAGTACCAGCCAAACAGGCTGCCCATGCTGGAAACCAGTCAAGTGACAACTTCAGTATTGACAATGGGTGATGTCACTGAACTGGAAAAACCCCTCCCTGCTGTCCCATCTGGGATGAGAACTTCTCTGGAAATCATCCTGCCTCTTGCTTTCTTTTTCTCAGACAAATAAATATTTCATGGATTTCTCATAGAATGTCAGGTTGGAGGGGATGTTAAGGATCATCTGGTCCAACTCTTTTAATATTATTGTTTATCTGAAGTGTCTCAGCGCCCTGATTGAGCTGAGACTTCAAACTTTGTAAAGTGAGGGAACTCTTCCCCTGGGAGACCATTCCAATGTTCTCTGTGCTTTTCTCTTTTCAGACAAACGATGTGGTGAAAATCTCTACATGTCAACTGCCCCTTCCTCCTGGTCACGAGCTATAGATGCCTGGTACAATGAGGACAAAAATTTTGAATATGGGACTGGAGCAAATCCAGAAGGTTCTGTGATTGGCCATTACACTCAGGTAGATGCAATTGTTATGTCTCTCAGACTGAATAAATATCATTAGCTTAGCTAAGCATATTTACCCTCACATTTAAAGGTAATGAATGTGATGGAGACGTGAGAAACAGAGCCATTAAAACAAGATGAAAATTTCAAAGTAACACAAAATGAAAATAGTAGGCTAAGTGTTTTTACAGAGTAAAGAGTAAATATGCTGGTATTTCAAAACTTCGGGAAGAAACAAGATTGTTTGTTTAACATCAGAAAATTGCTCAGCCACTTGAACTGGGTTATTAAGGTATCAGGAAAGAACTATAAATAAGTTTGTTGCATTGACTCAGATTTTCCTGTTGGAAAATGGCTTATTCAACTGTTTGAAACACAGGCTACAGTCTTAAATTATTTACATTTACATTCCTACATCTTCCTCAACAGTTTTAAGTAAATGAAAACATATGTAATTGAGACAGTTTAATACAAATATTTTACATACGTATGTGATAAATTATCACTGTCCTAAATCTTATTTGGTTCAGGTGTGAAAGCAGTGAAAAAAAAAAGTTTTTCCAGCAAGGTGGAACATTAATTTTACTGTAACTAAAGTGACTTAACTTAGTTACAAGTATTAGTTTAATGCATAATGTACTTAAATGATTTTGAAATGTATAATTTTCAGTCTCCCACGGTTTTTATTTTTATACTTACAGGTGGTTTGGTACAATTCTAACGAAGTTGGATGTGCTGTTGCTTACTGTCCCAACAAGAGATTCAAATACTACTATGTCTGCCACTACTGCCCCGCGTACGTATTGATTCTGATTCTGGAACTTCTTATTATACCATCAAAATTAGTTGGGTGATGTTGGAATTTGTAACAAGGCACATCAGCTATAGCTGAGGAACAGGACTGAAGAGCATATTAGGAATGTGAGAAGGCAGAAACACACTCATTAAAAGAATTATCAAACAAGCAAAATCATAACCCACGTAAAATTGACACTTTCATATTAAATTTCATTTGCCTAAAAATCCTGTGTTTTCATAATAGTAAATCACAATTTTTTTTCTCCGTTCTAATTGAAATCTTGGTTCAGGAAGGCATTTCAATATGTAGAGCACAGTGAAAAATATAATTAATGCCCACATTATGGCAGTTTTAAGAAAGAGTGATTTAATAAACTGCCTAAAATTAATTTTCACATTCATATTGTAATACTTCTTGGTGGGTCGACCTTGGCTCATTGCCAACAGCCAACCAAGCTGCTCTGTCACCCTCCCTCTTCAGCAGGACAGGGAGAGAAAAAATATGACAAAAATCTCATGGGTCCAGATAAGGGCAACTCATCAGTTGCCATCAGAGGCAAAACACCCTCGATTTGGGGAAATTAATTTAATTATTGCTAATCAGAGTAGGACAAGAAGAAATAGAAACCAATCTAAAACCAGCAGGGAGGAGCTTCTAATGTCTTTGGACATAAGCCATGACTGAAAAATCCACCCTGCCCCACCACCCCACCACCAACACCTTTCCAGATAAACCCCATTTTATAAAAACTGTTTGACTTATAACCTGAGTGGAAAGTAATATAAGTAGGCATCTGTATAAGCACATTTTATTTTCTATATGTTCTCATGACATTATAACTTATGTTGGTAATGTTGATGTTTCAGGGGGAATCTGAGACATTTAATTCCAACACCTTACAAGAAGGGGGAACCCTGTGGTGATTGCCCTAATGCTTGTGAAGATGGATTATGCAGTAAGTTTTATGTGTTTGAATTGTGAGTTGAGTTGATGCTTTAAAAAAAAGTCCCAACCAAATTTCAAAAATGGAATTTTTTCAAAATTAGTTTTTCAAATACCAGGCCCAAAACACAGATCCCCACTCCAGCATGGCAAGTCCTTTACCTTGGTGGGATGACTTGTGGAGTGAAATCAAAGAAAGAAGAGTCTATCATAAGGGTGGGGAAGTGTTAGACAGTGGTTGGTGTACACTGGAACACAAATACCCTCCACTTCACGGATCAAGATATTCCTAAGGCCTAATACATTCATTAAAGAGCCCACTGTCTGGGTCTCCATATGGAAACCCATATGAATGCTCCCTAATGTAAGAAGCTTCATTGATTGCAAGAAAGTAAAATATACATTTATACCACAGAAATCTCAGCTTTAGATTTCCAGCTACAATTTTTTTCTGGTTTTGACTGGGACAGAGGTAACTTTCTTCATAATAGCTACTATGGGGCTATGTTTGGGATTTGTGCTGCAGACAGTGTTGATAATACAGGAATGTGTTTGTTATTGCTGAGCAGTGCCTGCATGCTTTTCCATACCCAGGAGAGGCAACTCATCCTTAAATCTAGGAAATTCTAGGGAAGGAGGAGACTTCATTATCTTTTTTTTAATTTATTGACATATGGTGGCTGATCAGAGAGTAGAAGCAACACACTTGATAAGAAAGCAGCAAATCTGACTTTGAACAACTCAAAGAGAATATAAAAGCATATAAAAAAATATAAAAACTCCTCAAGATTTAACTTCAAGTTTAATTCTGTTACATAATTAACCTAACTCTTGTCATGAGCTGTAGTGTAGAGGAAGGAAGCTTCAAAGCACTTTGCAAGGTCAATGAGAAACCCTGAAAGAGCTCAGAATTTTGCATGTGGTCCAAGGGTTTGGATGCTGCTGTGGAGTAAATGTCAGCAAAGAGGAAAATATACAGAGGAGAGAAACATTGATGAAAATTTTTTCCAAAAGAAAATGCTGCAGGTTGGTTTGCCATTTATGATTGATTTTGTGTTTCAATTCATTTTCAGCCAGTCTTTGAAAGTTTGAAGATGTTTATTCCAACTGTATTGGCAAATCTTCTGGATGTATCCCCAAGCTTCATCAAATTCATTGTTCTGGTTCCAGCCATTGAAAAATTGAAATAAAATAACAGAACCAACCTTTCCATTCCTGGACATCCATCTCTTTAGTGACTTCTTTCACAAAAAACAGATTCCATCCTGGCTCTCCCACATATGGAGAAGGATCAACTTCACTGTGGCTCCTAGGAGAACCAGCTGTAGGAGGATGTATTTATTCTGTTTGTAGAATGGTCTAGAACATAGTGGAGATCTAACTGAAAATAGGAATTAGGGTACCAGGCATATTTAACAATTAGCTTCTCACATTATCCTTTTCCTAAAATGGTACCCAAGAAGCATTGTTTAAAGTTCTGTGGTTCAGTACATCTCCCGCAGGGCAGTGTTCAGTTCCAGGGTCCCCAGTATAAGGAGGAGATGGAGCTACTGGAGTGAGTGTAGAGGAAGGCAAAGATGTCAGAGGGCTGAAGCATCTCTGCTAGGGAGAGGCTGAGAAATTTGGGGTTATCCAGCCTTTTAAAGAGAAGGCTCCAGGAAAAGAGAAGGCTCCAGGAAGACCTCAGAACAGCTTCCAGTACCTGAAGGGGCTACAGGAAAGCTGGAGAGGGATTTTTTACAAGGATGTGGAGTGATAGGATGAGGAAGAACAGTTTCAAACTGAAAGAAGGTATAGATTGGATATGAGGGTGGAATTCTTTGCTGTGAGGGTGGTAGGACACTGTCCCAGGTTCCTCAGATAGGCTGTGGATGCCTCATCCCTGGAAGTTTTCAGGGTCAGGTTGGATGGGGCTCGAAGCAACCTGGTCTAGTGGGAGATGCCCCTGCCCATGGCAGGGGGTTTGGACTAAGGTGATCTTTAAGGTCCCTTCCAACCCAAACTAATTTGTTATTCTATAAGCATAGCTCATGTGAGAAATTCAAGATTTCCTGGGCAAAATAAGTCAAGTAAATAACTCATTCAGACAGACTTTTTCAGTGTTGCCATTAGCATAAATGACATGCAGTGTTCACTTCTGTGACCATTAGGAAGCAAACTATGCAGTCAACAGCGAACTAAATATTATTTTAGTCTCACCTTACAGTAGTTTCACATTCTAGTCATCTTTTTAGTAAGGAAGCTGCTGTCATAATTTAGATTCCAAGTCTCAGACTCTCTTTGGCACAGAATAATTTCAGCACACACTTCTGACTCATTCACTTCAGTGGCAATTTCCCCACACATTTCTGACTCATTCACTTCAGGTGCATTTTGTCTGCCATGAAAGATGAGCATTAATTTAAAAGCCTGGTTTCACAATTCAAAGTGTATATTGGGTTGGCTTTTTATTCTCATTCATCTCCACCACTTTTTCACTCCATGGTGTGCTGCCCTTTCATCTGGATGCATGTCTCAGTAAACTAAGCAATGCCAGGACAGGGGTGTGTTTGTCAGGGTTTAACACTGGCCCAGCAATTAAACCAAATAACAGATGCTCTCTATTAATCCCCCTTCCCTCCCTGACAAAGAAAGGAGAGAGAATAAGGGAGAGAGGCTTACAGGTTGGAAACTAAACTACACAACTTTACTGAAACAGTAATGATAAATAGGAAAAATTACTAAATCTATACAAATATACAGGAAAATTGATCCCACGTTCCTCCCCCTTTTCCCCAATAACTCTCACGTCACCACCGAGGCTGCAGGGCAGCACTGGGAAAGTCCAGGCTGGAATCCTGGGGTCAGGAGCAGTTGGGAGCTGGAGGCAGGAACACACAGATTCAGGCTGGCATGGATCAGGAGCACAGGCAGAGGAAGGGATGGAATCCTCCCAGGATGCCAAAGCAAACAGGGACAGGTGAAGAACGGGAAGCAGGAAGGAAGGGAAGGGGGTATGACCCTTGTGATCCCTCAAATTTATGCTGAGTATGAGGTGTATGGATGGAATACTCTGTTTGGTCAATTCTGGCATCTCCCTTGTCCATTCCTCCCCAAAGGAGGGCTGCAGGTGGGACCTCTTTATTTCTTCTGGAGGGCAGAATGTTCCTCAGAGCTGAGCAGTTCCTTGGTTCTGCAGCCCATTCTCCAGCTGTAACTATAACCATGGAGTGGGATCAGTCCCAGAAGCAGACACTGACTGAGAAACTTCCTGCTAACTTCAGCAAGTGCAGTTACTTACAAGAGACTTATCTGAAAGCAAAAGTACAAGACAGAAAATTTCCTGGCCCAAACCAGGACAGTGCTGGAATATTTACTACTCCCTTAAACAGTTAACACTGTTCCAAGAATTATTATAATGCAATAGCAAATTCAGTGTTCTTTTCATTAAGGAACTGGATAGACACATGGCCCCCCACTCATAAAAAACCTCCTTTTACTAGAATAATGGGACCATCATAACGCATAATATAGGAACAGATTTCTCTGTCTCTCACAAGACAAGAAGTGTCATGAGGTAAAAATCACCCCTTACATATTTACCCAGGAGAACTCAAGGTCAATAAGCATAATTTAGATCAGATATTTTAGAAGACAATGTAGCAAAATTTTTACCAGTCATTTTGTAATCCGACGAGCTTAAAATATCAGTGTGGATTTGTCATGATCTTGCCAAACTTTCTTCTCCAATGGCCTGGGTAGCAGGTTTGACAAAGCTGCAAAAGACATTTGCAAACCAGGCAGATGGGGCTCAAATGAAAGTAATAAGACACAGCACACACATAGTGTTAAACACACACATTGATGGTGCTCTGTGCAGAGATGGAAGCCTCTGGCAATCCAGGGAGGTGTCTGCACAGATGGACAGTACCCACATCCAGAACCAATCACAAATTTCTCAAAGTGATGCCCATGACCTTCCCCAGCCACAAGTCACCATCGTGGTTGAAGACAGCTTTTGCCAGTCATGTGGAAAAACTTCACTGCATGCTTTTCCTGGGTAAAAGACAGTCAGATACAAGTTTCCATTTGCTACAAGCATATTTAAGTCATCTTCTTGGGCAAAATTGAGTTCTAAGTTCCCAGATTACTTTTAATGAACATAAAGAGCTGGTTCTGTTCTAAGAAACATGCCAGAATTTTAGTGCATTGCAGTTTAGTATAAAATTCATAACTGGCAATTAGGAGAGGCAAGATCTGGACAAGTAGTAACTATTGATAGATTAATAATGGTATTAGCAACCCTTGAAGCAGGAAATCCACAGTTTTCTGTGCTGTGCTAAAGAGACATTAATCTGCTCCTCTTTTTTTCAGGGAATTTTATGTTCTTTTTCTCTCCAAAGGCACACAGCTTTGACTATTGAAGTACAGAATGTTTTCCACACCTTTCCCAAATAGCATTTATATTACTGCTCACAGGACCTTCTTCAGAAACTGCACACTGGCATTAAATCAGGTCTTCTCCTGACACATTCTCTCATGATAAAGCAAATTCGTAAAATGTAAACCTCCACCAACACCTTTTCTTTTTCTCTTAAGCATATATTGGAAGGAAGATGGATGAGATTACAGCTTTTTGTGGGGTCCAGCTAGAAAATTTTAGTGACTGACTAATGGTCATGCTGAAACCAGACAGTGCTTGTAAAAGACTTAAAAACCATTATAACCTTCACTTGATAGCTCTCTGTGGTCACTGAGGTCCTCACATCAGATCATACATTCCTCCTAGTACACCACCTTTCCACGTGAAACCCTTGTAATCCTTCCTACCTTTACCAAGGATCCCATATGGACAAGGAACTGCTATGGATGACTCTGTGGAAAGGAATAATTTCCCATTCCTCCTCCTGACGTGCTCTAGAGGGAGCTCCCTGCAGTTAGGTGGATGCTCTAGGGCAGTGCTTGAATTATGTCTCATATCATGGTCCTCTGGGTCACGGGGGATGATGTGGAAAAGTACACAGTTTAAAGTAGAGTATCATAGTGTAGCATAATTTAGAGTAGAATTTGAGGGGTGTTGGTCAATGACAAGCTCAGCATGAGCTGGCAATGTGTGCTTGCAGCCCAGAAAGCCAGCTGTGTCCTGGGTGGATGAGAAGAAGCATGGCCAACAGGTCAAGGAAGAGGATTCTTCCTTTCTACTCCACACTCATGAGACCCCATTTGGATGGAGTTCTGTGTCCAGTTCTGAAGCCCCCAGGACAGAGAGTCCAACGAGTGAGCCCAGAGGGAGGCCACAAATACAATCAGGGCTGGAGCACCCCTGCTATGAACCAGGCTGAGAGTTGGCTTTGTTCAGCCTGTAGAAAAGAAGGCTCCAGTGAGTGGCCTTGAAGTACCTCAAGTGAGCCTACAAGAAAGATAAAGAGGAATTTTCACAAGGGCATGTAGTGACAGGACAAGGGGTAATGGCTTTAAATTGAAGTGGGGAGATTTAGATGAGCTCTTCGGAATAAATTCTTTGCTGTGATGGTGGTGAGACACTGGCCCAGGCTACCCAGTGAGGCTGCTGGTGCCTCATCCCTGGAAGTGTTGAAGGCCAGGCTGGATGGGACTTGGCAACCTGGTCTAGTGGGAGGTGGCCATGGCCATGGCAGGGGGGTTGGAATGAGAGGCTCTTTAAGGTTCCTTCCAAAACAAAACATTCTGAGATTCTATGAATAAGTTCAGTTGCAAGGGACTCAAAATTATCATCTAGTCCAAACTGCTTTTGAAGCCCTACAGCTCCTCTCTACAATGCCCAATGCTCTTCCTTGTGTTGATGTTACAGGAACAGCAAAACTTTCTTACAGTTTAGGTAAGGCAGATCCTGTCTCTGACCATTTGGTTTAGTAGTTAGATTATGGTGTTTGTCAATGGTTGGACTGGATGATCTTGGAGATCTCTTCCAACCTAAACATTCTGTGACTAAATTTGCTTTTCCCCTAGATTTTACATCCAAGAGTTGTGGATTCACCCTTTTAGTGCTGAAACAGGTGCTTTAATGTCATTTTGAAACTGTATCATCATTAGTTATGAAACTTCTGGATATTCCTAGAATCCGTGCAGCCTTCTGAAAGCTGTGAGACAGGTGGGCTTCACACCCTTCTCATGCTGTAGGTCTTGATTCACTTATTTTTTGAGAATTTGAAGAAACTTTCTTTACACTTGCAAAGCAAAACCACGCAGGACTCTCTTAAATGTGGGCCTGGAGACTTGATTGATTTGACACACTGAAATACTACAGCCATGTTTCAAGGGTGAGGATGGAAAAAAGGTGAAATCTTGTTCTATGTGATGGGTTTGAAAAATCCCTTCTGAAAACATGGATTGCCTCAAACATAGACTCTCTCCTGGCTGCACAATGCTCTTTCTCAAAACTCAAGAAAAAAAATATACATGCTTTAAAGAAACATCTGTTCTCTGTGAAAAGGAGTTGATGGAAACAAATTGTGTATCCATTTGAGCAAGATAACTGCAAGAAGGATCTCTAATTTTTAAATAACATTCTCATCACAGAGGTAGCTTTCTGTAAGCTAATAAATGCTTTGCATTCTTTGGCATGTGTTAGTGGAGTAGTGTTTAACAATGTATTTGTACATGGAAGAGCTTTATAGGATAAGTAAATTTCAGGTATATGGCAAAGCATTCCAAAGATTGGTGAAACCAATTATAACTTCCAAATTTTATCTTGTGTAATCAACAGCAGGAAAAAAAAATGACTCCAGGTCATCTCTCTTCAAGACTATTTTCATGTGAATAGATTTACAGAAGTTTTTTTACTTCTTTTTTGTGTGTGTGCCTTTTTATTCATCACTCAAGGAGCAAAATCCACAACACTTTAAAAAAGAGAGATTCTAACCAGGCAATCACCTGGGCTGACTATAAGGATATCTGAGAGTAGGCAAGACAAGTGAACAAACTTCATAAACTAATTTATATGGTTGAAATCTGACTTTTGATAATGCAATGACTTCAGTGAATTTCTTGCCACATTTTCTTGAAATTTGAAAAAGGAGATGCATTTTTTTTAACCTGCCTGACACCTTTCAGCAAAGCACTGCCTGGCATCTATCATAAGGCACAAATGTATTTGCTGCAAGAGACATTCTTGTTAGGTAATACAGTTCAAAAATATTCATGGTTTAAAACATCCTAATGAATTTAACATCCTGCACACTATCTTTAATTTATCTACCAAACTGTTTTCCATTTTTGCACTAAACATAAGTTATTATCAATTGAAGAAACCAAGAAATGTAGGTTCTGCAATCACTACCAATATCTTGCTATGGAAGCATGCAAGAACACATTGATCAAAATATGGGAAATTCCTTTGTGTTCAAATACAATATTTAAGAAGGTCCTAAGCTCTGAATTGAAGCACAGCTTGGTTTTTTGAATGCATGTCATAAGTAGCTGAAATTGTAGATAAAACTTCCCATTCCTGAGATAAACTGAGTGGCTGATAAATTAAAAAAAGAGGCTACATTACAAAGACTTGGAGTATGGTTCCATAATGAAGTTGAATTTACACTTTTCACAGTGCAAATGTTTTCATACAATTATAGATTGGCTTAGGTTGGAAGGGACCTTAGAGATCATTCACTCCAGAATCCTTGACATGGGCAGGGACACCTCTCAACTAGACAAGGTTGCTCAAAGCCTCATCCAACCTGGCCTTGAACACCTCCAACTTCTCTGGGCAATCTATTACAGTCTCAACACCATTGTACTAATGAAATTTTTCCTAATAACAAATCTAAACCCATTCCCTCTCCAACTTTTCTGTAGGTTCCCTTCAGGAATTGGAAGGCAGCTCTGAGATTCTCCCAAAGGCTTCTCTTGTTCAGGCTGAACAATCCCAACTCCCTCAGCCTCTACTTGGACCAGAGGTGCTCAAGCCCCTGGTTCATCTTTGTATCCTTCCTCTGGACTTGTTCCAATGGATCTATGTCCTTCTTTTTTTGATTGCTACTTGGACAGCTGCATGGAGTGTTAGTCCATTTTTTCCTCCATTTTTGTAGGAGTATGTACCTTTGGCTTAATCTCCCCCATAATTACCTAAACCCAGAGAAATCAATAAGAATTTAAGTTAACCCAAGACAAAGAAATGGTGGTGGGAGAGGAATTCTCAGCCAGCTAATTCCAGCCAGTGATGGTTCATCCTTATGTACTGTTGGTCTAATTTTTAAAATATCATATGTTAGAATTTTTTTTCCAAACAGATTTCCTCAGAGGCTGAGTCATCATCTGCTCCATACTACCCTATATCTAGCATCAGACTCTTCACTCTTATATTCTGCATCAGCCAGGTTTTTATTCTGCTCTGCAAAACTGAAGGCATCATAAAAAAAATGCAGTGGACTTGAAAATATCTTTTAAAATTTGGGACTGTTGCAATTCAGGTATTAATCATCTGAGCAAAAAGGTACTTTTTCTGCTTTTATGGAGCTAATTCTAATTTTCTCTACAGTTACACATAGATAACCTTTATAGAGAAATGTTATACAACAAAGTAATTATAATTGTTCTAATCCTTTCTATGCTATTTTCAGATTAATTTCATGATTTTATACCTGTGTCCACCTGCTCTGCTATAACAGATGCTGAACATGTAAGACAGGTAAGACAAATCTCAAAGAAAACAAATAATCTACCTATAACTTTGCATAAATATAGATTATAATTTTATTCTGCAGCTGTAGAAAAAAACAACAGCTGTATAATCAGGAGATGGACATTCAGATGTTATCTGGAACAAAGATCATCCGTGCCCTTAGCTGGCCCAAGAAATACTCCAGAACTTGATGTTTTACAAGCTGAAACTGAGCTGTTTGGCACCCAGGCTGCCTGGATAGTGCTTTACACAAGAGTCTCCAAATTAGATGCAATTTGCAAAGACTGATCAAGGAGTGGCCTATTTCAATTTAATAGAAAGTAAGGTTTTAATCCTCTCACTGACTCTTACCATGGATTGCATAAGGGATGCAGATTTCCCTTGGCATGGCAGAAGCTATAGAGGCAGTTAAGACCACACATTCTGATTTAAGCAGCTACATTTCTTCCAGATCTATCTTAAGGTATCCTGGAATATGGGTCTTAGCCTGTCCACAAACCAGCATTCACTGTATCTTGTTAAGAATAAACCAAACCTCTCATTTTTTCAGCTTTAAGTGGTAAGGATTGTCCATTTCTGTAAGTATATTACTCTGACTATAACATGCTTTGACCATTGTTTGCTAAGTTTTCATTCACTGGCAGCAATGCATCTAATAATATTTGAACAATTTTTCTTAAGTTTTGCTGTTATTGCTGTTCTGGCTGTTTTCGGGGAAGCTGTTTCTCAGGGAGCTGGACTATGATTAAAAATAACCTATCATAAATCAGTTAATCTTAATCTGGGTCATATCCTCTGTACAAGTCACTATAAAATCCAACATCAAGTCCTTTTTTTACAACTAAGTATCCATAAAAATTCAGAAATGAGCTATGTGGGAGGGATGATGTTAAACTATGCTATAGATGAGTTTTCAGACATAAACTATTTAAATGCAGAGACTGGGCTTGTAGGGGTGGATTTGAAGGATGGAAACAATCAAAAAATTACTAGAATAAATTTTTTGTCTCATCTGACAGCACCATGGAAGTGAAGTTACAGGGGATGGCTTACACAGGTACCACCATCAGAGGAAGGTCATTCCCCATCCCACCACTGTGTTTCCTCCTTCCTGAGCTGATTCTATTTCCTAACTTGGCAGAAAACCCTCCAGCCTGGCTGGGTTGCTGCTTTGCTGTTTTTACATTTAAGTTGGCTTGAGATGGGCTCCAGCAAGTGTGAGACTTGCAGAGGCAGAGGAGGAAGGGCAATAATCTGAGACTAAGCCATGCAGAGTAAAATATCCTCCACAGATAGTGGGAAACTCTCAGATGGCTCCAAATCCTTCCCAGGATTGTTCTCCTTTTCTCTCCTCTTTCCACTTCAGCCAGCAGAACAGTCCTGTTGCATCAACAGTAAGGTGAAGTGCTTGTTGTCCTTGCAAAGTACATGGAGTATTAAAAGGAAAAGCACTGAGAGTGTGTGGGAAGTGGGCGTTTCATCTGCTGTTTATTCAGCCTGTGATGAAGCTCAGAGAGGGCAACACTAACAACTTTTTGTATTTCTTTAAGAAAAGCAGTCCTGCACTGTGCAAATCAGTGCATGGAATCCTGAAGTCTTCAGCAGTACAGAAAAACAAGTAAGTGAAAGAGTTGGGGTGCTCCATCTTTACATAGTCACAGTGCTGCAGTGAAATAATTCACTGGGTTTTCCAGGACTGCTTCTCCTTCTTTTACATCCACCTGCATGGCACACTGAAAACACTCACGTCCTTATCCATGGAATTCTCACTTCCAGTTGAAATCAGAATCAGTTCAGAGAAGAAATTTTCAGTTTTTAAACCTCCTATTTATTACCTGCAGTGGTCAAGTGTTTCACATAAGGGTGTGAAAATCAGGTGCTTAATGCCATTCTGCCTCAGCCAGATGTACTGCTAAATTTTGAGTGTAATTTACCTCTATATTTTGTACGTAGAATGTACATTGTTTGATTGCTTGCTTGCTCCATCCATCTGAGGTATAAAAATTCTCTGGAGAGTAGACAGGAGTTTGTGTAGCACCCTTGGAGCCAAGTTCCAAACTAGATTTGCACCCTCCCAGTTCACCCACTCAATGAACTGTGAGGTTCAGTACACCAGCTGAATACTTATCAGAGCTGGCCTTTATTTTCCCTGTGCCTCATGCTCTAAAAATGTTTCATCATGTACAGCAAATCAGACCCTTTAAATAGAAGTTTAAAGCAATCTGATAGGAAGCAAGTACCTTCTAAAATACACAAATGCTTAGATGTGTGAATTCTGGAAGTGGGCTGAAAACATTTTATGGAAAGGATGTCATTCTCTTGTCAGTCTTTGTTTTTTGAGAGCAGGTTCTCATGACATCTAATACTCAAGAATAAAGGTACCACTCCATATGGGTAAAGACAAGAGCAAATAAAGGTAGGAGAAACCTATTGCATGAGTCTTACAACATCAAGTATTCTGTAACATTGCCCATGTGCATTCTCTTGTCTGTAATAAATAGGAGGTAAGAAAGCCCTCAATGAGAAAGAGATCTATTACCTGCTACCTTTTTACTGTGCATGTGTAGAAAGAGCAGACACTCAAGGAGGCATAGTGGGAAGATTATTCATCTACAGTTCTAGCATATCCTGGGATTCAGAGGTCAGGATCCACATTTTGCACACTCAGGATATAATTTTTTTATCTTTTTTTTTTGCATTCCTTTTTGAGGACATTGTCCTTTTGACTTTTCTATATCTATGGCCTGTGATAAAGAACTTTTCAAACCAGCTATGGTTTATTCTGGCTGGTGACTACTATTCCCCTGGATGAGGCCTGCTATAACCTCTTTCTAAGGTCAAAACTCCTGAGCCATATTTGGTAAACCTACAGGTTTACTTTTAAATTGTTTACTTTGAAAACGTAAATACACTCAAGGGATATTTTTTTCCTCTCTGCTCTAGTCTAGACTTTGTCAAGTTCTTTCAGGATTTCATCAGAACTGTGGATGGTAGAGGAAAACAAGAGCTATTATTTCCTCTTAACCAGGGGACTTGAGTGGGCCTGGGATCAAGAAAAGCCACATAGACAAAAGTGTATGTGCAGGAGCTAGAAAATCTATCTACAGTTAATCCATGCTGCCATTATTTTGATGACTGAAGCCCATGTGGCTCTAAGTGATTTTTTTGGAGCTGAATTTATCCTGTTTGTAGCCCTGGTAATACCAGCAGCCTTCACTGCTGTTACATATGGGGTTTGTAGCTTGTGCAAGAGCTCTGGGTTGCTCCCAGGGTCTGGCACAGCCTCAGGGTCAAGGAGAGACTCTAAAATCACAGTCAAACCATTACCATCAGCCTGGCCAGGACTAGCAGGGAGCTGTATTTCCTTAATTCATGCCTTCTTCTTCCTCCTCAGCAAATCCAATCTGTGTGGTTTAAGAAATAACTGAGATAGTTTTAACTGTTTTCAATTAAAGTACCCTGATGCCTGTTTAACCTTTACCAAGATGAATCAGAACACTAACCCAGCAAAAAACTATTACTGTAGTTAGTTTTCTCACAGAGGGAATCAATCCTCTACTCTAATCACAGCATCAAAGCTCAAGGACCTTAAGCAATTGAATTTATTTGACTTGCCTGGATCCTGTACCTGTCCTGAGCTGCAAGCACTAAACATCTACTTTCACACAAAGACAGAAAACTTCCTGAGGTGTGGGGAGCAGCTAAACAAGAATTTATTTATAGTTTAAATGTACCTTAAGATCTGCAGCTGCAACACTCTAACAAAATAGAAAGCAGGTCAAAAGAAGCACTCATTAGATGAAACCCCTCTGCAGTGTTACTGCTCAGATTTTAGTGCCAGGGGAATACTTTGCAACGTCTGTCATGTGTTTATCTCTCAGCTTATCAGAGGATCATGTCAAAGAAGATGATGAGTAAAAGATAAGTTAGTTCAAGACTGACAAGACCATGTTGTCTAGGTTGCTTGAACAGCAACGTGTTAAGCAGCATCATTAGCAAAATTGTGAATAGGAATTGCATGCCTGGTGGCACTTGTGAGGAGCAGCCCCCACCTAATGAGTGCCACGGGTCCTTGGTTAGTCCTGCCAGCTACATCTGTGAAACAAGGTGAACATAAAAGCTAAGGAATAATAAAGTAGGATGTCATTAATCAGCTTTTACAAAAGCAGCATATCAGTAGGTAGCATTTAATAATACATCACCCTGAGCAACTCAGTGTCTGAGCCTGATCTCATCTTCTGCATCAAGCATCTCCCTTGAGCCCAAGCTGTCTTGGTTCACTTTGTGAACTGCAGCATTGGACCTGCTTCCCTGTTAGGGGGTGGGAGGAGGAGGATCATCCTGCCAGGAGGTGGTACACAATTTATAGTTTATGGTTTTGCTCCATTTATGAAACTAACAGCAAATAACAAGGCCACTCAAATTAACCCTTCATTTCATGAGGCATAATGCTGGCAGCCAGTTCACCCAGGACCAGTTAATAAGAAACAAAATTGCACAGGTTAGGCACTTAAGACATCTGTTAGTCAAGAGGGTCCTGGGTCAACCAAAGTAAACGACTTCATCCATTTAAACATCAGAAATATAAATATGGGGGTGAGAGCCACCTTTAATTACTTCAATTATGTACAGCCAGTTTAGTCATACTGACCATCATTAATGGGGAGAAGAGGGACAAATTGGTTATTTTGTGGAACAATTCATAGAAAACTCAATTTTTTTTCTGGTACTCTGGGTTGGCAAAATCTATACCAGATCCAAGAGGAAATGGGTTTAAGTTGAGCCAGGGGGGGCTCAGATTAGGATATTAGGAAAAGTTTCTTCACTGAAAGAGTGGTGAAGGATTGGAACAGGTTGCCCAGGGAGGTGGTGGAGTCCCCATCCATGAGGGTGTTCAAAAAATGGGTAGATGTGGCTCTTCAGGAGATGACTGAGTGGTTATTGTGTAGTAGGAATGATGGTTTGAATCTTGATCTTGAAGGTCCTTTCCAGCCATGATGATTCCATGATTCTATGATTCTAAAAAGTTCCTGCTCATGTTAGGAGGGTTGGAATGAGATGATCTTTAAAGTTCCATTCCAACCCAAACAACTCTCTGACAATTCTATGAGAAGAATCATTATGCCTGAAAAGCAAATTTTTGTCATGCCACTGCTTCCAGCAGGATTGTCACATCACTGCACTGTGCAGGTGAATGAGCTCAATTCTGGAAAAGCAGCAAGAAGTGTTTCAAAGACAAAACAGCAGCTGTGCAGCATTCCTGGATATTCCACGTACGTGTAGTATTGTCCATAGTCATGAGCAGGTGCTGCGTGACTATAACTGGGAAGCATGCCAATAACTATTAACTAATAAATTCACCACTAAACCATATCCCTAAGTACCATCCCCAATGTCTGACAACCCTTTCAGAGAAAAAATGCTTCCTAATATCCGCCGCTGGTGTAATTTTCATCCGTTTCCTCTGGTCCTGTCACACACCACCAAGAAGCTGTTTCCCTCCTTGCTCCAACCTCCCTTGAGGTGGTTGCAGAGCCATAAGGTCTCCCCTGAGCCTCCTCTTCTCCAGACTGAGCACCCCCAGCTCCCTCAGCTGCTCCTCACAGGACTTGTGCTCCAGGCCCTTCAGGAGCTTTGTTGCCCTTCTCTGGACACTCTCCAGCACTTCTGTGTCCTTCTTGTAGTGAGGTGCCCAGAACTGAACACAGGACTCAAGATGTGGCCTGACCAGAGCTGAGTACAGAGGGATGATCACCTCCCTGTTCCTGCTGGCCACTGAGTTCCTAACACAGTCCAGGATGCCATTGGCCTTCTTGGCCACCTGAGCACACTGCTGGCTCCTATTCAGTCGACTGTCAACCAATACCCCAGGTCCTTTTCCAACTTACAGCTCTCTAACCACACTTCCCCAAGTCTGTAGCTCACCATGGGGTTGTTATGACCCAAGTTAAGGACCTGACATTTGGTCTTATTGAATCTCCTACAATTAACCTTGGCCCATTGGTCCAACCTGTCCAGATCCCACTAAAAATCTTCCCTTCCCTCCAGCAGATCCACACAGCCACCTGGTTTGGTGTCATCTGCAGATTCACTGAGGGTGCACTCAATCTCCTCACCCAGATCATTAATGAAGATATTAAAGAGAACAGGTCCCATCACTGAACCTTGGGGGACACCACTTGTCACCAGGCACCAGACAGATTTACTTCTGTTTTCTTGACACCATCAAGCAGGGTCCAAAGGTGAGGTGCTGAAGAGAACATGAATCAGTTGGGTGTAGCTTGTCCTCCTGGTGACCTTGCTCTGATGTTTCCAGTAAATAATCACTGAGGGTATTCTACAGAAAGAAGGGTTAATGCTGTCTCCATGGCACAATTTGAATGTACTCTTACATTTAGACCTTTTTCTAGATCCTCCTCCAAACCCTTTCCAACCAATCTTATTTTTTTCATACCTCTATCTATTTAATAGGCTACAGATAGCCAGAACACAGACCTGAGCACTGATGTGATTTTCTGTACCTTTACAGCCTTAGTCCTTGGCACTGGATGAACTAGTTAGAGATCCTTCACATTTGGCTCCTGAATGTTTCCTCCTGAAGCAACACCACAGGTTTGTAGAACTCCTACTCTTTATGTCCCTTTGATTACATTGTAGAATATGAGTTTGACCCAGAGCAGGCAGCTGCTGACTCAATAGCTGGAGCACAAGAGGCCCCATCATAGAATGATGCATTCTAGGAACTCAGAAAAAAAATTCATTTGTAACTAAGAGCTCCCCAGCTTGTCTCTGTGATTTTTTTCTGCTTCTGACCAGACCAGCAAGTCACAGCCAAATGACATGTGCAGGTCTAGTGAAGACTTGTGATTTTTAAGTGCCTCTTCCAAAGCTATAACCAGCTGGGAAAAACAGAAAAAAAAATGCCAAAGGTGTCCTTATGAAAAATATAATTGAGAGGAAAATATTGGGAAAAATATTGCTCAGACTTGTGTTAGCCCAGCCTGACTCTCCCTTGTTTCAGCTGGGTTCAAGTTCACAGAGATGCTTCCCTGGTGTAGAGCTGGGTGTCATTTCAGGCTGTTCCTTCTCCCTTATTTTGCAGGATGGGAAAAGGATTCACCAGTTCAGTTTAAACGCTGCTGTGAGGATGGGATCCAGTGCCATAATATGTAAATCCTCTGGTGTGTCATACTCCCAATCTCTGCTGACTCTGTTCATATATATTTTAGTCAAATTACCAGAAGAGTTAATTTTCCCCCTTAAACTGCCTTTGTCAATAATTTTCAGAACTATAGAATGATTCTGTCTTTAATAAATCTTCAGGGGGTGATTCAGTCCTGACAGAGCCTTATAAGAAATTAATTTTAGCCTGGTATGCCTAGAAAAAACTAAACTTCTCAGGTTTTTTTCTAGTACTTTTCTTCAAAATCCTTTTGATTCTTTGTGTGGGTGTCCTAAAAATCAGGCTTTCTTTTCTGTCATCAAAAAAGAGACTACCTAGATTTTCTTCACCTACTGTAAAATCTTTCTAAAAACATGTTAAAATGTGAAAAAAGGCTCAGAAAGATCTAGTATAATTATATGTACATTCCTCCTCATAGACAGAGTCCAGCTAAAATAAGATGTTCTTTAGTCTCTACACATCTGACTCCAGATATTTGTTTTTATTGGCATAAATTATTGAGCATCAAAGCTATAAAACCAACGCCAGCCCTCAGAGTGATTTATAACCGTGTGTATTTCCACGACCTAAAATAAAATCACTGGACAGTGCAAAGGATGAAATATTCCATAGAAAATGCTGAAATCTGATTCCAACCCTGGTGATAGAGGTGGCCTCCTTCCTTCTCAGGTTAAACTGGGCTGTACCCTGCCCACACCAGACACGTTCTGTGTGATCCAAGTGCCAGATGTTGGATTGTGTTCCCAGATGTGTGAACCCAATCCTTCATTTTCCTGCCTGCTCTGTGGCAGCAGGGATTGTATCCAACACACCCAGGAGTGCTCAGAAAGTTGCCTTCATTAAAAATATAGGAGTGCCCTCTGGTGGAAAAATGAACATCTGAACCTAAAGCTTCAGCTTTACTAATTTTTTTTTTTTTCCCCTCAATTCATTGCTATCAAACCAAAGGAAACTGCAGGGTTCAGATCAGTTAATTATTTCCCTGGATGTTTCCACCTGGAAATAAGACAGGATACTAAAATATTGGCCCTGGTTAGCCAACCTGGAGAAATTTTTTGATTCTTAAAAAAAAAAAAATCGGTTTAGATTTCATCTTCTTTTGTACTTTAATAAAACATTGGGACACAGCTTGTCTTGGTCTGCTAGGGATTGATATTTCATCTTTTGAAATTTAAAAGGACTATCTGCTTAGCACTTACAAAACATAGCAGAAATATATAATTTTGGTACAATTGTAGCATATGGAGCTCTGGTTTAGATAACCAGACTTTTTCTATAGCTATGGGAGAGTTAGGCACTGCCAAAACAGCATCTTTTAGCATCAATATGCCACACTCATGTAGGTGCTGATGTAAACTCTCTGTGTTTTGGTCCTTGGTGAGCATCCTGTGCAAATACATCTATAATCATAATATATAACTTTTAGACCATCATGTCAGGGTAGAAGAATCTCCCTCTAGGTGATCTTTTGGAGCAGAGGACAGTCTGTCTGTTTAGTGGTCGTAACTACTCACACACAAGGAAATATTGTTGACACAGGGTTGTTAGTAGGTCAACAGTTCATTAGGAAACATCAATATGGAAATGTGTAAAATCCTAAAAGTAAAGAAAAAGATTAAAAAAAGAAGAAAAAAAAAAGCCTGGGAGGCAAGTCAGAAGCTAGTTGAGAATTCCCAGGCTTTTGGGTAAGTCATCAGAACCATCAGTGACCACAGAGCTGGTGGAAACTGGTATCTCAGCAAAGATTCTGCTCACTGGTGAGCCTATTAGCCACAAAGCTTACTGAACCATAAACACCTTTGCATATGATAAAAATATAAAACAATAAATTACTGCCTTATATTTTGAATCTCTTGAGCAGTTTATGTCAGACAAAACCATGCCAGAGGAAATGGACCCAAGAGAGAGACTGACACAGAAGTGGAGACCAAAGAATACACTGAACCTCTCTCCAAACTACCTGACCCTCTCTCTGTTCCACACATTTGACCAATATTGTTGTCACTACACATGGTTTTCCCTGTGTTTGTTTAGGTCTTTCACACAAGAGCATGGGACAAAGAAAATAAAAGATTTAGGAAGGACGATCAAGGAAAGGAGTTGTATTTTGTTCTCATACTGAGGCTTTCAGATGATGACATTCTTTTAAGGTAAATATACATTAATGTGCTTATTTGATAAGCTGAACAGAAGTTGTGATTTGTTGCTTGGCACTAAAAGTATTCTTGGAGCAGTTGAAAAAAAAAAAATGCTCTCATTGTACAACAGGGAATATTCAAGAAAAATTACTTTGGCAAACAGAAAGTTTCCTGGTAAACACTCCCTGGCTCTGTGGGAGTGGTATTTCACTGACCCAAAGTGTTTGCTCTCCACAGGGGAAAGGACAAAGAAGACAAAAGTCCATGAGACTGTAATCTGCAGATCTGTCATATGAGAATGTCACCATGTGAAAGCATTTTCTATATCTCCCCTACACCTCCATTGCTGTGGGGATGAGCCAGGCAGTGAAATTCAAACACCTGCTCATTCACAGGGGAAATGCAATAAATTTCCATGTAAATTGTCTGCACTACAATAGAAGACAGGACAAATCCATCCTGAAGGCTGGAGGTGGCAGAGGTGAAGTCAAATCTCATTCAGCACTGATTCTAACTGAACCTAATTGGACCTAATTGAACAAATCTTTGGACCCTGAAGAACCAACTTCATGAAGGCAATCACCTCACAGAAAATGTCATTCAGAGCCTCAGGAAGGTGAATATGGAACTTCTGCCTAAAAAGAGAACTAAAGTAGCATTTGAATAATTGACTTGGTTTGATTCAAGGGAAAAATCTGGATGAAATTATTGAAAAAGCAGTGCATATATCCATAAAGGTTTTGCTGACAACAAAACACATCTATTATTTCAGGTTTCCATCCAGCAGGCCAGTGAGATGAAGAGGCCTCAATGAAGCTGAGTCCTTACAAGGGAACTTTTAACTTTCCTTTTATATACACAAGAAATATGAAACAAGTTTCTCTGCTGCTCTGGTATGTAAACTACCAGCACATAAGATAAGAACATGCTTGTGTTGAAATGAAGCTAAGCAGAAGAATCAAGGTGAAAAAAGAATAATTATGCCAATTGTGACTGTGTGTGGTAAAGGAATTGCAACCAGTTTGAACTGGAAAATGAGAGGGGTGTTTTGGGTTGCAATGGCACTCTCACCTGCCATATCAGTAGTACCATAGATGGGCAAGACTGCCTAGGGAATATTAGAAATAAGAAGTTTTGGATACATTTGAAGCAAAACTAAGATCAAAGGGAAAAATGTAATTAGGAAAGGAATGGTTGTCTGAGATGAGTTTGACTAAACACATTGCAAGGGTGTTAAAAAGTTGGGCTCAGACTCAGAAAAATGGAAAAAGAAGAATAAAATCAAAGAACAATAGTAAGTTAATCTTCTGGCAGCAAGATGTGGGCACCTACAGACACCAGTGGTGTCAATCTGTGGACCTGAGTCCACCAGGAGAGTTGATGGTCCCCAGATGGACAATCTCTTGTACTTTGTATCATATCCACATCTTCTGGGGAAACAACACTGTGGGACTGTATTTCTAGAATTTGAATTTAATAGTGTGTCTAGCTCTTAAATATAATTTATGTCTAATTAATTACAAAAACTACAATAGTTCCATGTGTGCATATAAATGTCTGCATGGCTGTACAAGAGTCGATAAATATTTGTTGCTTATTTTTTGTTAATTGGGTTATGGATTACTTTGTTTCCTTAGATTGCTGATTTAGAGTACTGGCTGCTTTGCTTATCACCTCAAAATGTTTTCACTAATCAATAAACACCTTGATGAGAGTCTGATCCAAAGGGGGAGTATTGATCCTCTGCTGTAACAAGGGGACTGGAGTAAACTGAAAGGAGTTGACAAGACAGACTTTGATTTTAAGGAGACTTTTGATATTGACTTTTATGTTCTTACATGTAAAGCAAAAAAATCTGATTTAGATTTCATCCCCATGAAGGAAACACACAGTTAGTTGAAGCTCAGAAAAGTTTTAATTCCAATCTGATTTTGACATGAAGAACTGATATCAGGTATATCATGTGAGCCAACCACTATTTTCATACTTTAGTTGTGCAGTTGAACAGGGAGTTCAATTCTAAAATGTTTTATTCCTGAAGTGGCTTGAGGTTCCACATTGTGTAGGGGATAGGACTAGAAATCAAAATAGAGCCCAATACATTGGAAATATGGGCAAATAAAAATGAACCAACAGAATATTTGCATGCAGAATGTAGGATAAAAAGTTTTAAAGTGGATGAGGCACCAAAAAAGGTGTCTTTTTCTGAGAAGTATTGACCACCTTCCTGTTAGGAAGACCTACAAGTTAATTATTTCACTCTGTTCACCATCAGTAAGTCCTAAATTGTTGTGCTAGTGTTTGAAAGAAATGTTAAATATATCATTATGTAAATATTAGTGAAGAGATGACTCAGAACATAAGAACTTGACTGCAATTCCTGGGAATTCCTGGAACAGTTTTTTAGAACAGGGCCACGTGAGTTTAGCTTTATGCTTGGCTAAGTCATTTGCATGATAACTTAAAATATTACATGGCTGCAGGAAGCAAGAAAGTGGCTTCCTTCTTGCAGATATTTGAGATTTTCAGGGTTTATCCCTTGCTAGAATTTTACAACTGTAATAATCCCAGTAGCATCATTTCTCCATCTAGATCAATGCTCTACCTCAGGTAATGTGAATTTTAGTGAGGACACATTTGGTCCACATAATATATCAAGACCTTCCTCAGTTTCTCAAGGTGACTGTGAAACTGATAATGTTCAGGAAAAAAAAGATAGCAGGAAGCAGACTGAGTAACTACAACTTAGATATTTATTTATTTATTCTTCCTTTTTGAGGAGGAAGGAGTAACCAGACCAACATTTTTCTATAAAAAACAAACAAAAAAAACCCAAAACAAGAAAACAAACAAAAAAAAAAAAAAAAAAACCAAAACACACTAGTAAATATTCACAATAAGATAAAACATGCAGTACAATAATATTCAAAGACAGAGTTCTGGGTGGCGTATACACAGTAGTTCATATATCCAAAAAGAGATGATCCACAAATCAATATTCCAGTGCAGGATTTGCAATTTCTAGAGCAACACTGGAATGCATCTACTCTGCTTCCTAGGGAAATGCCTGAACCATGAGGCTGCAAAGTTGGCACCCAGAGGGGAGAGCAGCTTCTTCAATAAAATGCATAAATCCCTTCTATGGAGCTCTGTTAAGAGCTGCTGAATCTTCTCCACTAAACCAGAGGAAATCAGATTGCATTTCATGAAGCCTGCTGGTGTGTTCTGATCCTGTGCCAGTAGGAGAAAGGAAAAGTCTTCACCCAACACTGAAAAATTACTTCCAGAGAGAACTTATCAGCTGATGTGATCCCCAGTAATTTTGGGATGACTAAAACAATGATGTCCATCTAGCTCAGTTTTTTAAATGAGAATACAAAAGAAACCCTCTTTTTCTTCTAAAGCGTAATATCCTGGGCCAGAACCAGTAAAACTTTCATTTGACCCACTGGTGCTCTCCCACTCTGAAAAACTGGTTTGTAGCTCCATCCTCATCCAAACTACAGTTCCAATCTCTCTGAGTTCAAAATCATCCAGCCCCATTTTCAAAAATTATTTTCTTACAGTTTTTCATAGGACTAAAATCAATCAAGTCACATATCAGAGCAGCAATTTCTTTGTGTCAGAGAACTCAGATAAGGAATTAGTTTTCCTCCAAAGAGGCTCGTGTGGAGTTCATAAATCATCTAGGTTGAGTTTCTTATGGCTTGCAGAGGGAACAGATTAAAACCTACATCATGTCAACACCAGTCCATCCTTTCTTTGTAGTCTTTGTAGTCTTAGCTGACTGCACAACCTGAGTTGACATTAAAAAGAGGAATACTCTTGATATCTTGTACTTGGCACTGGTGAAGCCATACCTTGAATCCTGTATTCAGTTTTTGGACCTCCACTACCTGGAGGATGTTGAGGGGCTGGTGTGGGAGGAGGAGAGAACTGGGATTGCCTGGTCTGAAGGAAAAGGAGGCTGGGGGGAGACCTTGTCACTCTGCAACTACCAGAAAGTAGGTTGTAGCAAAGTGAGGGTTGTTCTCTTCTCCCTAGTAATAAACAGCAACACAAGAGGAAATGGTCTCAAGTGGTGCCAAGTGAGGTTTACATTGGATATTAGAAAGACTGGGACAGGCAGCCCAGTGTGGTGGTTGAATCACAATTCCTGGAGATGTTTAAGAGATGTGTAGACTTGTTGCTTAGGGGCATGGTTTAGTATCAGACCCTGTAGAGCTGGGTTAATGGTTGGATCTGGTGATCTAAAAGTTCTTTTCCAACCAGAATGATTCCATGATTCTGTGACCTATTCTTCATCTTCAGTGTCAGAAGTAGGATGTGAAAATAAGCTGCTTACAACATCAGAGATATTGTTTCAGCTCTAGGTTGCCTCCCAGGGGGGGTGCTCTCCTCCTCCAAGCCACAGTTTTGCTATTTTTCTGGCAAGCATTTATTTCCACTTGGTTAAGAAATCAAACCTGGAAGATTTTCAGCCTGCAATGAGTGGCCTCAGGCTATTGCTGCACTGTTCACCTTGTGCTGATCATAGACATCTTTCTTCTGCTTTGGGTTCTCTAGGGCAGCTTCAGCCTCTGCAAATCCACAGACACAGCTGTTACCACAAAACTGGTGTCTCCTGGGACTCTGAAGCTGTTCTGATGCAGTGAGGGACAGAATTGCCACCCCCAAAATCTGAAATTTAAGCAAGACACCAGCCGAAGGCCTTAAACTGCTAAGAGCTGAGGACAGGAAAGGAGTTGGAACCTAGGAACCTTTGTGATGATTTGACAGTGCCAGGAGTGGATGTCAGTCTTCCACTCTACTCTTCTCCCATGAGACCTTCCTGCAGGGCAGTGTTCAGTTCCAGGGTCCCCAGTATAAGAAAGACATGGAGCTATTGGAGTGAGTGCAGAGGAAGGCAAAGATGGGCAGAACACTGGAGCATCTCTTCTATGGAGAGGCTGAGAAGGTTGGGGTTCTTCAGCCTGGCAAAAAGAAGGCTCCAGGGAGAGCTTAGGGCACCTTTCAGCCCCAAAGGCACCAACAACCAGGTCCCTGCTTTTGGTGGATGGGAAAGGGGCTACAGAAAAGCTGGAGAGAGACTTCACAAGGTCCAGGAATGACAGGACAAATGGGAAAGGTTTCAAGCTGAAAGAGGAGAGGATTAGACTGAATCTTAGGAAGAAATTCTTTCCTATGAAGGTGGTGAGATACTGGAACAGGTTGCCAAGAAAAGCTGTGGATGGCCCTTCCCTAAAAATGTTGAAGGGCAGGTTGGATGGGGCTTGGAGCAACCTGGTTTGGTGGCAGGTGTCCCTGCCCATGGCCAGAGGGGTTGGAATTAGGTGATCTTTAAGGTTGTTTCCCACCCAAACCATTCAGTGATTTTATGATACGAAGATTACATCTCAGAAGTGACATTTTACTAAATTTATAGGAAGGCTATAGATATATGCAGTTTGAATACATGTTGAATTCTACCTTAGTTATTAAAAGACTGTAATGGCTACATGGAATCATAATGGCAGTATTAGAAGTCATGAAGTAAAAGGTGTTGGAGAGCATGCCTGGAAAACAGAGATGCCTTGAGTGCTAGAGATCTCATCTGTCTTTCATCCGGAGTTTCATCTGATTCTACAAATTCAGCTTTTCCAGGAAACTTCTCTGGGTAGCATGAGAAACACCTCTCACTGTCTCATTGAAGTGTTTAATTCAGGTGGGAGTCCCCAACCTCTGATCTGAGATGCCCCAGAGTATCATGCCAAGGGCACAGGTCTTCTATATGTTCTTTTAGGGTTTCTTGGACATTCTTTACATGAAATGGTGCCAACTGCCTCCTTATGAGCTGCTCCATTGAAACTTAGCTTTCCACTGAGTTAGATCTCCTTCCCTCAGATGGGATAAGTAGGTAGGATGTAGAAACCTAGATGTTAGATTCCCTTTCTTAGCCACAACTCCTTCTTACAGTTTCTTTCAGAAGAGTCTAACAAGTGATTTATGAAGAAATATGTGTGTTTGCTTTTCCCTGCCTTGATGATAGAAAAGCACCAACGTCAGCACATGTGCCTGGTTGGGTTGATATGAGTGTGAATAACTGGATATTTTCCAGTAGTAGAAACTTGTAAGAGACATGAATCAGTTTCAGTCAGGAAGTGCTGTGGGTTTTTACTTAACAATTATTTTCTGCAGTTTATTACAGAACATCATGTACCACGTTCTGCTTCCTGGACTGTGTATACATTTCCTATCAGATCATGTCTCTCTAGAAGATAAAAAAAAAAATTCAGGATCCAGAAACCAGAAATCTGTGCCTCCCTTTGCAGTTCTTTTTCTCAGGCTCTATTTCATGCAACTAAATACTCCTGGATGCCATCTTTTTTTCCTCTGTAGTTCCTACATGTCAGACAGTGGAATGCCTCAGTTTCAGCCAGGTGTCTGGGAAACCCTTTTGGTCAAAATACGCTGTGAATGGGACCATTTCATTTTCCCATTGCAAAGTGTTATAACCTCTATGCTACTACAAAGAAGGTGAGAAGTTGTTCTACAAACAAGTTTGTCTGCAGCCAAGCTCAGGAATTATGAGACAAACCACAATTAATCCACAATATCATTTCAAAATGGCTCTTCATGCTGGGATACTGGGATTTTAAATGAAGATTATCTTAATCCTGCTTCTCACCTCTCCAAAGAAGTCATAAATCAAGAAGTCATCATCCCACTCAGCAGTTGCCAGACTGCATCTGGAGTATTGTGTTCAGTTTTGGTCCCCACAGAACAAGAAAAGTGTGGACAGGCTGGAGAGGGTCCAGAGAAGAGCCATGGAGATGATCAGAGGATTAGAGCACCTGCCATATGAGGAGAGACTGAGAAAACTGGGTCTGTTCAACCTTGAGAAGAGAAGGTTTAGGGGAGACCTTATGGCCACGTTCCAGTACTTAAAGGGGGGCTACAGAGAAGATGGAGACTTCCTATGGACAAGGAGTCCCACGGACAAGCCAAGGGGCAATGGGCTCAAGTTGCTTCTGGGAGATTCTGATTGGACATCAGAGGAAAATTTTTCTCTCTGAGGACAGTCAGACATTGGAATGGTCTCCCAGGGGAAGGGGTAGATTCCCCCATCTTGGAAAGTTTGAAGTCTCAGCTCGATGGGGTGCTGGGACATCTCATATAAACAATAATATTAGAAGGGTTGGACCAGATAAACCTTGAGGTCCCTTCCAGCTTGACATTCTATGAAATGTTACTTATTTTTTACCACTTAAGTAAAATTTTCCATGGGTAGTTCACTGACTTGCAAAACAGATTTCCTTGTTGTCTTCTATATTTTAGCATGCTTGTTAATTTTAGAAAGCCTAAGGTTTTTTTACCAACTGGACACTGCTACAAGAAGAGCAACCCTCTTTCTGTGCCATCTGCAATAATTGCTGTATACTCTTATGTCAAGTGTCTGAGAAAGACAACAAACATATATGGAATTAACTTAGGGCTGACACTTTTTTAAAGAATTCACAGCAAAAATCCCCATATTGCCATCATTATTGTTGATTGGAGTTCCATTGAACACAGGTAGCAAGCAAAAAGACATAAATTAAAATCTTCAGTTTGCGTAGCCTGTTTCACAGAGAGAGAGTTATGGCTGAAGCCATTAACCATGGAAACTGAAGATGAGCCCTTAAAACTTTTTTTATCCATGAGGAAGAAACAATGACCTGCAGATTATCATTACATTTGAGATTTATATTTTCATTTGGAGTCCCCATTGGTTTGTGTCTTTCACTGTTAGTAAGAAGGAAAATGAGATATTTTTCATACCCTTGTTAAAACAAAACAAGCCAAAACAAATCACCCGTATCAAAAGTCAGTTTGGATTCTGAGAAAGAAATTTCTTCTAAAACATCAGCTGGGCATAACTATGTTTTGTTAAGTTACATCAAACACCCAGAGGGAGAGTTTCCCAAAAAAACTGTTGATTCACATGAGGTTTCCATAAAGAAGTCTCCTGTGTTGCCTTTCTTTGTGTCCTTCCTCAGTGTTGTTAACATCCACTTATGGCAGGCATTGATTTATATATTTCATGGGAGAATTATGACTGAAAGGATGTAGTCTATCTGTCTCATTGGTCTGTATCTAATAGCTCCTCTTATTCTGATTTAAGATTTGAATTAATTAGATGTATTACTTCCTAAAGGTGACTTTAAAAGTATTCCTTAGCTATTCAAAAGGAAGAGAGATGAAAAACCAGCTCAAACACAAGTGTTTTCACTGACGAGTTGTCCTAAGAGTGAGAATGAATTTTACCCCAAATTTCTTTTCTGGAACTAAATCCCTGGTGTCCTATGCTATCTATAGATATATAAAATCCTTCTACTGAATTACACAAACTAAACTGTAGCTGAAATGCTAGCCTGTATGCAGTTAATAAAGAACAAAGCTACCTTTTTTGTGTGTGTGTGTTGCTCAGCTTTGTCTCAGTTCAACAGAGAAGATTAAGAAGAGCGTGAACACACACATAGTAAAAGTGTGATTTTTAGTAAGAATAATCTGTTGATCCATTTTTCATGCAAATGACTTCTACCCAACAAAAATAATTATTTTTGCAGTTTTATGGTTTCTACTTTAACAATAGCTTTTGAATGGTAGGATGAGAAAGAGTAAGACCTTTTCAGGCTTTCATTACTTAAACGGGGCTTACAATAAAGATGGGGACAAACTTTTTAGCTGGGCCTATTGTGATAGCACAAGGGGTAATGATTTTAGAAAGAAAATGGGGAGATTCAGACTAGATATTGGGAGAAATTATAAGGAGGGTCGTGAAACACTGAAACAGGTTTCCCAGAGAGGTGGTAAAAATATCTGTGCAAAGACTGAACCATCAAAAAACACAGATCTAATTGCAATCAGAGGCACTAGTTAATCTGTCAGTAAGTTAAGTGAAACTTAAGAACTGAAGAAAGTTGAATTTTGCCTTCATTGCTTGAGCTGAAATCAGTTCAAGTTTATATAAGAGCTGGAAGAAAGACTTCCACAGTCATATCTCACAAGCTTATATATATATTTTTAAAGAATTTTTCATAGCTTTCTCTTTAAAAATACATACATTTGCTGAACCTGTGGAATTAGTTTAGAAAAAAAAAGAAATTACACCACCCCTTCAGGTAATCCCCATGAGGAAGTAGGTATTGATACACTAAATTGTTCTTTGTACCATGGTCCCGGATGCCAGTTTTATTAATCTTTGTTTTCTTCTCAATTATTTTACTCACAGACCATGAACTGTAGCATATCTTTATAGAACAAATTGATTTCTCTATTTAAGCAGGTGTGTCACCCTTTAACTAAATACTTACAGTGGAGTTATTTCATTTTAACAATTCAAACAAAGCTCAGGTGGTTGGCAAATTTATGAAAATTACCAAGTAGGATGGATGGAGTAAGTTAGGAACAGTTTTACAGAAATCACAGAAATCACAGAAAGTTGGAAAGGATGGAAAGGAATGGGGTGGAAATGGAAATGGGAAAGGAATGGGAAAGGAATGGGTTGGAAAGGACCTTGAAAGATCCAGTCTAAAACCCCTGACAGAGCTGGTCACCTACAGCAGGTCACAGAGGAAGGCATCCAGGTGGGGTTTGAATGTCTCCAGGGAAGGAGACTCCACAACCTCCTTCCCTGGAGTAGGAAGCCTCTTCTTCCAGGGTATTGAGTGTCTGGAAGTTCTGGATTGCCTCCCCTCATAGCCAATAGAGATACAGTCTGAACAACTATGGTAGGCAGTTTATCAGATTTTCTGATGCTGATAACCCTGGTCTCATCAAAGTTGCTCTAGCACATCAAATAAAAAAAATACCTTCACCCTTATCTCAGAGTATAGAAGGATACAGGAGGCTTTATCACAAGTGACTTCCCATAATGCTGCCTGCTCTACAAATAAAGAACAAGCCCAGCTGGTTTAGAAAGGAATTAGAATCTGATACTAAAATGCTGGCAACAGCAGAGAGCTGCAGAAATACTGCAGAAAATGGGAATGAAATAATAAAATAATATGAAATAATATTGAGTTATCCTGTGGGCTGTAACCTCCACCCAGCATAATGAAAATGGTGCTTAGTGTGCAAGGCAGGACAGCAAGAGCAAAGATGAGAAACTTCAAGGAAGGAGACAGGAGATGTGCAGATGTATCAGGCCTTCAGAAGGTCAACAGGCAGCATGGAAGGAAGGAAGAAAGGTTGTGTTTAAATAGAAAACACTTGAGCATCATTGACCTATCCAAGCTGACTCTGTGCTATTACCTTAGAAATGAGTGAAAGCAAAGATCCTGCAAAAAGAAAAGATGAACTCAGAGATGCTGCACTGGGGCAAGAAAGCAAATCAGTGCAATGCTTCCCTTCAGACTGAAAAGGGAAGCTGGGCAGGTCTGTAGCCTTCTACAAGTAGGTTACTTGTGAGTAGCACATGGAGTAAACTGTGTGTACAATAATGCCTGGTGCCTTTTGGCTTGAGTGAGATAATACAATATAATTTTTTTTAGCAGATGGAAGGCCAGAGACCACTTGGAAGAAGGAAGTTGCTGACTTATGTCTCTGCCTCAAAATATTTTTTCCCATTCTTTTGCCAGAGCCAGAAAAGCAACAGCTCCTAAACTTCTGTGAACATCAGCCCCACAGCTTCCTGAGCAGCCTACAGGCATTTTGGCAAAATTGAAGTGCTGCAAAAGGATTTTTTATCTTCTCTCTTTTCTTGCCCCGGAGACAAGGAAAAAAAACCAAAATGAAACAAACAAACAGAAGAAAACAATGAAACTGAACTGGTTAATTTTCATTCACCTGTTCCTCTAGAAAACTTCTTTCTTCTAAAATATGCAGCCCTAATGCTGATGTCATTTATCAGCAATAAATATTGACAAGGAAAGAGGAGGGACACACACACACACATATATATATATACATAACCCTAGTGAGGAGAGTCTCTCACTCCTGTAACTCTTTCTAAAATACAGAAAGATTCTGGCTGGACAAAGGTAACGTATGCAGAATTTAATTTCAATATTAGAGATTTTATCTATAGAGTATTGACTGTGCTACAAAGCCTAATGTGGTTAATATCTAAGTTTTACCAAATGTGATTGTTAAAAGAAAATGTTTTCTTATCATAATCCCAGAGGAACAATTTAATGATAAATTGTATCTTCTGTTTTTAAAGCACAACTTCCACCTGTGTGTGTGTGAGAAATGGCTTCAGTGAAGTCTAATTCTCATCTTTCTTTAGAGCAAAAAAATATTTTGACTCACAGGTTTCATTCTTCAAATGTGAACATATATTAACCCATTTTGCATGAAGGTGGTCAGTCATAGGAAATGTTTTTTGTAATGTCATTTGAATTTTTTTTATGTTGAATTTATTCCAGATGATCATTGGTAGAATATAGCACTACAACTGAAGTCAGAATTTTGGCACCTAGAAATTTTAACTATCTGTCCACGCTTTCAGGTATAAGTGCTACTGAAATGTCTATTTTATCTTATAGTATGCTGTAAGTAGGTAGTTTGCATTTTCTTAATGCAGAATGATTTTTTTTTTTAAATGAAAATAGAAGATGTAAATTCAGAGAAGGTAGGAAAAAATCTATGAAAGTAACAGAAAGGACAAATATTTCCACTCATATCAACTTTCAAGCTCGGTATAAAGTTGAAAGCTTTATCATCTGATAGGAAAAAGGCTCAGCTGAGGAGTAAAGCACCAACACTAAACACAAAAAGCCTGGACTGTATTTTTCAAATTATTTTTCAAATGCAGCTTTGCTTCTAACTTTTTAGCTTTAGATTTTCATGGTAGGGGCTTTAGGGGTTTTTTGATTGTTGTTTCATTCAATGAAATTTGCCATAATGTCCAGTCTTCAAGCAGATTTTCCTACTTGTTCTTCTAACCTGTTAGAGACCAGAATGGACAGAACTTGCTTCTTAGTGAAGATGAAAATATCAGAACTGCTGCACACTGGCAGACAGAGTCACAGCAAAGCACCTGAGAAGAAAACTAACACACTTTCTGTACCACCATAATGATTCTTTTAATTACTCTCATTATTTTTCTCAAAATAAGTACTAATTCCTGACACCAAAAATGTAGCTTCATTCACTCCCATAGAATACCAAGTGAATCCACTGACTTCAGTAACATAAACCCAACATAAATAAAAGGCAGATAAGATCAAAAATCAACAGGCAATTTCAGGAGTCAAACAACAACCAGGATATGCACAATGCTCTAAGTGCCATCTACTCCAAGTCATCATTTGAAGGACCAAGAAATATCCATTCTACTCAGTGAAAGAAAAACAAAATGTAAATTATTTTTCTGGGCCCCTGGTAACTTGCTGTTAATTTTTTTGAGCTGTGAATCCACCTCTCAGTTCCTGCCAACAGAAAAAACCCTCAGCAGCCTTTCTTACCTCACTGAATATCAAAATGATTATTTAATCAGTTTTCTGAGATGGATGGGTGGATTGTTTATATTGTCATTTTATAATAAGGGTTTTAACAGAACTTATCCAAATAGTTTCACTATCAAGGAGAATTTCTACCCCTGACCTGTACAAGGTAGTTGTACCCATTCACCATCACCTCACACTGACTCACTTTTAGCACGTTCAGCTGTTTTAGGCATCAACAAGAATAATTTTCTCTGCAGCAGCCTTAACTTCACACCAGTTTTGTATCTTATTGACATTCCACAGAACACCATAAACTCTATGAAACAGAAGCTAATGGATTTTGGGTTGTTTGTTGTTTGTTTTTCTTTTTTCTCTGCAGAAATGGGTCTGTTAACTGCAATCATTTTCCTGGTTGCTTTGCTGCACCAATCTGATGGACAGGTAGGAGCATTCATCTATGCAAAGAAGACAAATCTGAGCATATTGTGTAGATATCCTAAATGGTATAGTCTGGTCTAGTGATCTCTAGAGCCTTACAAGTCAGGGTTGAAAACATTGTTAACCTGTTAGCATAAGACATTAAAGATGAACTCTTGTTTTCCAGGGATTTTTTTTTTAAATGAAGATATTTCTTCTCCTTGTAAAAATATTCTTCACTTCACAAGACTAATTTTAAAAATTCATAGTCCCCAAAAATGTGAACTTAAGCTTGTATAAAGTTGTTTAATAAAGTATCACAATTCTAGTCCTCACCTCTCCATAGAGAAAATTAATCTTGTAGATTAATTAATCTTGTAGATTAAGATGCAGATATCTGCTATGTAGGCACTTAAATATGAGCTTTTTATAAATATCTGCTTATTAATGAGGTAAAAAAAAAGAAAAAAAAGAGTACTTCAGGGATGCCAATCATATCTTTAATAAATTTTGGGTGAAGTGTGTTCTGCCTGTTTCCATTTCATGGGTATAAACACCAGCTTAAAATAATTGGCTGAGATTTGTCTTAAATGTAAATGTCTTAAGTTAAACAAGATGTAGAACAGCAGGGCTGTTCTTCTTAGGGTTGAAGAATGAAGAGATCTCTGAAGGCAAAACAGTTGGATTCATTTATGCTTATGTTCTGTAAATCAGAATTTAGTCTCTCTCATTTTATGCTTTCCTCATTGACCATAAAGGCAAACTGAGATGACTTTTAGGTATTTATACCTATGCTATAGGTATTTAAAATTAAATAAGCTGAACCAGTCCCTAGATAAAAGGCGATCACACCAATAGCAGAAGTCATCTCACTGTCTTAAGCATCAAAGTATTAGGTGTCCAGACCTTTGTCAGGCTCTACAAACAAAGGAAGGAGAAAGAAGCACTTGTAGAAAAAATTTCTTCCAGTCCTAACAAGGAGTTCAGGTTTTGAGGAATGAATTACCTCTGCTCTCTCAAGTAATGAGAAAGAAAGTGCAGATGTCTAACTTAGACTGAGATGTCTCATTTTTAGACATAATTAGGAAGAATCGTTTTCTGGGGAATTCTTTTAGTTTGCAAACTCCAACATAAGTACTGCAATTCTTTTTCTCTGCAAGGATTCATGACTTGACATCCCTAAGTAAGAGACAGTCTGAATCCTCCATTGCTTTCTTGACCTCTGGTATTTTAGAAGATGGTCTGAAAACACTCCTAATTTCTGATCCACATACAACTGACAAGAGCTTGGAGCTTTTTTACTGCACACAAGAGGTCAAAGCCAGACTGGAGATTTGGTTCCAGAACTAAGTTTTCTCCATATTCCATCTGGGGACAACTGAGGGTAGAATTCCTACCTCCAGATTTCACTTAGGGTCACATATCCTAATGAAAAGTGCTGCTCAAGTTCAGAAAGGAATAAAATAAATAAATAAAAAATCAGCAATTATAAGAATATAATCAATAATAAAGGGAAATATGGAAAATTCCAGTAAGCTTTACTTTGACAAGGAAATCATAATCTCTTGCTTATTCAATTTCTGATAACTGGAACTTTCCTTATTATTTTTTCAGACCTTTCAGATTAAACGAGTCAACACTCCCTCCCTTCCTTATTCTAAATCTCAAAATCAGAAGCAGATCCTTGAGATGCACAATGAAATCAGGAGATCTGTATTTCCCACAGCCAGCAACATGCTGAAAATGGTATGTTATTCATTGCTATTAACTTGCTTTCCTCATCATTAGCAGAAGTTTGTAGCCTGAAGAACTCACACTCAGTGAACAGAGAGGGCAGAAAAGGTGCTCTGGGACTGAGATGAAGAAAACAGAATTTTATCCCTTTTTTCTTGGGTCTTCATTCTTAATTTGCACACCTTGATACTGCAAGCACTTGTAAAATTATTGAAAAAGTCTCAGATGGGCTTCAAGTCTTATCTAAAACCTCTCTCCTAGCCAACATGTCTTAATTTCTCCACTTAGAAAAACTTAATTAAGCAACATAGGAACTGTTCCATGCATGGCTTAATTTGTTGATGGGAACCATGATCACAGGATTGCCCCAACCATATTTACTGCTGTCAAACCCACACTAAAATAACCTGCACAGTGAACCACAAGTTCTTGCCTTATTGTTGCTCATTGCAATGGACAAGCACTGCAAGACTTTTTGGGGAAAAAAAAAACCAAACAGGGGGTAAAGTGCAAATGGCAGTGATGGATCTTAAATTATGGATAACACTCTTTAGGTACCAGCAGTTATCTTAGAAAAGAAACATGATGAAAGAAAGGGTAGGTGAAGCAAAGGTGGAGCAGGAGCAGGAGCAGGAGCACACATCTGAATTTTGCTCTGTCAGGGGGCAAAAAAGACAAAGATCTGCAGAACCACTTGTCCTCAACTGAGCCTCCTTTACTCATTACTGCTCCCATCCCTCTCCCCCTGATATTCTCCCCTGATAGACTTTGTTATCCCTATCCCTAAGCTGATGGGCTGGTATATGTTTTATGGTTAAATCTGCACAGGGAGACTTGCAAACATTCCCCAGGTTCTAAGTCCACTTGGTGTCCATCATTACCTCTCAGCTGCACCTGGGCTGAAAATCTCTTTTAAACCACAGAGAGTCTGAGTTACCCTGCAAAGGTAGCTCAGATACACAGCTAAAAGAAAGGAATAATGTGTTATAAAATCCCTGTTTATCAGGACTGTTGGATACTGTGCAGAATAACCTGCTCTGCAGCATTTAAAAGCTGAAGAAGAAATGTGGTGCCCATTCCCCAGCAGTGGCACAACTCTAACTCTTGCTGTCCCTCTTATTTAAAACCAAAGTTCTTGTATTCTATGAAGATCTGAAACTAAAACATGACTGTCTAGGAAAATAACTTTATCCAAAAGCCTTCTGTTGAGGACCATGGAAGCATTCACCACACCTGAGGTATTCCCCATTTTTTTTTTTTTCAGGGTTTGCACTAAATTCTCTGTGACCTGGATGCTTTTTTTTCTTTTGTGTCTTTCAGGTGTGGAATGAGAAAGCTGCCAAAAATGCTCAGAAATGGGCAGATAAGTGTGGGATGAAAATCAGCCCAAGAGATCAGAGAGTCATTAATGGTACACGACAGAAACAGAGCCTAAGCTCATCAGTTAATAACAATTTGCAGATGACCCTTGTGCATGTGAACTAGAAATAAGGATAACTTTTAATCTTCTGGGTAACTTTTGAAGGCTGTTAAACACAAAAAACATCATCTTTGTCAGAGAAATTCCCTGAAAAACAAATTGTTGGAAGAACATGCCTGTTGAGAGACAGGCATGCTCTGGACTTCCCCTATTTTTAAATTTTGTTTAAGTATCCCCTTTTGGTTCCTGTCGGAGACAATACAGCAAATATAGGTCTGTTGGTATGGCTAAGAACAAATATTTTTGTGAAACTACACATTTTGTAGTGAAATGTGTAGACAGAAATCTCACCAAAATTGGTAACTTTTCCTGCAGCTTTCGAGGATCATGTGTAGAGCCCTCTTCTAAAAATCACAGGGCAAACTGGTTGAAGAGATTTTTTTGAGATGTACCTCTCTGTCCTACCTCCCACCTTACAGCTTGATTTTCTCCTAATACAACAACCTTACTTCTATTTCAGGTGTCACTTGTGGTGAGAATATTTTACTGTCCTCTAACCCAAGAACATGGGCTGACACAATTCAGAACTGGTACAGTCAGTCCTCCAATTTCAAGTATGGATATGGAGCAACTTCAAAAAATGTCAATATTGAGAACTATACTCAGGTATGGAGAACTGAAACAAACAGCAATGATGTGTTCAAATTACAGGAGTCCACTTAAGGGAGATGATTCTTATTAGATTAAAAAAAATCACTGTCATAAAATCACTGTCATTCATCTCTGAGACAAAGATGAATGATAAATTAAAACATTTTTTCATCTAGTTCTGAGGCAATAGAGGTAGTATTTTGGAAGAGCCATCCAGAAGAAGAGTGTTATTTTGTAGTAAAAAAAGTTTATTACTATTTAGCAATAAATATTTTCTACATGTGGATTGAAATACCTGATAAAGAAATGTCAAAACAAATCATCTATGATTGAAACATTTTAATTTAAACTTCAGTATCCTGCCAGCAACTGTGTTCAAAAGCATTTTTAAACTGAAGGACATGGCTAACTCATTATTCCATTTATTCTTTCTGACAGCTAAACTCTAAAAATAAAAGCTAAATAATGAAACAAAACAAAAAAATTGCTTCTGGTTCTGATATATTGTGAGATCCTTGATGAGAATACCTGACTCTGAAATAATGGGTTTAATTTTTATTCTCCAGCTAATCTGGTACAACAGTTACCTGATTGGGTGTGCAGTTGCCTACTGTCCTAGGAATCAGTTCAACTACTTCTATGTTTGCCAGTACTGCCCTGCGTATGTACCTCCTTCCTTTTTACTCTTCTGAGATGCAATAATCCTGGATCCCATCTCCTGTGGTCCATTGCTCATGTGTAGGATAAGATTATTAGAGTTTATTTTAATAATTTCTAATTTTGAAAATGCCAGTGTCAACTCTGGGCTGAACATCAGGCTAAGCAGTAATATTTTATTTCAGATTGAAATAGAAATTAAGAAATGTTAGCATACAAGCAAAGAAAAGTCTGTTTCTGGCAGAGTTGAGTAATATGAACATAAAATCCTATAACTTTGACCACAAAGAAGAAAGTCAGAGGCCAGGTGAAAGCCAGGAGAAAATGAATATTCAGAGGGGTAAAGGGCACATCAGAAACAGCTGCACGTCAGAAGGCATCTGCTGAGGTTATGGCCTTATGAGCTGTAAACAGTCACTTGAAAGCCTTTAGAAAATCAGAACTGATAATGTTACACAAAAGCAAATAAACAGTTAATTTTCTTTCTCTAAATCTTACTGTCCCTCCTCTAGGAAAATAACTTTATCCAAAAACTTCTAGACGCCTCTCATGACATAAATTCTTATAAATGGCTCAGAGCTGCCCTTTGGTGTTGTTTTATGTTGTATTTCTTTCAAATTTCAGAGGAAATAATCCAATGCAGATTGCTACACCTTACAAAAGTGGACCAAAATGTGCAGATTGTCCTGGCCACTGTGACAAAGGGCTTTGCAGTAAGTGAATGTATCCTACTCCCTCCCAAACTTTGTGCTTCCTCAGATTGTGATGTTCTTCCTTTGTAGCATTTTCCTTTTTTCACAGTTACTTATTGCTGATCTGGATGAAATGGAATTTTTTTTTTGAAAATGCAGAAATATTAGACTTGGTTTTCAATAAACACTTAACTATTTTTTTTTTCTCTTTTTAGCCAATCCTTGCAAGTATCAAGATTCTTTTGCAAACTGCAGAAATCTGAAAAGCTTGTTTGGCTGCAACCATTCACTGGTGAAGGAGAAGTGCCCTGCTTCCTGTAGATGCACCACTCAAATCATTTAATGTCCTGGTTCATGTCACCATAGCTCCTTACTTAACAGGAAAGAGCAGAGCTCACTGGGAAGTGAATTCACTCTCAGTGCATCAGCTCGGATTGACTCATAGGCAACTTTTTTTTCTGATATCTCACCATTACTTCAGTCCTAAAATAGTCAAAATAACCTCTGATGTCATTTTAGATGTTGTGGGAATGATGCTTAAAACACTAATATGTTACTGAAAGATTTTCCTTCCAGTGAACCTTCTGCTACTTCATTTCTTTTCAAACATTTTAGGTTTTTTTTACAGAATATGTTAAATGCAACTTAGATTTCTTTTGTTATTTTTTCTTTTATTATCATGGAATGTATTCCTGCAAAATAAATACATGATTTACCACAAATTCACCGGCAGAGATTTTCATTGAAGTTATTTATAATTCATTATTTTATTTGGAAAATTCCCTGGGGATATTTCAAGGCTCCTTGATACTTCATGTGTGTGGGGATGAGACTGGAAAGGAAAGATGAAGCAAAAAGTGATGGTGTTTTTTTTTTTTCACAGCCAAAATAAGATGCACCTGTTGAATTTACCAACTGTTACTCTGTGGCCTACACACAAAGTTTCTGATACATCTGTGTACACAGGTGATAAATGTTAATTTCTTTTAATATGGTATTAACAGTCAAAAAATGGTAAGGTTTTTAAAAGCATTCATGCAAAGAAAGGTATCTATATCCCTTCCCAATCAGTCCCTCACTCTCTTGTAATTCGTATTGCAGTATGTAGAAAACATAACAAAACAAAATAAAACAAATAAACAAAATAATAATTAAAAGCAAATAAACAACTAAACAACCACAATAAAAATCAGTAGATCCAAATACTCAGAAATCTCCATCAAAACATCGGATTTTCTCCAAACTTCACAGGAAACATCTTAGTGCTGATTCCGAGCAGTGCCCACCTCTAGGATCTCTCCAAGAGGATTAAGTTCAGCTGAGGCTTTGGAATAGAATCACAGAAATTTTTTGATTGGAAAAGATCTTTACGATCATCAAGTCCAACTACTAACTTAGCAGTCCCAAGTCCATCACTAGAACATGTTTCTCAGCTCCACATCTACACAGCTTTTAAATATTTCCAGGGGTGGTGACTGCACCCCTGCCCTGGGCAGCCTGTGCCAGGGCCTGACAATCCTTTCAAGGAAGATTTTTCTTGTATCCAATCTAAACCTCCCCTGGCACAACCTGAGACCATTTCCCCTTGTCCTACTGCTTGTTACTTGGGAGAAGAGACCCCACTCCAATCTCCTTTCAGGTGGCTGCAGAGAGCAAGAAGGGGATTTTATTATTATTCTTAACTTTAATCATAAGGTAGATACAGAAGATCTTTATGCTTACACATTACAAACTTTTGCTGAGTTTAGAAAATGAGCAAACATCAGATAAAAGATCCTCTCACTGAAGAGAAAAGCTCCTTCTTGCTACCCTTCCTCCTGATGCTTCTCCCAGGTGATGCATCCTGATGCCACACACTGGAGTGTCCCACCAAACCTCCAGCTGCTCCTCAAGGTGGGTGCTGGTGTCCCATGGGTCTTGAGCCACATCCAGCAGCCCTGAGCAGGACTGATCCCACTTAGCACCTTCCTTCCTATCTGTGACCAGTAAAAATAATTTTCTCCATGGGACTGCAGTTCTGGTAAAAAACACAAGAGGGTGAAAGATACCCAGCCATCCAGCTGCATCACTTTTTCAGTTTGCTACCTCTGCAAAGGGCTCCTCTTTTTACTGAAAGTTCTGGGCTCAACCTAGCCTGATTTTAATACTTGCTGGCCCAGAATTTCTTAGCTAATCCTGGATAAATAAATAATCACTAGGTACAGAAACCATTTGGTAGCAGTTTCCTCCCCTCCATTGCTTCATTCCAAGTTCCTATCATGTTAAAACAATTTATACCACCAAATTAAAGCAATTTATGGTTTCAAGGATATCAATGACCAGTTACAGCCTTGATTTTGTACCTGCATGGATCTGTTTCAACATCATGACTCTGACAAGGCTCCTGCAACAACAGCAAAATTTTCAGAAAGAGTAACAGAAACCCAAGCTGGGTGAAAATTTCCCGAGAAACCTATTATTTTCCTCAGAAAATACTATTCCTAAAGTGCCAGTTCTCTTACAGGAGGATACATAATTTTGCAAAACTCTCAGGACATTTTCCAAGATTTATTCTGCTTTCAATTAAGGAGATGGGAGTTAAAACTCCTCCTATACAGTTTCTCTTTCCTCACTCTCTCTATGGGCCAATGAATAGTCAAATTATTTTATTTTCAGGGATTTCTGAGGAGCTCCCTCCCCATGGAGCCAACTTTTGTGCTCTGGATATCAAGATTTTGAGCATGGCAACAGCAGGAGCTGGAAGAGACTTTCAGCATCCTGAAGTGCCACCCTGGAGCATCATGGATCCCACTGGGCCACTGCAAGCACTCAGGAATTAACCTTCTTACTTCCCAGGGGATTTAAAAAGATTCTGCTTCCCACTGATGTGGAACAGAAGAAATAGAAGGTGTGATGATAATCTGACTTGGATGATCCTGTTTCAAAAACCTCAAGGGCATGTTGGGCCCCTCCACTTAGTTGTTCATGTTGGTGGAAAGGTGCTTCTGAAAATGAGTTTTCCATCCACAGGGGAGGTAAAAGCATAAAAATATGGCATTGACTGAGATCCAGCATGTCAAATAGCATTTTTTTTCCATTGTCTCACTGTATTTTCACAAACATTTATACTGATGCTGTGAAAGTTTTTTTCATTTGTGGTATTAGCACGTTCTTCTTGGTATGTGCTGAAGTTACATCTACAGAATTGTGCAGCTTTTTGGGTGTAGTTCAGGGGAGACACCACGAACACTGACAGTTTCTTACAACTTTTATTCTGTTTCCAGAGACACTGACAAGAAGCACATGTGCTGAGAGATGATAAGGGCAACCACCATGGTACAAGTCTAAGTCTTATCTGTGGTGAGTGATGTAAGAGCTTTTCAGCAGTTCAAATGACATGACAAGGACTTCAAACCCATAGTTTTGAACAAGTGTTAGGAACAAAATTAAACCGCTTTATGGCTTGTGAAGAAAGAACATTTTTTAATATTTAAAATGAGGCAAATGGCAGTAGTCATGTTATCAGCCTCTGGGCCAAGCAAAAGGGGAGATCTTTTACTTTCAGTATCACCAAGTCTTGCTGAGAGTCACAGGCCCAAGTTTTCCCAGGTTTTCTCCATCTTTTGGTATGATAGAGCAAATAACTTCCATAAATCTTGCCCCAGTTGTGTCCTGAGCATTTCACACCAACAATTACTACAGGATAAGCAGCCAAAGATAGGAATTGGAAACTGTAACACATCATCAGAATTTTTAAAATGTTCTTTTGTTAAAATAGGCAACTATTCCCCCTAAACCAAACTGTAGCCAGATGCTTGAGCAAGACCAAGCAGAAAAGGGTCATCAGAGCAAGGACAGGAGGAGGATGCTCCCCACCCCTGGGCTGCTCCCAGTTTTTTTGGGCCAGGCTGCCAAAACTTGGATTCCTTTGAGTGTTAGGGCCAGAGTTAAACCATGCAAAACAGGACATGGACTGTCTCATTAAGAACCTACTTGGCAGCCACTGCCTCCTCTCTGGGCTCCAGGCAAGACATTTCACCTCCATGCCTCACTCTCACCGACTGCAACGCAGAGATAAAGGGACAGAATCCAGCCAAGGGAGATTAATTGAGGACACTGAGCCTATGAAGCACTGAGACCTGTTAATTATAATATTGCTTTTGGTGGCCACACCTCCAGCATAATTATATCTCAGTTTAACTGCAAGTCAAGGGGACACAGGGCACCACGAGATACAAGTGAGGAAATGAAACTCCCTCCCACCCTGACCCTCTGGTGCTGTCTGAACGTCCAGAGACTGATTGCTGAGCTCTTGGGGCTGTTCCCCAGGACTAAAAAAGACCTTCTGATACCCACCTCAATAATTCCAGCACCTGGAATACTGCACATGGCTCTGGAGCTCCCAGAATAACATTTAGACGTGTTGGAGAAGGTCCAGAGAAGGGCTACAAAGATGCTTAGAGGGCTGGAATATCTCTGCTAGGAAAGACAGGCTGAGGGAGTTGGGATATTCAAGCTGGAGAAGAAAAGGCTCTGGGGTGACCTTATAGTGGTGTGACAATCCAAGCTATTATTTTATATTTTGATGGTGAGAAAAAATCAGCCTCTACTCCTAGATGCCACAGGAATCTACAAAAATAACAGGCTTTATGATTTAAGCAAATTACAAAGATTTAGTTCAGGGAAAGGAGACAGTAACACCACCTTTAAAAGAAAAAAAACAAGTTTACAAGATGAGAGATTTTACATAAATTAGTCACTCTGGGGAGAGAGTTGTTAGGAAAAGGAAAGAAAAAACAAGAGAGCAATGAAGTTCTATCACTGTCCGCTGGCCTTGGTCTCTGGCTGTATGTTTGATGTATTTTTAAAAGAGTAGAAAAAATACTGATTTGAGAGACATATTTTATATTTTCAAAGTGTTTACATCAACTGGCTTTCTAGTCCATGAAGGGTGCCTAGAGAAAAGCTGGGGAGGAGCTTTCCAGCAGAGAGGACCATGACAGGACAAGGGGTAATGGTTTTAATTTGAAAGAGAGGATACTTAGGTTAGATACTAAGAAAAAAACTTCATCATGAGGGTAGTAAGACACAGGGATAAATTGCCTAGGGAGGTTGTTGATGCCTCATCCCTGGAAGTGTTTAAGGTTGGCTGAAGGTTGTGCAACCTGGGCTGGTAGGAGATGTCCCTGCCCATGCAGGGGGCTTGGATCTTGATGATATTTAAGGTCTCTTCCAACCCAAACCATTCTATGATTTTGTGAATAAAAAGTCTTGAAGGCTATTTTTATGAAAAGTTGAGCTAACAAATTGGCATGGAAGTGCTCTTGCATACATCAAGGAAATGGCCCATGTTAATTATTCACTGTGCTGCTGATGGGCAACCCAGCACTCAGCACATAGAATAGAAAATGACTCTTTAAAATGTTTACAATCAGATTTGGGAATTTTTTTCACAGTAACGGAAATTACCATTTCAAGTGAAATTACGTTTCTCTTTTTCGTTTTACATCATTAACACTTTTTTGCTTTCTCCTCTTCTGCAACTTCTGCCTAAAGTGATAGGAGTAAAGGAGGAAAACCCAAACTGCCAAACTCAAATCATATTAAAGTCTTTTTTTGTTTTTTTGATAAATTTTGAATAAAACAAAAGTATTCTTAAAATTTCTTAATTCAATGCAGGAATTTTTATTTTAGGGCATGCACAACCACTTACCTATCTTCCTTTAAAAGTACTTTCCCAATGTAAATGTATTCCAGCAAGTTATACAGAAGATAACAAAGGAAGTGTATTTTAAACCACACTATTTTTAAGTAGTGATATTAATAGTTCTTTGTGTAGGCACATATGATAACCCCAGTTTTCCTCAAAGTCAAAAGCTGTTTATTTTGGCAAAAGTTGAAATGCAGCCCTTGCAATTTTTGCATAGGATTGAAAGACTGAGGAGGAAGGGACAGTTGCTGAGCACTACTGAAGCACCAAAATTACACAAAAAAAAAAATTTCAAAGCAAGAATGGTTTCACCTTTTGTTCAGATTTGGCTGTGCAGTTCTGGCCATGGGGTGGAGGAGACTTTCCTCCTTTATCCAACAAGATAATGCAAAAAAAAAAATGCCTCCTGTAATTCTGAAGTAGACTCCTAAGTTAGAACTGGGTTTGGGAGAGGTTTCTGCACAATTGTCACTATTTCTTATGTGAGGAGATGTTTCTTACCATAAGTGCCAAAACTGCTTTTTTTCCCCCCCTTCTTTTTAATTGTCCAGGGGGTAATGCATTAGTAATGCAAAACTAATTGGTAAAAATGAATAAATCTACAAGAGGTGCTCTGTTGATATGTGAATACAGACTTCTCACCTAGAGTTGGAACTGAAAGTGAAGTTCTGTTTTCACCACTTTGAGTCATAAGGCAGTGAAAGTCTAATGATACAAGATTTTAGCCATAAATACTTCCAGCAAACAAGAAGAGCTTAGAAATTGGTTGTGACAGCAGTGTATGTCAGAGCAACTCAGTTAAGATCTGGCAAGATCCAGATGAAAATGTGGAAGCATCTTGTGTGCACATGCCCTGACTCTTCTGGACATCTCTTGGTTCAAGGCAAAATCTGGGTAGCTGAGACAAGGGCAGGAAATGAAGCAAACATCCCATGTCTGAAAGTTTGGTAAATCTGGACACACTATATTCACAAGCTTTTCCAAATGAAAATCAGGTTTTGACTCACCTCCTTGTGATGTTTCCCAAAGCAGGCAATATTGTTGCTGCTGCTGATTCTCTGGCAGCCTTTCCTGGAATTCTATGCCTTTATAATTGTGTGGAGAATTAGTGTTGCAGGTTAAAGAGTTTTATTTCCCACTTTTTGTACCCAGAGGAGGAAGATAAACTCTTTACCCTCTCTCCTTCCTTATGTACCAAGTATATTCTAGTCTCAGAGCTCACCCTGCTCCAAGGAGATATTAAAGCAGCCTTGGTTTAAGATATGTTTATTTTTATTACATATTTACCTTTAGCTCTAAATAACAGGCACAGGACTGTGTGGTTACATTCAGTATGTGCTAGGAGTTGTCATGCCCAAAAAGCTTTTTCCAAAGCTCATCAAGTAGAATGGAATGGGGCTTGGACCATCCTCTATGAAAGCAATAAACATCAGGATGAGTGGAAAACAACACCAATACGGGCCATTTTGACATAGTATTGACCTTAGTATGTCATAAACCAAGCTGAAATCTTTGAAGCTTAGATTAGTCCAGTTGCCCCACAGTAAGAGTCATTGCAGAGCTGTCTAGACAGATCAGTATAAAACAATATAAAAGATTTTTCTCCAGCCTTCTCCCAGTTATTTAATTCTGGTAAGCATATTTTAGGTGCTGTAAAGCACATACATTCCAAAGAATGTGTCATTGAATGAGCTATGAATACTTTTATGTTTCACAGGTTGGTATGAACATCAGAGACTGGAGTTTTCCACTGAAATTTTCCTTAAATGCCCATATTTATTTGCTCTCAGTTCACTGTAGTATTTCCAGTGCTGCCTTGTCCCAGAAAGGATGTTGTATTTTAGACAACAGGTTGGGTTGCAGTTCATTGAACTTGTGCTTGGCCCATTGCAAGGAAATAATAAATCCATCTTGTCAGTTCAATAGCACAGGACTACTGCTGGGTATTCAGTGATTCATTATCTACTTCCTGTTAACTGAAAAACAGCCATATAAATTAATTATGAAGGTCACAATCATTCCTTCCATTTGGTCAGCATTCAAGCTACAAACAAAGAAATCCCTCTTTGCTTAATATTCAGACAACTGTTGGTTGCACACGAGAAAAAAGAAACAATATGGGAGTTTCTTGTAGGAATTTTTGACATACAGATTGTTCTACCTATATTTGTTACTTGTGCCATGGTTGTACTGATTAGAACTTATGGATCAGTGCTAAAACATGTAAAAATTACACAGTTTGTGGTGGTTTTTAACTTGTGGTGTAGCTCACAGTTTACAACATGCATTGAGTCATCAAAATCAGATATTTACTATCTCTCTCCCTTGACAAATTTTCCTGTAGGTCAGGCCAACTATTTCATGACTTGCCACTGACCAGCACCTTGCTGCTGTGCCACCAAGAATGTTTGGGCTCAGTCTCTGAAAGGCTGATGTTTATATAGATGATGAAAGTGCCACATGTAGCAGGAGGTTTTCTGGGATCAGTTCCCTGCAGACTGTTCCCTACAGACACCCTTTCCAAATCTGGCTGCTATGGAGGAACCATTGCACAGGAAATGTATTATTATTATTATTATTATTATTATTATTATTATCATTATTATTATCATTATTATTATTATATTTATAGATATAATATATAATAAATAATATTTTATAAATATATGGTTATATTATTATAATGATAAATTAATTATAACTGGGAAATATACTATCTAGGGAAAGTGAAGATAACACACCTTTTCACTGAAGAATATTCCCTAATCTCTCTCCTTGACACTTCATGCATGCATAAACAGCAAACAGCATTACACTTGAGATTTTTGTAGCATTTGTGTACTCGTCAAGATTTAGTGGAGAGAGAAGTCCTTAACCTTCTTAACAAGAGGGCACAAGGAAGTGGAAGAGATGGAAACAAGCCTCTAGCTGAAATAGAAAGCATCCCAGTTTTTCCTGTAGTCATTATTCCAATTATGTGCTTTTCCTGACAGCAAATGGAGCACACAGAACCTATGCAGGAAAAGTATGGCATCATACTGAACAGGTTTGTAATTGTAAAAGGCCATTGGGGGAAAAAAAATAAAAATAAAAAAAAAAAAAGACATTTACAAGATGTCTATCTAGTTCTCAGCAAGCAGAGAAATGGAAATCATACACAACATTTACAGATGATGAGCTACACACCTTAAAACCTCAAAACGCAGTCTCTACAACAGCAACAAAAAAAGCTGATTTTAGCTTTGCCACTTCCATGTCAGATTCTGTGATAGACTGGAATGTTCTGCTTGTTAAATAAATTTTCCATTCCAAATCCACAGACCCATTTTCAAGGAGAAAAAGTTGAGTTCGTTTTAAACCTAGTTCAGACAATGGTCTAATTTTACATTTATGCTGGAAGACTGGGCAGTGCCAAGGCTTTTATCCTCCCTAGGATTACACCAGTAGTGTAAAACAGACTCAGTACAGAAGTTAACATGAACTGGGCACTGTTCCTAAAAGGTGCCTGATGTCAGCCACCCTGTTTGGGACATTAAAGATTGACAAATATGTGGATTTGTCTCATGTGCACCAGTAGAGGTGTACCTGTTTTTCATTAAATAAAAGGCTCCTACTATAAAATTTTGTCCTGTTGTCTGAATACTGGGTTAATGGAGGCCTTATTGCTCAGTATCACATCAATAAAATATTTTATCCCCAAGACTTTCAGCTGTCAAGACAAATATTGACACTTATTGACAAATAAGTGATCATCCTACAGTAATCAAAGAATTTCATTTGTTCTTTCATTCATGAGAAAGTTTAAATCAATTTAAGAGATTTGATTTCTTATTTTCATTGTCTGAATTAAGGGAAATACAGAATACAATAATTAAAATTTTAAAATTTTTTTTAATCCTCTTTTTATAAATCTACAGGTTTTTGTTATGCGTTTTTTTAACAATTAAGAACATTTTTTTTTTTTTAATGAAGAAATATTATTTTGTTTTGAAATAAGGGCTCACAATGAAAACCTGTGAGCTGAGTACTGCAGCCACTGAGAAACAAGAACTCTGAAGGTCTGCTGAAATTCTCCTTGTTCATATATATACATACAATATGAAGGGATGAAATATATATATATTATTTATACATATTGCATATAAGATGAAAAAATATTTACCTTTTAAAACAAAAGCTACAACTTAAAGAAATTTATGACTAAAGGAAATAAAGCTGACTGTGGCTGTGCTGCTTCCTGTGCACAGCAAACCAGGCTTTGTGAGATTTCTTTTGAGGCCATTTCCTTTTAAAAATCCTCGTAAGACAGTGAGAATCATATCTGTGGCTAAATGAGCTGATTTGCTTTACAACTTGCAAAAATATATAAGCCCAGAAATGGCTCAGAAATAGCCTGGGAAATAAAATTCATTATATTATATTGACCCATGGTGTTTCCCTCCCACAGTGGGTGTGACTTTGCTCGTTCTTCTCTTTTTTTTTTTTTTTTTTTTTTGCTATATCACTCAGGTTCACTGAATTAGGCAGTTCCACCAAAGGCAAGGGTCCTTTATCAAGCTCTCCCAGTCTCCTGCTCTCCTGCAATGCCTTCAGCCCTTGACACAAACATGAGGTTCAAGTTCTCGATCCTGGCTCTTCTTCTACAAGTGGTCATCATTGTGTTGTTTGGGATATTTGTGGAATACGAAGCCAGTGACACCTCTCAAAGTTTATACCCAAGTAAGTGATGCTGTCCAAGATTTATGGATCTGTAGAATTTCTTTAAACTAATCCTCAGTAAGATTTCTGAGTAAGTTATGAAACCTCACAATACAGATAGAAAAGTGTGCTTTGGGGCAAACTATTTTTTTTCTGGGTGTGGAAGCAAAAGGCTTCAAAGACAAATTCAAATTGAGCATGTATAGAATTCTGTAAGTAGCTACTGCTGGAGAGAAGAGTCCTGAAAATAGTTCTAGTGTCTGCATATCAGGCTAAAGCTTGGAAAAGTACAAATTGCTTTGAAGAATCCTGGCATTTTTCAAGGGTGGATTGTAGTGCTTCTTGATGGGCTTTCTGTCCTGATTATTGTAGCAGTAATGAAAATGGACAGAACATTTCAGCACTATCAACCAGATTTCAGAGGTTGTCTTATGAGGCCAGGCAAGGGCATATTCACCATTACATGTTTGCAGAAAGTGGATTCCATGAAAGTCACTTTTTTTTTGTTATAAGGTGGAGAACCCTGCCCCATCTTTCAAAGCAGGGGCTCAGTCCTGGACACTAAGTTTTCTGCCTGCAAAAATTTCTGTTGATTTGTTCTGCAAATGCTTGATGAAGTTCAGGCAGAAAGATCTGGCCTGTTGTAAACACACAGAAAAATAAAACTGCAGAGGAGCCCCTTGTGTCTTGCTGGCAGCATTGGAGCTTTGTTGTCTGTTTTCTCAGCTCTTAACAACTTGTAGCCCTGACTCCAGCCCTCTGTGATGATCTTAACAGTACTGAACTCCTTGCCTGCTGAAGTGCCCATTGAATTTTGAATGTATCCCTCTTTTTGTCTCATTCCAATGGGCCTTTCAGTGACTGATACAGGGGAATGTATCATTTGGGATAACTCCACTGAGATGCAGCAGTACCCCTGAGATACAGCAACTTAGAGCCCTTTCTCTTTCTGAGACACAGCTTGGCCATGTTCATGATATTGAATTATCTCCATTCCTAAACAAGGTGGCCTTTTCTAGATGATATATTGGGAATGACCCTTGGGCCACTGGTACCTGGGAGGTAATAGTTGGCCTGAGCAAAAACTATGCCAAAAACTATGCCAGAAACTATGCTAATAACCTGACAGCACAGATTCCACTCAGGAACCATTATTTTACCAAAATCACTCTTGCCTGAAACACCTGTCCACCCACCTTTTCTCTGACTCTACCCCAAAACATCATCTACACTTCAAAGATTTACTTGTTTCATCCAGGGGAAGATTTACAGTGTCAGAACTGCAGTGCATGCCCTGCTTATGACTTCCTTAGCTCAGCACCATGAATCCAAGATGTCTCAGCATTTTTACGCTGAAGAAAGGTGAAAAAAAAATTAAAATAAAAATTAAGGATCACCACAGTTTTGAAGTCAGGTAAGAGAGGATGATCTGAGACCGTTCCCAAAGCTTGGCTTTGCATTATGCCTGTTTCTCATGGATGTAAATACTGCATTGGACCAACTTCAGGGGTGCTGTTCCTCTAGAATGGAAGGATAAGGGCATGTGATGGTTTTTCCAGCAATCCCAGAGGATTTCTTCAATGTCAGTATCTTGTATGTAATGTCCTCTGATTGTTGCATGACTCATGGCTTAGGAAAACTAAAAATCCCTCTTTTTCAGGGTTTTGCAGTTTAGTCTTTTGACAGATCAAAATCACAATTTTCATATAAACCTAGATGCCATAATGCTTTGAGTCTGGACACCATGCAGAGACCTTGCAGTGGAATTAATGTTTGTTCTGGAAGCCTTGCAGTGTCATGTGCAGTGGTTTTGTTCAGGATCTGATGGAGCATTTTTCCCAATCTTAATTCTCCTGTCTCACATAATAGAAGTTGTTAAACACAAGCTTTGTTAAACACAAGCAGTTACTGAAACAGTTTCTTTCAAATCACACTGTTTTCTCCATCATTTGAAATATTTCCAGACCTACTCTTCTTTAAAAGGATGCATAAGAGGTAGTTAAAAAACAAAGTATATGCTAGGCTAGTTGAAATTTGTCCTCAAATTCATCTATGAATTAACCTAGTTTTAACCAGGATTTTTAAACTTTTGCATAAGTAAGTCCAGACAGCTTTAAAAATTTTGTATGAATCCTGGCTAGCCCTGAGGAGGAGGCAGGATTACATGTCAGCCAGCTCCTTGTTTCAAACAGAATTGCTTCTAAGATTCAGGGATGGGGTAAGATTGCTAAAAACACCTTCGAAAAGAGACTGGAGCCTGGAGAAGATTTATTGGGGAGCACTGAGAATTCAACTTCTCAGTCACTGATGTGATTTTGAAACCTCTTCTTTTGCTCATGTGTAGAATCAGGTTTCTTAAGCAGCAAGGCATCTTTTTCTAACCCAGGCATGGTATACTGAAAATTGCATATATGACTGGGAATGGTTTGATGAGAACCATTTATTTGCTTTTTCTGCAATGATTTAAGCAGAAGACTGCAAATATTAACAAACTATAATCTTCTCTGGAAGACTGGAAAAATCTTACCTGGAGATGACTACCCTGAATGGGCAAAAATAGAACTTTTTCCAAAAGTCCATGGCATAGGGTGATTAAATAATCAAAAGAGCAGAAGTAGTTAATTTTCAAACATACTCCTCATTTTGAGCATGAAACTCATGGGATATGAAGTGAAAACTCTTGAAGTTGTGCATCACTCTGATGTGTCACACTCAGCTTTTATTAAATACAAGCTTCCTTTTTTTTTCAGCTAAATTCAAACAAAAAGGCTCCTTTTTGATAAGTTGTGCAGCTTTCATGGACTTGCCCTCCAATTCTGTATTTTTCTGGTAGCATTAACAAGGTTGTGATAAAGCAGTTAGACAAGTCAGACAAATTACCCAGGCTGCTTCTCAAATTCAAAGGTGTTGATTGGTTGCTGGGTAAATGGTCACTCTCAGAAAATTATTTTAAAAAGAGAAGAAAAAGGCTTAGTCAACATTCAGTCTCCACTGGTCTTGTTCCCAGCCATAGTTTTTCATCCTTTGACAGATCCTCTGAAGGAAAGGAATGTGTTGAGTTCTAAGCAAGGCAGTTATTTTCACACAACATTGCACCCCCAAATATGCAAGTGCCTGAAAAACAGGATCCCAAGTGGAGAAATCCCAAGTGGAGAAATTAAGTTGGTTGTGTGTTTTATACAATATGTAGCAAGCACAAGCCAAGAGTTTGGATGGTAGTTCTGGAAACTGAGTAACATGGAGGAAAATTAAGAGCTTTGTAAGGACTACAGAGGCCTCAGAAATCCCATTAATGGTTTCTACTGAAGTCAGGAAATAAATAATGTCCAGCTGGAAGTGTAAGTAAAAGGGTTGGGCATATCTCCAAACCATCTGCATTTCTGTGCTGCTTCCTTGGTGCATGTAACTCAATATTAAGGATCTTACTCCATGCATGTCTGTATCTCAGTGTTAGGTCAGGGCTGGAATATGACAGTGAAAACAGAATTTTATTAGGAACCTCCAGTAATTTACTATACTTCTGGGCCCTCTTTTGGCTAAATGTGGTAATGCAGAGAGCAAAGTACTAAGAGGTAGAACTTCAAGACAAATACTACAATAACCTGCTCAATGTCTCACATTTTTTCCTGCATATTTGCATGTAAGAGGCACTGGAACTGAAATTAGAATAAATAGTTTATCTAGAATTAGGTTCTTAATAAAAAGAACTTTTCTCTTGATAGAGAAAAAGCATTCATTACAGGACTCAAACTTGCTTGGTGTGAGATCTGTGAGGTCAGATGATAAACTGCAGAGTAACACATTCTTTTCAAATACAAAATATCCATTTGTGGTGATAAAACCCAGTTTCATTAAAAAGCCTAAGAAAAGGAAATTAAAAAAAAATATTAAAAAGTAGGAAAACAACTAGCCACATTGTAATAAAATTCATATTCAGAAAAAAAAAAATTAAAAGCACATTTGAAGAAGGTCTGAGTATATGCTGATTAGAAATATTAATTTACTAGCCTAGATGCCATAACAAATGCCTTTTTTTTTTTTTTTTTTAACCAACTAAAGAAATCAATCTCTGTACAATAATTTTTAGGGATCACAAGAATAAATTTGCACCAAGCCAAGTCACTCTTCCAGAATAATCCCATGTACAATTTTGGAGTTAGCCCCAACACAAGCATGTGACAACTTCACAGAAACTTTTTCTGTGAAGATGTGAAGTTTTGACATTCCAGGTAGCTTCAGAATTGCAGAACAGTTCCAGAAACATAAAAATTGCTGATATAGAGCTCTTGTGTTCTTTCCATAATGACTTAGGCAGGAAAAAACCCAATATTTGTGTCTTATGTTTTCCATACATTCTACCTTCCACTGGCAGACTGGTCCTGAAGTGGGGGGGGGATGGATCACATTGATTACATGAGTCTGGAAATCTTTCTATTAAATCCTTATTCCCCCCAGCTTTCTTTCCTTCATAGTCATTACCCAGGCATGTTTTCCCTTCAGTTTTTCAGGATGTCCATGTGATGATATTTGTTGGCTTTGGTTTCCTGATGACCTTTCTGAAGAAGTATGGATTCAGCAGCATCGGCCTCAACATGCTCATTGCTGCCTTTGGGCTTCAGTGGGGAACCCTGATGCAAGGATTTTGGAATATGAAAGGAGGGAAAATTCATATTGATGTCAAAAGGTACCTGTGAATTTACCAAAATTGACATTGTTATTACTTCAAATATCAGGAGAAGCCATAAACAACATCTGTAGGATGAGAGTTCACTGGAATCTGAGCTTTGCTGACCACATTTAACTGCCCTTCACCTCTGTTGGGGCAGCACTTGGTGCATTGGGCCAAGGGAACCAAAGTGTAGGATGAAATCTGAGGTGCTACATTACATGGGGGCTATGGGTCATGTAGGGAGACTTCTTTCAATCTCTGGAGTTGTGGAAGCTGGAAAATCCAGCAAGGGTCTGTCCTTCCATGACACATGGGGTCACCAGAAGAAAGGCTGGAACAGTGTTTCTGTCCTCTCATGAGGTTTTCTCCTGCCTCTTGAGATCACCAGAATTCAGTAGGCTTTGGACCCCAATCATAGTGTAATAGACCTCATGAACTATGCTGTTACTTTTAATGTTCCTCCCACCCATCTCTCCTGCTTCTACCAAGGTCTCAGGATGTTTTCCACATCTGCTGTGCTGTTTTCTGAGACAACCTGTAGATAGCTTTGAAAGGAAGAGAATCCAAAAATTATTCAGGGACACACAGAAATAACATAAGGAGCTCCTGATGCTTACAGACAGGCATTTGTGGAAGGACCTATAAGCACTATAGGCATTATAAGCTAGTGCCCCCCTGTGCTGTAAATTTCAGACCAACATGTGGCTTTATTTATCTTTGCCATTCCCCAGAGCCTGTTAACACTGGTCCTTCCTGACTGCAAATGTGATGGACAGTGATAGAAAGTTGTGTGAGGCTTTTGAAATGACCTAAACTATCTGACCAAACTCTCTGTCCTCTTTGGAGTTTGACAGTCAGAGCTGGAAATACTCCTGCACATCCACGGTACACACTTCATTGGCCTTTTCACTAGCAGATATAAGATAGATGTAGGGGGTTACCTGCCCACAGCTTTCCCTTGGTGGCTGGTTAAGTTCCCTACATAAAACATCTGCAAAGTCTTGATTAATTTTCATCCACAAAGACGATCTTGATAAATCTATATTGGAAGAGTTAAAGCTCTACTATTTTAATGATAGGTTGGGGGTTTTTTAATGATAATGGGTAGTTTTATATTATAGCTTTGCATCAGGTCTCTTTAAACTGATTTTCTTTTTCCTATTCTTTTGGTTTTGCCTTGGTTTTTTTGGGTTTTAGTAGGGTTTTGGTTTTTTTTTAATTGTTTTTCCCTTAACTTCAGCTTGGTAAATGCAGACTTCAGTACGGCAACAGCTTTGATTTCATTTGGAGCAGTCCTGGGGAAAACAAGTCCTGTTCAGATGCTGATCTTGACAATTCTGGAGATTACAATCTTTGCATGCAACAAATATCTCGTTGCAGGAGTACTTCAGGTACAGACATTTAGCAATAATTGCTTTCATAACAGATTTTGTAATACTCACAGCATAAATGTTCTAGCTTATACTTTCTACCATACAAAATAAACCATTAAAGTCATCCTAACTTCTCCTTCATCAAATCCTAATCTTTATGCTGTATAAAATCTGTGTCATTATTTTGGGGTCCCTATTCCAGGCCTCAGATGTTGGAGCCTCAATGACTATTCATGCTTTTGGAGCTTATTTTGGGTTGGCCGTAACCCTCGTCTTGTATCGTCCTGGCTTGAAAATCAAACATCAAAATGAAGAATCTACCTATCATTCTGACATGTTTGCCATGATTGGTAAGTGATGTAATACTGACTGCTGATCAGTTGTTCATCTCTCTTTCATCCCTAACTGGCTGTTATTACACTGCACCCATTATCTTATTTCACTCTTAGAAGCATATTATTTTTTTTGTCTGATGCATATTCAGTATTTTCAGTGGCACATTCATTTTTATTTTTTATTGTTTAAAAAAAGGAAAGATCAAATTAAAAATGTTTTTGCTGAGCATTAGTGATAATTACGTATTATAAGCAGCATTCCCATACAAATTGACTAAAGATAGTGAGCTGTGCTCTGTCCCTCAAACAAATGTTTTAGAAACCATTCATATAACTGTTTTGAGATCGATTCAGAGATCAGTTTGCCATGTAAAACCATCAGTGATAGAAAGAGATGATGAAGGATTTGCATGTGAACTGTTTTGCTAATTCATTCCTTTCTGGGATGGGCTTAGCAGTGATGCTGAGCTCTGGCAGTGAGTGGGACACGAGAAGAGCTTACAGTGAGTTAATGTATACCACTAAGATTTGACAAAGGCCATGTGTTAAAATCTCAGCTCCCAGTGCTAAAAGCTTCTCCACAATCCAGTATTTCTTCCATCATTTTGGCTATTTCATGTTTCACATTGATCATCTTCATTTTTGTTGCTAGTTCATGGAATCATTGAATGGTCTGGGTTGGAAGGGACCTTAAGGATCATCTGGTTCCAACTCCCCTGCCACAGGGAGGGACACATCCCACTAGACCAGGGTGCTCCAAGCCCCATCCAATTGGTTCTATTATGTTGGATCTTAAACATCAAAAAACTGCTTGTGACTGGACAGTCTTTTTTTCATTTTCTCCTCTTTTCATACAGGTACCCTGTTCCTTTGGCTTTTTTGGCCCAGTTTTAACTGTGCTACTGCATCTGACTCAGCTTACCAGATGAGAGCCATTGTTAACACTTACTATTCCTTGGCTGCCTGTACTGTCATGACTTTTGCCCTCTCCAGCCTGGTGGATCAAAGAGGCAAATTCAGCATGGTAAGAATAACACGAAAACTTCTGTTAAATCAAGTCGCCCCTCTATAATAAAGGTGATTATGCAGGTTCCCTCTGTCCATGAATTATCTGGAGCCTTTACTGAGGGCAAATTTCGAGCTCTTGTGCTTCTAAAAGCTACAATGGAACCTTGGGTCCTGAGGAAACCCAATCTTCTTGAGGTATGGCACGGTTCCTGGTGGGATCAGTGCAAGAGGAGAGTAAAAAACCTCTTAGATCTTATAGTGATGGTCCTGCTCGCTTGTTCTCTCTTGTCCACAGAGACATTAGTCCAACATTCAAGTGGACTTTTGGGTCTTATTCCAAAGCAGATGCTGTGTGAGTTCCCTTACTGAAATAGTCAAAATAGGTCCCTGGCCGACTCACAGTGCAGCTGCAAAACAAGCAAAACCAAACTAAGCTGGGGTTACCAGCCTCCTAACATGTCATCTTCTTGCCCTAAAATCCATCCCTGTGTTTTCACCCACTTGTTTCCAGCACTCAGGGTGAGCAGGCACAGCTCAGTGATCTGGCTCACTGCTGTTGTAGGAAGCAGTTCTCACCACCTCACCCTGGCTTCTCAGGGGGTCAGATGAGTTTGGGGGATTTCACAGAAGTCAGACTTCATGAAACTGTCCCCAGTTAAGGTGCCTTCGAGCAGCTTTGAACCAACTCCCTGAACATGTAACAGAGAGCTCTCTTTTAAATTCCTGCTCACTCCTCATGGGTAAAATCCTACCTGAAGAAATGGAAAGCTTCCATAAGCAAAAAAATCTTCTCCATCACTCCACCCTGAGACAACCTTCTGTTCCACATCTACCATCTCCACCACTGTATATTCCTTTCAGGCTCTCATCCATAATGCCACCCTGGCAGGAGGGGTGGCTGTGGGTACCTGTGCTGATATGTCAATCCATCCTTTTGGTGCCATGTGCATTGGGAGCATCTCTGGAATCATCTCTGTCCTTGGGTTCCGCTTCCTGACTGTAAGTACTGAGGACTCAGCTGTCTTCTCATATCCCTGCTTCTTCACTGACTTTGATGCAGCTCCCTTGGTTTGCCAGAAAGGGATTTGAGAAATTTGTTGATATAAACTCTAGATAATAATTATTTTTAAATTGGTGTGATTTAAATATACGCTAATGAGGTAACTTCAGTCCATCACCTAAAACCAGAGGAAGGACCACAGAGGTCTTGGAGTTCACTCAAGTCAGGATTTCTATTCAAGGAGCTACCAGAATTTTGCTATTTTCAGTGAAATAGGAGTAATTAAATTTCATCTTCTAAAATTTCTGAAAAGATCTGTAATCAAAAAATACTTTTGAAGTGTAAAGAAGAAGTGCTACATGTGCAAAATGCAGACATCAAATATTCTGACTAAAACTCTTTAAAATGACATAGAGAAACATTCTGGAAGAAAATACCTAACTAGCAGGCTCAAAGCAGGTGTGTGTGTTACTTAGCCACCTCTTTCCACTTTGCAGTAGTGGATGAAAAGATTAAGAGTTTCAGTGAAGCATGATATGGTTTGTACCATTATAGGATAGCTTGGGTGTTTACATCATTTTATGTACATCCTTGGTTTTCTCTGCATATAAATAATTTCTTAATGAGGGGAAAGATGGAAGGTTTTATAGCTAAACTTTGAGTACATTTCATAAATTGTTTCTTGTACTTCTGCATTACTTTCATTTGTGTATCATTCTGGAGATGATGGAAGACTATGAACTCACCATAAACTTCTTATTTCCCCTCATTTCAGCCTTTGTTGGCATCCAAGCTGAACATTCAAGATACTTGTGGAGTTCATAACTTGCATGGTTTACCTGGAATAGTGGGAGGTATTGCTGGCATTGTAGTAACTGCAATAACAAATGAAACCAGGTGAGTTATAGAGAGATGAGAGAAAGGGGTTTATTGATTATTGAAGGTCTGAGATAATTTTTCACCTTCCTTGGATCTAATAATGGTATTTTTTTCAGAAAATTATCTTTGATTTGGTGCCAGATATTGTGTTGTGCCTTAAATAGGATTCCTGTTGACATCCTGACTTTGGTGTAGTGTTTGTATGTCAAGCTTGTTCCAAAATAAAAGCTCAAGTAAAACTAAATTATTTTAAAGCACAATAAAGAACCGGATTACAGCACCATTTGAACACAGAAGAATCTTTAATATGATTCTTCAATTACACTCCTGGCAACTCAGATTTCCAAGAAAATTGGCAAAACGGGCTGTTGCCACTAGCTTAGAAGACTCCAAGAAGATGAAATAAATGTTGGTCTCTTTGGCAAATGGGAACATTCTCTAGAAGGCTTACAAGATATTAATAAACTTTTCAACAAAGAGTTTTCATTTGTAGTCCAGATTTTCAGATTTTTGCCTTGTGCAGAATTATGACAGGATCTTTTCCTAGGGGCTGTCTTGTCATGCAGACAGCAAATACTGTTTTATAAGATCCATTATCAGTCTCGAAGTGTAATAGTATTTTGATTTTCAGTGTTTTGTTTTTCTGCTCTTTTCAGGCAAGGTGTCTACCTTACCCCTAGCATGCAGGCTGCTGCCCTGGGCTGTTCAATTGGAACTGGTCTGGCAGGTGGAGCATTGACAGGTCAGTATGATGCATAGAGCAGCTGAAATATATGTGTATTTAGGGGGCTGACTATGGAGACCCTCAGTGTAACAATGTTATGCAAAGAATACAAACCAGGAAAACAGAAATAGTGTGTGATGACACGCTGGCAGGAATTTAAATACAGAAAACCAGTTTTCCAATAATTTTTTCTTCAGATGATGCCTAGATACTGGGTTGTGTATGTAGGAAGAGTCAGATGTTGTTCCAGATGGAATTCTTCTCTAGATTCACACACTTAACTTTCTAAACAGAAACTAGCTGAAGATTAAGACATACTCATTTAGATGTCTTATGTTTCCATGTGATTGTGGATACATTCCAAACAAATATTCAGGCTGAAATAGAAAGTTGCAGTCTGAAGTCTGGGAAAGGTTTGAGCAACTGGAAACAATTTCCTATTCATGCTGTCCCAAAGAAAACTGCATCATAATAAGGGACCTGATGTCATAAGATGCTTGGGCAGAGACTAAGAAACAAGTCAGAAATTTATTTGGATATTTTGTCCATTTTTTAACCTGTTTTCCCTGTAGGTGGTATTCTAAAGCTGCCCTTCTTGGGACAAGCATCAGACCAGAACTGCTTTGATGACTCTGTTTATTGGGAGGTAAGATACAACTTCCCTTAGTTTTCATTATATTGGAAGATGTACAAGATGCTACAGTCCTGCTCTCCTGGGGTTTGTGGTTTGCACACACGAGTCAACTTTCAGAAATGTTCTTCTGCCTCAGGCTGTGAATTTATCAAGGCCACCTTCAGGATCTTTTGTTGGACTTGTTAGCTCCTCCTGTCATTCACATTGGAACAATTAAATTCCAGTATGAACCACACACCCTGCCTTTTGCTGAAAGTTTGCAGTCTAAGGGGAAGCTTTGAGACAAAAGATCAGCTGTGTCAATGATAATCAGAAAAATAACTCTTACAGCACCCGTGCAAATCATTTGCTCTTTGACCTCAGCAAAGTCAAAGCACTGGCTTTTGGCAAGACCTGAAGCAGACTGTTACATGTCAGTGATTTTAAAAAAATGTCTGAAAAGGACAGTTTTAAAGTGTGGCTGAAAAATTCACAGCCTGTGTTGACCAGTGCCAATAAAACAACCCTGCTCCAATGAAGGTTCTGTAGTATTAATAGAACTACTCAGAAAGTAGTTGAGAGGGGACACTGACAGTTGGAATAAAACATTTATATTTCATTAGACATAGTCACCTTGTTTCTTCTGAGCTTTTTGAAAATCCCAGATACTGATTTTGCACTTTCTGAGCTAACATCAGTGGAATTCTACTCTTAAGAAAGCCCTGAATTCATCCCTCAGAATTCAGAAGTGTGGGTTCATATCAGGCTGTAAGTCATCTCTTACAACAAAAAGTAATTCTATATCTCATCAATGGAACTCTTCTCTGATTTTCATGCCAGGTTCCAGAAGAGAAGAAACCAAATGAAATTCTCTCCAACAACCACGATGAGCACAGCAGATTTGAAGCCACAATGTAGAAAAGAAATTAATCTGCAATACTTGTCCTAATGAAGTTCTTTTCAGTTTCTAATGCTAGAAAACAACATTTGATTATTTGTTAACCACACCAGGATTTCAAGAAGAGGCTGTAGGTAGATATATTTTTCAAATATAAAACAAGCTTGATTTTAGAACACATTGTCATTATGTCAAGCTCAGGTGATTTAATTAGATCCTTCCAATATATTTCTTCATAAGAAAACCCCACCACCAACTGCTCTACAAAATGATCTGCATTTTACCATTTGTGGTCACTGAGTCAATCTAGCCATTGAAACAACCTTTTTGTGTTTCAAGTCTAATTCCAGGATACCATATTTAGCTGAAAGATTTCTGAGTTATGTCACATCCTTCAACGGTGCAGAGGCAATCAAGAAGAAACTATTTCTATTGCTTATTTGGATTCTAACAGGCTTCTCACCAGGATAACCCAGATTAACTTTTTACGAATTTGTTGCCTTGGTTTTGGATGGGGAAGAAAATGTTTTGTGTATTCTGAAGGCTGGTTCTGACAGGAAAAAAAATGTGGAAATTATTGGCAAAGCACAGAATATAGTGACTGATGAAGCAATACTAAGTGGCAATATCAGTACCAAGATTCTTTGCTAATATGTTTATCAAAAGGAAAAAGAAAGTGAAATGGTGAAAAAATTCCTTATCACTACAGATTTATTTGGACTGTTTCAAGGACACAATAAGAGAATTGAGTAGGACCCATGAAAAACAGGTAATTCCATAATATGCCTTATTATAGCCAACAGAAATAAATGGGCAGGAGATATATCTTGTCCATAGATATAAAATGAACTAAATTCTAGTTCCAAGAAAAAGTTGGAGTTGTTAGGAACTGATTGGAAAGCAACTATAGTCAACCTACAGGAAACTCAATGGAGAACTTCTGTGAGACCTTTGAAGTAGCTGGTTCCTAAAGCAAGAGAAAGAAGAAAATTGAAGGTAAAGTAAGGTAAATTATTTCCATCTGAGAAGTGATAAGAATGGCTGCTCAATGAAAAGAGTGAAAAAATGAGATATCAGTAGGAAATCTATGAAATGACATTATCTGGGAGTCACACATCTATATCTTCCACAATTGAGTAATCCATTGAAAGGCCATGGATGGGAGATGAAAATCTAACAGAAGGATCACAGTGCCCCCAGGAATTATTCAGATATAGAAAGCTACCAGTGATGTCTCAGAAGGACAAGCTGCAGTGATGAACTTTCAAGATTTTTTTAATATCATCATCTTATTTTAATTCCTATTTTTTTAATATCATCATCTTATTTCAAATTTTATTTATCAGATTTAGTGGAAAATGTTTCTCATATAAAACAGGACAGACATTTTCAGTCCCACTGATGCATTTTTCCATGAAAAACTTCAGATATTAAGCAGGGCTGTCCTTTTGCTCTATCAGCTGTATACTGCTACATATGTCAGATTTTTGTGCAAGAATGACAATAGATTGGTTTTAACACACTTTAGTTCAGATATGCTCTTTGAAGATGTTCAGTGACTGACTCTTTTCTACCTTGTTGGTTAGAAGTCATCTTCTATCCTTTCAAAGCTTCCACACAATCCTTTTTATAAAAAACCAAGAAGACATTTCACTTTGTAAATACTGCATATGTAAGTATTTTGTGCATAATTTACATACAAAACTTATTGAAGCACTTGAAAAACATTCCATATATAGATAGACTGTAAAAATCTTATCCTCATGATCCTGCTTGGGGACATTTTCAGGAAATTCTTTGTCTCCTTTTGTCAAAGATTGACCCTATACACAGGGCCTGCAGTGACAGCACAAGGAGTAATGGTTTTAAAGCTGAAAGAGGGCAGGTTCAGACTATATATTATAAAGAATTTTTTTACTGTGAGGGTGGTGAAACACTGGCAGGTGTTGTCCAGAGATGTGGTAGTTGCACCAGCCCTGGAAACATTCAAAGTCAGGTTGGACAGGGCTCTGAGCAACCCCATCATCTAGTGGGAGATGTCCCTGCCCATCCTTGGAACTGGATGATCTTTAAGGTCCCTTCCTACCCAAATCATTCTATTATTCTATGATTCCAAGTCCAGCTTTTCCTGGGAAACTACATTTTAGATGCTTGAAACCACATAAGGAATATATGACTTTAATAACTGGAAGAGGGACTACAAATGCATCTCTGAAAAACACTTTGCTAGGTCCATTCTTCACAATACTTACAAAAAAATTAACAGTCCAGGAAGAGCATTAGGACAATTGAAAACTTAAAAACATGGGTTGTAAAAACATCTAACAAGGAATAGGACTAAAAGTGACCTCTTAAACAATGTGGTGCAGCCAGATGACTCAACTCTCATGTGGAATTAAGCTAAATGAACAAGATGTGAGGAACTACAGACCAGTGATTGAGAAAATTGTGGGATGTGATAGGAAACAATATAACACTGATAAGAACTGCAGATAACATAATGAAAAATGAAAAGTGAGTTATATGAGAAATAATCTAATACATATAATTGCAGGGGACAGTTGGGAACCTTGAAAGGCCAGCAGTGCCCCCGTGAGCATAGCTGAAATCCCAGCCTCAGATAGAGCAAATCTGAGACCAATAAAAATGTCCTTAGTAGTGGGAAAAGGTGGGGAAGGGAAAGAAAAAGAGAAAAAGGTAATAAGGCATCCAAAAACCCCTGTACTGAGGGCTGTCTGGGGTACTTTTCAGGCAGTCCTGAGGTAAAATGCTGCAGCTTAGAGCAAAACAATAAATTAAATCTCGTTTCAACCATCTATTTGTGTTTGATCTCCTCCTGTGTTCTTCACCCCACTATGGTGGAGAGCTCCTGAACCTGCACAGCCCAAAATGTTTTTATTTTCTATGGTCAGAAACCTAAGACAAGTGCCTCAGATCCAGACAGATGGATCCAGTCCTTACAGTTTGACCATCCTATATTCAAAGACACAGAATTTTCCCAGCAGTTTTCATACTTTTTTCAGCTTGTTTTAGACTGGTCTTCACCCTGGACAGGCTCTCTCTCTGCAACAGACAGTCCACAAAGATGTCTATGATGGTGTCATCAGGAAATTAAATACAGCTCTTGCTGGATTTCTAGATAACCTTTGTTTAAACAGAGCTTTAAATATTACTTACTTTTCAATGTCCCTGTCCCCTTGAGGTGTATGATTTATTTCCCCTAAGGTTCTTTAAAGGCTCACCCCTGTACTTCACACATTAGTGGCATTTGGTTCACTGTCTTACAGTACTTTCTCCTAATTGCTTATTTACAAATTAACCAAATATTTCAATATGCTGAGTCAGCAGAAGCTCTTCTGTACACAGTTATGAATGCTGTGTAATGTGTTACTGGAGAAGTCTCCAGCATTACAGAAGCTTAAAATATTTTGCTAAGAACCCTTTTGCTCAGCAGTGAGGGAGTCATATGCTGGCAGGGAAGGAAAGCAAGGAGTTAAACGAGACACGAGGTGGAGGATGAGCTTTGAGGATGGGACTGAAAAGTAAACCAAAATTAATGTACAATTATAATTTTGAAGCCCTCAATAACTACCATTTCTTTTCTTTCTCATAAAAGGCTGTCAATGTTTCACCCTCCCCAGCAACCACTGAACACACTTTCAGTCCTACCTGTGCTCTCATTTTGACTTGATTTAACAGAAAAAAAATTAAGTATTTTTAGAAGTGAGTAAAAAATTATTCAGCATCAGCATTTACTAAGATGTGCATAAAGGTATCTGGAAAGAATATTGCCTGGCAGCAGCCATCAGGATACTGAAAGCTGTTTCTTAGATTTCTGTCATTCTCAGAAGAAACCTTAGGAGATTGTTCATTTTGTTCAAATCAGTAACATTTTGGAGGTTAGATCAGTCATCCTTTAAAAGATATTTTCTGTATCCACTCCTAATCAGAAAACAGATCTCTTTCTCTCTCAGGGTCAAACTGATGGAAACCACTGGGACTGGTGGTTTTCTAGGTAAAAGCTTCAAATTTAATGTTTCTAATGTAGTATATCTGCTTTAGAGAAATAAAGAAATAAAAGGTCTTAAAGAAATAAAAGATTATTTTTTTAATTTAAAGAAATAAAAGGTTTTTTTCATAGTATTATTTCCTTTTATTAGCAATTTCTTTTTTTAACTAACTGAGCTTATTAACCCTCAGACATTTTCCAAAATACCAGTGGATGATCATAACTTTGAAGACTCTTATGGATACTCAGTACTACCTCTTTCAGAGCAATATCTTTATATGTCACTGCTGAAGGACAAAGTGATTTTAAAGCCATTTACAGAATGCTTACTCAATATTTGCCTACAACAAGTCTTTTAACATTTGTGTTCAAATTTATTGCTGATTAAATGCATGATTTAAATGATCAGATGATCAATTGTACTTGTTTGATGTTTCTTGTCAGTCTTCTTTGCCCAGAGAAGCTGTGGCTGCCCCATCCCTGGCAGTGTCTCAGCCCAGGTTGGATGGGGCTTGGAGCAACCTGGGTTGTGGGAGGTGTCCCTGCCCATGCAGGGGGGTTGGAACTGGATGAGCTTTAAGGTCTCTTCCAACCAAACCATTCTGTGATTCTATTATTCTCTCTCAACCTGCTAAAAAAGGATGTATGGTGAGACTCTTACCAAAAGAGAGCTCTGCATCTTCTTCACAATCCTCCTGCAGATTACTTTTCACCCTACCCTAGGAGGGGACCTGGACATCTTTCCCTGCATTGGGTTTCCCACCCACCCAAAGCCTTTAGACCCAAAGGTCTACACTGTACCACCTTCCTCAAGCTTTTCTCAGATGCATTTCTGACTCAGAAATAAATAATGCATTCATTCAGTACAAAATATATCACCAGGCCACTCCCTATGTGTCCCAACACATATGTGTCCATACATCTCATCAAACAGAGGCTGGGGATTGGTCTCTGGCACTGCACAGATCACATAATCGTGCAACAACTCTTTCTCTTACCTGACCCTCAAAGCAGATATTGGTTCTTTACAGACTCCTCCAAACACAGAGACACACACAGTGAACAAAGAGCACAAAACCATCAGTGCAACTTACTGCAAGAAAATGATTTCCTGACTCAGAACTGCCATGCAGACCTGTTGAAGACTCCCAGAGGAAGCCCTACACCTGGAAGTAAGAACTAATTTATTTCAGAATACTATGGATATCAATGAGATCCACTGAACTGAAACCAAACCCTACTTTCTTGGTTCAGAATCCACCTGTCTCCAGCACTGTCTTCAAAGAGGGAAAGATGGTTGATTTAATATGAGTGGCACAGTTAATGGAAACAGATCTTCCAATTTTCCAGCAAATTTTGCCAATGACCCCTGTGTCTACATCCATTTGTGCTATTTTATTTCTTGAGTTCCTGGTAGGTGAAGAGATTTGGAACAGTGAAAAGAAAAACTCTTCCTCTAACAAGTCCTGCTCAGTGAGATGAGGAAGCACCACAAGAATTTTCTCCTGTTCCTAAAAGAACCTGACCATGTTCTACTCATTCATCAAGTAAAATACCACAGGACAACAAAACCTTTGATGACTATAAACTTAAAGAACACTTAAGAAACAACTTGTTTGGTTCAAGGCATGTGTCTAGAGACATTGCTTGTCAGACCTTGGAGGAGCCATGGATACTGCCCCAAAGCAGAATCTTGGGTGTCCACTTCAAAATAAGGCCAAGGAAAAATGTTCCCAAGCAGGGAAGAAACCCTCACAGTCTGTCACTCATGTCTGTGACAATCTCACCCTCTCAGCTCACTCAATTCCTACCAGTACAGCCAGAACCAGAGATTTTGTTGGTGGGAATCAGGGGGACTGAGCAGACAATGAGGTGAGAGGGGTCACCTCCTTCTCCCACTGAATTTCAAGAGACAGCTCAAGTTCCCACAGTGTCCTTCCAATAACCCAGAGACTCTTCTACAGTCTGGTAAATGCTGTGCTTGGTCTGAAACACTGCACAAAATTCATGCTGGGCCCATCTCTCAAGAAAAAACCCAGAATTGCTGCTTCCTCTCATATCTCAAGATTCAGTATCTGACTCATTCTTTGTTAATGGTTAAATCTCAGATGCCTGTGGAAAAAATTACATTTTTCAATGCCTTTTCACCTCCTTTGGGGAGGTGGAGTAGAAACAGGTCAGCTGGCACACAGCTGAACATAGGACCTGGACTTATTTCAAGATAACTTGCAAGTGGGTGAAATGTCTTTCCTCCTGAGACCCTGGGGACAGAAGCAGGCTAGAGGAAAGCCAGAACAAGAAGAGCAGGCTTGCTCCAGCTCCTCTTCCAGGCTCCCAGCCAGCTGCCTGTGCACTTTTTCTCCAGGCCTCTGCACCTCCATCCCCTGCTGAGCTGACTCCTAGGACTTTGGTCATGGCACTGCAGGGTTCTTGTCACTTTAGAGTCAAAGGACTCAGCCTGGGCACCTCACACAGCCTTCGCATTTTTGCCTCAAGGTCTTGCACAACTTAGGTCTTTATATTGCTACTAGAAAGCTCCTCCAAAGACTGTTTTGAAGTTGTAGCTCATCTTTGGTAAGTCTCAATGAAAGCCCTGGATGGTTTCTTTTCCATGGCTTCTTAGAATAATAGAATTGTTCTGGGTGGAAAAGACCTTTAAGATCACTAAGTCCAATCATTAACCCAACTCTACTGAGTCTAGTGTTAAACTATGTCCCTAAGTACCTTATCTGTATGTCTTCTAAACACCTCCAGAGACAGTGATTCAACCACCTCCCTGGGCAGCCTGTTCCAGTAATTAATAACCCTTTCAGTGATGAATTTTCTTCTAATACCCAGTCTAAGCAACCCCATAAACTCCCTCTTCTCTTAATAACCTCCTTCTCTGCTGCCTCTCTCTCCTTCTCTTAGACTCCAAGCCACATGAGTCAGATTGTACCTCAGCCCTCTTTCCAAAACCAAGAGAATATATTTTCTTAATTTTCCCCTCAGCTTTTGCTTCCCACTCTTGTCTCCACCACTCTTTCCGAAATGGTTACTTCTGGATGTCAAAGGCAATTGTCAGAGCTGAAGACACTGACCCTACTGTGCATCTGGCTCTAGTTTGCTCTGCTTGAGCAGCAGTGTTCAACCAGATGACCTCTGGAGTTCCCTTCCAGCCTCCACCATTACATGCAAATCAGCAGTAAAAGCATGGATTATCTGAGCAATTTCAGCTTCTGGTTTGGGAAGAGAAGGTGCCCCTTGCACTCTTTTCACTTTAAAGGAAGCTGAGCCTATCAGATGAACACAGACCATTTGGTCACATCAGTCTGACCCTACATTTCAGTCTACCATGACTCCTGCTAAAACAAAGATGTGTGTGCCACAACAAATTGTTCAGCTAGTTTAGAGGATCTTGACACTGAGTTCTTCTTCTTTTGGGTATTTCTAATCAATGCAGCTTTCTACTACAGGACCCAAATCGGATCAAGGCTATAAATCCACACTCAGGTTACTAAAGAGGAATCTTCACATCCCTAGTGTGAATAATCTCAGATCCCTAGACAGCTGAGCTTCTGCTCCTGGGAAGACCTGGCATCCCCAGCATCTTCCATGAAGAGAGAAGGGAAAGCCTCATCAACCAATGGAACCTCTTTCTTCTTCTACGACCTCCTCCTAGTTCCAAAGGTCAAGGCAGTTGTTTCCAAATTGGATTTGTGCCCACCACCATTTCTGCCAACTCACAGGACTAATTTAGACATCGATTGTTAAACAGTCACCAGCACAGGGTAAAGTGAGTACACACCATGGGGAGATTCTCCAGGGATAAAACCCCAGACAGGCATTTCTAACATTTCTTACAGGTGGAGCTCATCTCTCTGTGTGTGTAGGTGTCATTAGTGCTTGGAAATTCTAACTTCTGAGAGGAGACTGCACTCTTTGCCTGAATTTCCATATTCTCAGCTAAACCTCTGCTGAAAGGCAATGGATTGGGTCAGCCTTGTTCCTGTAGGGTTACTCTTTATCCTCATTCTGCTGCTGATTCTGAAAGACCAACATGCCTGGAAGAGCCATGAGAGAGAAAACTTCCCTCCAGGACCCAGGCCTTTACCCATCATTGGAAATCTGCACATCATGAATCTGAAGAAACCTCACCTGACAATGCTAGAGGTAGTTTTTGTTTTGTTTTCTTAGAGCTCTTCATGTAAGGTACTCAGTGACCCCCAAAGAAGGATGCAAACTTTTCTCTGGACATGTAGATAAAAACACAACAGAATTAATTTTGTGTAACTGCTCTTCCAATCACATGGTCTTGTGTCAGTGCAGGGGATCTGACTTCCAGCCATGTCATGAAGAAAATTGACCTTTTTCTATGGAACAAAAGAAATTTTCTGGCTCTCCAGACAAGGGTGACTAGAAGAAAGGGTCCCTGCATCCTTTCTTTTCCTACAGGAAATTCTAGCAGGGGTTGCTGAAACATTTAGGGTGGAGATCAGACCTTTCTGGAGGCTGTTTGGGGGATTCAGGCAACTGTCAGAAAACAGTTTCTTGATTCTCTCCTTTAACCTTCACCATGAAGGAAGAACTTGCCCAGTTTCCAAGAGCAAAGTAGGAAACAAACTCTGCTTGTTCTTTCATACCTAGCAGCAGTAAACTTCAGGACTTCAGAGATGCTGTGTGACAGTCAGATAGTGTATGATCTTTAGGGTCCTCTCACTGCACTACTCCTCAAAGACATAAACAGCAAATCTAAGAGTTTCAAACAGTTCCTGTGCCCAGATGTACCACCACCTTCAAAACTGATCTCCATTTCCAACATTTTTCCCTATGAGTTTGTAGAGCAGAATCATGGAACTGTTTAGGTGGGAAGGGACATCAAAGATCAGCTAATTCCACCCCCCCCCTGCCATGAGTAGGGAAACCAGGCCTCAGAATCTCAATTAAAGGTGACCTACAGAGTCCATGTAGTAGGTATGTAGTAGGCTAAAATTAATCCATGCTTAACCTGCTTTCCTGGGTTTCATTCCCATTTAAGCCATGCAGCCTGTTACAGTCTGGTTGTGGATACAGCTCTTGCACCTCTAATATCAGTAGCTCCAGATGCACCTCAAATTATAATTCCAGACTATTTAAGAGTTTCATTTAAGAGTTTTATTTGTTTAAGAGTTGTTACTCATGATTCCAGCTGATTTGTACCTCCCCAGATTCATGCACCAGGAACTCACCAAGTTATGCCAAGATTACTGAGAATTCACTTTCTGTTTGTCTCTTGGAATATTGAACCTTCTCGAAAACAAGCATTTTGAGTTTGCTGAAAACAATTTTTCTTTATTGTGCCCTTTCATCCCATTAGCTATCCAAAACATATGGCTCAGTCTTCAGCATTCAGATGGGACTAAGGAAAACAGTGGTGCTGTCAGGGTATGAGACAGTGAAGGAAGCTCTGGTGAACCAGGCAGATGCATTTGCAGGAAGACCCAAGCTACCAGTCTTTGAAGAAATATCCAAAGGAAAAGGTGAGTGTGTTCCTCATACACCTGCCTTCTGTAAAGGAGGATGAGACTTCCTCCATGGAGAGGAGAATGCAGAACCTCTCACTTTGTTTTGCTAAGCATGTGAGGAAATGGAAAGGAGGAAGAAGCTGAACAATGTGTGGTGATATCCACTGAGGGTAAGGTGAAATGATACCCTTAATTTACTTAGAACTGCATGATTTAAAAATTTGAATCAGCAGCTGAGTCTTCCCTTAGAATTGACACGTTGAGGAGTGACATGGAGGCATCTCCTGATCTCCCAGAGGCCATCCAAACTACCAAAATCTCCCTGTATAAACCCAACACACACTGACAGAGCTGTGCCTGTTACATCAACAGCACTATCTCCAACTATTCCTCATCAGACTTTATTATTGAATACTTATTTTAAATATTCCAGTTCAATTTACAATTGAGATTAAATCTTCATTTGGGAGAGAACAAACAGTAATCTGCTTCTCACTCACTCTTGCTCTGAGTTTTTCTGGTGCAGATTTCACCCTCCTTAGAACCCTCCTGAACCTGATCTTTTCTTTCCTATAAGTATTGCTGGGATAGGTGGAAGCAGGGACATAAGATTCTCCTGACATTTGTATCCTGTGACCAGTCAATGTGTTAAATACACACCTATCTGCAAAAGTTTTCTTTCCTCACTAGGGACAGTTTCTTGAAGAAGACTCTAAACAAGGGTAAGAGAGCATGGTTGGTGCACAGAAAGTAAAGAGCAGCAGCAGCTTGACTGAAACTTTTCTAAAGATGCCACTGAGAATTCCCAGCAGCTTTTCTAGTGTGTACAGATCACCCTGGCCAGATAGGGAGGTTTTCCAAACAGATGCCCAAATTTGAGGTTTCATTTACTCTCTACAGTCTACAAGAGACACAGGTGCTCTTGACAAAGGATGCAACTCACCTATGAGAGACATCTAAGGTTAAGGAGCACACTCATCATCCCAGGAGTCATCCCAGAGACACAAATCCAACTCTCCATTCTAAACAAAGATGAGCAAAAGTCCTCATGTCTGAGGGCACATCAGACACCTCATAAAATCAGAATGGTAGCTGCTTCCCTCAGAGATTTCCCCTGACACATCTTTCTTGTCTTATTTCATTCTGCAGTGGGACATAACATGTCTTGAGAGACTGACAGGTTTCCTGCCAGCATTCATCTTTATTTTTTATTCAGGGTAGAGGAGGAATCTTTGCTCACACGGTGAATTTTCTATTTCTGGGTTTAACTTCAGGAGTTATATTTTCTGCTGGAGAAAACTGGAAAGTGATGCGAAGATTTACTCTTACAACCTTACGGGATTTTGGAATGGGCAAGAAGGCAGTGGAAGATCGTGTTGTAGAAGAGTATGGGTGCCTGGCAGACATCATTGAGTCACATAAAGGTGAGGGGATCACATCCATAACACTCTGATCTTCCCCAAGCCTCCTACAAAAATGCCAAAGGTCAAAGAAGATGACACTGACCTCTTTCAGAGATGTACCTCTCACCAGCACCATGCTCTGAGTAGTTTACACAAGCTGTCTGTCTCTGCCTTCCTACCTGGCAATTGCATGGCATGCAAATGGAAAGGAATTGTTGAGGCACTGGAAGACAACCATGGAGTTAGACACCAAACAGTACATCTGAGGAAAGTAATTTGCTCCTCCATGTGCAGGACATTTGATGATATACAGCATGGGGAGAGTGGAAGGTTGTTGCAAGGCCTTGCATATCTCTCCTATCTATATGTATATACTATATATATGCATATATTATACGTACTACATATTGGTAAAATTTAAGATCATGTATTTCTAAACAGAGCAGTCTGGAGAAGAGACACAAAGATCCAGAACCACAATAGTGAGAGAAAATGCAGATGAGAACAAGAGATTGTCACTCAGTCTCTGGTCTGTCACTGTTCCAGTAGGGATGTGCAAACCCAGAGAGAAGGGATCCTTTCTTCCTTCCAGCTCTGTGCCAGTCATGTCCCAGATTTCACTGAGCCTCTGCAACTTATTTTAATTAATTAGAGTAACTCTTGACTTTGCTGTTTGCACTGCCTTGTCCCACACCAGGGAAGCCCATTGAGATGACTCTGATGGTGAATGCTGCTGTTGCCAATGTCATTGCGTCCATATTGCTTGGAAAGAGGTATGAATATGAAGACCCCACGTTCAAAAGACTCCTGGAACTGATGAATGAAAGCACCAGGATTGTTGGAAGACCATCAGTTTTGGTAATCCATACTGTCTGAACATTGCTCTGCAAAAGCCTGGTTACAGAAAGCAAGGGTACACCCCTCCAACTCCCATCATCACAACACTTCTGTCTGTACATGACAAATGCACCCTGAAAGAGCAGAAAGTGGAGTTCTGATGATATTTATAGGTTTCTCTTAGCAGCATAGCCTGTGAAATTATAAATTCCTCCTTTCATGAGGAACTGAACAACATGTAATATGATACAAGGATTTTGTCTCCTCGCAAGAGGAGTTGGTCATTATTCCCCATCTCCCACTACAAACAACAGGATCAAAACCAGTGTGGGAATGCCTATTAACTTCTCTTAAACTTGAGACTCACCATTCCAAGCAGTGTGGAAAAGGAGAGACTAAGGGAGATAGGGAATATTGTCAAGCACATATGTACAGATATGGGATTCCTAGGCCATCATCAACTAGCCTGGTTAATTCTCAGAGTAAGAATAAATTTTAAGCATTTTGCACATTGGTCAGGGAAGAAGGAAAACAATGAGACTTACTCCATCACAGGTTTAAGGCTACATACCATGGTCTGTAAGAGTTTTTTTCTTAATTAAGGCTGTTGAACTGTGGTAAATTTACTCACCAGCTGTTTATTCTTCCTCACCATCTCTGCATCTTGCAGGTGTACAACATGATCCCAGTCCTTGGATTCCTTCTGAAGACCCACAGAACTTTAATTCAGAACATAAAACAAATCAATACTTTTATCAAGATTACTTTCATAGAACATCTCAAAACATTAGACAGAAATGACCAGAGGAGCTTCATTGATGCTTTTCTTGTGAGACAACACGAGGTAATTTTATCCCAGCATCCTGTTGAAATCTCCTCACTCTCATTTCAGTGCTTCATAGATACAGAAATGTTCTTCAGCAGAAATCTATAATGTGAAAAAGTGATACCAAAACCTGTGGTCTGGTTAGAATAGTGTGCAGTCATTTCAGCCAGGAGATAAATTAATCACAGACAAGTATCTTTTATATATCGCCAGTACTTTATCGGGAAAATACAAAATACAATTTCAGCAAGCAAGGCATGAATCTCTATTTCCCTGTAGTTTCAAATCCCCTTCTGTAGCCCAGCAGTTCTGTCTCTTTTTTTTCAACTCACATTGTCCTTCATAGAGACATACCCAGAGAAGCTCTAAGCCTAGAACTCCTTGGTACATATTTCTTGGTTTCAGTTGCCATTTCACACAAGGCTGTTTTTACCTACTTCAACAAAACTCTGGTTTTATGATTCTTTTAAAATGTTTCAGTGTTTGTACCCAGCCCTCACCTCACAAAGTTTCAGACCAAGTCTGGGTAGCAAAAGTGTGGGTTGGCCTCTGCCATTCTATGCTCTTTTAAACTACTGGCTTGTATAGGCAATATAGTCATGGCCCAAGTCCCCAGTACCTCTTGAGTTCATGTCAAAGCCCAACTTTGGCAGCAAATTTATTCTCCATCCCAACAAACCTCATCCTGTAAGATGCTCTGTTCCAGGAGCCATGGAGAGAAAAATAATGAAATAAGTGGTTGAAACACATGTGTGGCCTCAGTGACTGATCACTCTTTCCTAAAACATTCTTGTCACCACTGATGTTACCCAGCTGCAGACCCTTGTTGACTCGAGAGTGTGTTCTTGTGGGCAGTGCAGGCAGTCCAAGTACTCTGTCTCAGGTTTCTCAAGGCATCCCCTAAAATCCTTTACACTTAGATCCTCCCTGAGGCCTCCCTATGAAAGTTTTTCCCTGTTTTCCAATGAAAAAAGTGCCTTCTTGAATCTTTAAACAACAGATATTGTTTCATATATCCAGGAGAATGGAAAGGCCAATGGATATTTTGATAATGAAAATTTAACTGAGGTTGTGAGAAACCTGTTCATAGCTGGCATGGAGACCACGTCCACCACTTTGCTCTGGGGCCTTCTGCTCATGATGAAATATCCGGAAATTCAGAGTAAGTACAAAGTAGAAATTCAGAGTAAGTACAAAGTAAGTAGAAATTCAGAGTAGGTAGGCTGCCTGTGGTTACCTTCTCATCAGGTCAAAGCTGAGATTCTGTGACTTTGTGAAAGTGACTCATTGGGATGAGCTGGATAAAAAGTGAATCTTTCACATCTCCCATTCCTAGCAGGAGAGGGAGACACTGAAACAATCTATCTACATATGATCCTTATTCCTTTCACAGGAAAAGTCCAAGAAGAGATAGAGCAAGTGATAGGGTCAAACCCCCCAAGAACTGAGCATCGAATTCAGATGCCATACACAGATGCTGTTATTCATGAAATTCAAAGGTTTGCTAATATTGTGCCATTGAACTTGCCTCATGAGACTACTGCAGATGTCACCCTCAAAGGCTATTTCATTCCCAAGGTGAGATGCCTTCAGCACCTTTCTCATTCCCTCTCTCCTTATTGTGATACATCCCTCTTTTTAAGTCCTGCTTGCATTTAGGGATGCTTGTTCACACGGGGGGGTCTCATGGGCACTTTAACAAGAGTTTCTCATTGCAGTGGAGGTTTTGAGCTTCAACACTCACCATTGCTCTGAGGGTCACAGCAACAGCATCCTCAGTGCAATAACTGCTTTGCCCTGGCTTGCAGGGAACCTACATCATCCCCTTACTGGCCTCTGTCCTGCGAGACAAATCCCACTGGGACAAACCAGACACCTTTTACCCGGAGCATTTCCTTGACTCTGAAGGGAAGTTTGTAAAGAAAGAAGCTTTCATACCATTTTCAGCAGGTACTCCTCTCCTCTCCTCTCCTCTCCTCTCCTCTCCTCTCCTCTCCTCTCCTCTCCTCTCCTCTCCTCTCCTCTCCTCTCCTCTCCTCTCCTCTCCTCTCCTCTCCTCTCCTCTCCTCTCCTCTCCTCTCCTCTCCTCTCCTCTCCTCTCCTCTCCTCTCCTCTCCTCTCCTCTCCTCTCCTCTCCTCTCCTCTCCTCTCCTCTCCTCTCCTCTCCTCTCCTCTCCTCTCCTCCCCTCCTCTCCTCTCCTCTCCTCTCCTCTCCTCTCTTCTCCTCTCCTCTCCTCTTTTCCACCTGCTAACTTCAGGGTCCAGCTCTATCAAAGGTTCTCAACACAGAACTCCCTCCACCAGAGCTCAAAGTACCTGAGAGCAGCTCAAGAAGCAGCTCCCACTGACTCTCTTATTGCCTGTTTTCCATTTCATTCCAGGGAGGAGGAGCTGTGCTGGAGAGACTCTTGCCAAAATGGAGCTCTTCCTCTTCTTCACCAGCCTCCTGCAGAGATTCACCTTCCAGCCTCCCCCTGGAGTTTCCATCACTGACCTAGATCTCTCTCCTGTTGAGGGGGGCATCAGCTCCCCAATGACTTATGAGGTCTGTGCAGTGCCACGTTCCTAGGGCTTTTCATGGCCACCTCCTCTTCCTGCAACAGCCAGATAAAAAAATCTGTGTCTAGCCTCACGTAGGACATTTGGTACTTCTGCATTCCAGTTTTAACCCAAACACACTTTGACCCATTGCTGAAGAAGTCTCACCCACCATAATAGCAAGCTGCAGTCTTGATTTCAACCACCCCCTTGAAAAGAAAGTTGATGGTCATTGTGAAGATAAATTGCACCAGTAAGACAGCAAAATCCATGTCATTCATTCCCTACACTTCTGCACATTCCCCTTGATGAAAGAGGCCAGGGCCACTCTCAGGGTCAGACCCCAAAGGGTATTGCACTGCTCTACACACACCCATAAACCCAAGATCTTTCACGTTCCACACCTCCAGCATAGCTCCATCCAAACTGACTCCTGAGAATGGCCCATTACACAATTTATCCCCCCACCACTGCCCTGACACACATGTACACACACACAGAAATATAACTGAGCAGCTCAACATGAAACAAGGAAATGTGAGATGTTCTACTGATGTAGACACACTGAGGTGCATCTCAGCTGTGTGCTTATGCACTCTCTGGAAGCTTAAATTAGTTAATTTGCTATAGAATAATGTACACATTCATGACAATGATAAAAACACAGAAAAATAAAAAATTCTTCTCCCTTTCAAATCAAATTATTGCCTTCGAAGTGGGAAAGATCCTCTTTTTCCACCTGAAATGGCTTCTGGGGATGCACACTTGCCTGAAACAGACAACCAGTGCTGTGCTCCCAGTGGAAACTGGGCAAACCAGCCCTTCCGTGACATTTCTTAGGTCTCTCCAACTTCTTTCTCACATGGCCCTGCTATGGCTTTTTGTTTCAGTAACAAGAACAAGTCTTGTTACAAGAAGTCTTCTTAGACTTCAGTAAGTCTTTCTACACTGTCTGTTGGAAGATCCTCACAGGCAAGCTGTTGATGAGCAGACAGTAAAATGAGTTGAAAACATGCAGAAAAAACAGGACCAGAAGGTAGTGACCAGAAGGCAGTGACCAGTGACATGAAGTCCAGTTGAAGGGCAGTGACTAGCAGGGTAGCCCAAGGTACTAAGTCCATTCCTGTTTAATGTCCTCATTAATGATCTGGATGATGGGGCAGAGTGTACCCTCAGCAAGTTTGCTGATGACACCAAGTTGTGAGGAGTGGCTGACACACCAGAAGGTTGTGCCACCATCTAGAGGGACCTCAGCAGTCTGTAGGAATGGGCTGACAGGAATCACATGCAAACCATTCAGCCAAGTGTAAAGTCTTGCACCCAGGCAGGGACAACTCCAGGCACTGGGGTTTGCCCAGCTGGGAAGCAGCTTGGCAGAAAAAAGACCTGGAGGTCCTGGGGGAGGCAAGAGAAGCTATTGGTATCCCAGACTGCATTAGGAGTGGTGCCAGAAGGTAAAGGGAGGTGATCCTTTCCCTCAACTCAGTATCTGGAGTGCTCTGTCCGGTTCTGGGATCTGCAGTAGAAAAAAGATATGGACATACTGGAGAGAGTCCAGCAAAGAGCCACAAAGATGCTGAAGGGACTGGAGCATCTCTTATATGAGGAAAGGCTTAGAGAGCTGGAGCTCTTTAGCCTAGAGGAGAGAAGGCTCAAGGGCATCTTATCTGTGTATATATAAACACCTGGAGCAAGGGTGCAAAGAAGAGTCAGGGCCCAGTGACAGGACCAGAGGAAATGGGCACAAACTGAAATGCAGGTTCCCTCTGAACATCATGACCAAGCACTGGCACATTTCCAGGGAGGCTGTGAAGCCTCCCTCCTTGGAGACATTTAAAAGCCATCTCAACCAGTTTTGGCCAACTACCTCTAGGTGGCCCTGCTTGAGCAGAAGGGTTGGTCCAGATGACCTCTAGAGGTCCTTTCCAACCTTAATTATTCTGCAGTTTGAAATTTCCAATCATTCAATGGAAACAAAGTTCTATCAATTCCTAAGCACTTTAAAAATACAAATCCCTGTGCATCAATCCCTCGGGTACTTCCATTCTGATTTCAGGTCTCAGGGTATCGAGGCTGTGCCTGCACTCATGATAAAAATATAGCTAATCAGTAACCTGAAGAGCATGCAGAATTTCAGACTGTTGTTCTCTAGGTTCTTGGACTTTCATTTCTGGGTCAGAGTGCTCCACTCTCACCCAGTCGTACACACTTGGCTAGCAAACATTTACCTGGTTCCATGCTATACTGGGAATTCATTAGCAAGCACAGGGAACAAACCCAGTAACCAATCCCAATAAAAGCACACCCTTCACTTAGAAAAAATTTTATGGGTTAGTACAAGCATCCCTCAGGGAAAATTTTCAGGAGGACAAAAATCCAAACTCCACACATTTTCTCTTTCCTCTTTTGTAGGGAATACGTGGTTGAATAGAGATGGACTGGAGCAGCTGCACTTCCATGGGGTTGTTTTTCCTCCTAGTTTTTCTGTCCATTTTGAAAACAGGAGGTTTCTGGAACAACCATCAGAGAAAGAATTTTCCCCCAGGACCAAGAGCATTACCTATCATTGGAAATCTGCATTTGTTTGATTTGAAGAGACCCTACAGGACTTATCTAAAGGTAGTAATTATCTTTTCTTTTAGTCCTATAATTGCACATATCACCAAGCCCCATAGTCCAAGATGCCAGAGAGTCTCTCCTATGGCACCGAACACATTGCATCAGCAGATGACCCTTAGTAGGGGACAGGAGGTTATATGAGCAGAGGACTTCGAAAGCAGGGAGATTTTTTTCTTTACTGTAATACTTTCTACCTTCACTGCAACTTCACGCATCTACGTCCCAATTCATCACAAGTGGTCATTTTATTTTTCTGGTAATTTTTTCAAAAAGTTAGCTTAATCAGGAGAGATTTTGAAATGTGGTATAATGCCCTCCACCTTCCTGTTGGCATGTCTGTGATTGTGCCTGCAGCCTCCTGTCTGGTGATGATTTTTTTTTTTTTTTTTTTTTTTTTTTTTTTTTTGTGGTGATTTTTTTCATAAACTGAAAAGCTGTAAATCACTGTTGACTTCTTTTGACAGCTTTCAAAAATATATGGTCCAGTCTTCAGTGTTCAGCTGGGGCTAAGGAAAATTGTAGTGATTTCTGGGTATGAGACACTGAAGGAAGCTCTTGTAAACCAGGCAGATGCATTTGCAGAGAGACCTAAAATCCCAGTCTTTGAAGATTTGACTAAAGGAAATGGTGAGTTGGTTTTCTTTTTCTTCCTTAGCTTGACTTACTCAAAACAATTTTTTCCCCACAGAAGCAGCAGAGGCTGGCATATCAGTTTGGATCAGAGACTGTACAAGGCATTGGATGTAGAGAGCAAATTAATTTATTTCAGTAGGTTTGTTGAAACTTGAAACTACTGACAGTGACAATAAAACAACCATTAATATAACAATAACCAAAGCAAGTTAATCCCATTGATTAAAAACTTGAAGAGCTGGAACTTTGCTTTCCTAGAAGTCAGGGTTCTGACCTTACTATCAGCCTGACCCATATCCCTCAGGAATGCAAACTCCACCAGTGCACGATCACTGCAGCTCAGGCTTCCTCCAGTCTTGACATCACTAATTAACTCACTTTTATTGGTGACCAACAGGTCCAGTATCACATCCCCTCTGGTAGGGCTGTCTAGTACCTGGGTTAACATCTGCCATGGTTTAACACTGGCCCGGCAATTACACCAAGTAACAAATCCTCTCTATTAGTCTCTCTCTCCTCCTTGATAAAGAAAGGAGAGAGAATAAGGGAGAGAGACTGATGGGTTGGAAACTAAACTACACAGCTTTAATGAAACAGTAATGATAAATAGGATAAATTACTAAATCTATACAAATATATAAATATACAGGAAAATTGACCCCATGTTCCTTCCCTCCCTTTCCCCCAATAATTCTCACGTCACCACCGAGGCTGCAGGGCAGCCCTGGGAAAGTCCAGGCTGGAATCCTGGGGTCAGCAGCAGTTGGGAGCTGGAGGCAGGAACACACAGATTCAGGCTGGCATGGATCAGGAGCACAGGCAGAGGAATGGATGGAATCCTCCCAGGATGCTGAAGCAAACAGGGACAGGTGAAGAAGGGGAAGAAGGAAGGGCAGAAAAAAAGGAAGGAGTCTGACCCTTGTGATCCCACAAATTTATACTGAGTATGATGCGTGTTGGATGGAATACTCTGTGTGGTCAGTTCTGGCATCTGTCTTGTCCGTTCCTCCCCAAAGGAGGCTGCAGGTGGGACCTCTTTATTCCTTCTGGAGGGCAAAATGTTCCTCAGAGCTGAGCAGTTCCTTGGTTCTGCAGCCCATTCTCCAGCTGTAACTATAACCATGGAGTGGAATCAGTCCCAGCAGCAGACACTGACTGAGAAACTTGCTGTTCATTTCAACAAGTGCAGCTCCTTACAAGAGACTGAGCTGAAAGCAAAAGTACAAGACAGAAAATCACCTTTATCATGGCCCAAACCAGGACAAACATCCTACCCTCCTTCCAGGAGTCTCCTGGCTTGCTTACAGCTCACCAGGATATTTTTCCAGCAGATGTTGGGATGTTTGAAAGCCCCCAGCAGGCTGAGAGCCAGTGAGCATGATGCCTCCTGTAGCTGGATTAAAAAGACTTTCTCAATAAGCTCCCTTATTTTTATTACTACCCATTAGTTACTTAAAAATCTTCTGACATCTTGAAATGTTCTCTTTGCCACAGGGATTGCTTTTGCTCATGGTGAAAACTGGAAGGTGATGAGAAGATTTACTCTGACAACCTTAAGAGACTTGGGAATGGGAAAGAGGGCCCTTGAGGACCGCATAGTAGAAGAGGATAGGTACCTGGCAGACACCATTGCATCACAAGAGGGTGGGTAGATGATTTAGTCTTCAAACCTCATAGTTTTGTACCCAGAGGCTTGCAAGGGACCTTCTCAATTTCAGACCTTTTTAAGAAATGTACTTTAGGCTGAATCAGTTTGATGAATTTGGCATTTTGGTGTCTTGGCGTGGAATAATAATCAGTAGCAATCAAGCATAACAACTAAATAACAATGATTAGTTTTACAATTTACATGCACATAATTTACATTTACAAATTACATCTCTTGCCACAATGTAATATATTCTTATTTTCATTGAATAGGGAAGCCTTTTGATGCTAGTAAAATAATCAATGCAGCAGTTGCTAACATAATTGTGTCAATATTACTTGGAAAACGATTTGACTACAAAGACTCCAGATTTGTGAGACTTCTACATTTGACCAATGAAAGTGTGAGGCTTGTTGGGAAACCTTTGGTTATGGTAATTATAAACATTTTTATGTTGCTGTTCCACTGGATGCCATAGGAATATAGTAATGCTGGCTGGTCTATTGTTTCTATTAAACAGAAAAAATTGAGGCTCTGAGATTTACAAGCACTTTCTGAGACAAAAAAAAAAGAGACAGTCTGGAAATCTTGACCCCAGTCTCTCAAAAATATCCTTAAGCTCTAGCTTGAAGAGTGCTAAATCTGGACTGAAAAAAAAAACAAAAAAAAACCCCAACAAAACAGACTGTGTAGTACATGGAAAAAAAGCTCACTATTCCCCAGAAAATAGGGTTCACACGTGTAAATTGACCAGGTAAATCAATAAACTCTCAGAATATGGGGCAGGGACAAGCTATAGAGTACATACAAGGAGCCCTGACATCTCCACCTCACGTAGAGATATTTAAAATAGTCATTTGGGGCTGAGAGTTTTTCATTTATTCAGTGGTCCTTGATGGATTTTTCTGCCATGAACTCATCCAGACACTTCTAAAAGTTCTAAAAACCAATATGTTTATGTTATGTCTTTGCTATTGTTCCCACAAAATGGGCACAATATGATCTATTTGTACCTGTAGTGTTTTCAGACTTCTGGCTGGTAAATTTTCTCTAACATCTTTCCCTCCTATAGATGTACAACATCTTCCCTCACCTTGGATTCCTCCTAAGGGCTAACAAGACTCTTCTCCAAAACAGAGATGAATTCCATAATTATGTAAAAGCTACTTTTGTAGAACATCTCAAAACCCTGGACAAAAACGATCAAAGAAGTTTTATTGATGCTTTTCTGGTTAAACAGCAGGAGGTAATAGAATCTTGTCTCAGTTATTCTAACTTCTACAGCTGTATAAAGACATGTTCAATTTTCTTTCAGTCTTTATTATAGCTGGATTTCTTTAGGGCATCTGTCTTTGACACAACACATTTACTGAACCAGTAGAGTTGTACAGATATTTTACTCTGTTACAATTCCAGCCCCTTTTAATCAGTAAACATTTATCCTTATTTATGCTTTTCTTCAGCTGCTATCAATGTGTTCTTCATAGAGAAATCAGCTCTCTTTGCAGCTGGCCCCAGTAAGGGCAGAGACCATGCACAATATAAAACTATGTCCAGGTACAAGCCCTAAGATCTTCCTTGTCACTCAGTGTTTTAAAACACAGGGTTTCCTTCTTAGTAAATGCTCTGCTACATAAATTGCATTTTCATCCTTTTATGTCTATCACTTATTTCAGGAGAAATCCACTACCACCAGGTATTTCCATACTGGCAACTTGCTAAGCTTGGTGAGCAATTTGTTTACTGCTGGTGTTGAGACAATCACTGCCACACTAAACTGGAGCCTTCTGCTGATGCTAAAGTACCCTGAGATCCAGAGTAAGTGGGTTTGTGACAGATTCTGTCCCACTCAGTGCATTAGGGACTGAATGGGAACCTGAAGGCCCAAAATATTAAGGGGGTGAGACACTGGACCAGGTTTCACAGAGAAGTTGTGAATGCCCCATCCCTGGGAGCGCTCAAGGCCAAGTTGGATGGGGCTTGGAGCAACCTGGTCTAGTGGGAGGTGCTGGTCTAGGAGCTTGGAATTGGATGATCTTTAAGGTCCCTTCCAACCCAAACCATTCTATGATTCTACAGTAACACACCAAGCATACACAGATGCTGTCATCCACAAAAAATTAAGATTTTCACCTAATTATCATCTAGGTATCTTTGTGCTCTGTGGGTCAGACCCAGTGAGGGGCACACTAGTCAGCCTACTGACTGATAATTAGCTGAAAATCTCACTAATTTCTCACTAATTAAAAAGAAGAGAGCTGTCCTGTGTTGGACAGGGAAATTATTTCAGGTTTCCCTCAGAAACAGGCTATTGATAAACCAAAGGACTGTGCAGATGTTAAATGAACCATACTGAGGCTTTAAATACATGAAAATCAAGGACTTCCTCTTTGCCTGACATCTGCCTCCCAGTTTATGGTACAGGAGAGTCAGGAGTCAAGTAGGGTTTTTTGACACACTTTTTGGTCAGAGGAAGAAAACTTAGGCAGAAAAGAGGACAGAAGAATATTATAAAGTCTTTAGGGTTATTATTGGTAATAATCAAACACCGTAGGTCTGTCCACCTCCCATTAATTCTGAAAGGAAAAAAATATTTTGGGAGTATTTATGGTTTTCACTCAAGATCTTTCACACTTTATCAGTAAAACACAGGATGTCTCAGGGGTGAATGAATCTTTGTCTCTTTCTTATAGTTGATTTTTTCCTCAGGAAAGGTCCAAGAAGAGATAGAGCAAGTGATAGGGTCCAACCCCCCACGAATCAAGCATCGAACTCAGATGCCATACACAGATGCTGTCATCCACGAAATTCAGAGGTTTGCTAATATCCTGCCATTAGATTTGCCTCATGAAACTGCTGCAGATGTCACTCTCAAAGGCTATTTTATTCCCAAGGTGAGATGGATGTCTACAGGGTTGTTTTAGCATTTCTTCTCATACTTGTTCAATGGGATAAATGTGAATTCTAATGAAGCCACATAACAGAAGCCAGAATAATCTTTCTCCAGGCTGACAAAATTGAAGTCTGAATGCTATTTCTCCCACCACAATATCTGTCCACATATTAATCCCACTGTTTTATTTTGCAGGGAACCTACATAATCCCCTTCCTGACCTCTGTCCTACGAGACAAATCACAGTGGGAGAAACCAGAAATGTTCTATCCTGAGCATTTTCTTGATGCTAGTGGGAAATTTGTGAGGAAAGATGCTTTCATGCCTTTTTCAGCAGGTACCTTCTCTTTTCCATTTACTGCTGTTGCAAGTATAGATCTTGGACAAAAAAATATTATACTGGTGGGTTTTTGTTACTGAAGCTTTCATACTCACTCTGTCATGTCACAACCCACGTTTCCCAGATTGCTCAGGACACATTTCTGATAAGAGGGAATATTCACACACATCTGCTGATTCCCCCAGCCTCTGGTAGTGTTCAGTAGTTACAAACATGAATTTGAAGTGCCTTCTTAAATATGATGGAGGTTTTCAGCACATTCCATTTCTGTGTTTTAATCTGTAGCTCTATGGCTCTATGGTCTCTCCCTTATGGTTCTGTGGCTCTCACCCTGACCATACTCAGCTGTATGACCACACAAGAAAGGTGGATCCTGACCCTTCCCTGGGGAACCATGTTTTATTTTTGCATGTCCCTTTTAAGAAGTCATGAATAACACCAGATGAGACTGAGATTTCATACACTGTGCCAATGAAGAGACACAGTATTTAAGTTGCAATATATGCAATTTAAGTTGCCTTATATAAATCCCTAAATTCTGAGTAAAATCAAAGGACAAAAAGTGGTTTCCTTTTGAGGCTTCCACAGAGCTTGATGTCCACCTAAGCTTGCACTTCACCATTTGTCAAAGCATGGGAGATTCCAACCCCATGGTGACTGCTCCTTCACTGGCATTTCTCCTGCTTTACAGGCCCTCTCATTACTCAATCTCATTCCTACACATCAGACCCCAGATAACAACACACTGCATTTTTAGAGACTGCTTTTTTAATTCTGCATGGTATCTGATTAAGGTTTTTCTCATGTGATACCCATACAAAAACATAGTCACTCAATATATAATAAATATTTATTTTCATAAAAGAACTTCTGATACTTCAATTCAAAGGCCTTCTTGCTCAGATTTAGGTCTAGATGTCCTAGCTTGAAGCATATCTAGGGAGTGTCAGGTCTGGGCATTCACAGCACAGCAATGCAATGGCTCTTCATTGTCCACTTTTTATCGTATAAAAGAGATAAAATCAAATCTTAGTTCAGGCTTTTGTTAGTTGTGACCTTGAACCATCATGATGTGATTAAGGTAGTTAGCAAGTTGCTGAATTTGACCAGGACTTAGAAAAATTTATATTCACAGCACTTTCGAAGGATGGCTTAAATTAAGGCCTCCATAGGATAGCTCTACAACCTTCCTTCTCAATCCCACTCTAGACAGCATTTGTGAGTCTTCAGAGTCTTTTCTGACAAAATTTGACACAAAAAATTTCCCAGGACTAGACTAATAGGGCCAAAGTCTAAACTAAACCAGCCAAAGTTGGTTTGAGATCCAAAAACTGAACCATGCAGAGGAAAATGGAGAAAAATATCAATTTTACTGAAAAATGGAATTAAGGGATTGAGGCTGCATTTCCACCCCAGGTGGCTTTGTTAGCCCCTGAAGACTGAGTATCCTTTCTTTCAGATGATTCATGTACTCCATAGACTTTTAAGAGCTACTGTGCTAGAATATGACATTTTGGGTGTTCTGGATTCCTAATGATCTTCCTCAGAATCAGAGCTGCTCAGAGGTTTTTTCTTTCTTTTAATAATTGAAGAAGCAGATTCCACTGACTCTCTTATGGACTGTTCTCCATTTCATGCCAGGGAGGAGGAGCTGTGCTGGAGAGACTCTTGCCAAAATGGAGCTCTTCCTCTTCTTCACCAGCCTCCTGCAGAGATTCACCTTCCAGCCCCCCCCTGGAGTTTCTATCTCAGACCTTGACCTCAGCCCTGCTATTTCATTTAACATCATCCCCAAACCCTATAAAATGTGTGCTGTGCCACGTTTCTAGAGCTCTAATCAAGCACCAAATTGCTTAAAAAAAAAAAAAAAAAAAAAAAAAAAAAAAATTTAAATTACTCTTCAGTCATAGCTGCCTTTTTAATTCTTTGGCCAAAATAATTCACAATGTTACATCTTGAGAAAGGTTTCCAGTACTTCTAAAACTAAGTGGTGTGCTTTTATTTATTTATTGAGGAAGAGCAGAAGTGGACCTCTGGATTAACCTACAATTCATGGGTCAACTAGGATTAACCTACAACTCCTGGGTTATATTATATCAACTAATCAGAGCTGCTGCACTGGAAGCTGGAGGACTCCAGGTCCTCCCAGCCTCTGCTATTTGGTCCAGGGCTCATGTAAGAAAAACTGATGTGATTTACAGGACCTTTCCATTGCAATCTTATGTGCATCTGTCTTCTGAGCTATATTTTCACTTGGAGAAAATGGTGTTTTAAATCAGGTAGCTGATATCAGTGAAAATTACAATGTAATCCATTTTACCCAGAATAAAAATATTCTTTCCATTCTCTGCTCCTGAATTTTAAATGTTCAAAACACTTCTGAAAAGAGGTGAAGTCTCCACTGGAGGCAAGGCTTGAAAAAGGGAATCATTGTAGAAAAGGCATTAGAAGCTGGCAATAACATTTTATTGTCTGAAGCTCTTTTTTCCCCTCATATCATCAAAGTACTCAAAGCACATTAGATGTTTGCATTCCTTGCTCCTATCAGCCTTCAAACAGAACATATTTACCTCAGCAATATAAGAAAGCCAATGTAAGAGGAAATCTTGCATTTTGTCATATAAATAAAGTTTTTGAAGCCAGAGGAAGGATGTGATAACTGAAATCACAACCACTGTGCACGAAGGGATGGGAGGGGGGAGGCTGAGGGAGCTGGGGCTGCTCAGCCTGGAGAAGATGAGGCTGAGAGGAAACCTTATTGCTCTCTACAACTCCCTGAAAGGAGGTTGTAAGGAGGTGGGTCCTGGCCTCTTCTCTCAAGAGAATAACGCTAGGACCAGAGGAAACAGCCTGAAGTTTCACCAGGTACTGGAAGGGGCTGCTCAGGGAGGTGCTCAAGTCACCATCCCTAGAGATATTTAAAAACTGTGTAGAATCATAGAATCATAGAATTGGCTGGGTTGGAAGGGACCTCAGAGATCATCAAGTCCAACCCTTGACCCACTGCTGAGGTTGCTAGACTATGGCACTGAGTGCCACATCCAGTCTCTTTTTAAATATCTCCAGGGATGGAGAATCCACCCCTTCCCTGGGCAGCCCATTCCAATGCCTGATCACCCTCTCCAGAAAGAAATTCTTCCTAATGTCCAACCTAAACCTCCCCTGGCACAACTTGAGACCTCTTGTGCCCTCTTGTCTTGTTGAAAGTCATCTGGGAAAAGAGACCAACCCCCACTTGGCTCCAACCTCCTTTCAGGGAGTTGTAGAGAGTGATGAGGTCTCGCCTGAGCCTCCTCTTCTCCAGGCTGAACAGCCCCAGCTCCCTCAGCCTCTCTTCATAGGGTCTGTGCTCAAGTCCTTTCACCAGCCCAGTTGCCCTCCTTTGGACCTGCTCTAGGACCTCAATCTCCTTCCTGAGCTGAGGGGCCCAGAACTGGACACAGAACTCAAGCTGTGGCCTCACCAGCGCTGAGCACAGGGGCAGAATCCCTTCCCTGGACCTGCTGGCCACGCTGTTCCTGACACAGCCCAGGATGCCATTGGCCTTCTTGGCCACCTGGGCACACTGCTGGCTCATGTTCAGCTTCCTGGCAATCCAGACTCCCAGGTCCCTTTCTGTCTGGCTGCTCTCAGCCACTCTGTGCCCAGCCTGGAGCTCCCCATGGGGTCGTTGTGGCCAAAGTGCAGGACCCGGCACTTGGCCTTGTTGAACCTCATCCCATTGGAATCAGTCCAACTCCCCAGACTGTCCAGGTCCCTCTGCAGAGCCCTCCTGCCTTCCAGCTGATCCACACTTCCTCCCAGCTTGGTGTTGTCTGTGAATTTGCTGATGATGGACTCAATCCCTTCATCTAAGTCATCGATAAAGATATTAAACAGTACTGGGCCCAACACCGATCGCTGGGGGACACCACTGGTGACCGGCTGCCAACTGGATGCAGCCCCGTTCACCACCACTCTCTGGGCCTGGCCCTCCAGCCAGTTCCTAACCCAGCTCAGAGTGCCCCTGTCCAAGCTGTGGGCTGACAGCTTTGTCAGGAGAATGCTGTGGGAGACGGTGTTGAAGGCTTTGCTGAAGTCCAGGTAGACCACATCCACAGCCTTCCCCTCATCCACGAGGCGGGTCACCCGATCATAAAAGGAGATCAGGTTTGTCAGGCAGGACCTGCCCTTTCTGGGCAGGCTGGGTCTGATCCCTTGTCCATCCTGCAGATGCTGTGTGATTGCACTGAGGATGATTTGTTCCATAACCCTGTCAGGCACTGAGGTCAGGCTGACGGGCCTGTAGTTTCCTGGGTCCTCCTTCCGGCCCTTTTTGTGGATTGGCGTGACATTCGCCAACTTCCAATCATCTGGGATGTCCCCAGTGAGCCAGGACTGTTGGTAGATGATAGAGAGAGGCTTGGCGAGCTCTTCTGCCAGCTCCCTCATCACCCTTGGGTGAATCCCATCCGGTCTCATAGACTTGTGGGGATCCAAGCAGCTCAGTAGGTCACTCACTGTGTCCTTCAGGATTACAGGGGGGGCTGTTTAGATTCTTGTCACCTTCTGTAAGCTCCAGAAGCCATCTGTCCGCAGGGTAACATGTCTTTCTGTTGAAAACTGAGGTAAAGAGGGTGTTAAATACCTCAGCCTTTTCTTCATCTTTGACAATTGTATTCCCACCTGTGTCCAGTAATGAATGGATGTTTTCCTTGCCCCTTCTTTTGCTGTTGATGTATCTGTAGAAGGACTTTTTGTTATCCTTCACAGAGGTGGCGAGATTCAGTTCATGTAGATGAGGCACTCCAGGACATGGTGATGTAGATATTGATAAATATATTTTATTTATTTTACTGGGGTGGAATGTTGACTATTGCATGCAGTGATCTTTTCCAACCGTGAGAACTATGTGATTCTGTGAGACAAGTCTGTGTTTTCCTCAGACACTGTTTCTGCACTTACAAAACAGTTAATCTTATCTAGCCATCTTTGTGTGTATTAATTAGCATGGCCCCTATTAAACTCCAATTGGAAGATTTTCCATGTATTTGTTATCAAAGATAGGTCCAGACTAAAATGGATTTTTTAGTCATTTTCCATCTCTAACATTTCAGATAAAAGCACTTAGCTGAAACATTGTTTTTTCACTGGGAATTTTGGAGGCCAAATTATGACAAGAAATTATATTTTCATGAGGAAAACAGGCTTGTGATCTTTACACTACTTCTTGCCAGCCGTTGCCACCAGCCCTGGAGAGACTAAACCTCCATTTCTAGGTCTTTACTAATTCAGAAGTGGACATCATCTGAAAGATGGCAAAACCAACAACAGAAACACAGTTGTTTGATATTTGCAAGAATACCAGGATCAACAACATCACACAGGTTATAACTCTTCCAGGAGAGACCCCACACTTCAGAAGAAGTCAGAACCCAGTTGATGTAGAGATAAGGCATTCTTCCATATCTAACATTCACCCAAAAACCCACAGTTAGAGCCACAAGAGCTCTTAAGTCTCTTGGTCTGCCCGGTTGCCTTGGACAGTTTGGGCACATTACTGGCAGACACACCAGGTGATTGCTTCTCCCTCTGAGAAGAACCAGAAACTCTTCCTCCATCACATGACACTTGCAATTTCATTTTTCATCATTATTTCTCTCTCCTTTTCCTGCTATTTTCTGTTGACCTTCTTCCAAAGATGAAAGGCCTACAATGCAATAAGTCAGACAAACAGCCCTAAAACTTTATTTCACAATTAGAGATGTGTCTGACACTGCCTACCAGATGCAAAGAAATAACAGTTGTGTGCTTGTTACAGCAGATCACTTCCCAGCAAAAATGTTAAGCCAAGTTGACCCAAGTCCAGAGGGTCATTAGATTTTTCCTGGATATTCCATAACTGGATAACCTCAGCAAATAAAGCATGCACCAGTGGCAAAAAACTGCTGCTTTTGTAATGAACCTGCTGACTTGCTATTAAAATTGCATAAACACTCTCTGCAGATTCCAGCTGGCAGAGGGTTCCCACCTCCTGGCAACAGTAAAAGGAAGTTAAAATTGACTGAGAGCCAAAATAGCTCCAGGCTGACACATCTCCAAGTCTCCACATCTGCTCTCTCCCCTTAGGTAGCACGGGAGTCAAGTGGTGCTCTTGGTTGATGTCCAGCATCCTCAGGGTGCCACCCAGACACATCAGGGCTCATCAGCCAAATGCCTGAGCAAATAACATTGTTGTTTACTGAGGGATCACTACAGGGTGCAGAGGGCACCATTCCCTCACCAAGCACAATGATGGTCACCTCTTATGTGCTTATTCCTTTCCTGACTGTGATTAAGTATGAAAAAATAAAAAGTTTATGGGACAGACATTGCAGAGAGAACTTTCCCCAAACCAAAGTCTTGACAGATCATTGGAAACATGCTCATCACCAGTCAGAAGGGATCCTCCCAGATGTTGCTAATGTAAATTTTCTTTTTCTTCCCACTGTCACTGTGTAGTCAATGAGTGTTTGTGGTGGTACTCACCATCTGAACTTAAATCAGGTGCAGAACAACACTGAACTCCACCCGAATGTGCAATTGGAGGAAAACTTCAAATACTACATCATTAATTCTCCTAACAACAGATGGCCTTTTATCACACTGCCATGTAATTTCTGATTTGTCTCAAAGGCATTTTTGGCAACTGAAAAGGTTTGTCCCAGTTATGAAGAATTCATATCACCTGGGGACTAAGAGACAAAGTGTGATCAGAAAAAAAGAGGTTACAGAGAGGCAAGAGATCACATACACATCTGTGAGAATCCATTGCAAGGGCACAGATGTCTGGATTGTGACCACAGTCTGCTCCAGTACTGAGTCTGTAGACCCTGCTGTGTTACTTTTCCTTTTGTGAATGAAAAGCCACCTTCCCTTCATATGGTAGATGTCTCCTCACACTCTTCCATTAATTGGCAAAATTTCTAGTAGATAGTAGAGATAAAAAGAGAGATATGAGCATTTCAAGTCCCTCCTATCAACCCTTTTCTGAAAGCAAGAAGACAAAAGCAGCAAAGCTTGTAGTAGTGCTCCAGTGAGTTCCTTACACTGGCTATGTTAATTTTCAAAAGTCAACAGTCTTGTCTGAACAGATCCTGCTCTTTCCTCCAGATCATTTATCTGGTGAGCAACCTGAAATTCTGCTTTTCATATTATTGTATCCTACAAGCTCTTTGCTGATGTATCTTTGTTTACCAGATTTATTTTCTATCTTTAAATCACACAACCACTGGCCATGGTTACTTGGCAATAATTCTATCAACAAATATAAGATTCTTGTACAGCTTTTGTAAAGCCAGTCTAGTTGGGTTGAATGAGATAGAATTTTGAAGTAAACATCTGGCCTTATGGAAGAATGATGACAGTGGCAGAATTTACCCAGAACTGAGAAAGAGAAGGGTTAGAACCTTGGTATATTCAGTTAGCCTAAAATACTGGGCTGCCTTAAACCCAGACTGGCTTTTCAATCAGGAGTGTATCCATCTGTGCACATGGTCACACACTAACAAAGCACAACTCTTTCCACAAATCTCACTTTTCTATGGTCTTGCAGAAACTCTCTATTGTACACCAATAGCTCCCTTCTGCCAGAAATCCCTGCTGTGCTCAAAAAAAGATATTCAGTTTTTAAAGATTGATGAAGCTGAATCTCAGCTTGGTTTTCTGAAACCAAATCTGCCATGTAAGTGACTCAGATACTCATATTGTTTTCTCATGCCACAAACAAGTGACATTCTTATATTTAATGCAGTATGAAACTCAGCTAAAGTAACAATGGAATATTTGCATGTCAGTGACATTTAATGTTTCTGTCCACCCTTTGTCCTGCTTTTAGAAAGTGTTGCAATATTGTTTTTAGCCCAAGACCTGACGATAATTCAAAATCCTAAAAGGACAAGGGCTTCCCATTGCACATCAGGCATAGATTTAGGAATGGGAGGTGCCTTCCATTAATATCATCCTGTCAGGTATACACTAGAAACCAAATTAACCTGGAATTAACCCATGAATTTGTTGAGAATGACCACCTCAAAGATCTGCAGTAATCCAGCTCTGCATCTCTATATCCCTTCTAAAGGTTTATTTACATGAACTATTTACCTTTCTCAACCCACCTGAGTGGTTGTTAGGTCACGTTGCAAGTGATGCCAAAGGATGCAAAGAAACCCAGCAAGCCAGTCAGTTGGGAACTAAGTGAAGCTTTGAAAACTTCATGAAGCCAGAACTTACAGTATTTGAATTTTTAGCACTTTGACAGCTGCTGTTCAGAGGCTCTCTGGCAGCTGTTGGGCCAACAATATGCCACTGCTCTGCTTCAAGTCCATGTTGTCTGAATCAAAGGAGATCTAAGTGACAGTGTTGACATAAGTCAAGCCAGTAGCTTAGAGGGCAGGCAAACCTTGGAGGAAGAAGTCTCTTGGGTATGAACCAATCTGTTTTCTCAAATCTGTGTAGAATGCACTTTTTCCTATAACACACCTCCTGGCAATGTGCTGTGTTAAACTTTCACAGCAATGAAGCCAATTACTTAGTTTCATACATGGCCAAGGACACCCTTGCTGTTACTATCAGAAGAAACAGGTATAATACATAATTAACAGGTCCATGTTCCCTCTGCAGTCCTTTCAGAGTCTTTCTGTAGTCTTGGATCTCTAAAATCCTTCTCTGAATCTTGGAGCTCATTTTCTCAAGTAGAGAGACTGACCCAATCTTGTTTCTCTGACAGGCTGACCCCTCAAATTTTCTTTCCCTTACCCCAGTGGCTCCCTCAAATTTTTTTTTCCCTTCCCCTGGTGGACTGTCTTTTGCTCTATTTCCAAGATAAATGCAGGAAGAAATCTGAATGGCTTTCCAGGGCCCCTTGCCATCACCTGGACTCTTGTGTTCTGCCTTTGTGCTCCACCTTTCTGCTCTCCTTCCTTTGCCAGACAGGACTGCCAAAACTGGTTCTCACTCAGGCTTCAGTTAATCCCCTTCTGAAAAGGAAATAGAACTCTTTTTATCTGGACCTGGGTCATATGAAGTGCTGCAGTCATAGCCCCTTTCAGTTCAGTAGCCAAACACAAGCTTAAGGTTAAACCTTAATAGTGCCCATTAAGTAATTAATGACTGATTCATTCCAGGTCCTGAGGAATCTTACGTAATAAATGCACCAAAGAGCAGAACGTGTAGACACCCAAACCCTTCACATTCCTGTGGAGCTGTTTCTTAAATATCAGATGTCTGAAGCTGGATTAGACACCTGTGCTTGGGAAAGTAAGAACAGTTTTAATCTACGGTGTCTCTATTCATTGGAGAACTCCTGAAAACAACCAGTGGAGCCTCCTCAGTGACTTGACTTAATATAAACAGGCACTTTGGTTTGTTCAGCATTAACTGAACTTGGTCTTTATTGTCACATCAGACACCAGAGAGCACTGGGGATACCTGCACAGGGCTATCAAATGTGACATACAGGAATCATAGAATCATAGAATTGGCTGGGTTGGAAGGGACCTCAGAGATCATCAAGTCCAACCCTTGATCCACTCCCGCTGCAGTTCCCAGCCCATGGCACTGAGTGCCACATCCAGGCTCTTTTTAAATATCTCCAGGGATGGAGAATCCACCACTTCCCTGGGCAGCCCATTCCAATGCCTGATCACCCTCTCTGTAAAGAAATTCTTTCTAATGTCCAACCTAAACCTCCCCTGGCACAACTTGAGACCTCTTGTGCCCTCTTGTCTTGCTGAGAGTTGCCTGGGAAAAGAGCCCAGCCCACCCCTGGCTCCAACCTCCTTTCAGGGAGTTGTTCAGGAGATGTGTTCTGGACCAGCAGCTGCAGATCACAAGGGTACCACTAAAGCTCTGCTTGCCCCTGGCCAACAAAGTAGAGCCCTGGTTATATTTTAAACCATGGGTAACCTGGTTCTGACACTTGTGCCAGTCAAGTAACAACCTCTTCATTACATCACTGTTCTCCCAGCAGGCTCCTGTGGAAAAGCCTTACCAGTTTGGGGGTAAAGGGGACTTCTTTGTGTCCTCCCTTGGTCTCCAGTGAGAGCATCCTCATGGTTGCTCCCAAGCACCCCCTGGCTCAGAGGGTTTAGCAAAGGGTCCTATGTTCCCAGAAAATGTGGTCACTTCTCTGCACTTGGGCATCCTTGACTGAGAGATAACAGAGATCTCACAACTTGTGTCTGCCAAATTGAGTTTTCCACTAGATTGAAAACAGGTTTCCTTCCACCTCCAGGAGCATTTGCTTTCATTTGAGCATTTGGAGTCATTTACTGATAGAATTGATGGGAATTACTTTTAGCAAGCTCTTCTGACTTGTACTAAAACACCTATGTGTTGAAGAAGCATGAAAGTAAAAGCCAGAGCCAGCCACACCTTCAGAGGAGGAGGGACTCTGGAGTGTTTGCTCTAGCAAGAACCTTTAATTTTTTTGATTAAGAAACTTTATCTCTGCACTCATACCAATGAGTAATCTGCTTTGCACATACCTGTAATTATCCTTTTTCTTCTCTGTGGCAATGAATCAGGCAATTCTCATTTTCAGTGCCAAGCTGCACGTCACAAGGGAATTAAGAGCCTGAGATAAACCAAGACACATCCTGCCAAGGAGAAAATCAACCCAGCAAAGCAGCCCCAAGCATCATTTTGAGGTGGCAGCCCCATTCACACTTTCCCTGATTTTTCATTTGTCCCACAGTCCAATTTGATGATGCTAACCCACATTGCACTTTTGATTTGGGCTTCATAGCCTATAGCACAAGGCAGAGGAGTCAATAGAGAAGAAACTTTGAAGTCTAATGGGAGAGCATCTGCAGAATGATGATTTATTTGAGCATGAAGAAGAGTCAGTATGTGATATGAACTGACATCTTAAGAAATCTGTACCTTGTAACTCATCTACTTGAAGCCAAAATTTGTGAAATTGAAGTTTCAGATGCTTCCAGGTCAAGTCATGCAAGTTTACAGCTTCACACTTATTGATAACAGTGAGTCTTCTAGTTGTGTCCTCTTGTCAGAAACCACAATCTGAACATTGAGCAACTACCCAAGAGAATCCACCATCAAATAAATAGAGCTAATACCACTCCTAAAAGTCTGGTTTTATGTTCCTCCTTTATGTTGTCCTGTTTATGTGTCCATGACAATCCCAAAGTAACAACATCAACAGCCAGCCAGTCTATCATGAATCACCCAATGGCAGGAAAAAAGTAAAATTAAAATAATTACTGTTCCTGCAACTATCTAGCCCTGAAATGCAGTACATCCAGCCCTAGTGACAGCTTTGCCCTGTGTCTACAAGGACTCAGGATCACAGCTTTTCTGATCCTCTTTGAGTATTTTACTTAGCTGTGCAATTTATCACTTTCTCTAATTGGCCAGGTGTCTGTGGTAAATTTTTTGTTCATCTTTGTATGACACTGACAATCAGCTCAGGAAATACAGACCCAGAGCTGGACAGTACTGGTTTTAGGAGTAACAAAGAAATAGCACCTAACACACATACATGTGGTATACACCCTTCCTAAGGAGTGCTTCCTCTTCACCTATAAACACTATTTTGAACATGTTGCCATCTAAACATCTAGATCTGGAATGAAAGTAAAGAGGCCACAAATCTCAGTCCCAGGAGTACAGGAATAATTGCAAAAGATCTCAACTGCTTACAGCCTTTCTTAGGGAAACATTAGAAACCCACCAAATAGCTAAGCAAAAACTGATCTTCAGTACTCTGTCTTTCAGAGTGCCAGCAATCTATCACTACCTTGTCCAAACCATTTAATTGTCTCTGATGAACACATGCTTCACAGACTTGTTTACTTCTTTCATATTCTATTATATATATTCTATTTCATATTCTATTTGTACACTTTGGCTTCCTCAGAATCTTCTGACACTGTTAGACAAAGTACCTTACCTTAAGAACTTGCTGTCTATTCACCAAACTGGCTATTCCTTCACTCCTATGTTGTAAAAAGCAGTGAGTAACCAATCAACTCAATAGTTTCATAAAATATTTGACACCTTTATTATTTCCTTATTCAGGTACTGCTCTTTCAGCCTTCCTTGCATGGATGTATCACATCTCTGATCCTTACTCTCTTTCTTCACACTTTCCCTCCCCTTTGTTTTTTTTCCTTCTTAAAAGATACCTGTGGTTCATGAAGATCAAAACCCATATAGTAAATTTCTTGCAAGTAACTCACCCTTAATGAAAGCAAAGGACTGCATCTTTACTTCACAAAAATTAAGATAGCTGTCACCAGGGAAAATATTAACCCATAAAATGCATTAAACTACTTTGGGGTACATGTAACATCAGTAACTGCTTCCCTTGTCAAGTAATCAAAATTTTAAGAAACATTTCTAAATATCTATATACTTTTCTATGATGTTCAGTATAAAGCAAGCAAATACTTAGCTTGATTTTCCTGATCCTACATGGAGCAGCTTGAGAGGCTTTTAATCTCTCAGGAGAATAGAGATAATTGGCTCATGTCTCATTAAGAGCACGTATTACCAGCAGCTTGCAAACAAAATATAGAGCACTGCTGTCTTCTAGCTGATAATTTGATTAGAAGAAGCACTTTGTAATAACTGAACCTTTTACAGGAGAAGCTCTATCATGAAAAAATAGAGGAGAGCATAAGGTGCACAGGAAAATAGACTTTTGACTTAACTTTCTCTAAAGCTGAAGAATATCTGACAGTTAATGAAATTTAAGAATAGCACACAGCTCTGAGAATACAGCTTTTCCCTATAATGTTATTTGTGTTCCTCATCCATCTGGATAAATCAGGAGTCAGTGTCATCTTTTAAGTTTTAAGCAGTGCATATAAAAATGTATTAAAAAAATCCTGTATGTTGGATAATTTTTCATTTTCCTGCCATGGAAAGTTTTGACTAAACAATGGTAAGAAAGTAATTAGGGGATTTGCAACTGAGCATTACATAAGACTATTTTTACTATGTGTTTCAGGTTTACAGAGGCTCTAACTCCAAACCAGAAGTTAGTTTCATAAGAGATACTGCATTTACCATTTTATAGGTTTGATATTGAAGTCCAAATCTAATGGCATAGGCTATTTTATTCAACAAAAATGCCCAATAAACCTAGTATCCATTTCCCTCCCCTCTATAACAGTATTTATTAGCATTAGAAGTCACCACAAGTCCAAAAAAACCCTTACCCCAAAAAGCCTTGAGATCACTTAATATACCAATATTCATAGAAAACACTTTAACAGAAATTCAGCAGTCACAGCTGCAAAGCTATTGGGAAGGAAACACTGTTTCCATTATCATCATCATGCATTAACACAGAGTGCTGGCATAGGTTATCTTCTTCAAAGAAGATTCCATATATTTGGTTTCTCAAAGGAAATCCACCTTTTCATAGGTCTTCTCAATGAGGCTTAACATGTTCTTCAAGTCAGCTGACTGCTGGATAGTGTTCATATCCTTTAAAAGACCATTCTGATCTTTTACCTTCAAAAGTTCTTCCTGAAGACAGTAAGAATCAAAAAAAAAAAGCTTTGAGTACAACAGAAATTTCACTTTCGTGCAGCCTAGCTGTACCTAAATAGAACTAAAATAAAAAATGTTTAAAGACACAGAATGAAGCAGTTTTCCTCCCATCACTTAGAGATACATCTCAGAAATTATTATAAGTTCCCTAAGACCACAGAGTTCCTAGGAAAAGACATGCAATCTCTGGGACCATGAAAAAGACATGGAAGTTTTATAGGGTTTTGTTGGGTTTAAAACTTAAGCATATAGTTCTTAACAAAACCTAAAAAACCAAAAAACAAAAAAGATAGAACTTCCAGGCCTTTCAGAATTTTCCCCTCTGGCAGAGGTTAAGTGATAAAAAGACATTCTGTTGCTTTTCTCCTCATTACCAAAGTATCTCTGAATATGTATCTCATGCTCACCTGCAAAGTGGGTGCCTGCAAACTGTGTTTGGGGAGTTCTGGAAGTTGGAGTGCTCCACTGCTGGGTTCCTGAAACACCTAGAAAGGGATGGAGGAAAAAAAAATATAAATAAATAAATAAACTGACAAACTTCTGTAAATATAACACTTTATTCTTGCATCTTGGAAAGATGGAAATTTAAATTTTTAAAGAGTGATAAGGCCACCATCAGATGATGCTCTCTGCAGAAACACCTTGTATGGGCTAGCTCTGGAAACACCAACTCCTTAAAAGAAATGTACCAATATCTTTTGGAAATACCTTCCTGGCCTTTTTTTCATCTTCCTCTAACTGGTTCTTGAGCACCTGGATTTTATACTGCAGCTGCTGGAGAGTTTCATCAGTGCATCCTGCCGCTCGCTGAGCTTCAGTTACTTCATCCTAAGACAAAACAGACACAGAAACCAGAAAAAAAAATTATTTTACAGTTGGTGAGCCTTTTGAACACTGATAATCTTGAGCACTGAACACAGAACACTGATAGTCAGCTGAGTCTCTGATAAAACATCCAAAATGATGTTTTATAGTGAAGGTGGGTGACAATGATGAACAGTGGTCAACTCCTCCACAACAGCACAGTCACAGCCACTAAAAAGTTACAGAACTGTGAAGAGAAGCAAATGGCTGAAATATTTTCTTCCCTTCTTTTCCCTTCATACCTGCAATTGTACCAAAGACTCTTCATTTGTCTCAAGCATTTGTTTCTCTGCCATTTGAAGGGTCCGGACATTCTTCAGGTTGCCCAACTTCCCTGGAGGAACCTTTAAAGTCTTGAAAGATTTCAGCAACCTTTATTATAGAAAAAGAAAAGCATGAATTGTATGGAGTTCTTTGAAGAAGCAAACTGACTGATGACTTCCCTGGGGAAAAACTAAACTCAATCTAGCCCAGTTGCTGCCAGTGAACTGAGAGGATCCAGAGAGAAAGAAAAGCTGGCTTGAATTTTTTCCAAAAATCATGACAAATTTCTAAGGAAGGGACCAGGAACAAGAAAACCTTCCATTCCAACATTTGCTATTCCACTGATGTGTGGTTTCTATCCCATTGGCCTGTACACTCCTTGACTGTAATTTTTAATTAACTAATATTTTCCTAGTTCTGACCTATCTGCTTTTCAAAATAAAACTCAGTTCTGAAAACACCATTCTTTACTGCTTCCACACAGAATTATTTTAGTTAAATCTGTAAATGCTTTTGTTAAATAGGTTACATAGTTTTATGCCAGATGAAGAGTTTTAGCTTGTTCTCAAAGGTCCTTTTGACTCTGTGGAAAACCTGTGTTCTTCCAAGCTGGATCTGCTACATACACCAAACTCCCACAATTTCCATGCATCTCAGATAAGATTGCAGAAGTTTGACAACTCAGAAATCAGACCCAAAAGGTCAGAAATTAAAAAAAAAAAAAAAATCAACCACAAAAACATTCATGAAAAAAATAGCTCCTCCTTGAATTTTGAGGTACTGTAAGAACAAAGAAAGCAACATTTAGGCTCAGGCTTTGTATTGGTAAGAGCCTGGTATATGAACACCCTTGCACACAAAAACTCTCAGGCACTTTATTACTCTCACAGTGACAAAATTACTCCACAAGAACTCACACAATGACATAAAAAGGCCAAAGTTATGACCCAAGAGAAAAAATTCAACCCGTTTTAAAGTAACTTCACAGCCAGAAAATTATTTACCATTTAGGAAAATTCAGCTATAGCAGCTCCTGCCACTATACTAAAATGGTAATAAAATAAACAGCTGCCCACAAATTTAAAACCTGTGTAAAGAGTACAAAGCTGACTCAAGGAGTCCTTAAGAATACCTCCTAGGCTCTGTTACTCATACAGAGGTAGTTAAAGGGGACCTTTCAACAACTCTCACTTCTCCACTTCAATCAAGGTATTTCCCTGCTTAATTTTGCATCAATTCTCCCTTCTAAGATTTCCTAAATGTGATTTCTCCCAGAAGCAATTCTGTAAGCATGCTATAAAACAACTGGATAAACCAAATCACTTCTATCCCTGCTTTTTTAGTTATAATTTCTTACCTTCCTTTCAGTAAATTGAGGTGCTTCTGAACATCACCTTTTCTCTCACTGTGTTGGCACAAAACAGATCTGCAAAGAAAATAAAGGCAGACACATCATCAGAAAGCCTGAAAGCACAGAGAACACACATGAAGTCAACACAGACAGAACTTCTCTAACTGAAAATTTCTGCCTTCAGGTAGAAAGTGTGATATCCTACTGGACAAAACATACACAGCCAGCAATAAAGCCCAAAAGAGCTTTTTGATTCAAGCAATGTTATGATTTTTACACTATTCCTTGTGGGAACAGAAAAGAATCACCAGGATATCTTGCACTTACAGTATTACTGAATCCATTACAGTTTCCAGAAACTGCCTGCTGCTCTCTGAGAGTGTCTGCCAAGATCCTGTTTTAGCACTGGTTAGTTTCACTGTTTTTGAAGATCCTTTTCCTTCTGTTAATACAAAGGAAAAAAAAGATGTTTTTTCAAGCCTGGATAAACTTTGTGATGCAGTTCAGTCACAATTTAGTCAAAGATGTAACAGTTAAGATTCTTCCATGTCAGAAAACTACAAGGTCAAATCTATCCATAGTAGGTGGTACTTACAATTTGCAAGTCACAAGTTATTTAAAAAGCACAAAATATAAAAGCCATTTCTATTACAGCACTTTCATTCTAAACAAATGCTTTCCCAAAATCATTGGCAAAACAAGTGAGAAAACCCAGAAATAAGGAATAAATGAACAAAACAAAACAAAAAACTCAGTGCAGAAGGGGCTTCATCTCACTGGTATGTTCAATACAACACAGGCTTAAGAGAAGGTTAAAAGAGAAGGCAATGGCCTCTGAAAAGAAAGTTAAAAAGGTTTGGGTGTTTGTGGTGGATTTTGCTACTGTTCAGAAAGAAAACTGTCACATCTCAGCCATCTCTGATACAACATAGCAGTTTCTACTTTTACTTTCAGTTCTTGTTCAAAACACTGAATTTGCACGAGAGAAAAGTAAGAAAAGAACCTAATCCCACCTGTAGGGGAATAGTCTCTGTCTTCCTTAGCCTTCCTTTTCACTGTCTGAGTGACCTGCTGAAAAGAAAAATTAAAATTTACAGCAAATACAGTAATTTTCAAACATCCTCTGCTATGCTACCATTGTCTAATGGAACCATTATTTATTATATAGCAAGACCTATACAAAAACATTGTGAAAGCACTTCAGGGCTTGACAGAGCTACTGATGCTCACCATGAAAAAGTTTCTTTACACTGTGAAACAGTAAATTCATTTCAAGCAGGTTAAGGAAAGCAATTCACTCTTCTTAATTCCCCCCATTGCAAGAATGAGGTCATGAAATAAGATATTCATAATACATGTGGCTATTATGCAGTTCATAAGTGGTGAAGCAAGTTACTCCAACAGAAAGCTGCTTAGGCCAATCCCAAAATAGAGAGAAAATATTTTCCAGGACTGAATAAATGTCACCTTAGCTGCATGAATTCTAATTTTATCATTCTGTTCAAACAGATATTATTGTGGAAACCAGGAAGCAGCTAAGGCAGTGGGTCTTCTCAAAAGAGCTGCTCATATTACAGATTTCCTGAAGTGGACTACACTTACTTAATGACATATTCCCTACATATTCCAGTAAAAATCTGGGCAAAACAGCCTCTTTTTCCTCCTCCCTTTGGTGGCTTTTCTAAGTTGTTCTAAAATAATGATTACCTTTCCTTTTTGACCTTGCTTTCTTCCTTCTCCATTTGTTCTCTTTCTTTTCCTGGAAGACTCTGGCTGATTTTGTGATTTTAATGTTCTTTTTCCCCCACCAGTGTTCTCTCCCCTTTTATTAGAAGATGCACGGTGGCTTTTCATTATCTGGAAACCAAATGAAACAAGAGGAAAGAAAAACAAAATTAAAATCCATTTCTCATCCATGCAGTACAAACCACACACTAATGGATAAGACAACAGAAATACCTTGTCTTAAATGAGCCCAAATGTTTGCATATGTGCCAACCCAAAGCATATACTTTGCATATTTATCTAAGTACAGGATCATTAAGAAATCATCCCAAATTTGCCTGTCAGACACATTTTATCCTAATGAGCAGCAGCAGTAGCTGCACTGAGAATGGGCTCATCTGTTCTTAGAGGCCTCCAAAAATAGAAATTTTTTGTTTCTGATGCAGTTCAGTGCAGACATTTTAATTAATAGAACTTTGCACCCTCAGCACCTCACCATAATGCTCCTTGCAGCAGTTTAAATTTACAGTTCCTTTCCTTGCTCACTGTCCTGGTTTGGGCCATGATAAAGGTGATTTTCTGTCTTGTACTTTTGCTTTCAGCTCAGTCTCTTGTAAGGAGCTGCACTTGCTGAAATTAACAGCAAGTTTCTCAGTCAGTGTCTGATTCTAGGACTGATAACACTCGATGTTTATAGTTACACCTGGAGAATGGGCTGCAGAACCAGGGACACTGCTCAGCTCTGAGGAACATTTTACCCTCCAGAAGGAATAAAGTTGTCCCACCTGCAGCCTCCTTTGGGGAGGAACAGACAAGACAGATGCCAGAATTGACCAGAGTATTCCATCCCATACACCTCATACTCCGTATAAATTTGAGGGATCACAAGGGTCAAACCAGCTTCCTGCCCTTCCTGCCTTTTCTGCTTCCCTTTCTTTGCCCATTCCCTGTTTTGTTTTGGCATCCTGGGAGGATTCCATCCCTTCCTCTGCCTGTGCTCCTGATCCATGCCAGCCTGAATCTGTGTGTTCCTGCCTCCAGCTCCCAACTGCTGCTGACCCCAGGATTCCAGCCTGGACTTTCCCAGGGCTGCCCTGCAGCCTCGGTGGTGACGTGAGAGTTATTGGGGGAAAGGGGGGAGGAACGTGGGGTCAATTTTCCTGTATATTTGTATAGATTTAGTAATTTTTCCTATTTATCATTACTGTTTCATTAAAGCTGTGAGGTTTCGTTTCCAACCCATCAGTCTCTCTCCCTTTTTCTCTCTCCTTTCTTTATCAGGGAGGAGAGAGAGAGATTAATAGAGAGCACCTGTTATTTGGTTTAATTGCCGGGCCAGTGTTAAACCCTGAAACTCACAACAGAGACCAAGTCAGAAAAAGTCTCACAGGGGAGAGTAATTCTTACACCCTGACAGGCTCCTCTTTCCTGAGCACAAGGACTCAGATGTATTCAGTTTTCCTGTCATCCCCTCAGCCCCCTCACTCCATGGAAATGATGTCCTCTCCCTGGAAACACTCAAGGCCAGGCTGGATGGGGCTTGGAGCAGCCTTATAAACATCCATGGCAGGGGAACTGGAACTAGATCATCCTTCAGGTCCAACCCAACCCATTCTATGATTCTCAGACCCCAGGTAACTGAGCCTTGCCCCTCGCTTCCCGCTATTAATTATTGATTTTCTGTGTGAGCAGCTGCCGCGTATCTCAATGCGGACGGCACGGACTACAACTCCCAGCATGCAGCGCTTCCCGCCACCGCCGCTCCACAACTCAGCCGAGCGAAACGCACGCGCTCCCTCCCCTCCCTCTCCCCCTCCAGTACCTCCAAAGTCCCGCTCCCCGCTTCTGCCGGTAACCCCTCGGGAACCTCCATAACACTTCCCATCAGCTCATCCCACCCGACACTCACCGTCCCGGTTACTTCCTCGGTACTACCGCCCGCCCCGCCTTACAGCTCCCAACCGATCCGTTTTGCCCGCGCAGCCCAGCGCATGCGCAGTGCCAGCCCCCACCTCCCTCTTGGGGGCAGACGCGCATGCGCGGTGCAGTGCGCGGCTGCCGGCGGAGGGGCTGACAGGAGGTAGCGGGACCGGGACCGGGACTACGGCTGGTACCGGGACCTGTCCTGAGCCCACAGTCCCGTCGCTAGGGCTGCCAGGGGTTCAGACCCGCCAGGCAGACCCCATTCCGCTTCCCCCGTCCCTGTTGGCCGCCGAGAGGGCGTGTGGGGGGCGGGCTGGGGGTGCTGGGCCTGTCAGAGCCCTCTGGGGTTACCAGGCCGGGCCGGCGAACGGTGCTGTCTGGTACTTGCCCCTCTACCTCTCTCGGCTGTGGTGTGAGGGGTGGAGGGGAGTGAGAGGCTCCTCTGTGGTTCCGTCGAGCTGCGGGGCCGGGACTGGGCCCATGGCCTTGGGACCCGGGTAGCAGCAGGGGCAGAGTTTGTCTTTGGGTATTAGAAGAGATTTCGTGACTGAAAGGGTTATTAAAGGCTGGAACAGGCTGCCCGAGGAGGTGGCTGCATTACAGTACCTGGAGGTGTTGAAAAGACGTGTAGGTGTGGTGATTAGGAATGTGGTTTAGCACTGAACACGGTAGGAACTGAGTTAATGGTTGGATTTAATGATCTTAAAGGTTTTTTCCAACCAAAATGATTCCAGGATTCCATCCTGGCTGCAAGATCATGTCTGCAGGGAGCTCGGCGCTCCTCTGATGCTCCTTTGTGCTCATCAGATTATCTGGATAGTGGTATACAGATATATATATATATGTAGTGTATATATTATTAAAATACTCATGGGGAGGGTGTTGTTGCAGCACCACAACAGCAACAGAGATAGATTTCCAGTTTTGTGCAGACTTCTCCACAAAGGTGTCAGGAAGCCATGGGTATCCAGGTAGTTGTGAAGGAGATAAGGAGATAAGGCAGAGAGGTTACTGCCTCTTGAAGCCAAGCTGTAAAGGATTTGGCTTGGGAAGGAAGTGCAGGCATAAGGTATGGAGAGCAGAAGCAAAGGAACTTGCAGCTTTCTTGAGTTACTGAGCCTCTCCCCCATGACAGTCTCATGCATGACAGGATGAGCTCTGCAGCTTATCTTATCCCTCTGTTCTTGCATACCACATTATTTTTTCTTCTTAGTTTCTTGCTACATCTCTGATTTCTGTCCAGCCCAAGCCACCTTTTCCAAAATGTGTGATCAATTTTCTCACAGTTCACTCCCTTCTGAATGCCTCTCACGTTGAGGCTCCCTCTTTGACAGTAAGAAATCCAGAGATGAGGGATGGGAAGGTGAGAAGGTAACTAGGCATGCCATCTTCCTGACTGTCACTGAAGTAAGAGATCTCTTGTGGATGTGGATGAGTTGTAGGAATGTTTTCCTTAACTAGAGGAAAATGTAGGATTTTTCTTGACCTCCTTTATGCATTGTCAGGCTGAAAGATGAGGGAAAGGGTATATATTGAATATGTAGGCACATAAATACGCTCATTTTTTCCCTGAGTATTTGTTTAGCTTTTAGAAAAGTGCTTGGCCTCTCCATGCTCACTTCTCCCACGTTGGATTTATTGGATAATGTAAAAATGTGTTTTTATTTTCTTCAGCTTACTCCATACTCTCCCACCAGTGGGACAGCCATGCTGAGAGCCAAGGGTGCTCTCCTGCACCTGCAGCCCTTCTGCTGCACGTGCCTGGCACAGCTCTCACAACGTTCCCTGCACAGGCAGCCACTGCACCCTGAGTGGGCAGCCCTTGCTGAAAAGCAGCTGAAAGGCAAGAATCCCAAGGATTTAATTTGGCACACCCCGGAGGGCATCGACATCAAGCCCCTGTATTCCAAAAGGGACACAAAAGACCTCCCTGAGGAGCTGCCAGGGATGAAACCTTTCACTCGAGGCCCCTACCCAACCATGTACACGTACAGACCGTGGACTATCCGCCAGTATGCTGGTTTCAGTACAGTGGAGGAGAGCAATAAGTTCTACAAGGACAACATTAAAGGTAAGACAGCTGGTGTGGGAAATTTGCATTGCCAGGAAGCTGAACATGAGCCAGCTGTGTGCCCAGGTGGCCAAGAAGGCCAATGGCATCCTGGGCTGTGTCAGGAAGAGCGTGGCCAGCAGGTCCAGGGAAGGGATTCTGCCCCTGTGCTCAGCCCTGGGGAGGCCACAGCTTGAGTCCTGTGTCCAGTTCTGGGCCCCTCAGCTCAGGAAGGAGATTGAGGTGCTGGAGCAGATCCAAAAGAGGGCAACAAGGCTGGTGAAGGGACTCCAGAACAAGTCCTATGAGGAGAGGCTGAGGGAGCTGGGGCTGTTCAGGCTGGAGAAGAAGAGGCTCAGGGGAGACCTCATCACTCTCTACAACTCCCTGAAAGGAGGTTGGAGCCAGGGGGGGGTTGGGCTCTTTTCCCAGGCAACTCTCAGCAAGACAAGAGGGCACAAGAGGTCTCAAGTTGTGCCAGGGGAGGTTTAGGTTGGACATTAGAAAGAATTTCTTTACTGAGAGGGTGATCAGGCATTGGAGTGGGAAGCTTTGGATTCTCCATCCCTGGAGATATTTCAAAAGAGACTGGATGTGCCACTCAGTGCCATGGGCTGGGAACTGCAGCGGGAGTGGATCAAGGGTTGGACTTGATGATCTCTGAGGTCCCTTCCAACCCAGGTGATTCTATGATAACATTGTCTTGCAAAGCCATTGGAACATTCACACCCTGAATTACATGGCAAATGTGATGATTCCTCCTTGTGAGTTGTGGTTTCTGATAGGATCTTCCCAGTGGCATTTTTGTTCTTTATTACTGGCAAATTGGGTCATTTCTGAAACTGCTTCAGCTTTGCTGTTGAGCTGGAAAAATGAATGTGTTAAATGTTATTTTTAGTTACTCTGCCTGGACTCTTAGAGAGACATAATTTGTCTGTGTCTCAGGGTCTCACCAGCAAAGATCATGGAGCAATTTACACTCATTTTGTGACCATGAGAAAAAAATGTTGAACTTTGTCACTTAGCTAAACTTTTGGTCCTACTGCATCCTGATATTTTGGGTTTCCATCTCATATTTTTTTAAATGAGCTCATAAATACATATGGGTAGTGTCATTCATGGTATATTAGAAAAGTCAGGTTACTAAAAACTGGTATTTTCCTTATTTGAGAGATATTTTCCCAATATTTCTGCAGTATTGTTCTTTGTAGCAATTTGTTTAGCTAATAGCCAGAGCATCATCAAAATATACCATTGAGTTAGGCATTGTAAAAAAATTACTAAAAAGTTGTTCTTGATAGACTGAAGCAGTAGTTTTACACCAGCCACGCATCTTAGGAGTTTTTTGAAGCTAATTATAACCTTACCAGTTATAACAACAAACCACAAGTTGCCCTTTTGATAATATATCTGTGATACTTTTATTTCCCACTTTAGAATCCCTCTTACTCAAAACATAACTTGAGGAAGGGTGTGTGAGGAGAGCTTGGGGGTTTTGTTTTCTTTTGATACCATGATTAGCTGATAGGAAGCAATATTAGCTGCTGCAATCCTTTTGTGTGAGTTCCCATACTTTCCATTTATGAAACACTCAGAAAATTAAGAAATTAAAAGTACAGGGCATTAGGGGTTGATAAACTTGTCAATAGGAAAACTGTTCTGAATATTTTCTGCTTTACTGATGAATGTTGCTACTGAAGCAGAAGTGCTAATGGCTGGGTTAACTGGTAACACAGCTCAGTAACTCAGGAATCTTTGCTGCCAGGAATTTTTCACCTTTATTCCAGTTCTGATACTAATTTTTTTATATTTTTACTAATAATTTTATCTTGTGTGAAAGTTGTCTTGATACTGAATTATTTGACATAGATTTTCAATCCACCCTAATTTTTTGTAAAGCATTTTTAGTAATTCACTTAAAATCTCTCAGTAGTAAGAGAATTAATTGTTTTTTGGTTTTTGTTGTGCTTTTTGGCTTTGTCATCATTTAGCTGGCCAGCAGGGATTATCTGTTGCTTTTGATTTAGCCACCCACCGTGGTTATGACTCAGACAACCCCCGAGTTCGAGGAGATGTTGGAATGGCCGGAGTTGCCATCGACACAGTGGAAGACACCAAAATCCTTTTTGATGGAATTCCTTTGGACAAAATGTCAGTTTCTATGACTATGAATGGGGCAGTCATTCCTGTGTTGGCAACATTCATTGTCTCTGGAGAAGAACAGGGAGTGCCTCAGGCCAAGCTGACAGGGACAATCCAAAATGACATCTTGAAGGAGTTCATGGTCCGAAACACCTACATCTTCCCCCCAGAGCCATCAATGAGGATTATTGCTGACATCTTCCAGTACACCTCAAAGGTATTGATGCTTTAAATGTATTTACTTCTGTTATTGCATCTAATTAACTATTCATGAGTTGCTTTGGAGAACAAAGCAGAAGATGGGAAGAGCTGTCATAGTGAAGAATGATGTGGTTGAGGAAAGGGCTGGGAGGAGGAATTCAGATCCCAGATCACATACTGCACAAATGTGAAGATTTTCAAGTCCATCCAAATTTTTTAAACCAGTCCAAATCAAATTCAGATTAAGATGAGTCTAATCCTGAAAGGGTGGCATGAAGCCCGGAGACAAGGACAGGCTGTGCTTTTCACAGAAAGTAAGATGCCTCATAGCCAAGGAGCTTTATACAACTGTAAGCAGGACTGAAGAGTTAAGAAAACTTGAAGGACTTTTGCTGCAAAATTAAGTATGAGCAGGAGTAATAAAAGGAGTGAGGTGCTCAACTCATGGCTGAAGTTCTTTACTACTAGTGGTTTGCTTAGTTGCATTTTTGTTGGAGCAGCCTGTAACTGAGAAAGATACTGTGGTGGTGATATTTTAAGCACAATGAACAGTTCAAAGAGGTAAAAAGCTTGTGAAGTAAACAGCTGTGAACACCACTTATTAGAGACAGGTTGTATTCACAGTGTACAAAGAATGGATAATTTGTGAGTGTTGATAGAACAACTATCTGATCCCCTCTTCTGTTGTATTGTGTTGTCTTTTACTTTTGCAGTATATGCCAAAATTTAATTCCATTTCAATCAGTGGGTACCACATGCAAGAGGCAGGAGCTGACACCATCCTGGAATTAGCATACACTATAGCAGATGGCTTGGAGTACTGCAGAACTGGGCTTCAGGCTGGCCTTACCATTGATGAGTTTGCACCCAGGTGAGCTAAAGAAATAAGCAAATATATAAAACTCACTTTCAGTAAAACCTATAGGAAAATAGATCTGGTGTAGCAGATGCTTGGGCTACATCTCCACTAATAAACTGAATAAAACTCGAGCACAAGCCCAAGCATTGCCAAGGTCTGTTGTGACAATTGGTGTCTCTAGGTCAGAAGAAGAATCTCTAAGCTGTTATATCTAATATAGTTGAAGCTTTATGACTCCAGAATGCAGCAATAGCTCTTGCAGTTTTTCTATGCTGTAGTTTCATTGAATTTTTTTTCATTAGTACTACTTTGCAACTGTAAATTGGACTATCCAAACTTCCCTCATTAAGCACTTTTCCCAAATATTTCAAATTCCCTCAAAATAAAATTTAATTTTAAGCAGAATATGGTATCGATATATAGCTATTGCCAAAGTAAGCAGAATCACTGCTTTAGTGGTCTAGTTGATTTACAATTTCCTTAATTATATAATGAGTTTAAAAAAACAGAAGGTGTGGTTCATGTGGCTTGTTGCACATCCCACCTACAGAAGTCAGCTGAATTAATTTGATTCCAAGATCTGTGGCAAAATTGAGCTGGATCATGTAGAAAAAGATATGGCCTTATTTTCAGGCTTTCTAGTGATGGAGAATCTGTTAGAGCCTTTGGCAAATTGTTTCAGTTGCTAATTCACTGTTTTAAAACTGCATCTTTACTATAATGAGTTTTACAGGCTTTAACTACGTGGGTTTACATTTATAAAAATCAAAGAAGCTGTAAGCAGGAAAAGGGAGATGAACAGGAACATTGCTTGACCTTGGTCTCCTGCAGAGCAGTCCCTGGGGACAGTTTGGCAACTCCAGGGACCATTGTCACTGCCAGTTTGCCTGCAGTCACATTGTTTGAAGGCTGGGACAGTTTATTGGCATCATTCTGGAGCAAATGGCATCAATGTCCAGGAACATTCCCATCATCTTATTAATAGGAGATGTTGTTCTTTTACTGAAATGGAGTTATTAGAATGTTTTAATGTTTTATCCTCTTTGGGTGCTTTTGTTACAGGCTCTCCTTCTTCTGGGGAATTGGCATGAACTTCTATATGGAAATAGCCAAGCTGAGAGCTGGGAGGAGGCTGTGGGCTCACTTGATGGAGAAAATGTTTAAGCCCAAAGATCCCAAATCTCTTCTCCTGAGAGCTCATTGTCAGACATCAGGCTGGTCACTCACTGAGCAGGTTAGAAACTGTACTCTCATCAGCTTCCTAATTCAAATATGTTCTCATGATGTAGATCTTAAAGGGGGACTTCTGGTTTTGCTCATGAAGATGCAGCTTGCTGAAAGAGACAACCTGTCTTACTCTCAGTCTGCCACATGCACCCAGTAGCTCTGGAGACATCTTTTTGCTTTCATAAGACAAAAAGTTCTGTTGGGTGCTCATAGCATTGCTTCCCAACGTGCTGGTTTATGAATTATCTTCTTGTTCTGGACTGCCACGAACTGCTCAGGTAAAAGGGCAGAAACTAAAGACTTGAAACTGTATTCACAGTCTGGCTTTTCATTGTATGTCTTTATTTTCATCTGGAATTACTGTCTCAAGCACTTGTGCTCACAAGTAGATACTGACTTGAGTAGGATCCAAACTTGCTGAGTAGGGAGAGAATTTTTGAGAGGAGAGAAGTTTCTCTTGGATTTGTCCTCTAAGTTATGCTTACAGAATGCAACTGAATGAGTAAATAGAGGCACAATTTCCTCAAGATGACTGGCTTGAGAATTCATTTGAGCAGCCAAGAAGTCAGTCATACCCCTGACTCTCACTGCTGAAGACTGAAGTGATGGTTACAGCTCATCAGCTCTTTTGAAAGTGGGTGCACAACCTTCTTGTCCTGCTGAGTTACATCACATCTTGTTACATTTCTTATGTAACAAGAAAATAAATCATGAGACTTCATATAGTTTCCCAAGTGAGGTCAGATCTGGGTTCCAGCTCATATTCCAGTGCCCGTTTCTCAGTCAAAGTCATGCAATATGAGTTATTTTTAGATTGTGGTTGCAACTGTTGTTATTTGACTACTGTTTCCTGATTTATTTATTTTTTTATCAAGCAGATGTCATCATGTTTATTTACAATACAGGAATACTGCAAAACTAAACAGTAGCCTTTGTGAGTCCTCCTACCAGAAGTATGAGTGCAAAAATATTACAAAAAATTGTTCAACCATCTTCCATTCTCTGGCTTAAATATATTTCTGGTTGGATCATAATTTTTTTTTCCTGTTTAAGCATTGTTTATGTTAATACAGGTCCTCAGGGCCCAGTGTATACCCCTTAGAGGGTTCAGAGTACACATATAATTTCCTCTGGTTTGCCTTAAGATAGGTATCCACTCATAAATTAGGTTTTACTTTCTTGCTCCCACAAATTTTTTTTTCTGTAATTGTCTAAATGGAATACTTGAACCAGAAACAGATTCCAATGTAGATAGAATTATCATTCCCTTGAAAAATAGTGGTGTTAAACCCATTTCTTTATGGCAAATAATGACATTCACAGATCCCGTTATTAATTTTGCCATCATCAAAGATCCTGTTATATTCCTGGCTCTTTATTATTTTGGATACATTTCATCCCAACAAAGCACGTCAAGAATTAGGTGTGCAATCTGAGCTACTGTTACATTTCCTCAGTAATCACATTTAATAAGAAAGGCAGCTGCAGTGGGTGATTCTTCACTCCATCTCAGAACATAAGTTACTCCCAGGAGATCATGATAATTCCTCTTTGACTCTAAAGTCACATAGATATAAGTCAGCTGTGTATAAGTCTGAAAAGTGCAGGTAAACATTTTGACCTAAAGGTTGGCATTATATTCTGTGATACTATTTTTGCACCTCATGCTTCAAATCATCCCTTTTTTTTTTTTTTTGGTTAATATCCCAATATCTATGGTTTTCCCATATATATCTTTCTATTTTATGGTGCTGACAAATTCGAGCTGTCATTCCTACCTTATGTAACACAGTCATTAATTAAAATATTAACCATTAATTATAATCATTATTTAATTAAAATATTAACCCCATTTAGTTCCAAAACAGATCTTTACTGTTTTGACAAGTGTGCTGTTCACTACTTAGAGAATTCTGGAATCCAAGGATGGAGGACATCAGCACTACCTGTTCCATCCTCTCTACCTTGGATTCATAAAGTTCTTTGAAACACCGAAATATAAATATTTTAAATATAATTAGTATTATATTTAAGTAATATAAGTAATATTAAGTAATTAGTATTAAGTTAGGCTTAATATAAATTAGGCTTTGCTTTGTTAGCATAATCAGTTTACTCATACACCAATAATTTTGACCTGACTTATGAATTAATCTCTGTCTGATATACTGATACATTATATATAAGTTCGATTGGATGCTTATTATTGACCACCTTCTTTTTCAGCTTTTGGTACCATTCCAGTGTTTCAGGGGGGAATCTGCATTCATTTCATTGCAGATGAAATGTGATTCATTTGCCTCAGCCCCATGGCAGATTTCCTGAGCTCTCCTTTGCCTTCCAGGATCCCTTCAACAACGTGATCCGTACCACAATCGAGGCGATGGCCGCGGTCTTCGGGGGCACTCAGTCCCTCCATACAAATTCCTTTGATGAAGCCCTGGGTTTGCCCACAGTCAAGAGTGCTCGGATTGCTCGGAACACACAGATCATCATTCAAGAAGAGTCAGGTATCCCAAAAGTGGCAGACCCCTGGGGGGGATCTTACCTCATGGAGTGCCTCACTGATGATGTCTATGAAGCTGCTTTAAAGGTCAGTTTGCATCACCTTTTATGTGAAAATTGGAGGTATAGGGGTTCTGAGAAATGACTTTTAAGGAATTGTTTGGTAAGTTGGTACCTTCTAGAGAGGGAATTATTTCACTTATGCTTCAGTGAGTTGTTCATAAATGAACTTTGTGAAAATCCAGTGGATGTTTCAAGAAAGAAAGACTTCAGCCTTCTGGTAGACTACATTCAAAAGGGAAATCTCCCGGAGTGGAACAAATAATCAATCCTCTAAAGTCACTTGCACACAGAAGATTCCCAATTTATTGGGATCTCTGTTTTAAGAGTTCAACAGAAAAAAGAGTCAAATCAGCCTAGGTAGTTACTCATACCTTGGGACTTTAAGGGTTATTGAAAGCAAAGTTTTACAGCCAGCCATGTAGACAGGCAATTGTCTGACCATACTTGAGTATTATGCAGAATTTAGGGGAAATCTTTCTGTTGGATCCAAACATTTTTTAAATTATGTTTTTAGTTGCCAGCCAGTACTTGCATGTGGAAAGCACTGTGCAGCAGTAGTCTGACTGGTGACAATCCTGCATAAGGAGCAACCTGGTCTAGTGGGAGGTGTCCCTGCCCATGCACAGAGTTGGAACTATGATGATAATAGATGATATTTAAGGTCCCTTCCAACCCAAACCAATCTATGATTTTGTGTCTAGCCTAGAGCTAAACCTAGTGATTCTTCTTTTGAGCAAAGTATTGCTCTTACTCAAAGTCCCAAATTACAGAAGCTAAGAGAGGCTCAAACACTAACCTGGGACTGTACAGCCAACATGACTGTACATGACAACATTTGACATGTTTTTTTACATCCTTGTTGACTAGAACTCTTCTAGACAGTGGCAGGCAATGTCTGATGCCCTTTTTCAGTAGGCAGTTTAAATCCAGTCACCCTGGTTTGGAGCTGAACAGGCTTCTGCTCTGTGAGAGCTGCACCATGCCATGCCATTTGTGTTTAGGATCTGAGAACTTAACCCTGGGTTGTTCAGTGTATTTCTATTTGTATACATGTAACCACTAGGGCTGGTTGGCAGACAGAAGTCTGTTCTTACCCAAGATCTCAAATTTTAAGCCTTTTCATCCACAGATGTTACTATGCCCTGCACTGTTATTGACTTTTGGCAATTAAAATGATCTTTTTTTTTTTTTTGCAGCCTCTTTTCGTTTATACCAAAACCTGTAGTCAGGGACATGGAGCTAGGAAACACACTTTTAGAGCAGAACCTATACATGTATAGGTGTAACAAAAAACTTTGATGGCTGTACAAGTGCAAAGCTTATTTTCTGAACCTTCTTTTCATTTATTTCTCAGCTTGTTGAGGAGATTGAAGAAATGGGGGGAATGGCCAAAGCTGTTGCTGAGGGGATTCCCAAACTTCGTATTGAGGAGTGTGCAGCCCGGAGACAAGCCAGGATTGACTCTGGTAGGGACCAGGGAGATAAAAGAAAGGCAAAACCCCACAGAATACCTTCTTACCAAGTTGAGGGTTTTTTGCACACATTTGTGTAGTTTTGGGTTCTTTTTGGTTTGTTTGTTTGTTGTAGTTTAGGAGTAGCAGATTGTGAGTGATACAGTGGTAATGTTTTAGTGTTGTGCTATTTAAAGTTTCTGAAAAGAAATAGCACTATGTGTGAAATACAGTACAACTGTGAAAACAGTCTTGCTTAACATGCCTACAATTAGATGAGATTGTCCTATAGGAGTCTTTTGGGCTTTTAATAGTTAATTTAATTCCTGGTGGGATCTTCAAACTGTGATAAAAAGCCTGACTGCCAGCAGATGGCGATATTGAATGTGTCTGGGCCAAATTCCCTGTTTTGCCTGTAAACTGCATCTTTTTCCTATAGACCAGAAAAAAAAATAGTCATCTCAGGTTAGAGGGTGATGCAGATTCTTCTTTGTGATATATATACATGTGTATATGCATATATAGTGCACATACAGTAAGGATATGTGGACATGTACCTATATGTGTATATACATGTGTGCTATGAGCTGTATTCACTTCTTGTTGTTTGCATTCCAGTAACAGTCCAGTAATAGAAACTAAGGTTAACTCAAACACGAAAGAAGTTCTATGAACTTTTTTGTTTGGAGGATAAATTTGGGGTGGGTGTCTGATTAAAACCCATAAGGAATAATCGGTGAAGTTCTGAGTTTCAGAACTGTTGTCAGTTCTCTCCTAGGGTAAATTACTTCCTGTTGATTTGAAGAGTGCAGGAATGTTATCAAGCATTGCAAATAAAGATGGCTATTAAGCCCTTACTGGGTGAAAAGTAAAATAGAGTTTTACAATATGATAAAATAAGCCTTATTGACATGGAGTAGTTTTAGGTAGGTCCTTCATTTTCTCTGTTATCTGGTAAATCAGAAAAGTAAATGCAGAGCAGTCCAGGAGCACTATTTAATGCTGTAAAAATCAGTTATGTAAACTTAAAAAGAAAAAAATATCTTTTAAAATATAAAAATATAATATTTTTGTTAGTGACTTATTACTAAATCACTTTGTAAGGTAAATAATATTCTTTTTCAAATTTTTTTTCTGGCCCGGTATTCCCTGAGTTGAATGTTGGTGAATCTAAGTATCTCTTAGTTACTTAGATTTCTACAATATGGAAAATACAGACTTAAGTCCTTCCAGTAAGAAAAAATATTGAGTATTTGAAATGTATGTAGCTATAAAGCAAAGCACTGCATTATAATGCTCAGAATTTTCTCATCCTATTAATACTGTGTCTTTTCCCAGTAGTTTGCAAATGTATTCTGAGTTTCTGGTGTTTCCACTGGAAATAGGGTCTGAAGTAATTGTTGGAGTAAACAAGCATCAGCTGGAGAAAGAGGAGAGAGTTGAAGTTCTGGCTATTGATAACACTTCAGTCCGTAACAAGCAGATTGAGAAGATCAATAAGGTGGGAACTACATTCTTAAAAATTAAACTTCTTGTAATTGCAGATACAACTTGTGTAAAGGTGGCTTGCCAGAAGCTTAACCTCTGGGTTTCTGAGGATCTGCTCTGGTCTTTAGTGGAGAAGCTAGATTTTGGTTTCAACTTCAGTGGAAGCTGATGGAAAATCCCAAGGAGCACAGTATTAGAACTGAAACAGAAATGGTTTTGTTCTGTTCATTTGGTTTTAATCGAAGTATTTTAGATAGTCTCATGAATATGTATGTCTAGCCTTTCAAAATTAGTAAAAATGTAGATAAAATGTTGTTATTATATGGACTTGTACATGTTTAAAAAGTCTGAGACACCTTTTTACTTCTAATCTTGTTGAAATATGTAGCATGTGTTGAAAACTAACAACTCCATGCCTCCAGCCTCAGTATTTGAAGTCAGACAGTCTAACACAGTCAACCTCCCAGTCACTTTGTTGTTTGTTTTAACTTAATATTTTTCTCCTCCACTTCAGGTGAAGGCCAGTAGAGATCAGGCAGCAGTTCAGCAATGTCTTGCTGCTCTAACACAATGTGCAGCTACTGGGGAAGGCAACTTACTTGCTCTTGCAGTGGAAGCAGCACGTGCAAGGTATTGGTGGAGGGGGATCCATCTCCCACTGCTGTTTAAAAAGTGATAGTTCTGTTTCACCTTTTAGCTGTTCTTGGCTGTGGTGTCATTAAGGTTGGTGCCTTGAGATGTTTTGGGCTTGGGTGAAGTAAAAGTTGGCTGCAGATAGATTATTACATTTTACAGTCTCCCAAGGATATGCTTTTATTTCCCACAAGGAACAACATGGATACAAAATCTGATCTGAAATGATGTTGTTCATAGGTACTGTGTTGTTTCCAATTCAGACTCTTGCCAGTTTGAGGATGTAACAAAGTTTCTCTGTCACCCTGCTGTTTCATAGGTCAGGGAGCTTCAGAAGTGTCTGAGATGTGAAAATGGATATTCACAATCTCATCATGGTCTGTTGCTTCATCCTGCCTTGCACCACAGATTGGTGTGAAAAGATTTTTTGGTTGAAGGAGAAGTAAGTTTTCTTAGTGGCAAAGATGTAAAGGAGGCATTCTTTAGAGTCCAGTGGAACATTTACTTTTTTCACCTAAGGTGCTTTTAAGACTGTTCTCATTCCTTCTTTGAAGTGTCAGTCTCTAGAATAGATCCTGTCTGTCTGATCATTTGTTAAGTAAGTGCCATAAAACTAAGCTTAAAACCACAGACTCGGTTATAAAACACCTGTTTTTCATCAAAAGAAAGGCTGCTACCAAAACATGCAGTTCAGCACAAGGCAGTTGTGAATGGCAGTCACATTAAAGAAACTCAGATTTATACCATAAAGGCAAAGTGACTTCTGTCAGTTTTGCACAATTGTCCAGTAGGTTTTTAGCAGCATGCATTGAAAAAATTGTAAGTTGATAAAAACAATTGTTGCTTATGCAGCAGTTTTATAATAGTGAGATGAAAACAGTTTTCTCCAGAACAAAATTTTGCTGTAAACAGAAACAGGGGGGGAGGGGTTTATACATCCAGGTTGTCCAGTGTTATTAATTGCTGATTAAAGTGTAATTGTCAGTAAAAGTATGGTTTTCCTCTCCTTTTAAGAGAAGATATTCCTGGCTCTTTACAGCTATTCCAGTGGATACATAAATGGCACCCACTAATGCAACAGGGTTAAAAACTGAGCAGACATTTAACAAAAAAAAATATCTACAGGTAAATAGTAGTGAGTAGTAGTAGTGAGTAGTTTAAAAGCAAAACTGTTACTCACTTTAGATCTGAAGAGTTGAAGAGTCTTGGAGCAGAATTTTCAAAACCCTCTGAAGGGATTTCAGAAGCAGTATTTGCAGAAGAAAGACCTGCATTTTATTTTTTGTGTCTTACACAAAAAATCTCCATACCCAGCACTAGATTATAGTTCAGTAAGATTGACAGTCCAAACCATTTAGTTTTCACTTTGTTAGATGAAACTTTCAATCAGACTTGTATGTAGTAAAACCAGAAAAGCACACCTTGGCTGTATCTACATGTGCTGCACTGATGTAATACTGGAGTTATATTCAGATGGTGCTTTCACAAAAGAGAAGAGAAAGATGTGTCTAAGTTTACAGTTTTCTCCAGTAGAAAAGAGGAGTGTTCTCCACTGTAAACCTTCATCCAGCCTGTTTACACAAGAGTAAGTCCATCAGGAGCTCAGTAGCACACCTTCAAAATTGTTACACAGCACCAAATCCCACTTAATTTCATCCCAGAAGTAAACAGCTTGCTGTGATGGAGACAGCAGATAATCTGCTCCTTCACCTCAGATGAGTTGTATATCTATTCAAAATAGGTTCCTTTCTTCAAGCATTTGGTTGCAGGCTCAGCTGTGATTAAAGCACAGCATTTTAATACAGTCTGCATTATAGATTTTATGGAGGAAGGTACAAATCCACCAAGCATGAGATTTTTAAATGCTGTGGGTCAGAGGCTGTTGTTGCTGCTGTTTGTACATGAAGACAGCACAGCCTAGTTTGCTTCTAACACTTGTGCTACAGCAGTAAAATGTGTATTATTTTGAATGTGCACTGTGCCTCCAATAGCAAATAAAGCCTGCAGGTAAGTGAATTTCCCACATTCTTTTGCATCTCAGTGGATAAAAGAGCTATGTCAGGACTGGTGGAGAAGAATATTAAAATATAAAAAAAATTAAAAATATAAATTCAAATATAAACACCAAGGGAAAAGCAAACAAATTCCAGTTAGAAAGCTAAGTTTCAGTCTTTTCTGGGTATTCTTCCTTATTTTTAAACTCTTGATATATAGTTGGAATTTTAGTATGAGTCCAAATGCAAGAACTTTCAGCCTGAGCCCCCAAAAAATTTCCAGTTGAGAAAATTGGGCTTGATTTCTTGAAATGTTTTGCTATGCAGTGGTCACCATTCCCCTGTCCCTTGTAAAATCCCTTCTCACATCAGCAAAACAGTATTTTCTTAAAATAATCTTTCATGTCCTATCAGTGGGTGACAGTGGGGTGAGTCAGATGCTCAGAGTTTTAGCACCGAAGAGGAAATGAGCGTAGATGAATTTTTCCTCCAACAAAGCACATAGCTGGCCCACTTCCAGGGATTTCTGTATTTTTTTTTCATTTAAACCTTCAGACAATATTAATTCTTTCTTTCTGTGTCTCAGGTGCACTGTTGGAGAAATAACAGATGCAATGAAGAAGGTGTTTGGGGAACACAAAGCCAGTGACCGCATGGTGAGTGGAGCTTATCGCCAGGAGTTTGGAGAGAGTGATGAAATTCTTCATGCCATCAATAGGTGAGAACAGCTTCCCAGGAAGCCAAACACAGACTCACATTTATTCTTTTAGATTTATGTGCTACTCCCTGTGCCTAAAAAAACATTTCCCAAACCTCAATTACATCCCCAGAACAAGAGAGTGAGCTGCACAGTCATGGCCATGCCTGTAAGCGAGCAGGGAGAATGGGAACAGGCAAAATTTAATTGATCTTGTATTTGCTTGTAAGCAAAACCCACTGAGATGATGTTATAATTTGAGGATTTTGTTCAAATGGATTGGGCAGTGCTAGAATGTTACCTGAAAGGTTGCCTGAAATCCCCATACATTGGATTGCTTCTTTTGAAGACTCTGTAACAGTGATCTCTAAAATATTTCCAGCACTTTATATTTACAAAGCTTGGGTTTGATCTGGGTTGTCCCTGCAATTTTATTCCTACTATCCCTAAAAATGTAAGACAAAAATATGTCTGGTTATCCACATAAAATTTGCAGTCTATGGGTTTTACTTACCCAAAGCACAAGGGAAAAAAATATCAGAAGATGGCAGTATGTGTGAAAACAGTGGCCTGTTTTTGCCATTTGTCAGCTTCTGCTTCTGCTGCTGTCCTCTTGGGTAAAGAGAGTGAATTACTGTAGTGGGTGGTGATTTCATATGAATAAACTCATAAGGTCCCTGCTGTGTTGGGGCTTTCACATTAAAGAGTTACAGGATCTCTTAAAAGGAAATTACTTGGTGGCTTCACAATGATCATGTTTATCCTGGCGTGAAAGTAGTTGTGTTGAGGGATGTCACTATCATGTTTTATTTTAAATATCTGTTTTAAATGTATTTTAAAATATGCACATACATGACACAGAACTGATTTCTTGAGAATCAAGATTTAGCTCCCTTTTTACATACCTGCCTTCATCTACAAGTTAGTACAAATGGTAATGAAAATGTATTTAGTAGGTTTTAAAAGTAGCCTTCAAAAGTCTGATTTCACACTTGCCCCACACTTAAACCAGGCTCTGGGTTGCAGTGTCTCATGTGATTTTAGCCTGGCAGGCTTGGAGCACCTAGAGCTGGTCTTGTTGGGAGGGAGCCTGTGGGTATGGAAGTAAAAAACAAGAATATGGAAAGAAAAAACAGTAAAGAGAAAATTATTTCAAGATGTGCTGGGAATGCACACCTGCAGCCCATGAGGTCACCCATATCCTGGGCTGCATCAAAAGAAGTGGGGCCAGCAGGTCAAGGGAGGTGATTCTCCCACTGTACTCCACCCTGCAGTGTTGTGTCCTGTTCTGGAGCCCCAGTATATGTAGTGGACCTGTCAGAGGTAGTTCAGAGGAGGCCATGAAGAAGATGAGAGGGCTGGAGCACCTCTCTGATGAAGGCAGGCTGAGAATTGGGGTTGTTCAGCCTGCAGAAGGCTCTGGGGTGACCATAGAGACCATTCCAGCACCTGAAGGAGCTACAGGAAAGCTGGAGAGGGACTTTCAACAAGGGCATGGATTGACAGGACAGAGGGAAATGGTTTAAAACAGGAAGAGGGGAGATAATACATTAGGAAGAAATTCTTTCCTGTGAGGGTAGTGAGCCCCTGGCCCAGGTTTCCCAGAGAAGCTGTGGCTGCCCCATCCCTGGCAGTGTCTCAGCCCAGGTTGGATGAGGCTTGGAGCAACCTGGGCTGGTGGGAGCTGTCCCTGCCCATACAGGGGGGTTGGATCTTTATGGTCCCTTCCAACCATTCTGTTATTCTGTGATATCACAAATCAATTTGGATACAGGACTTCTTTGATATTCTCACCAGTCTGTAGAAACAGAGAAGGCAGGCCCAGGTCCTATACATCTTCAAGCAGAACCTTTGGTAGTCTGCTTCTCCAGACTGTTTTGATGTCTTGACATAATTCCATTTTAAGCTTTCCCAAGGTCTTATTTTTACTCTCCTTACATACTGCATATTCCTGACTTGGTGTCATCTCCTGAGTCTGTTCATATTTGTGCTGATAAATCCTTTCTCTAGAGTCATTCTTTTCCCCAAACTACACCACTGAATTCATACAGTGACCATCCCAGCTATGGTTTCAGGGCATACCAAATCCACACAACTCCATCATTACAAAAAGCTTAGACCAGTGCAATGTTAAAAAAAAAATAGAAATATTCTTGGGAAGCAGCAGTCTTGGTGTCCCACTTAAGGACAGACACTGGTGGTACCTGGATGATGAAAAGTAAAGTAAAAGATTCATCTCTGAGGCTGCAGTTACAGTCACTTTAACACAAACCTGAACTGCCACTAACTAGAAGAAGGGAGACACTGGAGTGGGTGCATGGAATGGGGGATCCAGTAATCATTTTCTGCACAGTCTTGTGCCCAGTTGAATGATGATGCCCAGCATGGTGTCTGGGACATCTATAGCCTGTGTGCCATGCAAGTACTTTTCAAATAATTGGTCACAGTTATTCTTAAAATTTAAAAATTTTGTTTTAGTTAGTTGTAATTTAGCTCATTAAGCCCTCATAGCTTTCAGTATTTTATCTGTTAGAAAGCAGGAAATTAGTAGTTTAAAAAAAAATGAACAGGGGCTGGAGCACCTCTGTTACAAGGAGAGGCTGAGGGACCTGGGATTGCTCAGCCTGGAGAATAATCTGGGGGGAACTTAGAGCTGAAAGGAACCTCCAGGAAGGCTGGAGAAGGACTTTTCCTAAGAGTGTCCAGCAACAGGACAAGGAGAAATGGTTTCAAACTGAAGGAAAATAGGTTTAGACTGGATCTTAGGAAGAAGTTTTTTAGAACAATGGTGGTGAGACTCTGAAACAGATTGCCCAGAGAAATTATGGATGCCTCCTCCCTGGAGCCGTTCAGGGCCAGGCTGGATGAGGCTTTGGAGCAACCTTTGTCTAGTTGAGAGGTGTCCCTGCCCATGGCATGGAGGTTGGAGCAGAAGATCTCTAAGGTCCCTTCCAGCCTAAGCCATTGTATGATTCTATGACCTTTATTGTTGAGTCTATTAAATACAAGAAATCAGTTCATTATCATATGTCATGAATATTAACATAGTGTGCTGACTACAGAGAAAAAACATGACTTAGAAGATCATTTTATTTGATGTACAGAAACGATATTAAGTTGCAGCCAGTGCTTTTTTTTTTTTTTTTTTTTTTTGTGGAAATATTTCTAATACATCTTAGTGCTCTGCAATGATCCAGTATGTGTTTCCAAACAGAGTTAACAAGTTCATGGACCGGGAGGGGCGCCGACCTCGTATCCTCGTTGCAAAGATGGGTCAAGATGGCCATGACAGAGGAGCTAAAGTTATTGCTACAGGATTTGCAGACATTGGCTTTGATGTGGACATTGGTCCCCTCTTCCAGGTATGACTGATGGAGTGGTGTCCACTGTATTTCAAGTGGACTGAGGGAGCTGGGGGTGTTGAGGCTGGAGAAGAGGAGGCTCAGAGGAGACCTCATCACTCTCTACAACTCCCTGAAAGGAGGTTGGAGCCAGGGGGGGGTTGGGCTCTTTTCCCAGGCAACTCTCAGCAAGACAAGAGGGCACAAGAGGTCTCAAGTTGTGCCAGGGGAGGTTTAGGTTGGACATTAGAAAGAATTTCTTTACTGAGAGGGTGATCAAGCATTGGAATGCACTGCCCAAGGAAGTAGTGGATGCTCCATCCCTGGAGATATTTAAAAAGAGCCTGGATGTGGCACTCAGTGCCATGGGCTGGGAACTGCAGCGGGAGTGGATCAAGGGTTGGACTTGATGATCTCTGAGGTCCCTTCCAACCCAGCCAATTCTAGGATTCTAAGTGCAGCCATTTTCCCCAGAATCCTTGCTCAGCAGCCAGGCTGGGGCTGTTACTTGTCACATAATCCTCTTTCCATACAGACACCTGGAGAGGTGGCCCAGCAGGCTGTTGATGCAGATGTGCACTGTGTTGGTGTGAGCACACTTGCAGCAGGTCATAAAACTCTTGTGCCTGAGCTCATCAAAGAACTCAACACCCTTGGCCGGCCAGATATTCTTGTCATATGTGGAGGTGTCATCCCACCTCAGGTATGGGTGTGAACATAATTTCCCTCAAGGCTAGGAGGCTGCTTTTTTCCTGTCCCTGCTATTTTAGTGATTTCCTCTATTCTGTTATTGCCAGAGGTGATTTACAGCACTAAAGGCTGCTGTGAACAACCAGCAGGGTCAGCACAGATCTGCAGGATGCTTGTGGGGTGTTGCTGATGTGGTTTTCTGTACACCACGTAACTTACTGCTTTTCTTCAAAGGAATACTGAGCATTGTTGTGAAAGGATTAGCCTCAGGGAAATGTTTTTTCTTCCTCTGTTGTTCCTGCTTACCAGTACCTTGCATATTACTCATAAAGGAGCACTCCTGCCTTAGGAGACTTTATGGCTGCCAGTAGTAGTTTGGAAGACACATCTAGGGACTAAGGCACTTGGCAGGTCCCAACATCTATAGGCTACACATCTCATTCACTGTTTAGCCTCTGCTGTTCCCCATTGCTGCCCCTCATTCCCTCTGCTTGACTATTTCTCCTTAACTATTGAAGTTTGTTGGATTGCAGTCAGAAGTGTGCCTCAATCTTAAATTTCCTCAGTTCACCCACAATGTGTCTTGTCTCTACTGCCTTTAGTGTCATCTTCTCTCTAGAGGGATTCAAATAGATTTTATGTATATGCTACTCCCTTTTCCCAGACATCTTCCTTTTCTAGCCAATTAGAAAAATGTTCAGGTGTGAGACTTTTAAACTGAACAAACAAAACTTGTAGTATTTTCCTAGGAGATCAGTTGAGAGTTGAGTTCTGTCCAGTGTCTTAGTGGGATGCTACTAGCCTGTGGCTAGAAAAGGTATCTCATAGGTAGAAGTAGGAGAAACTATGTAACTGCTCCCAGGGTTTTTGAAATTCCTGGACAATCACAAGATTAAAGACATTTTGTATGAGATAGTGTAATTTTTGTATGAGATTTTGTAAGATTGTATGAGACCACTGGCAGTCATCTGGTCCAAACCCTTGTTCAAAGCAATATATTCGAAATTTGAGGTGAGATCAGATTTAGAGTAGGTTATTGAGGATCACATCCACTTGATTTATATTTTGCAAGCATCTGTTATTAGGCAGATGTTAAACATATAAAAAATTTATAACATATAAAAGTTTTCCCATGGATACAGTTGTTCTTAGGTTGTGGTTTTTTTTCCTTCTGACTACCGCATTTTTTTTGTCGTTTCCTCTGATGCTGTGGTGCTTCTTTCTGGGACTTGCTGCATGGGCTTTCTCAGGGCCAGCATGCAAGTTAGAGCATTACACACCAATTGTAAAGCTCAGTTTTCTGTTCCACTGCTGACTACAGATAATCAATTTCTTTCTGAACAGGATTATGACTTCCTGTACCAAGTCGGCGTTACCAACGTGTTTGGTCCAGGGACTCGCATTCCAAAAGCAGCTGTCCAAGTGTTGGATGATATTGAGAAGTGCCTGGAGAAGAGGCAGGAATCCCTGTAATGCTGAAATGTCCCACAGCACAACCAGCCTTACAGTAATCACTTACAGAATGTACTCATCAGCAAGGGATGGCCAGCCACACACCATGGGTTCCACTGCCCCATGGCCTGGTGTTTTGTGCTTTCTAAGAAAGTTGTAAATTCTCTGCTTGTTCTAGTTGAGGATTATTTATATATGTTCCCCCCCAAAAAAAATTATCTCTACAACTATGATTTCCAGGGAATTCAGGTGGGTTGTTGTTTTGTTTTGTTTTTTTTTCAGATACTCTGATAAATAAAATATCCATTCCAGCTCTTTGGTTGATCTCTTTTGCACGCAGATAACTTCTTTTGATTTTTTTGGCAGGCACTGTAGACCTTGAAGTCTTCAGGCAGAATCACTAAAGCTCAGCAGATATATGATTGAATGCAGCACCACTTTGATGTTAACATTAATCTGATTTAATTTGCCTGAGAAATGCATGAAGTACATGAGCCAGAATTTTTCAAAGTTGGTGGTTTGATTAATAAGATACAAACCCTGTACAAACCCAGTTACCCCCACAGGAGCAGCTGTGCATCTCTACTCTTTGTCTACATCACTGCCCTTCCCTGATACTTCACTGTTTTTCACATGAAGTTCATTCCAGTGCCATCCTTTACTTAGAGCTGTATTTATGTCCAGTTATTGGTTTTGCTGGCTGAGTCTGTTGAGCATTTTGACTCTCTCCAGGTAAATTGATCCTAAATCCTCACCATTTTTTCTCCCCTCTGGAAGGAATTTGATTTATTCGTGTGAAAAGTCCTTTGTGGAATCCATACAAGGCAAATAGGGTGTGAGTGTCTCTGGAGGGGCAGTCTCTGGTCTTATGGCCCTATCCCAATTGTTGATCATTGTAACTCATCATAAAATGAGACCACAGCCTCACTGGGAGAATGCTTTTATCTGCCTTGTGGTGAAAGAGGCTGCAGCACATTTCTGAGAGGTTTGGCACCATCACACATTATTCAAAATGGGATTCTCTGTTGTTGGCTGGAAATCACAGCTCCAATTAATAGCATTGTATCATCACTTCAAAGATTGCAATTTGTGAGACCTTTACTTGCCTGTAGTCTCAGGCTGCTCAGAAACAAGGAGGTTAAACTGACTGGATGTTTTTTTTTCTCTGTCTAATTAAGATATAAAATATTGATCTCAAAGCAGACCTTTGCCTTTAAAACTCCTTGGAGGTTTATCCTCAACTGTTTATAAGTAGCTGATTTCCATCAAGAAGCATTGGTATGGTTCAAACCAAGATATACAGAAAGTAACCACAATAAAAATAATCCCTTAATGTCTTTTCTCAAGCCTTCCTGCCAGCCAACTGGAAAAAATACTTGGTCAAAGTGTTGGTGACATCTGAACTTCACAATGACAGAGGTATCGTTCATATCTTTGTAGTTTCTCTGCTCTTTGATAATGTGTCATCCACCTGGTTTTGCCTTACAGAGTCTTTACATATCTACAGTCTCCTTTATGCATCTATAAGCATTAATAAGCTTCCTCCTCAGTCTTCTCCAGACTAAAAAGACCCCAATCCCTCAGCCTTTACTGATATTTGAGTTATCAAGTCCTCTTATCATCATGTTATCCCTAAACTTTTATGTCATCTCAGTAGGGAGCCCCATTTATCCTCAGTGGAAAAATCTTAGCTGAAGGTGGCTTGCCCAGAGGTGGATGTTTGCATTGTAAACTTCTACAGGTTTGGTGAGACAGCTCCTACTGAGCAGGTTAGATGCCCTTGGAATTTTTACTTAAAATATTTGTATTGGGTTGTCTGTGCTGATTGCAAACAGATTCACCCCTGAGGTAAGTGCTTTCTGCTTCAGAAGATGAGCTGACAACACATTCCAGGCCTGGGCAGGAAATACCAGGAAAAATAGTTATAATTTAACCATAAATCAACTTCATGAAAACTAAGAGAAAACTACTAGTCCCCTTTACAGTATGAAATACTTCCTTCCCTAGTCCTCTGGCCAAGGGCAGCCCTAGGTTTAGAGGAGTTTTTTGTATGTAATATAAAGCCATTTAAAATTCAGTCTCTACGGGGGAAGTTTTGATTTCCTTCTCACTGAGTCAGAGAGATCAAAAAGAAATTTGAGGCATATTTGATACACAAACACCTGGACTTTGATTTTTAAAAATTAAGTACATAAACAGGTAATAAATCAGGCTATTAAAAATATTTTTTTCTTGTATATTAGCAATATACAGATCTTTTGGGTTTACAGAGATTCTGCCTGTATTGTAGAATCACATATTTTTCATATTACACTTTAAAAGCATTTACAAGTGGATGTGGTCATATGTGTTCTGCTCCTAAATTTTTTAGAGAGGAATGTCCAGTTACATGACAGTATTAATGTGCAATTAGCAGATGGGAATATCTACTTTGCTATTTAGTTTATACATCAAGCAACTGAAAGCAGTAATTCCAAGGTGGAAGATGATTATTAAAATGCAGGTTCCAATCAGGTTATTTTTTTTAAAGCTGAAAAAAAAGGCTGATAATTGACACTTACCCTCACAAGTCCATTTCCAGCATGTTAACATTTTTTCTACCCACTGCCACACTCCTCTGTCCTCTCTTATATTTTAAAATATTTTCTCTTCTGCATTTCTTTTAGCCATCTCCCCCTCCTCCCACATACACGTGCATAACACTCTCCTGCATCTTTTCTCTCCCCAAATACTTTCCTTCATTTTTCACAAGCTCCCCTCTCAGTTACTGCTATTTTCATCCCTCTTCCCTTTTCCCATTTTCCTGTGCCACAGGCTGCTGGAGGTAACTGTATCCCAGAGGATGCTTCACCTCTTAGTTTTTGGGACAGAGAATTGAGCACAGTCTCATTCTGTATGGAGTATCTGTGAGTGACATCGCAGGACAGGATAACACCACCTTGAAAGCAAGCTTAATTTAGGAACTTTTCACAACTTTTTACAAATAAACCTCGTTTAATCTAGCGGAATATTTATGAGAGTTGGTGACACTGCCAGTGGCAGGAGCTCAGGGGAAGGCAAGCTCCTTAAAATTTCCTAATCCCCCAGGAGCTCCAAATCCATTCACTATCGTTATAGGCTGTCAGTAAAATCTCTGCCAAATCTGCCTGTGATTTAACTCCTTTTGTCTTCACCAGACTTAAGGCAAAGAAACCTGTGGTCAGCTGTGCAAGCAGGAGAAGCAACAACTGCTGCAGCCATCAAGCCATGTTTTGTACACTTCAAACCCTAAAGCTGGGTGTTTCTGTCCTTGAAAACCACAAACTAAGTCACAGAGAGAAAGGTTTAAAGTGTAGGAGCTCATCCTTTCCACCTCAGAATTTCTTTTGTTAAAACTGGCTGGCAGGAGGCTGTTAGGGAGTGCTGTTGCAGGATGTTGCACAGGGGAGACCTCATCGCTCTCTACAACTCCCTGAAAGGAGGTTGTAGCGAGGTGGGAGTTGGTCTCTTTTCCCAGACGACTTTCAACAAGACAAGAGGACACAGTCTTAAGTTGTGCCAGGGGAGATTTAGGTTAGATATTAGAAAGAATTTCTTTATGGAGAGGGTGATCAGGCAATGGAATGGACTGCCTGGTGAGGTGGTGGATTCTCCGTCCCTGGAGACGTTTAAAAAGAGCCTGGATGTGGCACTCAGTGCCATGGGCTGGGAACTGCACCGGTGGGTCAAGGGTTGGACTTGATGATCTCTGAGGTCCCTTCCAACCCGGCTAATTCTATGATTCTATGATTCTATGTGCTTTACCCTGAACCAGCAAACTGTTCCCTGTGGCAGTCGTGTCAGTGCTCCAGCCAGGTGAAGCAGTGAGAGCCAGGACTGTACCTGCAAACTTACTTCCAGGCAGGTTGTCCTGGGGACATCTTTTGCTGTGCCATACAGACTTCCAGAAAACAAATGCTTGGACAGCTTTCTTGGTAGAGGAGTTGTTACACCTCAGCAAGCCACAGCTTAACTGCACAATTCCTTTTGCTAAAAGATTCCTTCACTTGTGCTATCTGTGAAATGCAGAAAGCATCTTTCACTGACTGCCACATTCCCACCTAACTTCTTCAGTCTAAGGCTGCTCAATGCCTGCTTGAGGTTGTGTTCTGAGGAGCTGGAACTGTCCCTCTGACAGAGCTGTAGATCTCCATAAAGACACTTCAATAGCAGCCACTTTAGGATCTTTTCCTGGCAGTGAATATTTCTTGCTACCCATATGGTTTTCTGGCAAGCTACACTCTCAGCTGTGTTTATTTGGTAACGCTTTGGGTTCAACCTACTGTTCTCTCTGATGGCTGACAGAGCCAAGAGTTTGCAGATAGATTGCACTAAGAAGTCAAAAGTGTAACAACGACATTAAAAAAACAAAATAATAAATCCTCTTAATTATAGCTGTTTCCCTGAAAATGAAGTTAGTTTATATGCTTTTATATTTAATACATAAATCTCTAAAGTGGAAATTTTTGGAAATAAAAAAAAAAAAAAAGCATTTTTGCCGTTGTGCAGCCTAAAGACAATATTTGAGAGCTGCTTAAAAATAGAAGCTTAAACCCTTCTAGTTGAGCTAAGAGATGCAGTGACAACACCACGTGCTGCCTTCCTCCTCCTTTGGACCCAGGACTGAGCCCCACTTCCCACCTGCGACGCGAAACCCCCGCAGGGCTTCAGCTGGTGGCAGCTCCCTGGTTCTCCAGCTTTGCAGCTGAGGAGGGACGAGCGTTGTCTCTCCCACTCCACATCATCAGCACGGGGTTTTCAGCAGAGCTGTTGGTGCTGAAGAAATGAACTTGCCAGCCACAGCAGCAGCACTGCAGCTGTTTGATTTCCTGGCGGAAAGTTTTGCTGAAGACGTAGTAGATGAAGGGGTTGTAGGCCGTGGAGGATTTGGCAAACAGACAAGGCAGCAGCGTGAGGATGGGCTGGAGGGAATTGCTGGAGTTAAATATGGACCAGAAGCTGGCTGCTGCATATGGTGTCCATGAGCTCAGGAACCCAACTGAGATGAGCACGGCCATCTGAAAGGGAAACAGGGCTTCAGTTCCTTGCCTGGGGCAACTGGGCTGGTGAGCACAGATCCTATGAGGAGAGGCTGAGGGAGCTGGGGGTGTTCAGCCTGGAGAAGAGGAGGCACAGGGGAGACCTCATCACTCTCTACAACTCCCTGAAAGGAGGTTGGAGCCAGGGGGGGGCTGGGCTCTTTTCCCAGGCAACTCTCAGCAAGACAAGAGGGCACAAGAGGTCTCAAGTTGTGCCAGGGGAGGTTTAGGTTGGACATTAGAAAGAATTTCTTTCTGGAGAGGGTGATCAGCCATTGGAATGGGCTGCCCAGGGAAGTGGTGGATTCTCCATCCCTGGAGATATTTCAAAAGAGCCTGGATGTGGCACTCAGTGCCATGGGCTGGGAACTGCAGTGGGAGTGGATCAAGGGTTGGACTTGATGATCTCTGAGGTCCCTTCCAACCCAGCCAATTCTATGATTCTTGGCTTGCACTGACTGGGTCTGATACTCAGGCACAACACCTGAAGCTGTGTGTCTGTTGTGTTGTGATGTGGCACAGGTAACACTGCACAGCACATATCTGCTCCTATTCCCACTCAGCCTCGAGAAAACTTGGGTCAATTCTGCTTTTTCATCAAAAAATGAGCAACTAAACTGCTTATTTGAAAAAATATTATATTAAAAAATGCTTGCATATAGGATTTCTGTGCAGCTCTCACTCAGGATAGCCACTTTAAAATACCTGGGATGACAGAACAAGTCCTCCTCTCTAACTGTAATGTGTCTGGATTCAACAGCTCCAGCAGCATGACTGGAAATAGAGGTTCATGAAAATTATGGGTGCAACTGCCTAAAGAAGGTTTAACAAGCTGCATCATACCTATGATATATAATCATATATCAACAACCAACTAAGGGACAGGGATGCCAGGAGCCTTCTGCTCCTCTGAGGAGTGCAACGTATGGAGGAGACTGGAAATGCATCTCTGTCTTTGGTCAGTGCCAGACACAGGCAATGAGAGTTCATCACAAACAAAGCATAAGCAGAGTCAGTTCTCTGCAGGCTCCTGATTCCTGATTCCAATATCCTAGGGATAACTCACCAGTGTCAGCTTCCTCTCCAGTTTAGCTGCATTAGGGATCCTGTCAATATTCTGGATCTCTTGGTATGCTTTATGAACTTTCCAGGCAATCCCCAAGTAACAGGCAACGATGGTCAGTGCAGGCAAGACTGTGCACAGGAGGAACATGCTCAGGATGAATGAAAAGCCATTGGAGGAGTTGTGGAACTTGCTCCAGGCTATTGTACAAGAGATCCCAAATGGCTCAGGGCCATAGTAGCCCCAACCTACCAAGGGCAAAATGGCCCAGAGCAGGGAGTAGAGCCAGATGAAAGTTATCAAGATGCGAACAGTGTTCTTGGTGATTTTGTTACCTGCAAGAAAGAGGAAGAGCAAGAATATATGAATCTCATCTCAGCCATGTGTTTTTTTGCCATAACTTCTTCTCCAGCAGGATGGTGTCTACAAATATACTTGGGTTGCTGCTGCAATTCCCTAATCTTTGGTCTTGAGAAACGTAACAGAGAGAATCTATGGATAAGGTGAGACCTCGGTGCTGATCTAAATTTGGTATGTCAGGCAACTTAAAAGATCAAGTTGATCCAAAATGTACTGTGCTTCCAGCCCAGGGACGCCACAAGTACTTCCTCTCAAGTTTCAGTATATCTGCTTGCACATAAAGAGGAAAAAAAGAGTTCAGAAAAAAAATTGGGCTCTGTACCCTCAGGTAGTTCCACTTGATATTATTGAGAAGCTTCACTGTTTAATAAGGAATTTAATCTGGGAACATTAGAGGTTTGATATGTGATAAAAGCTGAGGCTAATTCCTACAGTTATTGAACTGATACTCTGTGCCACATTCAGCAAAGTGCCTCTCTGACCATAATCACCCAAATTCACCCTTATGAGTTTACCAGAGATATAATTACTTACTGTTAGATTTGGATGAATGGGTAACAAGGAATCGAATCACAGCCATGGCACACAGGGTCATCATGCTGCAGACCCCAAAAAGGAAACCCATCAGGGCATAATACACGCAGGAGGCATCTCCTCCCAGCCAAGCATGGTTCCAGGCAGATGCAATGGCCAGTGGATACATGCTGATTGCCATCCCAATGTCTGCTACTGCCAAGTTGATTGTCAGCAGCTCCGGTGACTTGAGGAGGGACGAGCGCTTCACGGCTGTAGCAAGGACGGCTGAATTTCCAAGAATGGTCAGGATGGCTGGAAGGGAAGAAGCAGCACAGACAGTAATATCACACAGTTAACACAGCTGTGAAATGCTTCTCCATACAGTGGGGAAAATGCCAGTTGTCAGCCTGGGATTAAAGTTTAGCAGACAGGACAGACTGGAAGACGAGGCAGAATTCAGCATCTCCCAGGCTAACACTGTCTTGTGATGATGCTCTGAAAACACCTCCCTGTGTATCTGCTGTGCCCTGCTGTCACCACCTGGACAGAGAAACCCAGGGAGATTCAGACTGGACCCCCTTGCTTTCTAAACTCCTCAGAGAGGAGTCTTCATGCAGCTGGATCCAACCTTAGTCTCAGACCTGGCCCTCCCAGAGAGAGTGATTGAAATGTTTCATTCTGAGGAAATGCTCGACCACCAGATACTCCTTGAGCAGATTAAAGTGAAAGGACACTCAAGGTCTCTATTTGAACATTAGTTTTAATTAGAGCCATAGAACAAATACTAATACTTCAATAATTATATATGCTTGAGCTACACAATCCATACAGGGTGATGCCTAGATTATAGAAGTCACAGCACGTATGTGTTCAAGCTGCACAACCTGGAAAAAATGTTGTAAGCCTTGAATTAGTTAATGATTTTAGGAAGGAAAAGAGAGAGGATGAGAGAGAGAAAGACCAGGTCAGATGGAGCCTTGAGCAACCTTATTTAGTTGGGGTTGGAACTAAATGATCTGTAAGGTCCCATCCACCCCTAGCCACTCTATGATTCTGTACAGGAAGAAGAAAAGTTAGACAGATCCACTTTGATTTTTCTTGGGTCATATTCCCACTTCTCCTTCCAAATGAAGAACTGTCCAACTTCTGTGTTCCTTTTCTCTCCTCTCATACCCTCCAATTCCCAAAACCTTCCCTCTTTGCAACAAATCTTCCCAGCAGAAGTGTCCTGGGCTCTGAGCTGCCTTGACAGTCAACGTATGCTGGTCAAGCAGCTGAGAATCACAGTGTGCTGTCATTTAAACACCCACACTGCTCTGGTGGTCTCTGAGTGCAGTGAGACAGACACAGGGATTTATTTGACAGAGGAATGCAACAGACCAGAGACTGCTTTGCAAAAGGACATGTCAGACATGCATTATTCAGACATGCCATAGGGCTGCAAAGCATTCATGACAACGGTATCAAAAGTACATGTAGCAAACAACTAATTTTTTTTCTTTTCTTTCAAGTCAACGTAGTGCTGGAGCTACATTTTGATCAAAGATTTTCCTGAGAAGGTGTCCTCTAACCTAAGAAGGGAAGTAGGGAAACAGGAAAAGGGCTCTGTCATGTTGCCTCACTGCTGTGAAAGCAGAAAGGCTGCTTTTGCTCACAGACACCATGTAATAAAATGCCCACAGAGGAATTGAATAAAGACACGTGCAACAAAATTGAATAAGTAGAATCAGAGAATTTTCAGGGTTAGAAGGGACCTTTAAGATCACCTCATTCCAACCCCCCTGCCATGGGCAGGGATACCTCCCACCAGATCAGGTTGTTCGGAGCCCTGTCCAGCCTGGCCTTAAAAACTTCCAGGGATGGATGGGGCTTCCACCACCTCTCTGGGCAACCTGTTCCACTGTCTTCAGGGTGAAGAACTTCTTCCTAACTTCCAATCTAAATCTCCCCTCCTCTAGTTTGAATCCATTCCCCCATGTCCTATCACTCCCTGACATCCTAAGAAGTCCCTCGCCAGCTTTTTTTGTAGCCCTTTCAGATACTGGAAGGCCACAATAAGGTCTCCTCAGAGCCTTCTTCTCTCCAGACTGATTTTTTTTAATTTATTGTTAAATTTCTTTTTAGAGAAATACCAACTTTAAGTACGTTGGCATAAATCCAAGGATGGGGGCAGAGATGCCAAGAGAAAGCTTTAAACACACCAGAGGTACAAATCTGAGACCCCACATCCCTCATTCATTCACTTGCTAACTGCACACACTCACTTGGCACCTCTGGATATGCTTGAAGAGTTCCCTGAGCTCTCATGAGTTGTACATCTGCACCCACAGAGATGCCCACAGTGGTTTGGCAGAGGACCCCTTGCTGACAGGGAGCAACCTGTAGCTTGGTGGGAAGGGGACTCTCCTGCCAAATGTCAGCCACAGGTTGGGACATCATCAATTCATTTTTTTTCCCAAGAGAGCCCTAACCACTACACAGGAGGTAGGAGTAGCTCTTAATCTTACCAGCAGGATAAACATCCAGGCCCACTTTCTCTTTTACTTTGACAGATACTGTTTCCCTCCATCCCATTGCCTGTCAGGCTGGCACAGGACAAAACTGTGTCCTGCACCTGCATACTTACTTTTTTTTGAGGAAGCATCTGGCATCCTGACTTGCATTAAAAGAAAAACCCTTTGTCATTTTGCAGACAGTGATTTTTCTCCCCCTGGGTGGTACTCTCTGCTGTCAGCACAACTGAGGGGACAGCAGAGGGAAAAGTGTGTAGAAACAGGCATGAGATGTGAAATGCTAAAGCCTGGAATTGCTGCCTAAGCCTTCTCTGTTAGAGCACAGAAAAATCTGTGCTTGTCCTTCTGAGATGCATCTCAATCAGGCTTTTGTAAATGAGCTGAAGGGAGAAAGGGACTGACATCCTAGCAAAATTCAGTTGGACTCCATGCCTAAACCAGTTCTGCTCCTGTCAAAATCAACCCTAATAAACACATCACCTGGGTGCAGGCAACAAAGAGACACGGAAGAAAACACTTAAGTAAAGCCATGCTGGAGCAGGCTGGGACATACCCCTGTTTGTATTTCTTTGTCAATCTGCCTTCAGCAGGGCAATTATCAAAAACTGAGCTGCTATTTGGAAACTCTTTGCTATTTTTATACCAGTTTTCCCTAGTGAGACACAACTGCTCTTCATGGATAATGAATTAGAGTCAGACCCAAGGTGGTCAGGGCTAAGATGCCAGGAGAAGAGGTAGAAAACTTCTTCTGAACAGTTGTGCCACCAGAGATGGCAAATCTTCTGCACTGAGACAAAAGGCTGCAAATCTGAGAGTGATTAATCCTGGCACCCAACTGACTCAAAGGTAACACGCAGGACCCTGTGTGGAAACAGATTTGCTGTCATTTCCCTCCAGCTTCCTCTGGCTGAGAGCAGCAGGGATGGGGCAGCCCCGGTGTGGCTGCTCCTGGGCTTGGAGCAAAAAAGCACAGTGCAGAGGCAGAACTCACCTATGATCAGAAGAAAGACTCCAGCTCCGTAATCCACTGCAGGGTGGAGTTTGGAAATGTATTGCTCCTCCATTGTCCCTGGTGGAAGTGGGTGAAGGGTTTAAATCAGATGCAAAGTGGCTGTAGGGGCAAAGAGATTCTTCTTCATGGCTTGCTGGCTGCAGACGTGAGCCGGGCAGTTGGGTGCTGTCAGGGTGAAGGGACCCTTCTGTCTTCTCCTCTCTCCCTCCCTCTCTTGTGGCAGGGAAAAAGCCTGGAGTGAAAGAAAAGCTCCCTCCCTGGGGAGACAGTGAAAGCCAGGAAGAGCCACTGCCAGGGAGCTCCCGCCTGCCTGGCTGGCAGCATCTCTCCACCCACCCCCTCCTCTCACACCACTCTGCTCCCTGGTTTCTCAGGCATCTTCACAAGGCAAATCCCCTCAGACTGCCATGGCTGAGCACAAACAATTGCTGTTCCACCATCAGCAGCCTTTGGGAAATAAATCCAGGCTGAGGGATCAGGCAGAAGAAGGAAGGTTGGGTGTTTTGTTTTCCAGCTTGATGGGAAATAACCAGGTTGGGGTGGGGGCATCTCTGTGTGGCAGTCCCAGAGGAAAGGGATTTACTGCAGGGGTTCCTCACAACCGAAGTCCCACGACTGAAGGCAGCAGAACTTTCAGAGCTGCTCCAGGGCAGAACTGGAGGATGCTCAGCCCAGTGTGCTGAGCTGCAGAGCAGCACAGTGGAACCAAGCTCTGAGTTCACTCTAGTGATGCTCTAAGTGGTGTTACTTGACAAGAAACAAGAGAAATGCCTCACATCCAGGTTTTCCTTCTCCTTATTATATCTGAGACTTAAATCTTCATAATTGTTTCTGAAGTTTTCTACAAAGAATGCTAAGTTTTGCTCCTGGTTCCAACTATGTGTTACAGGCTCATCTCTGAGGTCTGTAGTTGCAGTGCCATTCAGTTGAATTTTAGCCTGGGCACCACCCAGCCAGTCCACTGAAGAGCTGACCTATTCTGAATTATTTAATTCCAGTACCTGGATATGTTAAGCTGCATTAGCATCATTCTCTGCTTGATCTGTTTCACTCTGTTCAGATATAGGGTATTTTAAGATCCCCAAGAGCAAATAGGCATCTCTTGTGCAACACAGGTGGAATTTAGGCACCTAAGTATCACAGTACTAGCCTGAATTCTGAAATCCTTTGGAATCTGAGAGACTTTAAAAGCTTTGAGTTTCACCAGAAAGCAAAAGTGGCCATGAACAGATATGCTGCCACCTAAGCTTTGGTGCATGTGCCCTGCTGAAGCTGTCTTGGATTTACACACCAGGGATCCCTCCACTGAAGACTTTGAAGAATTTTATTCAGCAACCAAGCCCACGCAACACAACACGAACAGCACAGGGCTCAGGAGTATTCTCAGCCTTCTCAAAAGGATAGGATAAAGGCACTGATGCCCTAAAAGCTTAGCCAGCCTCCATGAAACAGAGAAATCAGTTCCCTCCTCTGGTTTTGGAGCCTCAAATAACAAGTTTTTCCTGCAAGACTGTTTTATTCTGCAAGTTATAGATGGTTTGGGGTGAAGAAAATGGCATAACAGGGAGATGCTTTCTTCTCCACTTGAAGCTGGATTGCTTCACACCTGAGTCACAAGATTGGAGGGAGAAAAAAAACAAATTGATGTCTGACTCTCTAGTAAGGTGCTGAAGGGAGCTCTTGTTCCAAAAGTTATTAATGCAGTTTGCAATTAACTGCCATGGCTTGAAAAACAAAAATGCAGAGGTAATTTTGCTTCAGTATTGGCCACTAGCTACAGCTTCAAAGTGACCCAGTCTCACTCAAGGTGTAGTTATCACTTCAGAGAAACAAAAAAAAATTAATAAAATAGTTATCACTTCAGAGAAACAAAATTCCTGTACCTGGAGCTAGCTGTGGCTCCATATCAGGATCCCACCCTGGCAGCATGCTGGGTCTTAGGAGTTTTGTAAATCTGCCTCTCCCACTGAACTGAGAAGCTGGGTGCCAAATTCAAGCACTAGTTCTGCTGTCACAGACAAAATCTGTATTTTTAAAAGAGACTGAGCTCTAGGACAGAGTTAGGTAGTTAAGATCTAGCAGAAGAGATCAGAGAGGGAATGTCTCTTATTCTATCTGAGAATGGACACTGCAGCTCATGCTGCTACCACCGTGGAGATTTCAAGAGATGCTACAACCCAATGACTCCCATCCTCAGGGACCACTTCCCTGTGCAAAGTTACTTCTAATCCAAGGCTGACTTACATGTAGCCAGCTCGAGTGTTTCTCAAAAATTCCCCCAACCTGTTCCCCATCACTCCAAAGTCAGTAGAAGCACACTGGTGTCTGCTTTTATTCGTGGCATAGACAAGCACTAGGAGATGGAACAGTCCATTGATTCCTCTCCAGAGCTTATAAAATGCTAATTCAATGGCAGAAATTGCTGGCCTTAAAAAAATGAAGAGATAAGACAAAATGGCTGTGGGGAATCTGTTTAAACAGGACAACTAGGAAGACATGAGTTATGTGTGGAGGGAAGAAAAAATAGGAAGTACAGACTTTGACTCTTCTCTAGGTGCAGAGAGAGTGATATTCCAATCACCAGAGCACACAGAATCACAGAGGCTGGAAATCACCTCTGAAAATCAGAGAGCTCAAGCCCACTTCTCAGAAGAGTATCAGCTACAGCAGATTGCTGAAGGGTGTATCCAGCTGAGTTTTGCAGCTCCCCATGGATGGAGACTCCACAACAGGACAACTTGTTCCAGTGTCCCTTTGTGGTATCAGTCAAAGTCTCATAGAATTTATGAATAAAAATGCCACCTAACTCAAGAAACCAAGCATCTGCTCATTAGATGTTCAGTACAGATGTTCTTCAACAAATGTTCCTTGGCAGAACATCCAGCTAAATACCTCTTGCTATTCTCAAAAGGCTTTTGCTTCTCAAGCCTTGGGTGTATGAGCAAGTGAGCATCAGTTTAGCCTAGGAATGTAGGATATGTACCACAGTAATTACAAAATGAAGTTGATCTATCTGAAAAGGCTAAAAATTTACAGAGATGAGCTCTCAAAAATATTCCCAATAAGGAGAATCTAAAATAGCTTGGTCAAATCAGTGTAGTCAGTTCAAGAAAGAGAGGTTAGCATTTGATCCCAGTTTGAGAGAGAAATATCTGCTAGAGTCAGCAATGGACACAGTAAATCCCGTGACAGAAAGCAGAATATCACTGCATTCTGATATTAATCCAGTGTAGTGCATAAAAAACCACAGTATTGGTAAATTAAACTATGCCAGATCACCACAAAGATGCTGGAATTCCACTGTTCACCTTATTAAATTCCCAGAAGAGCTGCTGACACTTTTTTGGGCTCAGCCAAAGTCATCCTCAGGCACAAGTCAACTCAAACACACCCAGGTCCATTCCCAATAGGCAATGAGGACATTAGTTTTGAGGACAAAGTGACACTGTTTAGTTCCCTGGAACAGATGTTGCCCCTGAGTTTAGCTTTAATCCTGGCTACAAACATTTAGCTGAGCAGTAGATCCTCCAGGTGCAGTCATTAGATGAGAGGTGACTGGTTTAAAGAGTTGGTAGTGCTCAAATAGAGCTTATAGTTCTGACAAAGAAAATTCTTTGTAAAACTCCCCAGCCTCCACTGTGTTGTCAGCACACCTACTGTATCTTTTTTGGCCTTTCTTGATGAAAACATGACAGAGGGCTCAGTTCAAGAAGACTGATGTCACCCAATTCAAGCCAGATCTCCTGCTTCCCCACTTGTTGCATGCTCTATCCTCTCACTACAGAAACAAAATACTAAATGACTACAGGCAGGCAAAGAGAAACCAGAGGCAAGATTAAAACTTTTTGCTGAGAAATTAACTACTCCCTGGAGACCCCCTTGGCTGCACCAGGAGCCTGGTCCTCTTCCAGTTTTTGTGGCCACCTTAGATTACACTGTGTGGATATTTCATGCTGGTTTAGATGGCATTTCATTTATTGTGAAACCCTGAATTTAGCATTCAGATGGGGTAGGATTACATCAACTGTCCAGTTATGAAATGGAAGAAAATAAAATAAATTATTAAAACCAGAAGAGTTGACTGATCCTAAATCCAGTGTATTATTCATGTATCATTTAACAATAGCAAGCTGAACCCAGCAATATCTTTCTGCATGTCAAACCAATCCAAATTTGCTGTTTACAACAACAGCACAGTCAAGGTTCATAAGTCTTGACAGGCTGAATTTTGGGGGATCAAATTTTAGAATTGTTTTGTGAAACTTGACTTCAATTTAAGAAAGTGCTCTTTAAATTAGACAGATAAAAGAGTGAAGCTGCCACCTACTCCTTTCTGAAAGGTTATGTGAAACTTAGGGCAAAAAATGAATTCACTATGAAACCATTTATACATATTTGACAGAAGTATATCCATATCTACAAAACAAATTTCTGTTGTTGATGTAGAACAAGGTAGGGGTTGAGTAATTACTTGGTGCTACCAAGTTAGAGCATCCTACAACTTTATTCTTCCTTACCACAGGGAAAAAAACCTAGAAGAACCAAAAAAACCAAACCTGTAAGAACAAGGGAATTGTTCTGGATTATCAGTTTGCCACTATGTGGTAGTTCATTTTGCAGAGATAACATTTCTCAAAATTTGGATCTGTTTGGACCAAGAATATCTGGTTTGGTACTATATCCAACCCCTAACTTTCTGTGATTCTGTGGTTCTGTCACATCAATGTCAATGGAGAGGATCATGAATTTACGTCCATATCTGCACAGAATTAATTTATATTGAATATGGTCACATAGCATTTAGAAGAAGAGTATGGCTTTGTTAATTTAGTTTATTTATGGCTGCACTGTCCAGATCTTCACTTCTGTGAAGGCTTTGAAATTTCAAGCTGAGCAGGGTACTGCTAACAGTTTGGGCAGTCTGGGTACCTTCTCCTTTCTTCAGGACCAAACTACCATCATATACCCTCAAGTGTTAACAAATGCCACATTTCTCAAACTGCTTGAAGGAGATGACACCATCACATTGCCCAGGAATTCCTGCAGCTTTCCTCTATTTAACTCTTAGGCTATTTCTTCAGTCTTACTTTTGGAAGCTCATCTTTGAGCTGAGCCCTCCAGCTGAGCTTTCACCTCCATTTCTGACCAGAATCAGCATTCAGCTGAACTCCCAGAGTCTGCCCATGAAGCTGTATGTTTTCAACAACCAAACTTGTTCAAGCTGGTATTTGCAACCTCAAGCACAGTCATTTGTAAATTGCTTCCTTCTGGATGCCTGCACTGACTTGCATGTTATTTCCTGAGGTGTTATTTACAAAGTTTAATTTGGTCTAGGGACAGTAACATCCCCAGCTTCCCTCTGCTGAACGTAGCTGCCCCCTTGAAGAATCCATTGGATTTCTCTTTCACTAAAATCATTTTTACATCTAGTAAAACCATTTTTACATCTAATAAAACCATTTTTACATCTAATAAAACCATTTTTACATCTAATAAAACCATTTTTACATCTCAGCTGCTGGTTAACCCAGTCAAAGTGAGCACAGCTCTCCACCATACAACTAAAGGGTCAGCAGGAAGACTTGACCTGAAGCTGTTATTCTAGAAGGTGTTTGACCCCAGAGCAGAAAATGAAGACCTACAAGACCATCTTGTAGGCATAGGACTGAAAGATTATTTTAAGACTCTTTACATCACTTTTATTCTTCATTTTTAAGAAGAAACTACTGGCAGTTTGAGGTGAGGACAAAGAGCACTTTAACATTAAATGAAAGACCAGTGATTGAGCTACAAGGAAACAAAAATTTGCACCTCTTCCATCCCTAGGACTAGTAAGTATAGCACAGAACTAAACCCAGAAGCTCATATTTACTGAACAACAATGTCATCTTTTGTCTGGTAGCTAAAAAACATTATTACTCATTTCTGGTGAAAAGGAGAGGACAAGATGTAGAGCTGTAAGGAAAGTCACATGTGGAGTTTAGATGTGCTGGGTCCCTAAGTCTTTTCAACAGGTTGCCCTCTCAGAGACAACTTTTCTTGGAGTTGTTCTTCACAGTCCCACAATTTGGAAAATGAAAACAAGACAAAGAAAGCAGAAAGAAGCACGAGGTGGGAAGGGAAAGACAGTAATGAGACAGGAAAAGGTTAATTCAGCTTGCAAGTATGAAGCATTTTATAACCATTCCTTTCAAAGGTGTGGGAAGACAAACACTAATACACTGTGAGTGGAAAGGAAATGGCACCAAAGGTGCTAACATAAAATGAAAACTTGTATTATGTCAGGAAAAGAGAATAAAATTTATTGCCCATGGTATGGAATTTGACAGTGCAAACATGCTCATACTTCAGATGATGACAGTGTTCCCAGACCTCAGTTTAAGAGTAGAATGAACAGCACTAATCCTCTCATTTATAAAGTCTAGAAGACAAATTCATGTCTGCTTATGGTAGATACTGAACAAATATCATGAAGGGATATTTGCTTCTAGTTTAAGCCATTTTTCAACCATTAATTAATTTGAGTTTTTGGTGGCAAGCTCCACTGAAATTTTCCTTTGCATTTTGGTCCTGCACTCCTTAAAATCATGGTTTCTCTGTGCCATTCAGACCATGGGGAAAAGCCATACAGTTGGTAGAATGAACCACCAAGAACTCTACTACCAAAAGAATATCAGCAGTAGCTCTGCATCATCTCTGCACCCCTCTAGGCAGCCTGCATGCAGGAGCACAGCTAAAGAGAAAGAGGAGGTGGGGGGTGATGCATTGCAGCCCCTCTACACACCTGAGCAGACTGAATCACCTGAGACTCCCCGGTTCTGTGGCAACAGGGACCTGAGTGTTGGTGATCCTGATCCTAAGCTCAGGATTGTCCTGGAAGCAGCAAAATAGTAATCATGCCACTGGGAGAGACATCAGAAAGGGATCACAGTTTGTATGTTTGGAGCCAAACCTGCTCAGTTCCCTACAGACTGGAAGCAGCAAAACCAACTTCAGGAGAGGAGTCTTCCAAGCTTCAGGAGAGGTCCCAGTTCTGCTCCTTGTCTCTTTTCCATATGACCTAGTGCTGATTCCTTCCTCCTTTGAATGACAAAACTCAGTTCTTTCCACTTTGTTGGGAAATCCAGAACCATTTCCAACAGCACAGGTGAAACTGTTCCTTCTCTTTGTTCTCTAGGTTTGATAGCAGGACAAGGATCTGACAGAACTGAGACAGGACAAACCAGGCTGTGGTGGGGATGGCCACAAATGAGGATTTTTGGCATGGAATGTCCTATGGAATGGCAAACACTGGAGGGTCCTTTTTGAACAGAGGTGTGAAGAGAGTAAAACTCACCCAGTGCTGCCTCTGGTAGAGCACATTAATTGCATTCTTGATTTTGTTGGTGTTGTGTGCTTCATTGCAGGGGAAGAGGGATTTTTTTTAATTTTTTTTTTTTTTTAAGAGTAGCTTGTTAGATGTATTTAAGGGTAACCAGAAGAATAAGAGATAAAAGATCAAAGAATTCTATTACCCTTGGAAACAAAGATGAAATACACACTGATATTCTTCACCCAAGTGGTGTAACTGAGTTGTTGTGATGCCAAGAAGTCCCTGGACATTTTTGGGGGTTTATAAACACTTTCTGCAGGACTGAAGCCCTAAGGCCAAGGTGCACCTGCCTCTGTTCCCTCTTCCAGGTTCTCCACAAAAGCAGGAATACAGCAGACAAGGGATGTGATGCCAAAGCAAGCATGGCTGTGTATCCAGAGCAGACAGAGCAGTCAGTAAAATTCAAGAGTGCAATCATATGGCACTCCAGATGAACACAATGGTGCTGCTCTAGGCCTGCTATTGCCTACTGTGTGACACTCATCATCTTCTTTCTGCCCCTAATTTATTTACTGAAATTGTAAATTTTTCAAAGTCTGGCTGCTCTACTATTTCTGCTCAGTTTCTGGTAACAATGCAGTGCCATTATTGGCTTGTGCCCCTCAGCACCATTGTGATACAACAACAATAGTTTTAAGGAGGCCAATTTTCTTTTAAATTAGGATTTGGCTGATTTTCCTGTTACTGATTTCTAAGTGGACCCACACTGGGAATTCAGACATGCCAGGATTCCAATTTATTTAGAGAAATTTGAAAGAGAGAAATAGCCAAGAGATTGCATCCTGTAAAAATATACTGGAAAATATGAGTGGAAGTTCATGGAGATGCATCTTATGGATGGAAAAGAGCAGGTTTCTTTGTTCAATCTGGAACACAATGTTTAATGGAGAAAGAAGACTTGAAAGATTGGGAAACAGAGGCTCAAGAGAGACTTTATGATAACAAATCTCTTATGAGGTAGGATGGAGAAGACAAAACCTCTGTTCTGCAATCAGCTGTGGTGGCAGCACTTTTTAAATGACCCTGTTGAGGACAGCATTCAGCAGAGCTGCCTGCCCAGCAACTACTCATGCATCAACTCACTGTTAAAGCAACTTCCCTGGATCTTCAGGTGAGGAATATTGCTTGGCTGAGTGAGTTTCAGGGTCCTGAGCAGCAAGGATGGCACCAGAAGCCTAATGTCAGGACTCTGTCATCTTTTGAGGTCTTTATCAAATTTCCATAATCATGTTCAGGTCTCTTTCAGCCTTCAGATTATATTTATGTGAGTGAGAGTGCTCACAGCTTTTCTGTCCTGACTTCATTCCTTTCTATGGCCTTTTGACCTTTTAAACCAAGTAGTATTTAATCCTTGCTATAAAAATCTTCCAGGTATCAAGCTGGCTGTAGATATGTCACAGATGAGGATTGTCAAGCAAAGAAGAGCAACTCCTGCACTGTCTTCTTGATATTATTAGATATTAGGCACCAGCATTTTCATTGCTTCTGTTTTCCAAGTTAACTGAGCTGCAGCTCCATGTTGCTTTTGGAGAGCATATCCCACACCTCTGTGTTGGAAGGTGCTTTAGGCTTCCAGTACTTGACTCCCTCTTTGCAGCAGTGTGAAATGCCCTTTGCAGGGATATAAGACATCATCTAAGTTACAAAAAAAAAAAAAAAAAAAATAAATAAAATTCCCACCAGTGTTATTAACTTGCAGTCAGGTGCTCTGCTTATTGTTCTTGATACTTGAAAGGAAATAAAAGTGGGGTGAGGGGCTGAGTTAAATATTTAGTGGATATTCCTGTATTTGCACAGAGAAGCTTTCAGCTATTTGCCTCATATTTAAGCATATTTTGCTAATATTGAGTTATCCCTCTGATTCCCTTCCAAGGGACACTCTATAGGGAAAAACTAGCAGGGAGACAAAAGAGCTAAGGAAAGCTGTGCACCACTGCAGCCCTCTTCATCTCTAGGTGGGTATGACACAAATGTTGTACATTAGAAAAAAATATTGTCTCACTTTTAGGGCAGTGTTGCAGATTATTCCATAATAGCCCGTGCTTAAAAACAGCAACTGTGACTGCACTTTCTGCACTAAATTACCCTGAAAACACAGAGATGAACCCAGCCTCAGAAAAAAACAAAACCCAAACATCAACACTCTTGTGGCAAGGACCCTGGGGAGTGCTGGGTTCAGTCCCTTTCCTCGCCACAGTCTTGCTGTCTGTTTTTTTGGAAAGTGATTAAATCTTCCCATGCCTTAACACCCAAAAATTAAACTATGGATGTCAATAAAGCTTTCTGCTTCTTTTTTCAACCCTTTAAATTCGTGGCAGAGTTCTGGCTTGTGCAAAGCATCGTTCTCTCAGGCACTATCTGGACATGATCCAAAGGACAGCAAAGTCTGGACATGACTCAAAGGTGCCCCAGGGACCATCCCTGGTGGGCAGTTTCCCTCCTGTGCTGTGAGACAAGAAGGTTCAGGTGCAAGAAAGCATCACCTGCCCTCCTGCTCAGGGCACAGATAATGCCTTATTTTACTCACATAAGCATAGAGAGAAGACAAAAAGGGCTTCTTGTTGGCAAATTGATAAACTCACCCAAGCATATGGGGGCACAGGTCCCCATGGCACACTTTGGTTTATCTGGAAGTAGGGATCCTTCCCACTTGGATGATACCAAATGCTCCCAAAGAGCATTTTCTATTCAGTCTGTGTTGCAAACATGTTTGTTTGCTTGTTGACTCTATTTCCTCATTAGGAGAGAATCTCTGTATTCATTCAGAAGGGACAATTCTAGGCCATCTTTGTCCATTATGGTTATTTAGAGGAGCTCTGAAAGCATTAATACAACAAGCATAAAAACCATGAGGTAAATAAAGAACCACAATTATGATGCCTTTTTCACTCATTGTTTTTGTGATACTGACTTGTGACCACATTAATGTGTGGAGATGACAGGACAACATTAATCTATTTTTGCCTGTAACTGAATATATGAATGTTTTTGTCTGTCACATGAACTTAAATGGGTTTTATAACCCTAACATTAGAAGCAAAACTTATTAATTGGCTTGTAGCTGAATATATTAAACCCTGTCTGTCACATGGATTTTATAATCCCAGTATTAGAACAGAATTTATTTCAGCTAAATAAAACCACTTAAAAATTTCAGATCTAGTTCTAACTGATTATCCAGACTACTTCTAGAGTAAATGGTGCAAGACAGGCACTCCTGGTAGAAAAATATGCACCTTTTCTCAATGAGATCAGTTGCCATTTGGAAGCTCCTGTTGACATTACAGAGAGCCCAGAGAGGAGTTTTAAACAAGCCACCTGAATTGAGGTGGGCAGCTTGGTTTGAATTGAATCCTGTCCTGAAATATTTATTTTAGGCAACACAAGAAACCTATAGGAAAGGCTGAACTGGAACTTAGGTGTCTCAGATCTTGAATCAAGGCTTCAAAATTTTTTTTACATTCTCCCTGTTTCTATTGCTACCAAAATCTGAAATTCTTCAGCCCATGCAACAGCCATGACTCCTGTTTGCTGTTTAAAATGAAAAAGTACTTCAGCTGTCCAACTTAATTTGTATTATTTTCCCAAAGCTTTTAAATTACCAGTTTCCTCCTGTAGAAACATGTTCAGGACAATTAGTAGATGAATGCTCTCAGTTTGACTGTGAAAGTCATATCCCAGACAGCTGGACAACAGGGAAATACAAGTTTGTCACTTTGTTGTAGCAGAAAATTGTTAGAATCTGTAAGGCTCTGCTAGTAATGCATTAGCACGTTCTCTGAGGCATTCTCCAGGTACAAAAGAGTAATCTTTCCCAGAAACTGATAAGGAAGATCAGAGCAGTGGGGTGAGTAGAAGTATAAATATTGCAAAAATGCCCACAATGCCACAAAAATAAGAGAAGTCCTTAAACCTTCATATATTCTCTCTGAAGTCTTCACTTGCCCCAAAAGCTACAATATCTCTTCATGCTACTTATTGGTGATTAATAAAGTTTCAATACAGTTCCATAATGTGTTTCCTCTTTTAGTTCTCCCTCATGTAAGGGACATTTCTGCTTGTCTGGCAGAGAGGAAGAACATGCATTTCTATCCCAAAAGTTCAGTTTTAATTCTTATCAAAGGTACTTTTCAGCCCCTTCATTACCAGAGGTAGTTTGTTTAATCCACCAGGCTTGCCTCTGAGATGTAGGGTTCGGAATGGTCAGATGATGAAATAACAGAGATTGGGTATCAGGGAAACAGTTATTGATGGATTCACATTTTGGTTACTGTCCTGTAAATGTTATTTATCCACAGGCAACTCCTGCAGCACAGATACAGATTCCCTCCATATGGAACATCATCCCACCTGGCTGATGGATGGAAGTGACCTGCCCTTCACAGATAGTCATGAGAACCTCTGTAACCAGAAAAAAATAGACTCCTTAACTTACTCCTGTCTCTGATGAACCAGCTGACCAGACTAGTAAGGCTCTTTCAGGAAGGTGGCCAAGACTCAAATTGGATGGAGAAGTTGTTTATAAATCACAGCCTCTGATGAGATGGACAAAAGAATTAGTTACTGATTGCCATGATAATGAAGACTGAGATCAACCAAAGCAGAGAAAACCCAGGTTCCAAGGGAAAAGATTGTTGTGCTGATATCTACCAGAACAGAATATCCTTTACAACTGAGTGAGCCCCCATAGAATCATATGTAGCAGGACAAACCTCTTCTATGGATGCGGTGCTCCAAGGTCCAACCAGATGTCCCAGTAGAATCTCACAAATGGTGCTCTAACTAGCCTGGATCAGTGCTACTACTCCAAAGGTGACCAACCAACCACCCACTGGCTACACCAGGTGTGAGCCTTTTATTGGCCCCCCCTAATCCTGCTCATGCGCAGTAGGGGCCTGCCCTAATTAGGCACAGGTGGGCTTCACACGAGGTCAAGCCCACTACCTGGCAATTATTGGCACCTGGTTGCCTCATGTCACTACAATCCTAGAATCCTAGAACTGGCTGGGTTGGAAGGGACCTCAGAGATCATCAAGTCCAACCCTTGATCCACTCCCACTGCAGTTCCCAGCCCATGGCACTGAGTGCCACATCCAGTCTCTTTTTAAATATCTCCAGGGATGAAGAATCCACCACTTCCCTGGGCAGCCCATTCCAATGCTTGATCACTCTCTTGGTAGAGAAATTCTTTCTAATGTCCAACCTAAACCTCCCCTGCCACAACTTGAGACCTCTTGTGCCCTCTTGTCTTGCTGAGAGTTGCCTGGGAAAAGAGCCCAACCCCCCCTGGCTCCAACCTCCTTTCAGGGAGTTGTAGAGAGTGATGAGGTCTCCTCTGAGCCTCCTCTTCTCCAGCCTCAACACCCCCAGCTCCCTCAACCTCTCCTCATAGGATCTGTGCTCGAGTCCCTTCACCAGCCCAGTTGCCTCCTTTGGACCTGCTCCAGGACCTCAATCTCCTTCCTGAACTGAGGGGCCCAGAACTGGACACAGGACTCAAGCTGTGGCCTCCCCAGGGCTGAGCACAGGGGCAGAATCCCTTCCCTGGACCTGCTGGCCACGCTGTTCCTGAGCCAGCCCAGGATGCCATTGGCCTTCTTGGCCACCTGGGCACACTGCTGGCTCATATTCAGCTTCCCATATTAATATATGACTCATTTTGTTCTGCCAGCTCTGTGGCAAAAGTTGTGACCTCTGGCAAAACATTAACAATCAGAAAACAAAAGAGTGAGGTTATCTTAAACTGTGGTACCCAGCTGCTAAATTAATGTATGCCAAAACCCCAGGACTTGCAAAGGCCACTGAAACCAGTGGAAAGATTCCCATTGACCACAGTGGGTTGTGACTCATTTTTAAATGGAAATGGAGCTCCATTTCCAGTGCCTGTTCTCATCTCCGCGCAGATTAGATTTGGAACAGGTCCCATATCAGCCCTGGTCTTTGTTGGGTGATAAAACCAATCTGATGCTGATAAGACAAAGTGTAACCTCATGGTAGTTTTAAGTGGGGATGGGATGAGTTCATTTATTCCCATTAGACATCTACATCGAAGCTACTCACTCTCTGCTTCTCTGGTACTGAAGAACTGGAGAGAAGTCAGTATTTCATCTGCAACTCATCACTCCAAAATGGACTCCAAAATAGGTCAGATGATTCACACTCCAAATGCCTGACAATGAATGGAGCCTGAGCTAATTTGCTCAGATTCAGACATTGAGATGTGGTCAGAAGAATTTAACTTCAAGTATCTTCATTAGACAAGTTTAAAAAATGCCTCATTTTTATATCTGATTGCTAAATAAAAGAGAGAAGTCAGCACAAGATCCTGGTGGAGACAGGTAAACAAATTCAGCTTTATCTTGCATGAGTTACAGAGCTTTGCCTCAGTAGGATTTTATAGTAAACTATTATATAAAAACAGAGTTTTTTCATTTTGTTTTCATGACAAAGACAGCCAAAAACATCAAAATGTACCTTTCTCTGCTTACATGTTCTGGATGACAGGTCCAAAATTGGTCTCTGGTGAATTCCAAATAATAATATTAGAAGGACAAGAGGTTTCCAATTACTGCCACTACTTTGTTCTCAGAAAATTCTTCCCTCTGGTGGACATCATAGGGTGAAATTCAGCACCTAATGCATGTGTCAACAAGAGAGTCTGGGATCCTGTTATATTTACTGCACAACTGGTCAACACAGGCAACAGAAACTGGAAAGAAATTCACCTCCCTAAATGTAGGTGTCTACTCTAGAGTGACTTGGACTTGACTCCAGGTTCGGATGAAAATCCGTAGAAAATCCTCCAAATGAGGAATTTGGCCACAAGGTCCAATGTAATCACTATACAAAAAAGATACCTAAAATGAGGTAATTGTAGTTGAATCCAATCCAGTGGAAACTGCCCAGTTTGTTGCCCAGCAATAACATCCTTACATCCTTGCAGGATACAGTGTGATGAGATGTGCCATATCGTAGACCACTAGAGCTGTTATGTCAAGAGATAATGAATTAATACAAAGATAAAAACAACTCCAAATAAAGCTTTGAAGAAACAATTTCATTATGTATACATACATATATAAATATATGGGCTTTATATTGCACTTTTCTAAGTGAGTAGGAAAGCTTGTATACTCCTGGGTTTGTTCACATTGAGAATGAAACTTTGTGAGACTTTGACATTTGTCATGAAATGGAAATGCTGAGTTGAAGGCAGCTCAAGTAAATTCAATAAAGCCCTGCAAATATCAAGTGTCCAACATCTTTAGCACAAGCAAAACCATAAACTGGCTCCACAAGGGAACCTGAATTATGACTGCCAGTCTTTATTGTGTCAATCTGATCCCCTTCCACCAGATGCTTCTTGGGTGAAAGTCCAGACACACCAACAGAAAGCTTCTCATGAAATTGTCCAAAATGTAATAAGAGCCTTTGTGTATTTGAAAAGCTCTGTTCTGAAACCCAGCTTCTAACTTGGCACTTGTCCTCAAAATATTTGTAATTGTCAGCAGCCATTAAAACCAAGAATAACAATAGCTATTTCCATAATAGCTGTATTTTGAAATCTCAGAGTATTTTGTGAACTTAACAGACTTATCTGTTAAGTTATACAGGCTCATATCATCTATGAGGGAATGTAGCTCCCTCTGGGGCAAGAACCAGATTTCTGTTCTCAAAAATCCTATAAAGAACTACCAGTAAGGCATGAATTGCTGAAAATTGAGCCAAATTGGGAATTTCAAGTAGGCTCACTATAAGTTTTTGCCTTGACCTTTTAAAGGGTGGAATGATTTTTTTTCAGTGAGGACCAATAAGTAGGATTACAGGTGGCACAAGGCTTTGCAGTACTGCAGTGTCAGGCAAAGGGAGACAGCAGGGGCTGCAGAACTTCAGTGCAACAACCACCATGAACTGCCTGTTGTCCTCTTGATTCAGCACTGAGAGGGAACCTAGGACACTGTTCCAGTTTTCTGCTTAGGCAAGACAGATTTCTCCATCTCCATCTCTGTTTTCTCCATCTCTAAAATGAGATCTCTCCTCTCTAATACTTTTTTGGTGGGAAGCCTGTCTAACAGAAATATGGTTTGGTTTCTATCTGGGTGAACTGTAGCTATTCCAGCTAACATTAGCTTGGGAGAAGTCTGCCAGCATGAACCTTGCTGCACCTGGAATGAGTGCTGAATGCAGGCACAACAAATGACCCTCTGGAAAAATCCCAAGTGGTGTTTTTGTCAGCTAAGGAAAGACTGAAGTGGCTTTCTATAGCATGCCACAGGTTGGCCTCTGGGGAAGCACAAGCCAGAAATGTGGGGAAGTACAGAGAAATCATCTGCCAAGTAAATTTCTTCCTATCCCCTTTCCTTGGAAACTTCCTTCAATTCAGCATTATATGAACCACATTTTTTCAGAGCAACACTTGCTTCTGAGTCTCACCTGTGTTTCATCTAATATGAATGCAAATATAATGCCTTTTGAGTGATAAGTCATCTGTCCTGGTTTGGGCCAGGATAAAGGTGATTTTCTGTCTTGTACTTTTGCTTTCAGCTAAGTCTCCTGTAAAGAGAAATTAACAGCAAGTTTCTCAGACAGTGTGTGTTTCTAGGACTGATAACACTCGATGTTTATAGTTACTGCTAGACACTGGCATGCAGAGCCAAGGACACTGCTCAGCTCTGAGGAAAACACTTTACCCTCCAGGAGGATAAAAGAGGTCCCACCTGCATCCCTCCTTTGGGGAGGAACGGACAAGACAGATGCCAGAATTGACCAGAGTATTCCATCCCATATACATCATACTCAGTATAAATTTGAGGTATCACAAGCGTCAAGCCAGATTTCCTGCTTCCAGCTGCCTGCCCTTCCTGCCTTTCCTGCTTCCCTTCCTTCACCCAGCATCCTGGAAGGATTCCATCCCTTCCTCTGCCTGTGCTCCTGATCATGCCAGCCTGAATCTGTGTGTTCCTGCCTCCAGCTCCCAACTGCTGCTGACCCCAGGATTCCAGCCTGGACTTTCCCAGGGCTGCCCTGCAGCCTCGGTGGTGACGTGAGAGTTATTGGGGGGAAGGGGAGAGGAACGTGGGATCCATTTTCCTGTATATTTGTATAGATTTAGTAATTTTTTCTATTTATCATTACTGTTTCATTAAAGCTGTGTAGTTTAGTTTCCAATCCATAAGTCTCTCTCCCTTATTCTCTCTCCTTTCTCTGTCAGGGAGGAGAGAGAAATTAATACAGAGCGTCTGTTACTCGGTTTATTTGCCGGGCCAGTGTTAAACCCTGACATCATCCTACTAATAATCCTATTATCATAAGTCCATATCAGTTGGTGAATGCTTCTGTCACTTCTAACATGCTATGGAACTGTCACTTAGGAGAGGCAAAATGATGGGAAAAAGAGTATTTTGTACTTGCAGGAATGGAATTTGCTTGAAGCTGGGTTTGGTACTCTGCAGCACGCAGGGGAATATCAGTTCTGGTGAAAATTTTTGTAACACATAAAATGCCCCTCATGTGTTTCCCATTATAAAAAGTATAACCTAAATTGTTTTAGGATGGAATCAGCTAAGCTGGAGGACAAACACAAAAATAGGCTAGGAGGGAACTGATGTGTTTAGCAAAAGGTTGCAAACACAAAATCTTTGGCTTCTTTTCCATTATTTTCCATCATTTTCTATTTTGTCAGCATGAGCAGTATAGTTATTTTTGCTATTGTGAAGCAGATGCAGAATACACAACAAAGTTGGAAAACAGTTGAAAAACCATTTATGTCTTTTGTTTTCAATTGAGAGACTCCTCCCAGCTGCAGAAAAATAACCAAACTGATGATAATTCCATAAGCCACATCTGATCAGGATACAGCCCTGGTTTTGGCAGGATTTTTTTAGAAATACTTTGAAACAAACAAAAATTTACTTATATGTTACAATTAGGCAAAATACCTTTTTATGTATCCTTTTTTTTTGCAGCCCAGAAGTCGTAGCTCTGAGATCTCTCATTTTGCATGTCTACATCTCTCTTGCTGATGACTTTAGTGACCAGTGGACAAAGTTTGCAGAGAGAAGCTTCTCAGAAAAGTTATGGAGATACCTATGGATGGGAATCATCTAAGCTGAGATAAATCTCACTACCCCAGGTACTTCCAGGTGAAAGAATCTTCTTCTTTTAATGCAGACATGTAAAGGTCAGGTGGATCACACACTAAAGGTGCCTATTTCTCTTTTATCTATAAGAAGGGCTGTAGCTGTCTAGTTTAAAGGAAGCCTTGAAGAAGGGTAGATAGTGAGGTAATAATTTATTACTCTGGCAATATAATATTCTGGGAAAACAGAAGAAGATGGGTTAAGCTCTGATTGGCCCAGATTTATTTTGTAGCATTCATGATTCTAGATGACTTCATTGGTGCTAGAGATTTCCACCTGGTTTAGTAAAGAAATCTTCTCAGGTCATTCTCTCTCTTTCTCTGTCTTGCTCTCTGTCCTGAGAAACTATCCCTGGCCCATGCTGACTCCTAAATTGAGCCTGGAAATTGCTTAGGAGAGTTTTAATTTGCCTGGATTCAAGCCAGGCCAGTTCCTTGTTGAAAAACTAGATGGACTGAGTTTTATTGCCTTGTGCAGGTGTCTGTCACTGTTTAAGTTCTTGGTGTAGCCTAGCAGGGAGAGGGAGATGGATGGATAATTCCCAAATTAAAAAATTTAAGGGTTGGACTCGATGATCTCTGAGGTCCCTTCCAACCCACCCTATTCTATGATTCTATGAAATAGTGACTGGAATCAAGCCACCCAGTTTTGGAGGGTAAGAGAAATTCACAACAGGACATGACCAGATCCCACCAAAAGGCTTCCAGTGAGCAAAAAAGCCCTGCCACATGGAAAGAATCAGCTGAACAATCAAACAATATCCAGTCAAAAGCAAGAACGTTCTCCATTTTGAGTGAGGCATCTTAGCCATCAAGTTCTTTTTACCATTTGTTCATCTTGGTCTTCAACTCTTGTGCCTGTGAAGAAACTTTTTCATGAATAAATCACATATGCTTTATTTTCTCTGGTGTGGATGTTTTATTTTAATTTATTTGATGTTGATTAGGGCTATATCAAAACTAAATATGTTATTCATGTTCAGCCAACTGAACTGAACTTGCAGTGAATATTATCAATGTAGTCTGGAGAGAGAGTAGCTGACCAAACACAGGAGGCAGACTGCATTATCTAAATAAAAGTGTTGAGCCATTTGAGACACCCTGATTGATCTGGCCTGGTCTATATATGTTGTTGGGTCAATTCATAGATGGGCTTCTGGTACTGTTATAAATGCTCACAGAGATGGCAAATATGACACAGCTAGAGCAGCTGCCCTTAGACCAGCAGCAGGAGAACCAATGAGGTAATCAAGGCTTGTCATAGAATTTTACATATTTGGTAAATCATTACATTTCTTCCATTAAGCAAATACACTTTCCTTCAGCTGTGGGTTACCCAGCAACTGACATATTGGCAGTGATCCACTTATTTTTATGATTAACCTTGTCAATCCACAGGCACTTGCTTTCCTGAGCAGCTGACCTTTTCCTACAATATTATTTTTGATGAGCAGTGGCTCATTACCCTCTGCTGAATTGTCAGTATTTTAATATTCATTTTTCAAATTATCAAAGGCAGAGGGATAAATATCCTAGATTAAAATTTCCTCACACTTTCCACAGTAAAGCCTTGCTATGCTGGAACTTTCAGGCTGAAATTTCCTTTGCCATGTTTGTTTCACACAAATATTTTTTCAGAAGCACTCAGTAAAAATAACCAGTCATTTCCAAGGCCAATGTTAAGAAATCCTTTGTGGATGTACAATAATAAAACCCCCACAATAAGTTGTAGAGTGTTGCTGAAAAGCTCTAGCAGTTCTGTGCTTTGAAGCAGGAACTTGCAATTGAGCTGTACATGTAACCCTGGGGACAAGGCTGTGTCTTTGGCTGTTTTCATTATGTTATTCCAAAAAGGACAAAACCCTGAGCCTCTGAAAAAATCAATGTATACATGCTCAGAAGAGACTCAGTTTGACAGCTATATTGTCCAGTGTGCTGACACTGAGCTCCTCTCAGCACAACTCCTTTTCCCACCATCCCTGACATCATTAGGCACATCCACCCTCTGGTCATGGGGACTGAGGGTCATGGGGGTCTTTCCTGTAAAGATTTATCCAAGATGCTACAGGTCCCCAAAGTGCTGGTCAGGGATACAGAGAGCAAAAGGAATTGGTGGAGCTCATGCCATGCAAAGAAAGGTGAAGTAAAATGAAGATTTCTGAAAAATGAGGATAAGATTGTGCATTAAAAGGTTCAGGAGAAAAAGGATAGCAGAAAGAAAGATGAGAATCTGGGGAATGCAAAAAGAAAACTGGCAGGTAGGAAAAAGGGACAGAAAACTGTAAATTAATAGAAATAAGAGCAGAGGGAAGAGGATATTCTTAGATGTTTCTTGCAGAATGTGGGCAAGAGATGAAGGGAAATGTATAGATTATGCATTTAAGTGTGTGTTTAAGATACAGGACCTCCAGGACTCTCTCCCTTCTAGGGAAACAGGTGTGACCAGGACTGCATGACACAAACACTTGGTATCATCTCTTGTCCCTCTCTCACACAGCAACAAATCCCACAAACCAGAATTTTTGGCTACTTTTTTCAGATCAAAATAGGAATCAACATTCAGATTTTTGTCTCTTACTAGTTCTTTCTGCATATCTTCAAGAGCAGTAACTTTGGTACCAGACAAGTATCTAAGTGTGGTTCTATAAAAAGCAATCATCTGCCTCAGATGTTCTCAGATTGGTGTCCATGTCCATGCTGGTAGAGATTCTCTGTCTTTCACATCAGAAAGGCACAAGAGAACTGTAAGGAGAGAGAAAGAACAAATTCAGCAGAATGGACCAAGCTCAATTTGCCAGAGAAAGGGTGGTGTATTTTCAGTTTTTCCTGAATATCTACCTTGGATACATTTGTCTCATGATTTAGGGAAATGCCTTGTATGGAAATAAATCAAACTCTGTTCCCAACTACCAAGAGCTACAAATGCTTTCATAATAGCACTGTACTGTTCTCCTGAAACAATGTGAAGAACACTTTGCCAACAGGAGGGATCGACACAAACCTGCAGAAAAATCAGGAGTGGAAATCAGACTTCCTGGCTGCTGTGTCCTAACTGTAACACTGAATGACTTTTCCTCAGCCAAACAGGTTCAGTAAATTAAGGTGAGTTTAATGACAACAGCTTGGGGCAGAAAGTAATGAAAAGAAGAATGCACCGTGGAGTCTGTGTGACTCTCTCAGTCCCCAGGCAAGTGTCTCCGTGGGCGTTTGGTGTTAGAAGGCTCTGTCCCTGAGTGTTGCTCAGTCCTTTGCAAATGAGCAGCTCTTCACTGATGTGTCCTCTTCCCTCAGGAACAGACTTTAGTGGAGCTGTTTGCAAAGAAAAAAAAAAAAATAAAAAGGAAAACAAATGAGTCAGTGGCAGTGGGAAAAAAACAACCCAGCAGGTTTTACAATAAAAGAAGCCATTTAGTTACTAAGTTGCAACATAATGCCTCTTAAAGAGGCCATTGCAGCTCATAGTCCTAAATAATTTTGTGCTGGTCAACCCTTCTAGAGATATTTTCCCTCTTTACATTAACTGATAGATTAATTACTTCAATGCTACCTCAGTTCAACTGGATTTGGATACAGCTACAGCTACTCCTGCTCTAATTGCCAGACCATGCCTGCTCTTTCATAGGAAAAATTCTCTGACTCTCCCTGGTCTAAAAGTGATATTACCTTTTAACCCTGGGGTTACAGGCTTTTTGCCTGAAAGATATTCTCAGCTAAGATATTTCCAGATATTTTTTTTTTTTTTTTAACTTGCCAAACCACAAGGTTTAGCTGAAATTACTAGGACCAGTGGATGTCTGTGGCCAGATGATAATCTGAAAGTATCTACAGATGATTCTATTTTTCTTGAGGTTTTAAACAGGGCATTGCCATGCCTAGGAAGGGACTATCTGCCAGGTTCTGCTGTTACCTGTGTGAGTGATAATGACACAGAGCTAGAAACAGAATGAGGAGTATGTGATATGAACTGGCAAGTACAACTGCTGCAATAACAGTATTTATACAGCAGTATCACTTAAAAGGGGTAATCAGAGTGTGCTCCACTAAGCAAGGTACTGTTCAAGCAGAAGCCCAGGCAGAGCGACACACACTCTCCACCTCAATTTAGAATTGGAGCCACAGTTTGCTTATTAGGAGTGTGATTTCCCTTTATTTCTTCCATAATCAAGAAAGACACCATTAAAAGGTGATTCAGACTTGCTGAACTCTAGTAGAGCACCTCACCTCTGCTCTCACTGTATAACAATGGTTTTCAACCTTCTTCAGCTTGAAGAAGTCTAAAAGTTTCTTTTTGAAGGCAGAGAGAAATGTCTGGCAAACTGAAGCATCCTGATGTAAGACCTTAACTGCTGTCACAGGTCCTTTCCAAAGTACAGCACTGGATGCATGAGGACAAAAACCACTGCTCTAGAAGCAGCCCAGGGTGACTACACTGCCAAGTTATGCATTTCAGGTCAATAGTTTATCTTAGCTGAATAAATGTGGGCCACCATTCTGCCTCAAGATGTCCACAATCCAAATAACAATAACAACCACCACCACCACAATAATAATAATAATAATAATAATAATAATAATAATAATAATAATAATAATAATAGCAGCATTTTTACTGGGTATACTTCAATACCTTACAGTGTCCAATATTTTCCATCTTGTTTTTCAAATTTTATTATCTCCCACAAATACAAGGTACATATTTGACTGTCCATCAGCACAGCAGTGTACACATTGGTAGGAACTGAGAGTTGACTCACAGACAAAAATAAATCCTATTGACAAGGGACTTCTTGCAACAGCTGGGGCTTCTGCATTTTGAAAGTCACCTATGGAGTGGGAATAACAACTGTGTGGGATATTACCTTCCCGTTAATTTTGACAATTACAGCTGAGATTATTCATTTTTTCCTCCGTAATTTCTACCAGAAATTCACCTCTTATCCACCACCCTTTTCCCCAGGGGATGCTCTGGACCAGATGAACAGGGGCAGGATCGTTTAGATTTCAGAGCCTCTCTCAGCGCAGCTGGGGAGCAAACCCGGGCGGCAGAGCCCTCTTGTGGAGAATCGATCTGTTCTGGCAGGGAGAGACATTTTTGTTCCTTTTTGTATTTGTTTCTTTGGTTGATTGTTTTGTTCCTTTTTTGTGTCTTTTGTAGCACAGGAGGAACAAGAAGGACTCCTGAGGAGTGCTGTGGCAGAAAAAAATCTAGACAAGACATCCTGCTCACACAAGCACCTGCTTCACCCAGCCTGGAGTATCAAGTCTTCTGACCACAAGAGATGAAACAAATATTCCTCTCAATTTTTCCTAATTTAATACTCCCAGTTAGGAGGGTTTTGAAAATGCTCTCGACGAGGGGTTTTGCAACTTCTTTTCGAAAATATAACTGTGTAGAGAAAATCACAAGTCCTCAGGTGTCGCTGATAATGAACTGGGAGCTTAGGCCCAGGTGTGCCCACTAATTAGGGCCTGCCCCAGCCGGAAATGGGCAGGGCTGAAGGGCAAGATAAAAGGCATGCTCCCAGAAGCAGAGTCAGTCAGAAGCAGAAGGACAGACAAGAGATGAAGATGCCTGAGATGCAGAGAGACACCTGGGAAGAGAGACGGCAAGAGAGCTCCTGAGAAGAGCCGTGTCCCCGAGAAAAGGGTTCGCCGCAACATCTGGTGGAGAATGCGGGCAACGAGAGCAAGCCGTGAACGCTGAGGTAAAAAAGGAAGCTCTACACGACCACGTTTGTGCGGGAAGCTCTACAAAGCCTGGCTTAAACGCGGAAGGCAGTATAAAGAGCTTCGAAATACGCAACCACGTCAGATGGAGCTACTACAGTGGTGCGAGACGCTCCATAAAGAGCTCCAAAAACGCAACCACGGAAAAAAGCTCCACAAGGCCAGGCTTAAATGCTGAAGGCGGCGTGTAGAAGCTCGGAGTAAAAGCCCAGCATGGCTAGACAACAGCCCGGAATGGCGAGCCAGGCAGGAGAAAAGAATGAGGCTCGAAAGGCGCAGCAAGTTGGCGCGCGGAACTCAAGCCTGAGGAATGCTGAAGCTGAAGCGGAGCTCTGAGTGCGCATCAAGTCAGTGCAGTCCTGAAATGGAGTCTCCCAGGGACACGCGATAGTGCGCTCCTGAAACGGAGCCCTAGGGACACGCGACGCGGTCCTGAAACGGAGCCCCCAGGGACACGCGATAGTGCGGTCCTGAAACACAAGAAGAACGAACCGGGGCCCGAAGGCAGGTGGTCTAGGGAGGATTTAGTCCCACCAGTGTGCTCTGTTTGTTTCCTGAAATGTCTGTATACTAATGCACGCAGCATGGGGAATAAGCAAGAAGAGTTAGAGGTCAGTGTACGGGCTAAGGGTTATGATCTGGTAGCAATAACAGAGACATGGTGGGATAGGTCACATGACTGGAATGTGGCCATGGATGGTTATGTGCTTTTTCGGAAAGATAGGGTGGGGAAGAGAGGTGGTGGAGTTGCTCTTTATGTGAGAGAGCAACTAGAATGTGTTGAGTTTTGTGCAGGGGCTGATGAGGGGCAAGTTGAAAGTCTGTGGGTAAGAATTAAGGGGCAGGCTGGTGTGGGCGATACAGTTGTGGGGGTCTACTACAGACCTCCTGATCAAGGCGAGGAGGTTGATGAGGCCTTCTACAGGCAGCTGAAAGCAGCCTCGCAACTTCAGTCCCTAGTCCTCATGGGAGATTTTAACTACCCTGATATCTGCTGGTTGACTCACACAGCCAGCTTTTCACAGTCTAGGAGGTTCCTCCAGTGCATTGATGATAACTTCTTAATGCAAATGGTGGACAAGCCGACTAGAAGAGGAGCGCTGCTGGATCTTGTACTAACCAACAAGGAGGGCCTTGTTGAAGCAGTGGTGGTCAATGGCAGCCTTGGCTGCAGTGATCATGAGATGGTAGAGTTCAGGATCCTGTGTGGAAGGAACAGAATACCCAGTAGGACCAGAACCCTGGACTTCCACAGGGCAAACTTTGGCCTCCTCAATCAACTGTTAAGAGAAATCCCATGGGACAAGGTGTTAGAAGATAAAGGGGCTCAAGATAGCTGGTCAATATTCAAGAACCACTATTTGCAAGCACAGGATCAGAGCATCCCTATGGTTAGGAAATCTAGTAAGGGAGCTAGGAGACCAGCATGGTTAAAAAAGGAACTGCTGGGAAAACTTAAGTGGAAAAGGAAAATCTACAGATCATGGAAGGGGGGGCTGGTCACTTGGGAGGAATATAGGACTGTTGTCAGAGGATGTAGGGAGGCAATTAGGAAAGCTAAGGCCTCCTTGGAACTTAACCTTGCAAGTCGGGTTAAGGATAATAGAAAGGGCTTTTTCAAATACATAGCTAGCAAAACCAACACTAGAGGCAATATTGGCCCACTAAAGAATGAGCTGGGAGCCCTGGTGACAGAGGATATAAAGAAGGCAGAGGTGCTGAACGCCTTCTTTGCCTCTGTCTTTACTCCTGCAGGGTTTCTGCATGAGCCCCAGATTCATTTAACCCCAGAAGTAGTCAAGATAAATGAGGAGTTTGATATAGTATATGAGGATTGGGTTAGGGATCAGCTGAGTAATCTGGACATCCATAAGTTGATGGGTCCAGATGGAATGCATCCAAGGGTGCTGAGGGAGCTGGCGGAGGTCATTGCTAGGCCACTCTCCATCATCTTCAATAAGTCATGGGTAACAGGAGAGGTGCCTGAGGACTGGAGGATAGCAAATGTCACTCCAGTCTACAAGAAGGGCAAGAAGGAGGACCCGGGTAACTATAGACCGGTCAGCCTCACCTCCATCCCTGGAAAGGTGATGGAACAACTTGTTCTTGTCACTATCTCCAGGCATATCAAGGACATGGGGGTCATCAAGAGCAGTCAGCATGGTTTTATCAAGGGTAAATCATGTTTGACTAACCTCATAGCCTTCTAAGAGGAAATTACTAGGTGGATAGATGATGGAAGAGCGGTAGATGTGGCTTATCTTGATTTCAGTAAAGCATTTGGCACCGTCTCTCACAGCATCCTTGTAGATAAGTTGATCAAGTATGGGTTTGGTGATCAGGTAGTGAGGTGGATCAGGAACTGGTTGAAAGGAAGGAGTCAGAGAGTTGTAGTCAATGGGGCAGAATCTGGTTGCAGGTGCGTGACTAGTGGAGTCCCTCAGGGGTCGGTACTGGGACCGGTGTTGTTCAATATCTTCATCAACGACTTGGATGAGGGTATAGAATGTACCCTCAGCAAGTTTGCTGATGACACTAAGCTGGGAGGAGTGGCTGACACACCAGAAGGCTGTGCTGCCATTCAGAGAGACTTAGACAGGCTGGAGAGTTGGGCAGGGAGAAACATGATGAAATTCAACAAGGGGAAGTGTAGAGTTTTGCATTTGGGGAAGAACAACACGATGTCCCAGTATAGGTTGGGGGCTGACCTGCTGGAGAGCAGTGAAGGTGAAAGAGACCTGGGGGTCCTGGTAGACAAGAGGATGACCATGAGCCAGCAATGTGCCCTTGTGGCCAAGAAGGCCAATGGCATCCTGGGCTGCATTAGAAAGGGTGTGGTTAGTAGGTCAAGAGAGGTTCTCCTCCCCCTCTATTCTGCATTGGTGAGGCCACACCTGGAGTATTGTGTCCAGTTCTGGGCCCCTCAGTTCAAGAGGGCCTTATCCTGGGCAAGGTCAAAATCAGCATGGGCAGCAGGTTGAGGGAGGGGATTCTGCTGTGCTCTCTTCAGACCCCACCTGCAGTGCTCTGTTCAGCTCTGGAATCTTCAGCACAGGAAAGACTTGTGAGCAGATCCAGAAGAAGTCCATGGAGATGATCACATCCTATGAGGACAGAAGGGGTTGTTCAACCTGGAGAAAGTTCCAGGGAGACTTTATTGCAGCCTTTCAGTATATAACGGGGCTACAAGAAAGACAGAGACAAGCTTTTTAGCAGGGCCTGTAGTGACAGGACAAGGAGTAATGGTTTTATAGAAGAAGAGGGGAGGTTCAGACCAAATACAAGGAGACATTTTTATGATGTGGGTGGTGAAACACTGGCCAGGTTGCCCAGAGAAGTGGTAGATGCCCCATCCCTGGAAAAATTCAAGGTCATGTTGGATGGGGCCCTGAGCAACCTGATCTAGTTGAAGATGTCTCTGCTCACTTCAGAGGGGCTGGTCTAGATGGCCTTTAAAGATGCCCTCCAACCCAAACCATTCTATGATTCTATGTATAAAGGCTACCAACACACCTGTATATACAGGAAAATCACTCTACCTGGAAGGTTTTTTTTTCACTTTCCAGATGGTAACATTTTTATGCATATAAACAAAATTTCCTGATGACTGGCTACATGCCAAAGTTAGCATGGGTTTCGTTGAATTTCAACCAGACAGAGAAGGTTACACTTGTCCTTGCCTTTTTCTAACACACATGCATGTTCCACTTCCCGTGGAATGAACTACTGGATTCAACAAACCATAACATTTTCCTCTCAGGCCTTGCAGGAGGGATTCACTGTATACTCACTTTGTTATAAGGGACTGCAAACTTTTGGCAGCATCCGAGAGCTCACCAGAGCAGTTGAAAATAATCCCTTCAGCACAAATGTGACAAATATTACTTTCATTGCTGGTTTACTTTTTAATTCACCTTCCTTCGCTGTCAGCCAACACCCTCAGAGCACGAGTAGTTGAGCAGCAAAAAAAAAAAGGAACAAATCCTCCTCTGACTCTCTAGGCCAACAGCTCCTGCACTGGCTCAAGGATTGGAGGGAGTTAAGAGCTCTGCATAGCAGCTGGCATGGTGTTGTTTGATTTGTAACTAAATGGTGTTAACAACACACAAGGTAGACATATGGTGTAGAATGAGTCTATGTCAGTCATTTGGATCAAATTCCTAGGGGGAGCTGGGGTCAGCTGTCCCAGCTGTGTCCCTTCCCAACCTCTGGCCAGCCTCCAGCCTCCTCCACAGGAGAGAAAAGAAACAATGAAGGTTTTGAAGTTGTGGAAACACTGTTCAGCCCAAATCCTGGTGCATTATAAAGGGCTGTTTTCATCACAGAAACCAAGCACAGCACCATACTGGCTGCTATGAAAAAAATTAACTCTGTGTGACACGGTATAACACCAGCCTGGCAATTAAACTGAATAACAGATAATCTCAATATTCTGTTGAATATCTGAATAATCTCATGTCACCACTGAGGCTGCAGGGCAGCCCTGGGGAAGTCCAGGCTGGAATCCTGGGGTCAGCAGCAGTTGGGAGCTGGAGGCAGGAACACACAGATTCAGGCTGGCATGGATCAGGAGCACAGGCAGAGGAATGGGTGGAATCCTCCCAGGATGCCAAAACAAACAGGGACAGGCGAAGAAGGAGAAGGAGGAAGGTGTTTGACCCTTGTGATCCCTCAAATTTATACTGACTATGATGTGTATGGGATGGAATACTCTGTTTGATCAGTTTTGGTCATCTATATTGTCCATTTATCCCTAAGGGAGGGTTGCAGGTGTGACCTTTTTACTCCTTTTCTCCTTCCAGAGAGCAAAATGTTCCTCAGAGTTGAGCAGTGTCCTTGGCTCTGCATACCAGTCTCTAGCTGCAACTATAAACATAGAGTGTTATCAGTCCTAGAATCAGACACTGACTGAGAAACTTGCTGTTTATTTCAGCAAGTGCAGCTACTTACAAGAGACTTAGCTGAAAGCAAAGGTACAAGACAGAAAACTACCCTTATCCTGGTCCAAAGCAGGACGCTATGCTAACCAGACCCAGTATAATAATTTACTTCACTGTAAGTGAAACCCTTTGGGTCTAACGACACCATGGTTTTTATTTTTAACTTTTTCCTATCAGTTAATAAGCTGAGTGGCCAAGAGCCTCTTGGAGAGCAGCAAGCAAGAGCAGCGGAAAGCAGTCTTTAAACCCTGAGAAATAATTCACTCAACAACCCTCTTCTTCCGTTATCAGCTTCAGTGAAGCAAGACATCGATTTCTGAGCTTGGATCCTTATCAAAACACTCTGAATCCCACTCCTGAAGCCACCTCTGAGGGACTGTCCCTACTATCTATGGAGACAACAGGATGGGGAAGCTGCTGCTGGCACCTCCTCAGCCTCCCCCACCATACAGGTCCCCAGGCCTTTATGTTGTAAACATACTGTTGTAAACAACAGACCTGTTGTAAACAACCCCTCAGACCCCCATCTCCCCTCCTCAGAGGTTGTGCTGAAGGAAACACGGGTTTCCATGGCCACCCCACCACAAGCATCTCCTGTACCGCTGCCTGACCAGGGAACACCTCAGGGGCACGGAGAAGTCCCAGCCCTCCACTGCCTGGTTGACGGGCTATGTGCTTAAAATGAGAATGGGTTTTGTAGAGCTTTCGAGAAAAAAAAAAACCAACATAAAACCTCCTTGCCCACGGTTGCGGTACACAGGTCCAGGTAGGGGGTGAAGAAAATTATTTTTAGACAATTTTAAAGCGCCTGCGCCAGCCCTGAGGCAACCAGTGAGAGCCCCACTTCGCGCGCATTTACCTCAGGGGAAGGGGGCGGGCACCACCCGCAGCCCGCCCTGCGGAGGCCACGCCCCCTGCAGCTCCATCCAATCGGGAGGCGGCAGCCGGGCACGCCCCCCTCTCTCTCGCGTTCCCGGCGTCCGCGCAGGCGCGCAGGGCTTCCGCGGAGAGGTGCGTAGGGAGGGATCGTGGCCTTGGGCTGTCAGGTACCGGCTCGGCCTCGGGCCGGGCCCGGCGGGGAGATGTCGGTGGCGCTGGGGAAACCGGAGCCGGCGGAAGACAGCGGTAGGTGCCCCGTTAGCCTGGGGGGACGGAGCGGGGAAGGAGGGGGGGGAGGGTGGAGGTGGTGGCGGCAACTGTTACCATGCGCGCGCGGAAAAGAGTTCGGCGCATGCGCAGAGGGATGGGGCCGAGGGGAAGGGGAAGTGGGGTTGCGGTTCTTGCAGGTGTTTTGGTATGAGGCTTAATATTCTCTCTTTTTTTTTTTTTTTTTTTTTCCCCCCCTCAGATCCGGATGCCTTTGAAATCGTTCTGCCCATCACTGTCCTGGTGCTGAGCGATGTTGATTTTCTGCAGGATGACACCGCGGAACAGGCAGCGTCGGTCCCCGAGGTGAAGGAGGATGAGGAGGAGATTCCATTAAGCAATAGCGTTTTCCTAAAGGGCGACGTGACGCTTTCAAATGACAGGGACAGCTTAAGCATTTGGGAAGAAAACAAAGCTGCCGACTGTAAGGATAATAGTCTGAAATGCTCTGAAGGCAAATGGGTTGCTGAGAGGGTGTGTAACAGCTCAAAATCGTCTTTAAGTGATGGGTGTGATGCAGGCACAGCTAAACATAATGTGCTGCCTGCAGAGCCTTGCAAAACAGAGCTTACAGAGGTTAAAAAAAGCAGTGAAACAAAAGAATGTGATGGTGATGATGGCTTTCCAAAGACACCTCCTCTCCTCTCCGCTGCTGGCAGTGAGGATGGAGAAGATACTGTTGAGACAAGTAGAGAGTTGACATTGGCAGTGATATCCAAACAGGGAGAGGATCCCAAACATGGAGAAGATCCCAGACACAGAGAGGAACTTGTCAGTGTTGCAAGTACTGTTCCCATTGGCACTCAAGAGAAACAACCCGAAATCCCCAAGGAGATGGAGACAATTGCTGAAATGAAAGGTAACTTTTTAATAAGACTCGTGCAACAGCTCAAGAAATCTGCTGAATCACAAGGTTTTGAAATAGGTAGGAAAACTTATTATTATGAGTGCCAAGCCTGCTTATTTTAGAGAAAGCTTTTCATCATATATTGTTACCATATACTGGTATTGGCTGGAATATGTGTAATTCTTTCACAGGGGCCTGTGAAAAGTAGTGAAAACTACAGGAAGTTGGTGTGGTTTTATTGTGCTGCAAAGGGGCAGCCTTTCAATAGGGAAAAGAATCTGAAAATCAATAAATAAAAAAGCCAAAGGAGCATTTTACTTTTGAGAATGGAATGGCAAGTACAGTAATAGTACTTTGACAGGAATTCTGGCATAAAATTGTTTCATTAAAAACTGCAGGGCATGCAGTGTTTTCCTGAGAAATTCAGAGCTTTGTGTGAAAAGAGGAAGTGGAAGGAAGGAGGCTTCTCAGAATTCCTTAAAATATTATTTAAATTTTGGGGGGAGGAAAGCATGGAGAGAGACACCAGGAAAGCGAAGATAAGAAAATATTAAGGAAAAGAGTGAAGAGCAAGGAAGTTGTTAGGCAATTTGGGATTATTAATACCAGTTCATCATGAACATTGCTGATTGATTGAAATGTCATGCATGTGACTTGCTGTTCCCCTGTAGATCCTTCAAAGAGTGGAGGCAATGAAACTAATAAAAAAAAGAGAAAGAGAAGCAAATTTGAAGATGAAACTCAGAGTTCCCATTTGGAACATGACGTGAAAGAAGAACCACAATGCACCTATGATTATTCTACTCTGCTTCTCAATGGATGTTCTCCTACTTCAGAAGAATTGCTTAAAGATGTAGGGAAAGCAGAGATGAAGGCTTCCACTTCTCCTGAGCCAAATACTACTGGGAAGCATATTATTAAGACATTAGTACCATTTCATAAAAAAAAATACAGGCAACAAAAAGCTGTTTCTCATAATGCAAGCCCAAAAGAATTCCAAAGCCAGCAAGAAGACTTAACGTGTCTAAATACCAATGTGACCATCAAACCTCTTTCTCTAGCATCCTGTTCTATAAATCAGCCTGAAGCACTGAGTTTTAAGTGTAGATTTTGCAATTCTGTATATAAATGCAGCTCGCATCTAAAGAAACATGTTCATGCAGCTCATAAAGATAAGAAAATACATAAGTGCTGCTTTTGTAAAAGAACCTTTTTCTTTTCTGTCAACCTTAACAACCACCTTAAGTTCCATAAGAAGATTGCTAGGCTGCAAAAGGCAAGAAAAAATAGAATAAATGCAAGAAAAATCAGGCAGAAAAAATCTGAAGAAAAAAAATCGGGGAGTAAGAAAAAAGAGAGTAAATATGAGAATTTTTTCATGAAAATGGAAAGAGACTTCACACCTATGGGTGAGCCAGTTAGTTTTTCCTGCAAATTTTGTTTCTTTGTTTCATCAAATCCTCGGATTTTTGTTCATCATTTGAAGGGACATAAAGAGAGGCCACCTTACCAGTGTCCTCAGTGTGATTACTCCTGCATTAGCCTATCCTATCTGTTAAATCACATGTACTGGCATGCTGGATATAAACTGTATCAGTGCAGGTTTTGCACCTTTTTTTCATTATATTTTGCAAGCATGGTAAGGCACAGCCACATACACACAGGGGCCAAGCCATATCCCTGTGAGTTCTGCCACTCAGCATTTGCCACCATGGCTGGGTTAAAGAGACACAGAAGATTACATGCAGGCCAAGAAATGTGCCAAGGGCAGCAACTCGACTTTGTAAGTGGAGGAAAAAAAGCTCAAAGACCTTTAAGGACTTACACATGTGATGAGTGTAATGCAGTGTTTTACACCAGAGGACATCTTAGCTTTCATAAGAAATTTCATGAGCAGTTGGAGCCTAATGGTAATGGTTATACAAACCAGAGCAAGGAATATCATAAAAACAAAATGTGCAGAGTTGGCAGAGAGTCTCGGGATCTTTTTTCTCTGTCTCCTGGAAGAGAGGGTATTGGTCTCAGTGGGGGAATGCTGGCTTCAGAAGTAGACTTGGAGCAGGGAGGTGGTGTGCAGGACAGTAAGAAAACATGCTCTAGAAAGAAATTTCCTGAAAAGAGCTGTGGAAGCAACAGCCCACCTAATATTGGGAACAGTTCAGAAGTTGTTCTGAATTCACATGAAGTGGACAGTGTAACTTGCAAAGAGGAACTTCACTTCAACTCCAAGGCCTCTCATTCCCAAGTTCAGGATGATGATGCCTACCACAGATCAGTGGAAAACTTACGAGATCCATGGCCTCTCAGCTTCTCTCCTTTCAGAACGTACAAATGCCAACATTGTAGTTATGCTACTGCTGTTCACAGTGACTTTAAGCTGCACCAGAAAATACATACAGATGAAGGACTTAATGAAATGCATGTAGGCATCTGTCCAGAAAGAGATTTTGGTTCTTTGGAAGCTTCAGACAGCATCCATTCCTTGTTTGGTTCAGAAGTCTGTGGAATACAGCCAGATGTCCAGAGAGGCAATGGAAGTGATCTGGTAGCACAAAGTCAGCCCTCATTTTATCAGTGTGTGGAGTGTGACTACACAACTTACATTTTAAGCAACCTCAAACTACACGTGAGAACACACACGGGTGAGAAACCTCACAGCTGCAGTGTTTGTCACAAGAAGTTTCGTACTTCCAGTCACCTGAAAAGACACAGAATCACCCATTATAACACGGGGCATTTCAAGTGCAGAAACTGTGACTATTCAACAACCAAATGGCTGGCGTTGAAACAGCACCTGGCCTCCCACTCTTGTGAGGAAAGCTCATCTACTGGCTGCAGCTACAAAGAAACACAGCTGCCTTTTAAAATATACTCGTGTGAGGAGTGTGGCTATTCCACAGCCCACAATGGAAACTTGAAGCCACATTTGAGGATTCATACAGGGGAGAAGCCATTCAAGTGCAGCCAGTGCCTCCTTGCTTTCCGCACATCCAGCCACCTCAAGCGCCATTTCCTGACTCACCTCAGGCTGCGCTGCAGGAGGTGCAAGTTTTCCACGGTGGATAAACATGCTTTCCAAAAGCATGTGAAAACACACAAAAAAAAATACAGGTGTGGAAGCTGCAATGTGATTCTGCCTACCAGAAAACTCCTAGAAAAGCATAGCCAGCAACATAATCTTGGAATGCAAGCTTAGGAATTGCAACCTGGCGCTTGGATCCGGAGAGGTTTGCGTGCCCTTGGATTTATGTTTAAATTGCTTCACGCTCCCCTGCTGTCCCTGGAATGATGGCTGGTGATGGAAGCATCCAGCATTTTGGAAACTTGGAATGCTGGTTTTCTCCATGTTCTGAGAGCTCCAATTCTAGAATTGCTAAAGAAGATCTTGGAGGCACTTTTTCATGCCCAAGTCACTTGTTAATACCGTGAGGTCAGTTAGGATTGAGCCAATGTTGATCAGTTCTGGAGGTTTATGATTGGGCATTTTAATCCTCTCTGTAGTTTTGATAATCTTGGGAGTATCCTGACAGAAATAGTATATTTGTTCTTAAGCAGATATTTTATGATACTGAGAAGCAACTGAGAAATTGGCAGTGATCCACTTATTTTTATGATTAACCTTGTCAATCCACAGGCACTTGCTGTCCTGAGCAGCTGACCTTTTCCTACAATGTTATTTTTGACAAGCAATGGCTCATTACACTCTGCTAAATTGTCAGTGGTTTTATGTTCATTTTTTCAAATTATCGAAGGCAGAGGGACCAATATCCTAGATTAAGGTTTCCTCACACTTTCCACAGTAAATTGTTGCTATGCTGGCACTTCCAGGCTGAAATTTCTTTTGCCACATTTGTTTTACATAGATATTTTTTCAGAAACATTCAGTAAAAATAATCAGTAATTTCCAAGGCCAATGTGAAGAGGTACTTAGCACTGTTGTACAGGTGAGGGGGAGTTTTTGCCTGTGTTACTGTACAGTTCTGATAATTTATGTGAAGAAAAATTCAGGATCTATACAAAGAGGAAACAAAAATGGCAAAAAAAATTGAAAACTTCTCTCAGATGAGACAAGGAAAGCTAAATCTGATAGAGAATAATTGTTTATAAGTATTTTACACAATTATAAAAAAGGGAGCACAATTTAAAGGGCATAAATTCACTGAAGGAAATTTTAAAAGCTTGTAAACAGCATGAATTTCTTTTAGGCTTTCTTCCTTAGTTTGTTTTTCCTTTTAGTTCTTTTAAGTAAGAGCAACAAGACATTTTCAGATGGAACTTGTAAGTTTGTAAAAATAATTATTTCAGGTAGTTGACTTCAATAAAAATAAATAAAATGTTTCACCCTTGACTAGATTCCCCTCTGTTCTTATGCAATGCACTGCACCTTGGGGGGGCTGAAAGTTATATCTGCTGAGTCAGAGAAATTTAAATCTAAAGGCAGACTCATTTTAAAATAAGGACATAAGCTGCTATTAATATTTAATTTTTTGCTAGCTGAAGGTTTAATATTTTTTATTCTTGTAGAGTTTGAACGAAAAACATTTCCTAAATCATAGTATGAAGTTGTTTGCAACTGAAAAAAAATGGTTAATTTTGTTTATGAACACAGTGAATTTGGATAAAACAGTGCAGAGTAAAAGGAAATCACACGACCACTTCAGCTAATAGGTAATTCCATCTACTATGCATCTACTAAGTAAATGAATAAAAATTAAACACTGAATAAATTAATATGGGTGAATAAAGCCATGTTGCAATATGGGTAACCACCAACAAGATTTATCAATGGTACATGGAAAGATACAGGTCAAGTTTCCTTTTTTTACTGCTTTTTCTTACTTTTTTACATTTTTTTTACTTCTTACTTTGTTTTCACTTTTTTGTTTGCAAACATTGTTAACTAAAATTCAGTAAAGTAATGAAACTGCTCTACAGCTGCTTTGATAAAGGCTTTTTGCTGCTGGTCAGTGAATGACACAGGTAAGACTTCAGCTCTGAAAAAAAAAATCAAATCTCATCAGCCTAAAGGTAAGTACAAACTGTTGATTATCTGGTCTCTGTCAACTACTTACAGTTTAATCCCAAAAACAAATGAGAAGGATTCACTGTACTGGTGATATTCTTGGAGACCTGAGCCAAATCTGAGGTGATAAACCCTTCTGAGGGGGTTTGAAGTACTTCCCAGGCCTGTGGTGGCAGGCAGCATGGTGTGGAGATCTCTGCACACTGCTAGGGAGCCAAAGGTAAGATTTACTAGGGGTGAAAAATCTCTATGTTACTACATGCCACTACTGCAATTTTCATTTGTTCATCCTTGCAAGTCGTGGCTTTTTGCAACCACTGTAAATGCAACATTTGTAGAATCACAGTGGGGTTTGGGTTGGAAGGGACTGTAAAGATTATCTCGTTCCAACCCCCCTGCATGGGCAGGGACACCTCCCACCAGCCCAGTTTGCTCCAAGCCCCATCCAGCCTGGACTGAGACACTGCCAGGGATGGGGCAGCCACAGCTTCTCTGGCTGTCAGGGTTTAACATTGGCCTGGCAAACCAAATGACAGATGCTCTCTATTAATCCCCCTCCCCTCCCTGATAAAGAAAGGAGAGAGAATAAGGGAGAGAGACTGATGGGTTGGAAACTAAACTACACAGCTTTAATGAAACAGTAATGATAAATAGGAAAAATTACTAAATCTATACAAATACACAGGAAAATTGATCCCATGTTCCTCCCCCCTTTTCCCCAATAACTCTCACGTCACCACTGAGGCTGCAGGGCAGCCCTGGGAAAGTCCAGGCTGGAATCCTGGGGTCAGCAGCAGTTGGGAGCTGGAGGCAGAAACACAGAGATTCAGGCTGGCATGGATCAGGAGCACAGGCAGAGGAATGGATGGAATCCTCCCAGGATGCTGAAGCAAACAGGGACAGGTGAAGAAGGGGAAGCAGGAAGGGGTTTGACCCTTGTGATCCCTCAAATTTATACTGACTATGATGTGTATGGGATGGAATACTCAGTTTGATCAGTTTTGGCCATCTATCTTCTCTGTTCCTCCCCAAAGGAGGGTTTCAGGTGTGACCTTTTTACTCCTTTTCTCCTTCCAGAGGGCAAAATGTTCCTCAGAACTGGGCAGTGTCCTTGGCTCTGCACACCAGTCTCTGGCTGTAACTATAATGGGATGAGGTTCAACACGGCCAAGTGCCGGGTCCTGCACTTTGGCCACAACAACCCCATGCAGCGCTACAGACTGGGTACAGAGTGGTTGGAGAGCAGCCAGGCAGAAAGGGACCTGGGAGTCTGGATTGACAGGAAGCTGAACATGAGCCAGCAGTGTGCCCAGGTGGCCAAGAAGGCCAATGGCATCCTGGCATGTATCAGAAACAGCGTCACCAGCAGGTCCAAGGAGGTGATTCTGCCCCTGTACTCAGCCCTGGTAAGGCCACACCTTGAGTACTGTGTTCAGTTCTGGGCCCCTCAGTTCAAGAAGGATATTGAGGTCCTCAAACAGGCCCAAAGGTGTTGGGAAACTGTCTGGAAGAAAACAGACATGTGAGCAATCCTGACTCTTTAGCTTTAGGCCTTAAGACCCAGTTGCAAGGTTACTGAAAGATGAGCTATGGGAAAAAGATAAGGGAGCTGGCAGTAGAAAAGAAGAATAACAGGATAATGAGGTAGCCAGCAGAAGTTCTGTGAGAACAGAATTTGTGTCCAAGATACAGCCACCTGCAAGATATCATTATATAAACAAAGGCTCTATATAAAGCGAGTGTCCACTGTTAATAAACGACTTCACTTTAACCATATTGGTGACTGCGTGTCGTCCTTTAAGCCTCCGCGGATTTTTTTCCCACATTTGGCGCCCGAACAGGGACCCTCTCGCTGTTGCTTCCAGGAGCGATGAAGACAGCTGGAATGAGAGGGTAGCGAGAAAGCCGACCGAAGGAACGGTGCGGCAGGAGCGGAGAAGCCAGTCGAAAGGAGACTGCTGCCCCGGCGGTCTGTGTAGCTGGTGCCCGGCTACGGAACGAAAGAGGTACCTCGGAATTGAAGAATCTTGCCAAGAAAAAGGTGAGCGGCTGGGGAGGAGATGGGGTCTACACTCTCTAAAGAAGAAGAGGCAGTAGTTAAGCTCCTCCAATGTATTCTCTCTAAGAGAGGTTTATCACACGAAGGCAGGACCTTACGTGAATTACTGAAATGGGCACGGGATAGAGACTTGATCCCCTCGATGGGTACCGTTTTTGAGTTACCTACTTGGGAAGCCATAGGTACTGCTCTATGGGATAAAATTAACGATGGAGATAAGGAGGCACGACGCTTAGCCACACTCTGGAAATTGATTAGAGAAACCTTAAAAGAAACGAAAAGTGAAAGAGTAGCAGCCTCAGCGTTTGCTGCCTTAACACCTGATCTACCAATACCGATGAATGCTCAAAATATGGACTTGACCTCTAGGCAGTTATTTGAGACACCTAAGGTGCCCCCACCAGCACCTGAAGGGACTATACTGATTCAAGCTCAGCCAACTGTGCCATTTGACCCTGGAGGGTCGGATGAAAAGCAAAAATGGGACTGAGAAGCAAAACGAAATGCGACTGAAAACACCACCAGAATCGTCGGAGGACCCAGAGGGAGAGAAGCTGGAGAACACAGGCGAGGAACCTTAGAATGCAGACCCCCCCTCCTGCCCGCCTGCCACGGCTCCCAAACACTCTGCCACCGCTGCCTTCCTCTCGACCTCCGATGCCTGATTTATCTTCTTGACCACAGTTGCCATCAATTAATCCTCTGCTTCACCTGTCAACACCATCAGTGCCTGCTATAGAGCAACAACCAAGGAAAGAACTGGGACTCAGAGACAAGCAACTCAGGGAACTGCTGAAGAAGCTGAAAGAACTGGAGACCAAGGATGAGTATACCCCTGAAAAAACCCTAGTTTTTTGCTCCGGAGAATACCCTAAACAACCCAGGGGCACTAATCCATTTTTATCCCCTGATCAGTTCCCTATCCCTGCTCCTACTTCCCTTAACCCTTTAACACCCACTGCTCCACCTCTTCCAGATCCAACATGGGGAGGGGAGGGTGGTAGAGGGGATAGTGAGGGGGGGGGGAAGGTGGAATCAACAATTGCAATTTCATCATAAATGGCAAATGCTGTGTGAAAATGAAGCTGTGATTCCTAGACAGAACACCGATGCATTATACAGAGTGCAAGCACAAATGTTACTTGGTGCTTGTCCTTTTGTATGTGCAGATTTGCAGGCATGGTTTCAAACTGAAGTGTTACAACTTTCACAAGAATTGGCGTATAAAGCTTTGTAAACTGTGCATGATCCTGCACAAGCAACTCCCTCTTTTACAAATATTAAACGAGGGAGTGGAGCCATATCCAAAATTTGTGGATCACTTATATTCAGTGGTAATATCACATCCCGACTTGACAGAAGAGATGAAAACAAAAATTTTTTATATGTCAGCATATGACAATGCTAATGAAAAAAAATAAACTTGCATTAGGACTACTCCCAAAAGGTGCTACAGCAGCCCAATTGTTAGAAGCTTCTGAGCAAATGCTAGAAGCAGATAAAGCTGCTTAAGGACCATCATTGCAATATGGTTCTCAATATTGATTTATATTGTGGTGCATGGTCCACTGGTGTTTCATACAGAGACAAAAAACAAACAAACAAACAAACAAAAACAAAACAAAAACAAAAAAAAAAAAAAAAAAACTTGGTAATTACACTTGAGTTTTGGTTTGGGAAATTGTACCACTTCTTTTAATTTTAGGCTAACTTCATTAGATTTTATGAGAATGAGTATGCCTTTTCAGAGCCCGAGAGTTGCTGCGGGGAGTGAGAGCTGCTCCTCGTACAGAGAGCACCCCCACTCCTGCCTCCGCAGCCGCTTCTCGCCCCCCCGCACACAAGGGCACAACTCAGATGTGGCCGGTGAGCATTGCCAGTGTATCTGTTGCAGCTGCTGTCTCTACCTCCACTGACACTGCTGCTGCTCAAAAAATGAGCCCTGATGCAGACACCACAGCAAAAAAAAAAAAAAAAAAAAAAAAAAAAAAAAAAAAAAAAAAAAAAAAAAGGGGGGAGGAAAGTGTGTGCTTTTGCTGTCTTTGTTTATTAGGCCTTTTTGGGCCTCAATTTGGCAACCATGAAGGAAACCAGGACTCCACTGTGCCGTGACCCGGGAGGGGTCTGGGGACGCTTTTGGGGCCCCCCGACCAATTTTTGTCGGATAAGCCTCCTCTACCCTCTTGGTTCTATGCACCAGTGGACACCAGACCTTCCTTATAATAAAAAGGTATTTAAGTCCTTCCATTGCAGTGTGAAATGTGCTTTTCATATTGTATTGATAATAGGTTCTTGTTAATGTTGTAATTCATGTGATCGTTTATATGTTGATTATGGGATCCCTTGTCTATGTGTTGATTGTTGATTGTGCTATTCTGTTGCACTGCTAAGTAGATGAACTTAACTTCTGGTATTTTAACACAGATGCTAAAAGATGTTGATAGTGTCAGACATGCAGTTTTATAATATCATGCTGCCATTGACTTTTTATTATTAGCTTTTAGGTTATGTTTGTGAAGACTTTGATGGAGTGTATTTGCATGAATTTATCTGATCATTCAGAGTCAATTCACAACCAAAAACAATTGATTAAGATAACATGAAAAATTAACTCTTGCATATATTGGGTTAAATGAATGGTTAAATCACTTAAGGATATAGGGATAGCTTAGAGATTTAATTAGACAAGTTTTATCAATTATATTTGTTATTATTGGTTTTGATGCTTTCGTATTATTAGTATGTTGTTTATGGCAATGTATTATTAACATGTTATTTCACGTAATGAAGTAAGTCAGGCTTGCTCAAAAACAAAAAGGGGGATATGTTGGGAAACTGTCTGGAAGAAAACAGACATGTGAGCAATCCTGACTCTTTAGCTTTAGGCCTTAAGACCCAGTTGCAAGGTTACTGAAAGATGAGCTATGGGAAAAAGATAAGGGAGCTGGCAGTAGAAAAGAAGAATAACAGGATAATGAGGTAGCCAGCAGAAGTTCTGTGAGAACAGAATTTGTGTCCAAGATACAGCCACCTGCAAGATATCATTATATAAACAAAGGCTCTATATAAAGCGAGTGTCCACTGTTAATAAACGACTTCACTTTAACCATATTGGTGACTGCGTGTCGTCCTTTAAGCCTCCGCGGATTTTTTTCCCACACAAAGGAGGGCAACCAAGCTGGTGAAGGGACTTGAACACAGATCCTATGAGGAGAGGCTGAGGGAGCTGGGGCTGTTCAGCCTGAAGAAGAGGAGGCTCAGGGGAGACCTCATTGCTCTCTACAACTACCTGAAAGGAGGATGGAGCCAGGGGGGGGTTGGTCTCTTTTCCCAGGCAACTCTCAGTAAGACAAGAGGGCATGGTCTTAAATTGTGCCGTGGGAAGTTCAGATTGGATATTAGAAAGAATTTTTTCATGGAAAGGGTGATCAGGTATTGGAACAGGCTGCCTGGGGAGGTGGTGGACTCTTCGTCCCTGGAGACATTTAAAAAGCGACTCGATATGGCACTCAGTGCCATGGTCTAGTGACTGTGGCGGTAGTTGTTCAAGGGTTGGACTCGATGATCTCTGAGGTCCCTTCCAACCCAGCCTATTCTATGATTCTATGATTCTATAAACATGGAGTGTGATCAGTCCTAGAAGCAGGCACTGTGTGAGAAACTTGCTGTTAATTTCAGCAAGTGCTGCTACTTATGAGACACTGAGCTGAAAGCAAAAGTACAAGACAGAAAATCATCTTTATCCTGGCCCAAACCAGGACACAGGCAACCTGGGCCAGGGACTCAGCACCTCACAGAGTTTCTTCCCATTACCACACCTAAATCTACCCTCGTTCGGCCTGAAAATGTCCTCTGCTTGCCCTGTCACTCCATGCCCTGCTAAAAAGTCCTTCCCCACCTTTCCTTTGGCCTCCTCAGGTACTGGAAAGTGCCCCAAGGCCTCCTCAGATCCCTCCCCAGTCCGCACAACCCCAGCTGCCTCACAGCTGCTCCCGCATTTGCCTCACGCTCCTGGCCTCTGGACTCACCCCCACAGCTCCCGTATCCCGTGGTTGGAGACCCCAGAACCGGGCACACTTAGAGGGGAAGAATCCCCTCCTCGGACCTGCTGGCTGCGCTTCTTTTAATACAACCCAGGATACGCTAAAAGTTTTATTTTCCTCCCTCCCCCTTCGGTTCCCCGCTGTACCGGGACCGCACGACCCCGGCTGCCCTGCGCACCTCCAGCCGGCAGGGGGCGCTAAGCGTAGCTCGCCGCGCCTGCGCAGAGCACCCCCCCCCCCCGCCCCCCCCTTCTGTCCCTTGTGCGCCTGCGCGGCTCAGTCCCGTCCCGCTGAGGCGAGCGGCGGTTGCGGCCTTGAGCCGCCTCTTTCTCGCAGGACTTGGGAGCCTCTTACACCGCCAAGATGCCGCGGATTATGATTAAAGGCGGTGTGTGGCGCAACACCGAGGTAGGACTCTGCCTAGCTTTAATCCCCCAGACCCTGAAAGCTGGGGCCTGGGGTGTTGTATGTTGGGGGGGGGTTCGCGTTGGTGCGCAGGCGCTAGTGGAGGGGTCGTGGTGCGCATGCGCGGGGGGGTTCGTGTGGTGGGGGGGACACTTTGGGGTCTTTCAGGGCGTAGAGAGTTCATTATTTGCAGGCAGTGTGGCTCTGGTGGGCTTGAGCCCTCTGCTGCGCGGGTCCTCCTCCTCCTTCTCCCCTGTCCTAGTGCGCAAAAAGTCCATTCGGTGATGTTGCTTCTGATGGGAGCTGGGGAGGACAGGGAGCTCAGCCATGAGGGTGTCCTGGCCCCTTCTTCTCCTGAGAAACCCTCCCCATTGACATGAATGTGTCCTGTCCCTCTTCCCCCCACGAGAAACCTTCCCTACTGCAGGTGGGGGGAATGCTGGGACATTATTGTTCTCAGAGATGACCCTTTTGTAGGCTGGAGTGTGTTCTGTATAGGAAGGGCTCTTATTCTCGAGGGATGTGAGACTGCTGGAATCTCTTGCCCTTGGGGACTTTTCCAAATACAGAAGTAGTGAAGATGGGTATGGGCTCTTCACCTGCAGCTTGGCCTGCTTTGTACACAGAAATATTGTTCAAAATAAACTCATTTTTCCCCGTTTTGGCTGTCATGTGCATTCAGAACTGCCAGTGACCAGGCAAAAAAAAAAAAAAATGACATGAGAGGTCAAGGATGTCAGTTTTATTAGATGCATGTTTAAGGCAAAAGGAGGTACCCAACATTGTGTAAAATCCAGAACTCTGCCACTGCATGCTGTTAACATAAGGCATTTACATAGTTCCAAGAAAGCACTGAGAAAAAAAAAAAAAGAACTATGAATCTACCATCTCTTTTTAACCACTTGTGACATGTCAGCTGTTTGCCAGGAGGCTGCTAAATTGGATAGAAGGCACTACTGTGTGCTTACCCTGTTCTTGCACTCTTATTTCTGGCTTATTTTGGTGGCTGTTTAGAGAAATAGCAACAGCTTAAATGATCATTGGTTCACCCATTTTTGTATAACAGAGATTTTTACTTTTAAAATTAAAATTTTCCTTATGTGTGCAACATTAATTACACAGGAAGTGGAACCAGCTGATACTCGGTCAGTCAAGGGAGGTGATTCTCCCCCTCTGCTCTTGTGAGACCCTACCTGGAGCACTGTGTCCAATTCTGGAGCCCCCAGCATAAGAAGGACACAGAGCTCCTGGAACATGTCCAGAGGAGAGACACTAAAATACTCAGGGGGCTGAGAACCTCCCATGTAAAGCCAGGCTGAGGGAGCTGGGGTTGTTCAGCCTGGAGAAGAGGAGGCTCTGAGGTGACCTTATAGTGACTTTGCAATATCTGAAGGGGGCCTACAAGAAAGCTGGGGGAGGGCTTTTTTACACAGATGTGTCATGAGAGGACAAGAGGAAATGGTTTAAAACTTGAAGTGGGGAGATTTAGGGTAGCCACTAGGAAAGAATTCTTTCCTGTGAGGGTGGTGAGATGCTAGAACAAGTTGCCCAAGGAAGTTGTGGCTGCCCTCTCACTGAAAGTGTTCAAGGCCAGGTTGGATGAGCCTTGAGGAGCCTGATTTAGTGGAAGGTGTCCGTGCCCATGCAGGGAGGTTGGAACTATTTGATCTTTAAGGCCCAATCCAACCAAAGCCATTCCAGTATTCTATGATCTTCAGGAGAAAAGGTGAAAAAGGAGCAGCAGTGCTGTGCTCTTTCCATTGGGTCAGCCCATCAGGTGAAGTTCACCATGCTCTCCTCTGCTTGAGCTCAAAATTTCTCCTCTGCAACTTCTTGTGTTCCATAACAGTGTATTTTATTCTTTTTTTTAAGGATGAAATCCTGAAAGCAGCTGTGATGAAATATGGCAAAAACCAGTGGTCTCGTATTGCTTCTTTATTGCATAGAAAATCAGCAAAGCAGTGCAAAGCCAGATGGTGAGTGAGAGCTGCTGTGTCTGCCAATATGAGATTCATAATGAGTGGGAATTTAGACATTACCACAGATTAATTTATGTGCACAGAGGAACAATACTTTACAGATTGTTTGATTTCTGCTATTGTGAATAGTTCAAATTCCTGTTGCTTGAAAGGAATTGAACAACAGTAGCCAGATGTTCTTTGCTACTGACTGCACTTAGCAAATCCTGGATCACTTAAAGTAGTGTATATGTGGTTTTTAATCAGGCAGTATTACCTATGAAATAAAATTAATATCTTAGAGATATTAATATCTCAATATTAATATCTTAGAGATAATTTTATGACTTTCCATAATGAAAGTTCAGCTTTGGGAAAGCTTGCACTACAGTTGTTCTGGAGACTTTACCCAAGACCAAGTGGTAAATCATGATGAGAATAAGGGAGGAAAATGCTTAAATTAGAGCATCAAACCTCTATAAATTTATCTTTCCAAGCGGTAGTTTAAGTGGCAACTTCATTACCACATATCAGTATCTTCTTGGAAGAATCACAAGTTAAAAAGTCTTTTATTCAAGTGGAGATGGACAAGATCCAATGGCTGTAAAGTAGAGCTAGATAAGTTCAAATTACAGTCAGACACACATTTCTTAAGCAGGATGATGAGTGAAGTCTGAAAAAGACTTTAGGCTTGAAAACAGGTTATCTTTCTGAAGGACATGTCTTGGTTGGCTCAGGAGAGAAGGAATCAGAGGAAATCTTTGCTACTGACTGCACTGTTAGCAAATCCTGGATCACTTAAAGTAGTGTATATGTAGTTTTTAATCAGGCAGTATTACGTATGAAATAAAATTAATATCCTAGAGATATTAATATCTCTAATAAAATTAATATCTTAATATTAATATCTTAGAGATAGTTTTATGACTTTCCATAATGGAAGTTCAGCTTTGGGATACGTGTTTAGAAATAGCACTGTACAATTTAATTTATATAAAAAAATAGAAAATTGAATGCAAATACATGCAGTACTTAATCAGATGAAAGTTTCTCAAGTACTGAACTGCACATGTTTATTACAATACATCTGTTGAAAGGTAACAGTCACTGGTGCAGTTAAAGATTAGTGAGATAGCTGTTGAAGGATTCAGAACAAATCAGTCTACAATTTCTGGTACGTTTGGCTGTTGTGAATTTTGCTTTTATTTTTCTGGTTAAGTTTTGTGACTCTTTACTTTGCCAGGATAGAGATGGGAGCAGAAAGAAGTGGCAATATCTGTGTGAAAAGTGGTGGCTAAATTATACATTTCAAAGCTCAAACACATATCATAAAAATACATTGCAGTAGCTTCTTTTTGTACAGAAAAAGCTTGCATGAAATCTGCATGACAAGGTTTTGAACTCCTACTGTGATGATTTGGGTGAACAGTGTTCTCAATGCAAGACAGACCAATGGATAACTTGGATCTGTCATCCTTATTTTTTTTTATTTTTTTAACAGGTACGAATGGCTGGATCCAAGCATCAAGAAGACAGAGTGGTCACGGGAAGAAGAGGAGAAACTGTTGCACCTGGCCAAGCTCATGCCAACCCAGTGGAGAACCATTGCCCCCATTATTGGGAGAACTGCTGCACAGTGTTTGGAGCACTATGAGTTTCTGCTGTGAGTTACTGTTTTACCAGAGCCACACACTGGGAAAATCTGCAGTTTGTTGTATGGATGTGTCATTCCCCACTCTTATGGTGCTGAAGTTTCAAGTTGATCAAGTCCATTTGTAAGCAAGTCCATAAAGACTCTCTCAGTTGATGTATCTAGCTTGAAAGAAGCAGCTCCTGAAACTGGGGAGAGCATGCTCAAATAGACACCAGTGTATATTTTCTTGCTTCTGGTCATTCTGGCCTGAGGAGTGTCAAGATAGGTGCTTTTTATGCTCTTCCATTTCATTTGTTTGGGTTTAATTGTGTATTTTTTACTGGCTGATAAGTGTGAGTGAGAGAAAAGAGAAAGATAAAACACATTGTCATGAGTTCTCTCTGTATGCTACAGAGGGTTTCTGTAGACTATGAGAAGAGAAGTGATCTTTTCCCTTGAGAGCTTGATTAATTGTGGTGTGATTGAGTATAATAGCATAATGGGGAACTCTTGATTGCTCATTTCCTCACACTGCTTAAATTCTTGTTTGTACTGTTGAAGGTTTACCTGAGGAGAGTTCTCTGCTCATTGTCATTATTGTATTTTACTTAATGCTTTATTTTTTGAATAGGGTACTAAGTTGACTTCTTTCTATTTTAAATTTAAGATTATGTGATGGTACCATGGTACATAGTACAAGGTTACTTCTTTGGTCAGTCTTTGGTGACAAAGAGCCTGTTGTGACATACATACAATATTTTTTTAGGGACAAAGCTGCTCAGAGGGACAATGAGGAAGAAACTGCTGATGATCCTCGGAAACTTAAACCTGGAGAAATTGACCCAAATCCAGAAACCAAACCAGCCAGGCCAGATCCTATTGACATGGATGAAGGTAAGACAGGAGGTTTTCACCACTTCTGGCAGAAATGTGACCACTTTGTTTTTAACTTTAACACAGCCTCTCTACCCTGGGTTTCTTTTGTCTCTTCCCCTCCCTCCTATTTCTTTTCTGGTGGGTTTTCTCTTATTTCTATAGCTGTCCAGTCAGCTACACTTTTCCAGTTTTCTTTTTCATGGTGTGTTTCCTGCCTTCCCATCTGTCTTTGTCATCTGTTGATGACTGACTGTTCTTTGACAACTGCTCTGCTTGTTTTCATTCTTATTGCTTCATCTTTTCCTATCATCCAGTACCTCCTTCCCCCCCCCTCTCCCCACATAAATCCCTTCTGAACCACAGGGGAACTGCAGAGCCTGCACATAGCAATGTTATGAATTGTAAAAATGGTCATTGCTGAAATGCCATAAATGGACCAGTGGTGGTTTTGACCAGTCACAAGTTTACAACTGTAGTGCTCTTGAATTGGGATGTAGAGGAAATTAACAAGTTCTGTGATAAAATAATCTCAGATGAAGTTGTAATAAAGCTATAGTTTCATTGGTGTGGTTAGTTTGCCTCATTATTTAGATTCTTCAATTTGCTGTAGAAATGAGTTTACTTATTTTCAACATTAAGCATTTTTCCTAAAGACTTTGTTTCATCTGGCAAATGATTTATAAAATGTATTGGAGCAACCTGGGGAAGAACAGCTCAGTGACCATGCAGAATGCCTGTGGCAAGGTTTCAGTTTTGAATATTGCTTTTTGATTTTAATGTCACTTTTTTTCCTTACTCCCATCTTTAACTGTATCTGCACAATTTGTAGATGAACTTGAAATGCTGTCTGAAGCTAGAGCTCGTCTGGCTAATACACAGGGGAAGAAAGCCAAAAGAAAAGCCAGAGAGAAGCAGCTGGAAGAAGCTAGGTAAGCTTAAGCTGAGTTTCATCTACTGGGGCTGCTTTTTTATTGAATTTATTGAATTTTCATTAAGTTCATTAAGTCAGGCACAGCCTTTTGTCATTGCAGAATCAAAACTTTTTGATAGCCATTTGTGACAGGAGCTTTATTCTTGTATAAATGTGTACAGCCCTAGCACAGCAGTAACTGCTTAAAGTACTACCAGATCTTAGGATAGAGGAGCCATGGGTGGGTGTGGGCTTGAAATCACTCATGATTTTTTCCCCAGGAGGCTTGCAGCCCTCCAGAAGAGACGAGAACTTCGGGCTGCTGGAATTGAGATCCAGAAAAAGAGAAAAAAGAAGAGAGGGGTGGACTACAATGCAGAAATTCCATTTGAAAAGAAGCCTGCCCCTGGTTTTTATGATACATCAGAGGAAAACTACCAGTCCCTGGATGCAGATTTCAGGAAGCTACGGCAGCAAGACCTGGATGGAGAATTAAGATCGTAAGTGTGTGTGTGTGATCCTGAGGAGGAAACTGTGTATTTGCAGAAAAAACATCCATTTATTATGTCCTGAGTCTTGGAAGTGTCTGAAATATAATGTGGGCAGGAGTAGTATTTTCAGTGGGAGAGATACTAACGCAAGTTGCTGCTGCCTTTTCAGTCTCCTGTATTTTTTAATTTTCTCAAAGATATAGTTGACCCTTTTTCCTTGAGAATGAAGTTTCTCATGCACATTCTTACTCTTTAAATGGAAATCTTGAGATATTTGATGTTCATTTTCTTCTAGCAGTAGACTTGCTTGTGTGTTTGCAGTCGTTTCTCCAGGTTATACCATTGTTAAGATTGCTCACCAGAGTAGATTTTACTTGTAGTATTACTTTTGATGGAATTGTTTTTATGTAGAATCTCTTTAAATGCTTAATTTTTCCCCTCTCACAAAGCAATCCAAAACCACAGGGTTAAGAAATTAAATGCCCATCTTCATCAGCAGCAGTGTGGCACATGTACAATGGTACAGTTGCATTTCCCTCTACTTCTCCCAACTCAGTTTTTAACTGAGAGTGTAGGACTATGTATGGTTTGGTTTATTGTCTTGGTATATAATTAATTCATACTGTACAGCTCTTAGTTCAGAGGATCTGGCAGGAGCTTCAAACTGGATTACTAAACTATGTCTGACTTCAGTGCTGTTTGAAGAAAGTACCATTTTCATTAAATACTGAAGATGGTTCCCATATCTGACAGAAAATGAGGGACTGTTCACCTCTGATTCTTGCAATCTTCCTATGTAAATTCATGGTCAATCTAGATCAGCAGACCATAGCTAACCACTTCTGCATCATGGTTAATGTCTGCATATCCCACTTTTAGGGTACAGGCTTTTTGCTCTCTGCTGATTTGCTTTACCATGTAGCTGCTCTGTGTGTTCTAAAATGATTCTTTTATCCACAATGACAGTGAAAGGGAGGGAAGAGAGCGCAAAAAGGACAAACAGCACATGAAACGGAAAAAAGAGTCAGACTTACCTTCAGCTATTATACAGACCAGTGGAGTGTCAGAATTTACCAAAAAAAGAAGTAAACTGGTGCTTCCAGCTCCTCAGGTAAGCTCTGGGCTGATCAGTAAATGACTTAGAAGGCCAGTGCCAATCAGTGGTTTCTGTTTCATCAAGTCAATTTTGGTGGTGTTGTGTTTTATTTTACTATGTCTTGGAATTTTTTTCTGTGCTGAAAGACATGAGCAGTCTGAGGTCAGTACATCCAGGTGGAAGATTTATCTTGGAATGGTTTTTAAAGTAGATTTGGGGGGGAGAGATGAAGGGAGGTATATTGTGGAATTATATGTTTAAGCCTTCTGCAGGGTGTAAGTGGGCTCTATCTTGTGACCATGACACTTCACAAACTGGTGGGTGTTTCTTTAGCTGGCTTGAGCATGCCAAGTGGAGCTGCTGCAATTCACACCTGGGAAAGGGAGTAGTGATGAGAGGAGACTTATTATGTAATGCTATTAAAACAAGTGGCAGGTGCTTCCTGACATGGCAGAAATTTAAGTTTTTTTAAAGGTAATACATTGATTGGTATTGTTTTTTCTTTTAAGATATCTGATACAGAACTTGAAGAAGTTGTGAAGGTAGGCCAGGCAAGTGAGATTGCACGCCAGACTGCTGAGGAATCTGGAATTACAAACTCAGCTTCCAGCACTCTTCTGTCTGAATATAGTGTGACCAACAACAGCATAGCACTAAGGACTCCCAAAACTCCAGCAGCACAAGACAGAATACTGCAGGTAGAGTATAAATGCACAGAATGGGTTTTAAGTTTTAATGCAATGATCAACTGAATAGAATGAGCTGTATTTCAACAGTTTTTCTTTCATGATAGGAGAAAAGAGAAATTTCCTGACTCTGCAGATCATGGCCAAAGTCTCTGTGCAATGTTTGCAGGAGTGGTCACATTCATCTTCAGTTGGAGTACTCAGACATCACATATGTTGCAGTATTATGCATATACACAGTTTTGTAGATTTATTAGTGATCTTCTGTGAATATAGGTGCTCTATGCAGTAGTTTATTACCTCTGCTAATTTTTAGTGTCTTAATTCTTCATTGTAAAAATATTAATAATAGAATGGTATTAGTGAAAGTCTGAGTTGAGTCATGGACCTGGAACATTCTCTTTGAACTGCAGTTTGAGTAAACTGCTTTGAGGTTGGATTTCAGAGTGCAAGCATGCTCTTCCCTCTGAAAATCAGGATCCTTGGAATGACTTGACTGTTCATTAATAAATCTTGCAGATTTGTGGAGTCTGGCAGACTGAAGGAATTTATAACTCATATTTGCAATTCCAATTTATAATATATTTCACTGGAAATGAAAATCCCTTTCAGAGAAGCAGTAGGGTTTGTAAATATCTGTACATGGAAGTTGCAGTTAAGAAGCGTTAAACATTTTCCACAAACTGATATTAAAATGACTTCAATTATTTTTGCTGCTACTGACTCTCTTAAACATGTAGAGTGTGACCCTGAAGGAGTTACTGATGTACTGTGTGTGTTGTCTGTTACACAGGAAGCACAGAATTTGATGGCTCTCACTAATGTGGATACCCCCCTGAAAGGAGGTCTTAACACACCCTTGCATGAAAGTGACTTTTCAGGGGTAACACCACAGAAGCAGGTTGTTCAGACTCCAAATACTGTGCTTTCCACACCCTTCAGGTAAAGTAGCCTTTCTTTTATTGCATGCTTGGCTAGGCATGTTTGTAGTGGGGTGGACACTGTGGATTTCAGTGTGTGAAAGAGTGGGTCATGATTAGAGCTTTAAAACAAATTAACTCATTTTTATTTCAAGCCCTTTTACAACTTTCTCCTTCTGTGTCTTTTCACAAGCTCAGCCACATCATCTTCATCTATATTTGCACAGTCTGTAGCTCGCTGGAGTTTTGGTCCAAACTGAGGTTTTGTGTGGTCTGGAGCAATATAAATTATACTGGAGTAATACAGGAGTATAAATAGTAAGATGGAATGTCACTCTGTATGTGGATCCCTGCCTTTCCAAAGTATTACCTCTGAAGCAAAGGTGTGGGAGGTCCCTTAGCCAAACCCACACTGAATTTTTGAAAAGCTGAAGTAAATATTTTTTAAGCCATATATATCCAAAATAAAATATTTCTTGTATTGCCAATCTAAATAGTATGGAATTAATTGCTGGTTTAACTCTTACAGTGGGTCCTGAATAAATACCTAGCCCACAAATGCCAAATACCATGCTGCTAAAAAATATTACACTCGATACATTTTTTTTTTTTATCTGTCAATTTTTTCAACTTGGGTTCTAATTTTACTTGTATCATGCTAGTAGGAAAAGGGGAGAAGGAAATCAAAAGGACCTTTATGGCAGCTTTTCAAAAGCAGCATTGTTTTGTTGCATAAAAGCTGTGTGCTTTTTTAATTGGATCTGCATACCTTTTCTGGAGATTTCTTGGCGTCAGTGTGGTGCAGAACAAATGTAAAGTTTGGCCTGGAGTGATCTGGCTGTTGGCTTGGGTTATTTTATATTAAAAATAAAATACATAGACATTATAATTTTTTTTGTGGTGTTTTTTTAGCTTCAAAGTTGAAATTTGCACATGTAAATGTGGTACCAGTGTATCGAATTGTTGCAGAAATCAGTGTTTGCATCAGTGTGAAAATGGAAGATTTTTAAGCAGAGAGAACAAAAAATCTATTAAGTGGTTAAAAATAAACAAAGGGAAGCCATAAATCTTTAAGGAGGTGGAATAGTGAAGTAGAGCCATCATCATATTTAGCTTAAAAGAGCAAATATACAATTTAAGTACACCATTTCTTCCTTTCATGATATGTATATTGTAGTATTTTGATGGAAGGATTTAATGGAAATTTTTGCCTTGCAATAGGTTGGTTGACTGATTGTTTTTTTTCACCCCCACATCCTAGTTATAAGAATTCTTTTGTAACAGGGTTTTAAACACTGCATGGAACTGGGACAGCTAGAAAAAAACCAACCTGTTTATTTTCCCCTAACTTGGAAATTGTTTCTTCTAGGAGGTCAGCATAAAACTTTTTTTACTAGTATAGTCAGCAAAGTAAATATATCCTATGAAACATTCATTTGAAAACATAAAAACTGATTTTACTGTTTCTTGTGGGTGTCATCCTGCAAATGATGATAACCCATCTTGCCAAACATCAGGTGCTTAGAAGTAATTACTGCAATGTAATTGCCCCTTCAATAATCAATTAAAGTAAAGAGGCATCTTCAGAGTGATTCATTCAGTTGTAAGATGGGACAGCTGTTAAGCCAAATGAATTTAGAGTGAATGATTTGCCACAGGTGGCAGGGAAATCAGAGCTTGCAATTAAATCCTGGTTACTGTATCTGAGAGTAATGCCTGGTGATTGAATAATCTCTCAAAAGTATCAGTGGGAGACAGTGTTGATTTAGTTCCTCAAACATCTCCTAACAATGATGTGCCTGAATTTCAGCTTGACACATTCTTGGTTACACCTTAGCAGATTTAAACAATTTTTTTTTTTTTTTATTCTTTTAATTGCATATTATGGTTTCGCTGCCTCTCAAGAAAAAAAAAGTCTAGATTGAATTTATTAATGGCACTTATGTAACTTCTGCCAGCATTCAGACTTCTGTAAGTAGATCTCTTTAGGAAAAAAAATAAATAACTTATTTGTACTTCCTCTAGAACACCTTCTCATGGACAAGAAGGCTTAACTCCTCGTGGAGGACTAACTCCTAAACCTGTGGCTGGGACAACTCCTGGTAGAACCCCACTGCGTGATAAATTAAATATCAACCCAGAAGAGGGAATGGCAGATTACAGTGACCCATCTTATGCAAAACAAATGGTAAGAAGTACTTTAGAATTGGAAACCTACAGGATCTTTTCATCAGTCCCTCCTGTTGACAGCATTGAGCTAAAGGAGTTTAATTTTTGCCATTAGAAGCCCTTGGGTTTGAGGTGTGTTAGTAACCTGAGTCCCATCCAGACTCTTTCATCACCTTTGATAACAGATGTTTCCATTCTTGGAGATTAATCCAGATGTACCCTGCCAATTAGACATGGTATAAAAGGACAGGTATCTAATAGGTAGCACCTTAGGAACTCCTTTTGTGTGGCTGATTTTGCAGCCTTAGCTGCTGTTTTGGATATCTCCCACCAGAGCTATTGACATTTTTCTTTTTGGGCTAGCCAAGGGTATCCACTTCAAGTTTTTGGCATGTTCTTCTTATAAAAATTACTATTCAGGTTCAGAATTTCAGATTTTCTCTTAGCTTAAAGAACAAGGTGTATCTTTATATTTACTTCAGTTCTGTCTTAGCCCCTTTTTTTAGTAAGAAGGCTTTTTTTGACTCCTAGAAAGAAAACTGGAGCTTCAGTTCCCTGATGAAGTGTACTGTTTTCCAGATCTGGTGCTGTTTGTCTCATTTTCAAACTGTGCCATCATTGCCAGATTTGAGAGCAACTGCAAGGAAAAAAGTTCCAGTTAGGCTTGCAAATACCCTTATATCCACCCCTATGTGGACTCATTTTCACATATTCAGTTTCTTGAAAGGTATTTATGCAAGTCTCTACTGTTGTACTGAAACTTCTGGGAGGCAAGGGTGCCCTACTATTTTATTTGAGTGCATTTTTCATTACAGGAAGATTTCACTGACTGTCTTTAAGAAAAATGTTTATTGTTACTAAATATCAAGAGAGTTTCTGTGCTTTATAGTGCAGTCTGGTCTGCAGGCCACCTGGCTTAGCAACAGACCTCTTCAAGTCAGACTTGAAAGATTTACGTTTCTGTTGGCTTTGCAGCAGACTAAGATGGTCAGATCTTTTTTTATTGTTCACCTCTATATTAATATTGATTGATGGTAATTTGGTTGTATTGAATGATGAATCCAGAAGCAATTATATCTTGGTGTCCTTTCAACAGGAGAGAGAGTCTCGTGAACACCTTCGCCTTGGACTGATGGCCCTACCTGCTCCAAAAAATGACTTTGAGATTGTTTTACCTGAAAATGCAGAAAAAGAACTTGAAGAAAATGAAGTAGATGAAACCTTTGTAGAAGATGCTGCTGATATTGATGCCCGTAAGCAGGTAGGGGTGTGTGTGTGTGTGTGTGTGTGTGTGTGATGAGGTAGTGCCTTTTGTTTAAAACAAACTACATTCCCTGTATAGTTGCTGTATTTCCTACCTTTTTAGTAGAAGTGGTACAGCTTCTACAAGATAACACAGTAAAATGTACTAGTTTCTTGTGCTGCCATCTGTATATACACACAGTCTAAATCAGTTTTATCTCTGAAACATTTTCTTAATTTGATAATATAAGACAGGTACATACAAATTCAAGCAGGCTGGTGGTACAGAGACAGAATTCTGTCATGGAGTGAATTGGTGTCCCTGTAGTATGACTTGTACCACAGGGTTACCCAGACATCCAGTTGTGAAAGGGCCACCTTTTTTGTTTCAGAATCAAGGAAGGCTGGATGAACTGCTAGCTTAAATTCTGCTGCTTAAATAGCTATACTGGCCAGTGATTAGAGGCACTTTGAATTTCTCTGTTAATAAGAACAGTATCTTTACCATTTATTGCTTAATCTGATTTTTGTGATGTAAATCTATTTTTCTTACATACCTCAAGTAATTTCTTTTTTTTTACTTCAGAGGGGTTTTGCCAGTGACTGTGCTTTAACAAATGATTTTTAAAAATCCTGTGCTCTGATATTTTCTAATATTATAAGCATTTGCCAGAATTTTATTCCTAGCACGTGCTGTTAGGGGAGGAGCTCATTATATGCATATATATGCATGTGTTGTGCATACACACCCTAATAAAAATCTGAATAAATGCAGATAAGTTATTTGTGTAAAATAAAGAATTTGAGTTGTAATATACAAGAAAACAAAGTTCTTTCTTTCAAACGAAGGAGTGACGTGGCTGACTTTAGAACATGGAAAGTAAAAAAGGCATTATTTTTAGAATTTTTAGACAACACTTCCTTTTCATGTTATTTATTTCCTAAAAGTGTAATTTAAAGAGCATTGTTATGGTTTTGCACTCTCACTATTGCTGTTTTAGTGAAGAAGTTATTTTATGTCAATGAAGAGAATGATCAGGAGTCCTGGCTGCAAATTTAAGACTCAGGTGAATTTCATGTCTGGAGAGTTAGAGCAGTTATCAGACTTGATGTGGAGAAATTGTAAAGTCTGCTGGGGTTGAATCTGGGGAGAATTTGATGCCTGGAAATGACTTTTTAGGATAACTGCTCTTAGAGTTATTCTGCTGTCCTCTTTACTTCAGAGGCAGTACATAGGGTGTCATCATATTATTTGGCTCTGGCACCATAACATGAAATCCTTAGACTTAATCCTTATACTTTAAGAAATGGTTGCTGCACTAATCAATTAGTTTTTATATCTCACACATTTTTAGGAAGCATCCAACTGTATTACAGTAGTTGGAGTAAAACTTAGCTTTGTTTCTCTAGGCTCTCCGAGAAGCAGAACGTGCAAAGGAACTGAAGAGAATGCACAAAGCTGTTCAGAAGAATCTACCACGACCCTCAGAAGTAAGTGGAAACAAAATTCACTCTTAAGGGAAAAAGTAGAAATAAAGGTTTTAACCACTCTAGGAGGAAATACAGTCTAAGCTGATCACGAGAGAATGAAATCTTTGAGGATGCTGATTTCAGCACTATGGGAAACTTTTGCAGTGAAATTGTCATGAGGTGTATCATATGCACAAATAGAAGATTTTGGCACCTGTTCTGCATTGTTTAGCTGATATATACCTCCATCTAAGGATGAATTTAATATCCATTTCACGTGATCTTGGTGTATATGATTTTTATGAACTTCTGTTATTCCTGGGCAGGTTAATGAAACAATACTGCGACCCTTAAATGTGGAACCACCTTTAACAGACTTGCAGAAAAGTGAAGAGCTAATAAAGAAAGAGATGATCACTATGCTTCATTTTGATCTTTTACACCACCCCTTTGGAGAACAGCCTATTGGTAAGAAAGGGAAAGGCCCAGGATTTGGAAGCAACAATGCAGAACACATGGCTTACTTGGAACAAAATCCTTATGAGAAGTTCTCCAAAGAGGATCTCAAGAAGGTGAGAATTATGTGACCTATTTACCAGTGACCTAATGTCTTCTTCTGTAATCTAGCAAAAAACCAGATTCAAGCCTGCACAGAAGTTGGTTGTACACCTCCAGGTTGTTGCATGAAGAGCTGTAAGGATAATAAAGTGCACAATGTATTTTCTGTGAGCTAATGTTAATATAGGAACTCAGCAGACTGATTGTTGTGCTGCATTTGTCCACAAAACTTGGAGTGTGTTGTGTTTGTGTATCATTTTAAGTAAAGATAGGAGCTATAATACCCCAACAATTACCAAAATCTACCTGTCTATTTCTGGAAATTGATGTTAAATCATTGAGACATTAGTTAGTTGTGAATATCCATCTTCTGTTGCCTGTGTAGTTGGTTAATCCAGAACCACTAAGCCTTTTTTTCATAGCACTGCAGACCAAATATGACAGTGGTAGCCCGTGTAGAACTTGGAGCAGCAAATCAAGTTGTTTAATTATGCTTGTCAAGCCTGATCCAACAGAGCTGTGGTAGTGCAGAGCCTGCTGGGCTGTGGCAACTGATCTTAAAGTATACCTGGTAAAAAAATAAAAGTGCTGAATAGGCAGGAGAGGTTGTTGCTGGATGAAATGAGTTGACTGTCTGGGCACTCTGTCCTGTTTTGCATTGTAATCCCAAGTTAAATAGTGGTGCTCTACCAAGGGTTCCGGTTCTGGTTGTTCATTTATTTAAGCAGCTACAGATGTTGCCTTTTGCTGCCAAGTGACAGACAGTTCAGACACACAGTGCTGTGGTTAGGTTTTTCAAAGAGTTTCACCTGTGAAGTTGTGCCAGTAACCTTTGACTGGATGCTTTGTAAGAATAAAAATGAGGGGGAAAAAAAAAACATCACGTGCCACCAAATCATGTATTTTATGCAGACTCCTGCTGTCTCAGTGTTGTGTTCTGACAACAGTTGTGGTATCTACTACACCTAAATCCCATATTACTTTAAAGTGACTCTAAAGATATACAAGCAGATTTTAAATCCATCTCCTTGACCATATCTGACAAATGAATCAAGTGCCTCAAATGAGAAACAATGAACAGTATGTACTTCCAATGTGCTGTTAAATGAAAAATTATACTTCAAGATTTCTGAGCAGGAGAAGTTAAAGATGGAAAATGCAGTTAGATCATGAATTATATTGCCCTGCCAGTGTCAAATTGTTCCCTTAGGAACACTCTCTGAGTGCTTTTTCGGGTTGTTTTGAAGCGCAACAAGAATTGGGTTTTCTATTGCTTCCCTTAAAGACACTTACACAGTCCAGTAGTTTTTGTCTGGAAATTTTCTTCCCAGCCCCTGGAAATTTTGCCTCCTAACTGATGGGCAGAAGTGTTTTGCATAGTTGCTTCTGCTTCCGCTGTAGCATTCAACATAATTTTCCTTGTTTGTAGAAAATCAAATTAAAACAAGGAAGTTTTCCTATCTCTATTCTCTCATCTGTGGCTTGTTTAGTTTGCTTTATTTCTTTATAAGTTTTACAACATCTTCCTGCTAAAATCCCTTCGTAAAATACCCCTTTCTTTTCCTTATGTGTAGTGCTTTTTGGGGGAAGGATCAGCAGTGGTGCTAATCACAGTGTCCTGAACTTCTAAAGCTGTGAAACTGTTCTGGTGCCACAACTAAACAGCCTTAAGTAATCACAGTGCACAAATTGTGGCTAATTGAAAGAGAACCTTTATAATATTTAACTTTCGTAGATGTGGTTTGAGCACTTATGTTTTATCTGTCTTGACCATCAAAGACAAGTAATTACATTTTTCTTTCCCCATTATCCCTGAAGTTATCTAATCTGATGATACTTGAATTACTTCCTGGACAATGTACTGTTGTAAAACAAAAGTCTGCTTGTAGTGAGGTATCTACTACTGATAGGGAAGTTTGTGGTGCACATATAAATCCTGTTGAAAGGGAAGACATGCACTTCCGACCAATTAAAACCAGATCCACAAAAATACTTCAGTGTGGGTTGGATATTTTTTGGTGGTTTTTTGTCGTTTTTTTTTTCTCTACAAACAAAATTGGAAGGACCTGTGTGCCATTATAGCTTTTTTGGACCAGGCTTTTTGACAGAAATATTAAGAACTGTGAGAGCAATATGAAATTCACTGTAAACTACACTGGAAACAGCAGAATGATCATATGTGCTAGTAGTTCTCTAGCAACAGAATATGTGATAGCTCAAGTCAGAGTAGTATTTCCTGCAGTGGAGCTTATACAGCTCACCCGTTAATATTTAGTTTATTTTCCAGGTTGTGTGGAGAAAGCAAGCAAAAGGAAATGAAAAGTGATTTTTGTTTCATAGAACAGCTGCTTCTGTCTGTACAGTCCTCCCTCCCCTCAAGTTTCTTGCTTTTATCTCTTTTCTTCTTCAGCAAGATGAAGTATCTAGCTGTGCCACAGCTTGCATTAGCTACAGTAGAGTGATGTCAGGTTTGGTCAAATTATATAAAATGAAGCATAGTTGCACCATGAGCAGCCTTCTAGCCTGGGTTTCATTTGTAATCTACAGCATCTGTGTTAGATTTCATAGTTAGCTTAACCTGATGGTGAAGTTTTTTTCTCATGAAAAGAGAAACTGCCCCCATGAAGGTTTGAAAACAAGAAGAATTCTCTTTTATCCTGTGTATTGTAACTGCAGCTTATTTCTCATCATTTCCAACAGGCACAGGAACTTCTGGCACAAGAGATGGAAGTGGTAAAGCAAGGAATGGGGCATGGAGAGCTCTCAAGTGAAGCTTATAACCAGGTGTGGGAAGAATGTTACAGCCAAGTGTTATACCTGCCTGGACAGAGCCGCTACACCAGAGCCAACCTGGCCAGCAAAAAAGACAGGATAGAGTCTCTTGAAAAGAGGCTTGAGGTCAGTCTTGCTTTATTTCTCTTTTTTTATGCACCCAGGTGTTTGTTCTCTTTCAAGTTTCTCCTGGTGTGTTTTGTTTCCTTTTTTATCTCTGTATAAGAGCTACAGGTTACTTTATAAATCATTCAGGTCTTCAATAGGATTCCTTCAAAGTGGTTGTTGAGGAATTCTCCTAGAGAGTTAATAGATAATCTTGAGGTGTTGTAGTTGCCTTTCTGTCTACCTCCTCCTTTCCTTTAAATATCCCAAGAGTATTCCCCCACACGGTTTCTCTTTGCACTATTGGCTGTAAGGCTGCTCATCTCACCCACTTCATTATCAGCTGCAGATTAGGTCAGGTTCTGCTCTGATTTGACTCCATGAGGGTTTTTTTCTGTTTTCTTAGTCTCTGCTATGAGCAGCTCAGATAACCTTTCAAGTTTTGCACTTTTCCCTGATAGTGGCCTGTATGAGATATTTCAGAGCAAGATGCTTTAAAAGAATGTCTCTGTCCCAAAACTCTTGTCAAGTTCTCTTTCCAACTTAATATTTGGTTTCTGTGTTGCATACATACAAGTCCAGATAGTCCTGAATTCTTGCCAGACTCACATCCTCTGCCAGCTCCAGTGATTCCCTCCAAAAAAAGAGAACAATGGATGTTTGAGATCCCATTCCACGTTCTCAGGAAATGGTAGGCTTCCTTACAAGTGCTTTTTAAACTCAAACTTAGAGTTTGCTATTGTGCATTTGCCCAACTAATATTTTCTGCAAGTGCAGAACAGCAAAGTTTGGATAGCAGCATCTCATGATTGTGCCCATATGCAATTTCAGTAGTGTGGCAGGGCACTGGTACTAAGGAACTAAGAACTGGAACTACATCTGATTTGTAGAGTGCAGCATCCTCCATTGTCACCATACTTGCTTTGGTTTATTGAAAATGCAGTGGTCACAGGCCTTAACATGAGACATTAAGATTTGGTAGGGTGTCCTGGGTTTGGGGGAATTTTGTGTGGAGAGGAAATCATCTAAAGTGTGGTGCACTTAGAAGAATTCAGACCCTTTGACACCAGTTACCCTTGCTATGTCTCCTTCTCTAGAGTTTCTTCCCAACACTACATACAAAAAGACACTGAGCTTCCATTATAAAAAGCAAGCTGGTTTTAAATAGTCTCTTCCCACAGAACATGTGTTTGTTCATAGAATCATAGAATCGTAGAATTGGTTGGAAGGGACCTCAAAGATCATCAAGTCCAACCCTTGATCCACTACTGCTGCAGTTCCCAGCCCATGGCACTGAGTGCCACATCCAGTCTCTTTTTAAATATCTCCAGGGATGGAGAATCCACTACTTCCCTGGGCAGCCCATACCAATCACCCTCTCCCTAAAGAAATTCTTTCTAATGTCCAACCTAAACCTCCCCTGGCACAACTTGAGACCTCTTGTGCCCTCTTGTCTTGCTGAGAGTTGCCTGGGAAAAGAGCCCAACCCCCCCCTGGCTCCAACCTCCTTTCAGGGAGTTGGAGAGAGTGATGAGGTCTCCCCTGAGCCTCCTCTTCTCCAGCCTGAACAGCAGTTTTGCAGTAAGTCATCAGCAGATTTGTAGTAAGTCATTAACTGTTTTCCAAAATACTATTTTAGCCTAAAAGTCTCTAAATTATTTTTTTCCCTGGTAAAAGTAAACTTTAAAAAAAGTTTTTTTGTATTTAACATCAACATAGACTAGAACTAAACCTCTTCAGCTGGTGGAATAACACAAGAGACAGGCCAGGAAGGCTACGTTGGCACATGATTCATACACCTGAATGTGTGTTTTGTAGCTTGTCAGTCAAGAAACTCATCCAGGTACAGGCTGCATGGTTGTTAGTCGACCACTTGGGCCAGGAATAATTCACCTGCAGGTCAACCCAGGAGCTGAGCATTTAGCTTTGGTGACAGAGCTCTTGTCGTGCTGCCGTTCACCCAGCAGAGAGCACCATTGCCCTGCCCAAGGCTGCCAGAGGGTTCGCTGTGCTCTCGCCTCCTCTCTGTTCTACTCTATAAATTTTTACACAAACAGTATCTGAGCACAGCAGCAGCTCGCATGGCGGCCGGGGCTGTGCTGGCATCACTCCAGCAGTCGGAGGGCTGTACCTAATTTGGGTACAAATGCTTTTGAAATTTAAATATCTTACGCCCGAAACTGCAGGCGAAGTGAGTTATTAAAGCTGCAGAGTCAAACAGTCAAAGTTAGGGAATGCACAAACAGCCTTATTCTGGCAGCCTTAATTTGCCTCTGCATTATGAGACAGTCTTTAATTTCATGATTATAGCCCATTTTTTCCAACGACTTATTTACTGCATAGGGTGGATGGTACTTGCTTAATGAGTAGCTTATTGAATATTCCGTTTTCATTGTTCCTTGTGTGGCCCTGTGCCTTTGTGCTGCACTCTATTTCTGCAGTCTAAATTGGTTACTTGTGTGTGGACTTTAGAATCATAGAATTTTCAGGGTTGGAAGGGACCTTTCAGATGATTTAGTTCCAACCTCTCTGCCATGGGCAGGGACACCTCCCACTAGATCAGGTTGCTCAGAGCACTCTCCAGCCTAGCCCTGAAAACTTCCAGAGATGGGGCTGCCACCACCTCTCTGGGCAACCTGCGCCAGTGTTTCTTGTGTTCCAGTGGCTTTCTTATGCTGTTTATTTCTGTTCATCTCCTCCTAATATTTGAATGAGTAGTTGTTGTTGGTATGCTTATTAAAGATATTGAAGAAAAGAAAATAAGGTCAAGTCATCCATTTGTCACACTCCTTGCATTTCTTCTATTTGTAAGTGCTCATTGCTTTGTAGTCATGGGACAGTCACCCAGGCAGGAAAATACAAATCAGAAATACTGCTGAGGAAGAAAATTTAGGTTCCATTTACTTCCAACATTGCATTGGCCTCCATGGTAGACAGGTAACAAAATCCAGCTTGCTGTGTCTACAGTCAGATGCTGCAGTCATGAAACTCCATGTCTTGGTAAAGTAGCTTTCTACAACTACCTGAAAGGAGGTTAGAGGGAGGTGGGTGTTAACCTCTTCTACCAATAACAACAGAACTAGAGGAAATGGCCTGAAGTTGCATCAGGGGAGTTTTAAACTAGATATAGGGTAAAATATCTTTACCAAAAATACTCACTGGAATGGGCTGCCCAGGGAGGTGGTGGAGTCACCATCCCTGTAGATGTGGTGCTGAGGACATGGTTTAGTGGTGTACTTGGCAGTGCTGGGTTAGTGGTTGGACTTGATGACCTTAAAGGTCTTTTACAACCAAAACTATTCCATGATTCTATAATATATCTACATGATAAATTAAATGAGTGAAATGAGAGAATAGATGTTCAAAGTACTACACACCCCAGCTCAGTCAGGCACCTGGGGCCAGCAGAGCTCGCTGTGCCCCACAGCTGCAGGTGCAGCACTGCCTTTCATAACTTGCTCTTTGTTGAGTGCAGGTGGACTCTTCACAAAGTTGAATTTGAGCTGAAAATCTCTCCCAAGTGTCTGCAAAATGCAGTTTAGTGCAGCTCTGTTGCCTGACCTATTTATAAAGCCCTTCCTAAAAGCAAGATATAAGATATGGTTTTCTAAGTAGAGGTCACAAGCTGAATAGTTTGAAAAATAATAAATAAAAAGCATAGCAGCTTAATGAACAAATGAATGTGCAATAAAAAAACCCACAGCAATTATATCTTCTCCTAACCCATTCTCAGCAATGGCAAAACCCACCTTCATTTTAATATTTTTCCAAGGAAAATTATCTGAAAGCAATGTCAGTTGAAATAGATATTTTAATGGGAAGTATCAGGCAACCCTAATGAAAACCAGGGATATTAGCTCAGCTTTTAGGGCTCCAAGATACTTTCTTGTATTCCTAACTTCCTTTGAGAGAAGAGTAGAAACTTCAAAATAGAGATTGCCAGCACCAGAAACTGATGTTGATCAGCTTTTGGGGCTGCTTCTTCCCCTTCATATTGCACTAAGATCATCAGGAAAAAGAAAACACAAAAGAGCTCAGTGATATTTCCTGGAGACAGCTGCACATTGGGTAGTCAGTGTCTAATACTTCCATATGGGACTGCTAACACCCTGCAGATCCTGTGCTGTTTCCAGCTCTGTCTTCAGAGCTCAGGGATTACTGGGTGGATTGATGGCGTGGACAAACAGTCGTCCTCCTCTAATTGGCCTCTTTTCACTGCCTGAGTGATTTAGTGGTGGCAGCCTCGTGTATGTTGACATGACATTTATCTTTCTGAAATTGATGGTGATATCACAAACAGATTTGTGCTGTTACTGATGAACTTGAGGAGGCAAAGTGGAGCAGTTGTGGAGAGCTTCTGTTTGGCTGGATATCCTGTCCAGGCATCAGCTGCGAGAATACGCAACTCGGAGATCATTCTAATGCTGGAGTCTACTGTTGTGGATTAGTAATAGTTTTCAGTTCTCCTTTATTTTGAGGGTTTTGGACTCTCTGGATGTGTTACTCAATGTGGTTTAAGAGCATTACAAGACTAGTATGTGAACTTTTTTGCATTACAGATGGGGGGGGGTTTGGGTCCATATAAATGAATCCCTGTGATTTCACTGTATGCCTGTAGTACAGCTTAAATTTGCTTGAATCCTAATAGAATTCTCTGATCTTTCCAGTAGCTTCTAAAAGTCTGGCATATTTGTTCAAGGCTAGGCTACACTGCAGAGCTAGCCATGTCAGAAAAGGGAGTTTTCTGATGCTTACAGTTATATTTGATAACTGCTTCAGTTCTCTGTGATACCTTGTACTCTTTCAAGCAACATACAAAGAAAAGCTTTCCTGCCTAAGGTGGATGTTAAACTAGGACCCTTACCAGATGAAATGAGACAGGAGAGGCACCTGTTTAACAAGCTTGTTGCTTCCCTTCCCGATTCATAGCACAGAAATTTCCTGCTGACATTACTTTTCCTTTGAGGGTGTATCTTCATGTTGGCTTGCAGCATACAAATATTTACATTAAAATGTGGTAGTTAATGTCTTTATTTCAGTCGATTGCTAAATGATAAACACTATTGGAAGTCTACAAAGGAGGAAGATCTGTTTACACTGTAAATACAAAGCAAAATACCTGTTCTTTGCAATGTCCAAGGTACACCAAGATGGTAATTTACCAGACCAAAGTGTCCAATTTTGGTTTTGGTTGCAGCCTCTGAATTACTTTACATTGAAAACCAGTTTCTAGGCTGGAGTTTTATGGGCTACATGATACACTCTGATGCAAGGAATATCAGTTTACTGGAGATTGAATTTTAATTTCTCTCTAGTTCAGGTGCTTCTGAAATTTACAATTCCTTTCAAGTGTGCTGTTACTGAGAAAACACCTGGAGAAAACAAAGAGAATTTGTAAGACTAGAAGTAGAGAAATTACTTATAAAACTAAAATGTGGAATCTCTGAGTAGCCTCCTTCTATGGTCACATATATTCATTTGTACTACTGTTTTGCCTTTGTGAAATACACTTTTTAAAATAAGGTCTGTTGGGCATATTGCTGCCCTCAGAGGTTCTCATCTGAGGGTTACCTGTGGTCTTCACTGCCAAACTGTTCAGAATCTGAAAGAGCTGACTGTTTATGCAGTGTCTGCTTAATGTACAGCTGATCATCAGAGTACATGCATTTAGCATAGCAATTTTGGAGGGTATATACTTCTCCTGGGTAACACAGGTATGTGGCAGGTCCCTTAGGAATTTTCTTTGCCTCTGCTTGAAAACACTTCTGCTGTTTGCCAGAATGGTTACTGTGCAGTTTATACTGTACCTAGGATGCTCTAACATTTTAGTTTGTGTCAAAAAGGGTCCATGCTACTCATTTTTCTCCAGGTGTCCTCCTGCCATTAACCCCCTGACCTTGTACCACCATTATTACTCTTGGAACTCTGTGGTAATCTGGATCAGCTCATTGAATTGGCAGGAAATTTAATTATTTTTAGATTAAGTAGCAAACCCCTTTCCACTGTAGCTGGGTGGTAGAGCAGCTTAGCTCTAAGACATCACCTCTTTGCCTCTAGAACTTTTGAATATTTGTGAGACCCACAATTAAGGTAACCTATAACCTATAGTGAGGAAAGCAATAAATAAAAATCTTTGTATTGCCAAGGATAACATATCTACAGCAGGAAAAAATGTGACAGGGAAGAAAAACTGATTTAGCCAGAAATCTTGTGTTTTCTTTCTAGTGCAGGTGAGTGTTCATTGCCTGTTTTTGAGCAAGTCTCGTGAGTTTAGATTTCATACACCTTAGCCTTCTAACTAAAACAGAGCTGCAATTGCCTTAGGCCTCCTTTGTTTTTGGTAGATACAAGGCACCTCTTGAGAGCAGCTTGGCCCATTTAAGAGTTGAATTTCCCTCTCGAGTTTCTTGTTTTTCTCTTTTTATTACAGACACCCCCTAGAGCACCTCAGATGAGTCAAACAAAACTAGGTCTTAACTCTCCCTTGGTTACTCTGTCACTGGAAAAGGAGTAATGCTTACCTTGGTCTGCTCTGTAGTTTTGTTTGCAAAGCAATTTTAGGCTTGTGTCTGAAAATCACTGTCTAAAACTGATAATCTTTAAGTGTACATGTACTACTCAGAAAATAGTTTTCTTTTCCAGTTACAGCTTGAGCAGGAGCTTTGCATCTTGGCACATTAGAAGTCTGTTGAAACACTACGTTGTTCACTGTCCTTTAGGTGAATTAAATTATTACATCCTTAGTTTTCCCCACAAATTACAATTGCAGTTAATGCCCACCCCATTAAAACCTTTATCACTATGAGCAGGAAGGAGGAAAACAGATCTAATTTTATTCAAATGTAACCAGTCAGCTCTTAAAACAATGAAATTTCCCAGGGTGCCAATTGAGTAACTTTGTGAAACAGAGCTATACTTGTGTTGTTAAACATTTACTTTCAGAGGAAAATGCTATTAGTTGCTTTTACACCAGTTCTCTTACTACTGACTTACTTTGGGATCTTTGGAAGGAAGCAGGTGAACACCAGTATGAAGGTTCTTCATATTCTTATTTATGTGATCTTGCCTGTGACACTGAAATTTGTCTTCAAATTGCAACTTTGTGCCAGCCTTTCTTCCTCATAATTTTGGGGAGGCTGGATAACTCTTTGTATAGAAAAAAGTCTTTTTCCACATGTCCTATGTCCAGAATGTACCAAAACATTGAAAATGAACAATGAAAAAGGTCTATAAAAATAAGCTTTGATTGCATAGCAGTTACTTTTTGTGTGGCCAGTTGCTCATAGCTTGATGAGAAATTTTTTTCTCTCCATGTCTAAAATCATTAATTTCCTCTGTCATGGTTGGTGAAATGAGCCTTCACATTTGCAAATGTAGCTCATAATGGGAACTTCTGTTCTTAAAAAAAAAGTTCAGCATTACAAAAGGCATTTTCCCACCATCACTGCTGAAAATTGTGCTTGGACAGAGAACAGTATAAATTGATACTGTCTTTTGCTGGAAGCCACCTTATCTCTGGACCTGTCACTCTTTAAAGCCTGTCCTGATGTGAAGAAGTGTCAGAACCTGGCCATGTTGGGTCAGTCTGGATTGCTGCTCACAACATACCTTGATTATTTTATAGCTGTGTAATGGAAGCTGGTACAGTAGAGTACTGGGCACCTGCTGCAAGCTCATCATGGGGTTTCTGTTGTCTGTTGAGAAGGAACGAGGCTATTTGATGGCTTGTTTATTGCATGAGCTTCCACAATATTGTCATCCTCTTCTCTGCAAGAGAGCAGTCTAAGAATTCAGGGTTCCAATGTGTAGTTTTTTGAAGGTAATTACACCATGCTCACTGCTGTGTTATCTCATCAGACACAGCAGTAACCTGTGTTTGCTTATGGTTAATCAAAGCTGTTAGCCTGAGGTGGTAGTTGTTGCTTGTGATCTTTCTGTCACTCTTGTTTTCCCAGGAAGAGCTAGAGAGTTTTCAGAAAAACTTAGTAAAAATAAATTACTTCTTAATCGATGCTCTTCTAGACATAGTTCTACTGTTACTGTGATATGTGGGTGTCAATGATAATGCTGCTTAGAAGGAGTTCCCAAATAAAAGTATTCAAGGTGGGCTTTAATGTCATCATTATAGATCAGCAGTGACTGCCAGTCACTTTTTGGATTATTCTACATCTAGGTAGTTGGATGCCATGAACATCTATGGGAACACTCACTCTCAGTAAACCCTGTACTGTGTTTACTCAACAGTCTCACCAACTCTTGTTATGATGTCTGAGGGTGGGGGCATCATCATTTCTGAAACCATTCACATGGAGATTGTTCTTGGGTTGTCAGTTTTGACTGTGAGTAGAGAGAGGAGTAGCCTTCTGCAGGCATTGGTCATAATGATACATGATCTCCATAACAAAGTACAACACAGGAGTTGATGTTGTGGCTTCCCAATGAAACTGGGAAAAGGTAGTTTTGTATTTCCATGCAAGCTTTGGTTGTTTGATCTAGTTGCAGTTGTGAAACTGGAGTTAAATACCAGCAGTGCCTTAATATGAGGCACTGAATTTGAGGATCACCTTTGACTCAAATCTTTCCATAAAAAAACTTTGAATCCCAGTCATTAAGATTTAAATCCTACTTTGTCATGTCTCAAAGTTACACACTCGGTCCCTTTGTGACTGCTCTGATACTGGGCAGCTCCTTTTCTTCATGATCCTCATGCCCATCATCTTCACTGTTGCAGCAGAGAGCTGAAATTGGGTCAAGCTACAGAGTGGTTTCAGCTGATTAGTTGAGCTGATCCTAGTGTTGGTGTCAGCTTGATAGGTTGAGCCCATATTGTTTTACTCTGTAAATACAATTTTTTTTTTATAGTAACCCCCAGCCTCAGTTACCAGCAGAGTTGACTGTTACCTTTTAATAACTCAAGAGGCAGGCTTGATAGAGTTTTGCCTGGTCAAGCTGTAGATAGATCAAGTGAAAAAATGGAGAATTCTGTCCCAAAGCATGGAAGTGGAAAAATATTTTCAAGTAGAGCAATTAATGATTTTCATGTAAAAAGGTGTTACTGTAGTGTCACCATTAAGCTTGTAAAGGCTGAAATACACACAGAGGGTTCCCTAGTGTTCCAGTCATCATTGTCCCTGGGGTGGTTTGAAATGCTGGTGAAATCTGTAGGGTTTGAGCAGAAATAATTTCAGTGTGCAGTGTCTCATTCCAGCATCTCTGCCTGTCTGAGCCATTGCAAGGCAAGTTCACCAACCCTGCTATATAAATTGAGTTAATGCAGCTCCCTGCCAGCAGAATTGAGTGTGAGGAGGCCACTTGTGGGTCTGAGGTGAGTAAAGAAGTTATAGTAACATTTGGAGTATCCTATATAGGTTCCATGAGGAAATTATTCAACCAGCCTGGCTGAAGCTGGCAGAGGATTTCTCTGCACGAGCTAAGCAGCTTTATGATGGTCATATGGAGAATCCAAGTTGATTTACTTTTAACTGTGGATCTGGTAAGAACATGCAGTAGTTTTTCTTCCATATTTTCATCCATCAGGCATGATTAGGAAGATTGGTTAGAATACAAGAGAGCTTAATGCTCCTTAGGGATTACCAGAAGTTCCACATTTAATGGAAGGAAAAGCAAAGCAGTCACTACTAGGGACAACAGCCCTTTGAATTGAGGAGGATTGTCCTCATGGGAGGACAATTGAATTGAGGAGGGTTGTAGGTTTATGAGATGAGGAATTGTGAAAATGCAGTTTTGAAGGCACTGGAACCCTTCCTTCCTCAGTTTCAGTTTTTCTTACATTTCCCAGTGAATGCTTATTCTCCTAAGCAGTCTTTCTCTTTTCTTTGTTGTCCTTAGCTAAACCTTACAACTAACCTTCTATCTAAAATACCCTTGCCAAATTTAAATCCCTCCTCCTTTCTCATATGACAAGAACAATTTTTCATGATGATCCTTGGCATATTTAAAACATTTTGTCTTTCTTCATTTTCTCTATTTTTGTTAGATGGAAATAAAACCCCAAAACTAAAACCACCCCCATTTTTCCTCTCAGTCTACCTTTTCTACTTGATGTTTTGTAAACCTCTGGCTATATCTGTTGTAGTTTGTCGTCTTTGGATCTCTAGTGCAGCACTGAAAACAGAACAAAGCTCTCCTAAGCATGAGGAAAGGCTTTTACATTAGAGATTTGGAATGAAATGAGGCTCTCACTCTTGCCCTAACTTCATGTGTCACTTTACTCCATGTCTGTACATGCTGTTCCAGCATTGCTATAGCTGGTACAAGAATCAGTGGAACCAAAGTTGGCCAAGGTGCAGTACAAAATAAATAAGTGGAGAAATCTTTCAAATGCCTTTACATATTCTGCTAAGTTCAGGGGGAAATGGTTGTCAGATTTTACTAAAATCTATTTCTTAGCTTCAAGCAAAATAATGTAGACTACTGTTTAAACACACCTCTTCATAAGTGCTTGGAATTTTGAGCTTGGTATCTGAGCCTTAAAATTTTATGAAGCTTGAACTAAAATTATATGCAGTTGTTGGCATTAATGCAGCAGTCAGCAATTTTTAATAAATAGTATTTGTTACAAAAGCTGGACCTCCTTTTGACCTTTTTGTAGTAGGTCCTAAAATCTTGTCGTTGGGAGGCAGGAGGGAAGGTGGTGAGTGTTCATTTTTCTCTATAAGCAAACAGGGAAGAAAGGGCTGTTATTTCTGGGTTTAGATATTTAGGAGGGTTTTTTTTCCCCCCCTCTTATTTTTTGTTTTATAGCAGTGAGGCCTATCATAATCCAAGATAGACAAGGAACTGAGTTGAAAAACAAGGGCTGAATAGCAGTGTATAATGTAAAAAGCTCTAGTAGTTAAAAGTCAGTAAGAAAATATATCCAGAACAGCTTGAAAATATTAAGTCCAGTTCTCATTGTCTGGAAATTTAAAGAGTGCTTAAATAGTCAGGGTCTGATATTATAATAAGCATTAGCTTTGAATTGGCTTTGTTTTTCCTTGGAGAAAAAAAGAATGTTTTATTATATCTCACAGTTAAGGTGGGAGTGATCCACATGGCCTCAGGTAACAGCATCTGAGCAAGGACTCTGGGCTCACATCTCAGTGGAGAGAACTTCAGTGGCCACACTTGGTCTCATTCTGAGGCCCATTCAGATAAGCCATGCCCTAGAGTCACCAGTTTCTCTCCTGATGATGGCAAGACCTTGAGTGAGAAGCTTAGATGCAAACTGAATCTCAACTGGAGTGTGTAAAAGTGTGAGACCAACCCAGTACTTGCCAGGGCCAGTTGCAGACCATACAGGTCCACAGAGCATGCAGGTAACTGAGTGCTTTTGACTGCCATGCCCTGCTCCAGCCTCTCTGTGGCTTGGAGATAGCATCTAGAACTGCATTTCATGGCTTCAGATACTCAGGGTTTAATATTTTATTAGAAAATGAGGTTGTTGACAGATTTTCACTCAGGATGACAGAATAGTGGCTTTCCTAAATGCTCTTTTTTTAACCTGTTACAGAAAAGTAATGTTGTGATTGGAGTTCCATTTCACACCAAGTGTACTCTCCTCTTCCTGTAATGCCATGAAACAGCACAATTGGTCTTTGTTACATTACACCTCTGTTACAAATAAAATTCTGTGGCCTGTGCATCCATCTATTCCATGATCTCTAAATGTCAGTGGCTCTCAATGCACGTTTTTCATCCAAGAGACAGTAATTGGAAAACAGTTCATTTACCACACAGCTGTATTTGTTGTTGCAGTAATAGCATATTATTTACCAGCGAAGACATTTAAAGCTTTCATACTTTTCCATCAGAGAGTATCCTTGCAAATCCCTAATCTATTTATTTAATTTTCTCTAGATTTATATAAATATTGAAAATGAGGCGCCTTTCTGTACGCTTAAAGCACCTTGGGGCATAGCTTGAGTCTGTATTGCAAACAGAACCTGAAAAGCAAAGCAGTCTGCATCTGTCTCCCCCAGGGGCAAACTAGACAGCTCAGAAACTCAAATTTCTCTTTCACTCCCCCACTAACAGTTTTCTCCCTTGACCATTCACTTTGTTTATCTCTGCTTCACCTACCAAAACTGTTCTAAACGAGGGAATAAATTGTGAAGGAGCAGAGCAGTTTAGAGAAATGTACAAATGTATAATAGAATTTATTAGCAAGTTGGATGGGTGAAAGGTTGATGAAAATGCACTTTGCAATAGCTTGGTGCATAAGGCTGTGGTTGCTGCTCTTGTACCACTGTACAGGGCAGATCAGAAGGCAGTTTTTGTTTAGTTTCATTGGTAAAGGATGGTGTCCTGGGTGACAGTAGGGTTCAAACCTGTGGGAAGCTTCTGCATTTTGGTTGTCAGTGGTAATTCTTTTTGTGTGTAAGAACATTCACCAGCACAGCTTCACTTTTGAAAGAAACAAGGCAAGGACAGGCTATTCAGCCACTGTGGTTAGGCTGTGGTTCAACCACCAGTTAGGCTTTTATATTTTAACACTTGAGAAACTTAACATATTTTCTTCATCTCTTGCACTAATATATCTTTAACTGTGACAAAAATGAAAATTTGAGAAGTTCTTTTTTTCATGGAGTTTGGTGTCTTTTACCAAATGCTTTCTGAAGAACGTGTGTGCTTTTCTTGTAAAGGAAGTAGCATTAAAAGAAAAACAAAAAATAAAAACCAAACCAAACCAAAACAAAAAAAAAACCCACCAAAAAACCCCAAACAACCAGCAACCTTATGTCCATATTTAGAGGTGTGAAATGCTACACCTCTCCCTGTGTTATTTGTTAGTTTGTGATTTGGTGTTAAAGATTTCTTTGCCATCTATCCAGCTCTAAAAATGCTGATGGCTATTTCATGCTTTTACTGTTCGTTTCATTTTGCCCCACTGAATAAATGTAAAAAATTGTGCAAAGGCTTCTGTTACCTTTGCTGTTTATAAATGTTATATAAAATATGTGCAAGGTGTTAACATGAATATGCTTGTTTATTTGCATTGTGTCCCAGTTGGCAGAATTTTAAATTTGTGTAACTTGTTTATTTATGGATTTTTATCTGGATTAGGATTTTAGAGGACTGACCTGGACAATTTTAGGGGAACTTCTATATCCAGGGCAGACCAGGGGGAGTTTCATATCTGATGTGCCAGGTGCTTCATGGTTTTAATATCACATCTTAATCTCCTAACTCTGTTACTTCTGTTATGGACTCTGTTATAGTAGCTCCTGTGTTACTATTGGGCTGTAAATTGTGGAGTTTTGCTTCTGGCTTCTGTTACTGATCTTGGGCAGCTGATTCAGTAGTTGTCTTTGAACTAAAGGTAATCCATAAAGGAAAAGCCCTGGTTGCCATGGGCAGGGACATCTTTCACTGGATCAGGTTGCTGAAAGCCCCATCCAAGCTGACTTTGAACAGCAGCTCAAGTAACCTGTCCAGGATTCTGCTACATTTGAATCCAAGTGGTCTTTGATTTGCTTTATGATGATTCCAGGAATGAAGGGGCACCACCTGATGAGTGGCACCTTGGTTCTTCTTGGGATGGGGATCGTGTGTTGTTGTTTTTTTTAATTTGCCTTTCATACCTTTTAGAAGCAGTCAGTAGTTGGTGTCTCCATCCTGTCCCACCCATGTGAATTACCAGGATTTAGTCTTGGTCCATTGTCTTCTGATCTGGCTGTCCTGAGAAAGTGCCTGCAGATAGGTGTTAGGAGTTTGTTACAATTTCAGTAGCCCTCCTGTTCTTGCAGTGAGTGCCTCCATGCCCCCCACTGCTGTTCATTTGCCACTCATACTGATCTGAATGTTTTCATTACAGTTCTCTGCAGTAGAGAGGCAGATTCAGAGCTGCTTTAACATTCCCAATTGTTTTGGTTTGTTGTTTTTGGTTTTTTTTTTTATTTTACAGAATATGATTTAGATAAATCCTGTTGGGGTGGGCAGAAGGGTTCCAAGGGGTGGCTGGTTTGCAGAATAAGAATGTAATTTAAAAAAGGATAAATAATAAGGATAAACAGTCTCTTTATTTAGTTTTGCTTTACTAAGGCAAGAACATCTCCTGTGCAGGTGGGATGTGGTGTAGCCAGCTGTCCTGTATCTTGGCTGCTTATTTAGCTCAGCAACCATAAGAATTGCTGTATCTAAAGCTGTACTGATACAGTGTGTCAAAACCCACATGCTGGCTAGTGGACTTCACCCCTATATTCACCTTTCAATGCATTGACATTGTAAAGGTTTTAATCCAGAAATCTAGGCTGTTAAATGTTAAAATTTGATGTATGATTTATTAATAAAAATCAGAGAACTTGGTCAACTTGATACAGTTTCACAGATAGATTTTTATTTTTTTTTTGTTTGTCTGTTTATCTTGGCTTTTGAATTCTGGCTAAATAAAACAATTCTTGGGTTTCTTCTGACAGATAAACAGAGGACACATGACAACTGAAGCAAAGAGGGCTGCCAAGATGGAGAAGAAACTGAAGATTTTGCTAGGTGGTTACCAGTCTCGAGCAATGGGCCTCATCAAACAGTTAAATGATTTGTGGGACCAAATTGAGCAGGCACATCTGGAGCTCCGTACATTTGAGGAACTGAAGAAACATGAAGATGCTGCAATCCCTAGGAGACTGGAGGTGAGATTCCTAAATGTAATACCTTAGGTCAGATACAGGCACTTTGTGGAAAAGATGTGATTTCAATGCATGTCCTCTGAGGTTCACAGCCATTGCTTGTATCAAGTTTTTAATGGTCTTTTTATATTATACTTTTGGCTACTGCCAAACTTCTCTGCTGTTTACTTCAATATCAAAGATTCTGTGATACATTTATTAGAAGCTGGGACTAATCTACTAGTGTGTTCTTTAACTTTTATTTTATTTTATTTCCTTATGTGGTTCATTTTATTAATCTTCCACAATGTGTATCAGCAGAAATTCCATATCTATCTTAATTTGGCTTGTTTTGGTTTTAATTACTGTTAGGATAGATCTGAAATGTGTGTAAAGCCTTCTGCTTCCTTAAAAGTCACTAGACCAAATGCCAATACCAGTGCCACTGCAGGAGATTCCCTGTTCCTTTCACATGTTGATTCCATTACTCCATGAAACTGCTGTTGTCAGACTAGCAGATGGCTGGACATCTAGAAAGCCAGTACTGAAATGGGGTTATTGTATTGATTTAAACACAGCTCTCTGTTGCAGAAGTTCAGAAGTTTTCAGTAATCTTAGTTTTGAGCCATCAAAGAGTTCAGGCCCTTTGCCTGCAGACCTGTTTGTAGCTGACAGGTACATGTGTGATGTGGATCATCCTGAATAACTCCACCTGCCTGCCAGCCTCTAACTAAGCTGGCATGGCTTTGAGGAGGAAAATAATTATTTTTAAGCATCCTTAACTGAAGCCTGGAATTGAGAGAAACACACACTGAGGTACCTGAAAACTGTCTCAGAGCCACTGCTCTTATGCTAATCATCTCCAGTATATCCTTTGCTGCTTTGTTCAGCCAACAAGGGAACTTTAAACCAACTCAGTTTGGTTGAAACCACACTCACTTTCCAAGAAATGAGTGCTCATCTGAGCACAATTTTTTTTTTTAATTTTCTTCCAGAAGTGAGGGTTCCATTTGTCTCACATCTTCTCAACTGTTTGCTGTAAAAAAAATAAAACGTATCAGTTCTTAAAACTGATTTTATCAAGATGGTTTGGAAATGCTGATAGATGTGTTTAAAAACTGAGAGTGATTGACTGATTTAGTGAAAGTTAATGATTAAAATGTATTAAATAGCTCAACAGCTACTTATAGCACCTGTTTTTAGTCAATGGCACCTTACTCAGGGCTAATCCTTGGAATACATTTTACCATCTTTGCTGATACAAGAGTGAAAGGAGATCAAATGAAGTAGCAGCTGGCAGTTTGAGCACAAGCAGTTTGTTCATGCCCTGTAGTTAGTGAGACAAGGCCTGTGATGCCGTTTACCTTCAGAAAAAGATTTTAAACTCATGGAAGAGGAATCCATGGATAACTTAAAAACAGTGAACTGCTTGTGGCAAGTTTCCAATTTGAAATCTCTCCTTTTGAAGCATTTGATACTAACTGCTGTCAAAACCAGGGGAAAATGCTTGATGTCTGAAGTAAGATAACTGTGATTCCTGATACTCTACAGCAACTGCTCTGTTTTGCATTTACATTTAAAATAAGCAATGCTCTGTCTCAGTTCTGACCCCTTCCTCTGATGGAAGTAAAACCTTTTCTAAAGATCTTCATGAGTGTGACTACTAGAAAAACTGACTTACTTAGTTGCTTATTTATGTTTTCTTTTCAGTGTCTGAAGGAAGATGTGCAGCGACAGCAGGAAAGAGAAAAGGAGCTCCAGCAGAGATTTTCTGACTTCATGTTGGATAAAGAGACTTTTCAAGCAAAGTATTAAAGTACAAAATTCCATTTGTCATTGATGTTTCATCTTTAAAGTGTACAGATACTTCTCCAGCAGCTTTTGCCATCAGTTGCAGAAATCAAATATAGTCTGCTGTTTGCATCTTGTCAAGTTTTTTTCCTTTGATGGACTATCCCAAATGCTCTAGGTATGAATGGCTTTGGCCAATATTAAAAATAGGAATGAAATGTCCAGAATTTTACAAAAAAAAAGCATAAAACACTGGTATGATTTTAGCCATGTCTTCATTTGCTAGGATTGCCACATTATTCCTGGTGTTTTATCAGTCTTAAAATCTGTAAGATACGTGCCTGCCGAGTAATGTCTTTTGAATAAACCCAGAATGTTAAAAAGTAATTAAGAAATAAAATGGTTGTCTTTTTAACTGAAATGGAGTCCTCCCCTATCCCAGGCCTCATTAGTGTTTCTGGTAAATTATCTTTCTTCCCTTCACCTGCCTTTGCTTTTATTTTCCAAGAGACTAATTTTTATTAGGCAGAAGCTGTGCAGGATAACTGTGATCCAGGTAATAGCATGTTCCTGACTCTTCTGTGTGCATATGACTGAATACTCTTATTTATATCAAGATGTTCAAATGGTCATACCAGCAGTAAGCATAACTTCACCATCCTGGAGCAGGGTAGGTTTAAGGGGCACCCAGCATAGCATAATGGTTCCCATAGATTTAAGCAGATCACAGAATCATCGAGGTTGGGAAGGAGCTCTGAGATCATCAAGTCCAACCCTTGATCCACTGCCACTGTGGTTCCCAGACCATGGCACTGAGTGCCACGTCAGCCTCTTTTTAAAAACCATCCAGGTAGCCCATTCCAGTGCCTGATCATGCTCTCTGGAAAGAATTTATCCCTAATATCCAACCTAACCCTCCCCTGGCAGAGCTTAAGACCATGCCCTCTTGTCTTGCTGAGAGTTGCCTGGGAAAAGAGCCCGACCCCCCCCTGGCTCCAACCTCCTTTCAGGGAGTTGTAGAGAGTGATGAGGTCTCCCCTGAGCCTCCTCTTCTCCAGCTTGAACAGCCCCAGCTCCCTCAGCCCTTCCTCACAGGACTTGTGCAGCCTCCTTGCTCTTCTCTGGACCTGCTCCAGGACCTCAATCTCCTTCCTGAACTGAGGGGCCCAGAACTGGACAGAGGACTCAAGCTGTGGCCCCACCAGGGCTGAGCACAGGGGCAGAATCCCTTCCCTGGACCTGCTGGCCACGCTGTTCCTGACACAGCCCAGGATGCCATTGGCCTTCTTGGCCACCTGGGCACACTGCTGGCTCATGTTCAGCTTCCCAACTCCCAGGTCCCTGTCTTCCTGGCTGCTCTCAGCCACTCTGTGCCCAGCCTGGAGCTCCCCATGGGGTTGTTGTGGCCAAAGTGCAGGACCCGGCACTTGGCCTTGTTGAACCTCATCCCATTGGAATCAGCCCAACTCTCCAGCCTGTCCAGGTCCCTCTGCAGAGCCCTCCTGCCTTCCAGCTGATCCAAACTCCCCCTAACTTAGTGTTGTCTGTGAATTTGCTCATGGTGGACTCAATCCCCTCATCTAAACCATCAATGAAGATAATAAACAGAACTGGGCCCAGCACTGGTCCCTGGGGGACACCAATTGGATCAGCACCGTTCAGCACCACTCTCTGATGGCCTCCAGCAGCTCCTAACCCAGCACAGAGTGCTGTCTGAGCCCTGGGCTGACAGCTACATCAGTCCAGGTAGACTACATCAGATAATTTACCCTTAAGTTTTCTAACTGGTAATGCTTTTAAAATCTTACGTGCATACTGTTTTCCTCTGTCTTGCTGATTAACATTTTTCTGCTGCCTTTCGTAACAGTGAACTGAAGGTCTTGAGTAACATCTCCCACCTTGGCCTAGACCTTGTGGAAGATGGTTATGGAGGTTATGCCCATGTGTCTTTCACATCACAAACAATGGAATTCAGTTGCTTGTTCTGTTTAGTTTTTAGAATTGTTCTTTGCTCTCTTCTGCCTCTCATCATTTGGTGTCTTCAAAGCACCTCCAGGTACTGGGTTGTGAATTAGTGTAGGCTAAGGACACTGGGAATGCTCAGTAGGCAGTGAGGATGTGGTCAGCCCTGGTAGCTTAATTGCTCCAGTGTGCCCATGCTGTCCCAGTGTGTCCCAGTGTTCAGGAGCATGGCCTGGGAATTGTTTGGTTTCCTATTGCAGACATGGACACACATCTGACAACGTCACCCTTGCACACTGAGGAGTTTATAGAGCAGGTGCTGAGCTCATAATACTTTGGAGATCTTTGGTAGTGTTTCCTGTTGCTCCCTGAGAGTTGGTTACTGTCCAGTTGCTTTGTCTCCAGGGCAGCCATAGATGTTCTTTCATAGATGCTTTTTAGGAAGAAATTCTTTCCAGAGAGGGGGATCAGGCATTGGAATGGGCTGCCCAGGGAGGGGGTGGATTTTCCATCCCTGGAGGTTTTTAGGAAGAGACTGAATGTGGCACTCAGTGCCATGGTCTGGGAATTAAGGATTAAGGGTTGGACTTGATGATCTCAGAGCTCATTTCCAACCCAGCTGATTCCATGATTTTAGAAGTTCTATGATTCTAGATTGGGGTGGAGAAAAGCTTCCTGCTTACTCTTCCTCCCCTCTCATCACGTCTCAATAGTTTTTTGTTTTCTTGCTGCTTTGACTGTTCTAAAGGGTAAGGATGGGATTACTGAAATGGGTGAATGCATCATTTCCTATTAATTGAGGTACTTTTCTAAATCTCATCCAAGTTTTTAGGACTGTTTAGTCAGAACACACTTGAACTGAATATTAGTTTACAATTTTGTCAGCTATTTCCAATGCCTGTAATTACATGCATTTTCCAGAGTCAGGGCATCTCATTGGAGGATTGCTGTCATGTTTTTGTGGAGGTGTTTGCTTCTTCAAGGATCCATTTATTTTGCACACTTACACTTTGGGCCTTTTGGGCAATTGTTTGTGGAAATGCATAGGGAAAAAGGCAAAACTACAGCACAAAATCCAGCAATTAAATTCATCAGGTTACACACATTTTGTTTGTACATATTTGAAGCTGTTTGCAATTTTGCTATGTTTCAAAATGTCCCTTGGAATTTTTACTAAAGGACACTGTCAGGGTTGTGGTTGTGTAGCTGTTTAAATGTCATCCACGGTCATCAGTGGTAATCAGACAAATTTTTTTTTTTTTAAAGTCAACCTGACTGATTTCTGCTGTTTATTGGCAGATGTAAGTACACAGTCAGCCTTGGAATATCTTCCCCTTTGCTCACCAGGACATCATTCTTCTGAAGTACTAATGCAATTATAGACTACATACTTCTAGAAATGTGTTAAATATTTAACTAAACCAGAGCACATCTGGAAAGAAGTATTAAGCATCAATCTTTTAGCATATGGGGTATTTTAACTTGTATGGTTCTACCCAAAAGGAAAAACAGAAATGTGTATCATGACAGTTCTTGTGGTTGTGTGGTAGCTGGAGATATTAACAGAAACCCCTTGTAAGTTCACCAGTACCACAACTACAATTATTTCCTTTCTTTTTAGGGCTGCAGCACAGCCTCTTTGATGTTTCCTTTTTGACAGCTTTGGAGCTGGACAGGTATTCACACACTCTGCCTTAGCAAATATTTTTAGTGGCAAATTCAGAAGGACTGATGAATCACAAAGGACTTTTCTTTCTTGAAATGCATACAATTAACCAATTGTTAATTGTAGCAGATACGCAGCGTGCAACTCAGCAGATCCTGTGTTGTTACCTTTGAAAGGTTTTGTTCCTGGTTTGGAAAACCAGACAAATAGGTTTGTTCAATGTTTTCTCCAGTTCAGTTTGTTAAGACAGTGCTTAAGCAAGTTTGGTGTTTTCCTTTACTTAGTCAGAGTTTTTGTCCTGTCCTATCTCATTAAAGAAACATAATTAATAAAACAGAGTTTCTTGCTTTGCTTAAAACTCAATCATATCCATCTTTGGCTTTTTACCTGCTCTAAGCTGCCAGAAAAACCTGTTGTGAGGCAGGGAAGGGACCCTTTTGGTTCAGGAGGTACTTAAAGCCCTGTGTGCTTCTTGAAATTTTAAAAAAAATGTTATGGGACAGCACCTTACCACTGGCAGATATTTAAGATGATGCCTGAGGTTGTTAGTCCTGGGTTATCATTCACAGCCTGAGTGCCCCACTCTAGGGCAGTCTTAGATCTGCTGAAATCCCTTCTAAACCTTGACACAGGATGCTCTCTGCATGGCTCTGTTGTATCCAGAGTGATCTGAATGGAGCAGCAGGACCTGGCTAGGACATCCTGGGATGGAGGAATTCAGGTGTGGTATCTTAAACTAGAAATTAAATTTGTTCAACCAAATTTTGATGCTGGTAGATGGCAATATGTTCAATAGGTGGTGTTGGAGATTGGGCTCTCAATATCTCTTTATTGGGCTCAGGACCAATTTCTGTCCCAAACAGTGTTCACTAAATCTCTTCCTAAAATGCTTTGTGATTGAATGCAGATATTTAGTGGACACAAGAGTGACCAGCATACCTTGACACCAAAGTTTCATTTTACGCTTCTGAAGCCAGCCACAAATTTGGTCTTTGTTTTCAAAACCAATAGTAAGTATAACTACAAACAGTGCAAATTAGTTAAACAGTTCATTGCAGTGGGTAAACCATAACCTAAATGAGTGACAGAGGTGGGATGGTGTATGTTAGCAATTACTTTGAGAAATATTCAACATTCTCCCCAAGAAATTCTTCATTTCCATTTAGCATGCCAAGTTATATCTGCAAGCCTTTAAAGAATTTCAGCTGATGATTTTCCTCCCTTCCTGGAATCAGACTTGACATTTACATATTGGATCAATCCCATAGCTGGAACCTTCTTCAAAGTCTGTGGAGTTGATAAGACTTGTCATTTACTTCAATTGAGTTGGATTCAGGTACCTGGGAAAGCTAATGGGACAGCAGCATTAAATGATAACAGCTGAGTGTCTCATCCATACCCAGCAGATAACAAAAATCAAGCATGAGCTGGAGTTAAGGGGGAGACTTTCTGAAGACTCAGGAGGTTCCCTGTGAGAAATCCAACAGAGCTGGAGCCAGCTCTTCAAAACATGGCAAATCTCCAGAGAAATAAGCACTATTTTAACATTGTAATTAGTCACTCCAGCCAGTGATGGCTGAGATAACACTGTAGTTTTCTGGCTTCCTTAAGCAGAGACTTAACAGTGCCAACAGAAGGAGCATCTTGTCTCTTCCCATTGCTGCTTGTTCTGTTCTTGCATCCTTGTTTGCTGATGCAAGCCTTGGGGCAGCCACATTTGGTTTAAATGTGTTTCAGGCTCCTTCTCCTCCTGCTTTTGCTCACAAGGACTGGGCTGGGTACAACTCTGTATACTTTATGGTTGCATTAGTATTACTTTTGCTAATGGATGGAGAAGGGTTGTTGGGTACCAGAGAAACTGCTGTATTTCAACCCTGAATAAAGGGCTAAATGAAATCAGTTTTCCAATCCCCTGTATGGACATGAGTTGGGCCAAACTTTTTGGTTCTAGCAAAGGTGAAGGTGGGGCAGAATTGCCTCTCAGAGGTTATCCCACTTCTGCTTAGCCTGAAACATGGGCTGCAGTACTCCAAGGCAAGGAGCTTACCCACAATTAGCCACACAAACCAACACAACTGCATCTGAGACCCTGATGAACAGGGTCAGGAACAGTGTGGCCAGCAGGTCCAGGGAAGGGATTCTGCCCCTGTGCTCAGCCCTGGGGAGGCCACAGCTTGAGTCCTGTGTCCAGTTCTGGGCCCCTCAGCTCAGGAAGGAGATTGAGGTGCTGGAGCAGGTCCAGAGAAGAGCAAGGAGGCTGTGAAGGGATCCAGCACAAGTCCTGTGAGGAAGGGCTGAGGGAGCTGGGGGTGTTGAGGCTGGAGAAGAGGAGGCTCAGGGGAGACCTCATCACTCTCTGCAACTCCCTGAAAGGAGGTTGGAGCCAGGGGGGGGGTTGTTTTCTTTTCCCAGGCAACTCTCAGCAAGACAAGAGGGCACAAGAGGTCTCAAGTTGTGCCAGGGGAGGTTTAGGTTGGACATTAGAAAGAATTTCTTTATGGAGAGGGTGATCAAACACTGGAATGGGCTGCCCAGGGAAGTAGTGGATTCTCCATCCCTGGAGATATTTAAAAAGAGACTGGATGTGGCACTCAGTGCCATGGGCTGGGAACTGCAGTGGGAATGGATCAAGGGTTGGACTTGATCTCTGAGGTCCCTTCCAACCCAGCCAATTCTATGATTCTATGAAAAATGCTGGAAATTCACTGCTTTTTGCTAACATGGTCTGAACATAGATTTGGAAATGAAATGCATCAAGACCATGTCTGAACGTCTTGGTTTTGGCTGCAAACTACCAGGCAGTATTTTGAACTAGTGTGTGAACTTTGGTTTGCCTTCGATATCCCTGGACAGTGATGTTGCTGGAGAAGATGACATTATTGTGGTCTGGATTTAATCTGCCTCACATTCATCTCAGGCATCCAGCTTGCAGTTATCTTCTGTAGTGTGGGTTCAAAGCAACACCTGTCTTCCAAGCAGGATTTAAAAGTGAAGTATCAAATAGCATTTCCCCCCATTTTCTCTGTTGAGTGAAATGCATGTTGAAAAATAGCCAGATACTCATCTAAAAGCAAAGTGTCCTTATAACTGATTCCAGATTTCTACTTTTTGCCTTTCTGGGACTCCAGCTTGTACCTTTGCTCACAAACAGGAGAATACCTGGTTCTGCTGGGCTTAAAGACCTGCACTCATGTTAACCCACATGGGAGTGAGCTCAGACCCTGATCTGATTCAGAAAAAGACTTAAAAGACAGATTTAACATTTATGTAACCCTGTATCTCCACTAAGCACATACAATTGTTCCACTGTTTTAGAAGTTCAACATGGTCTCTAAGTGCTTTGTCAAATCAGGAGCTTGATGTCTTTGAAGCAAATGGGAGTAGCAGTGGATAAAAATAGGAGCTTCACTTTCTGGTTACAATCTGGCAATTTTGTTTGGTAAGTCCCTCCCTTCCAGGTAGCCTACGGTTCATTAATTTGTTTCTTAATGTATTTAAATGAGGTGGCTTTAACCAATTCCTGCTGCCTCAGGCACAACTATGATCCACACTGTAGGTGAAAAGGTAAAAAAGTGGGTAAAGCAGTGTTTTACAGCATTACTTCTGCTGCCAGTATGGTTACTCATAGTGGGTTTGATTGTTTGCCAGTTGTTTTGGGGTGTTTTCTGGGATTTCTCTATAATTTATTGAGAGATACCTTGGTGTCAGAGTTAGAAAAATCTCACTTTCAAGTCAAAGTCAAAGGTTTTTCACATATCAGATTAGACAGGGTCTGCCTCATTAGATCACTTTCAGGTTTCCAAGTTTCAACCATGGTTCTGATGTATTTGGATTCCTTAAAGAGCCCTCAAAGGAAATGCAAGTACCTCTTTTGAGATCATTTATGTACATTGAAAGCATTTATGAATTGTGACAGGAGGAAACACAGGCTATTTTACTATTTATTCAGTTCATATATCAGATCTTCTGCCAAGTACATGCTAAAGGTAAATGCCTCATAGGATTAGACAAACGTGTGTGTTAGCTTCCACTCTTCTCATCCCACTCCCTCCCTTTTCCCAAAAAAGAAATGTGGGGTCCATTTTGTGTAATTATCATGCCAGTAGCATTTTAAAGCATGTTCTGGAGCTTAGGTGAGATCGTGGCCCCAGTGAAACCAATAGGAGATTTGGCTTCAACTTCAATGAAGCTGAGATTTCCTTTCCTCTCCTCTCCTGTCTGTATTTGATGAGCTTTTCTGTCAGGAGAAGAAAGAGATCCTCTTATGAAAAATAGCTGAAGATGCTTAATAAAGCTGAACAAGCCAGCCAGGATTACATTTTTTAGCTCCATGGCCAGCAAAATTTATTCCAGAATGAGTTCTGATTAAAAGGACTGAATCCACTGGTTGATCCTCAGACACAAAGGCACCCCTGAAGTAATTCAACTGAATGATTATTTTTTTAAACTAATTATTGCCCTGATCATTCTAATATCTGGCCCTTGCATAAAGCATTGATTTCAAAGCTGTCTTGCTCTTATCTCTTAATGTTCATGAATTACCTTAGGGCTTGGGCAAGACCATGACTACAGTTGGATCTTACAAAAAGAGTGAGTTTACTGGCCACATTAATTAATCTTCATGGCAGACCATAAAATTACTATAAATAGAAGCTAAATTTTTCCATAGATTGTGTCTCTCCACTTTTTTTTTCTGAATTTGAACTCAATCAAATCAATCTCTAGCACAGAACAGGCTTGAATCTCCTTGGTCTGTGTTCCTACCAAAACGTTTTCAAGGGTTTGGCAAGAGGTAGGGGCTTTCATGAGAACATATAGGTGGAAAACACAGATATTCATGAAGTCCTGAACTCTGAAAATAGAATCTCCCTTTGCTTTTCCAGCTGGTTCATTCAAAGATATTCTTCCTGCAAACCATGCTGGTTCTAAGTGTCCTTAGCTCATTCTGGCTACAACAGTGATCTCAAAGATATTAATTCTCTTTTTTCGCTTTTGATTTAGTCTAAAAGAGACACTGCTGGTCTTCTTTCTTTAAGTTTACAGGAAAACAAGAAAAAAATCTAGGAGCAGTGAGTCCTTTGGCAAAAAACAAGAGTTCCTTAAATATTCATGTCCCCCAGCTCTCAGGTATCAATGGGTACCATCTGCTCCAGAAATCACTGGTGACTTTGCATGATGGAGCTCTGAGCACACAACGTGCTCAGCCATGATCAACCTGTTCATTTTTCATTACTATTGATGAGCTGAATATGGCTCAAATATCTTGACTGCACCATCACCTGGTGATTTTGGTGGGTTTGGGTAGGTCTCAGCTCTCTGGGCTAAATCCCAAATGTATTGCTCCACAGTGCATCTTTGCATGTCTAAACCCAGCCTTGGGCTTTCTAGTGTTACAGAAAACTCTCTCAATACCATACAGCAGCTTCATGGGTTTTCTTCTGTCCATGTGCACCTTTGATGAGCATCCTAACAGGACTTTCACATATACCACTTATGGCTTTGGCTAAGCTGAGTCCAGTAGGGTCACCAACCTCCTTAGCAGTGAATGGAGAAGGAATCCAAGTTACTGAGAAAGCAGAAGGAAAGCCTCACCATCCTGGGCTGTGCCAATGCTGAAGCTCCTTAAGGAGCCATAGCAAAAATCTTGAAAATGTATCCTGGAGCAGAGCCCCAACTCTGCAGCTCTCAGACTCTCTCTCCCTCACCCCCATAGGGTGTTTTCCTCCCATGTATTCAGTGGGTGGTCATCGCTTTAGGGGTCCCCAGGGAGTTTGTGTCCCTGTGCTGGTAGATGTTTAGTCAGACAAATGTGTCATTTCTGGATGACAAAGGGCCCTTTCCAGAGGAGATGCCAAACCTGTAGCACTGTCAAGGAATAAGGTCTGGACTTTCAATGACACTTTTGCCAGTCACAGAGATTAACCACCCGACATCACCATGTTGTCTGGAAAGTGTCCAAATTCCAGTGAAGTCAGAATTTTTTTGCCCTGGTCTCTAGATAGGAAGGTGAGAGTAGCTGGTCATCCTCCACCTCACAGAAGGGTTGTACATAAAGGAAAGGATGCTCAAGAATTGTACAGTCATGTATTTCATGCTAGCTGCAGCCCAGCCTGTGGATTTTACTCTGTCATTCTTAATAATGGGAATGCTAGTCCAGACAGAAAAAAAAAAAGGTCCTTGAACCTACTATCAACATTAAATATTCCACCTAATTTTTAAAATCACATTAAACCGAAGGTGAACTTAATTGTGGCAGTGAGGATTGAGTAGTCAATCCAATTTCCTAGCAGGTCCCAGAATGTATTGTTAGCAGCACAACAACCCCTCCAAGCACTGTATTTCACTTCCTTTTATTGCAAATGCCTTTTGGTTAACAGCAAGGATCTGTTTTAATTTTATAGTTACCCAGTGACCACAGGACGCAGATTGTGCATCACCAGGGAATGCACGAACGTCTGTCTGCCTTCCCCTCTTCCAGCAGTAATGAGTGATGGTAGGAGCACAGCCAAACCCATGCAGCCACGCCAGGGATGGTTGTGACAGTAATTGAAGAAACTGCTGAATCAGGCAAAAGAACAAGGGTTCACAGTGAAAGCTTGAGCCAGGCAGACACATGGCCTGAAAACGCCAAGCAGAAGAGAACCGCAACTTAAAGATGGTCAGGAGAGGTCAAGGGATGGTTGGAGGCACCTACTTACCTACTGGGAAGTCTTCTTCAGCAGGGAAGTGCATTACCAAGCCTTTGGTGTTGTAAGGGACAGATTTTTCTAAAGGACTTTCCTGCCTTTGGATGCAGAGATACTGAGCAGCACCTCCAAAAGTCTTGAAGCGTAAGGATGAGTGAATGTGGTCATGGCCACTTACATTGTGCTGAACTCCAAACTGGAGGTTGGGTTATACTATATCTGGACCTTCTGCAGACACTTAGGCTCTTGCAAATTGCAGTGGTATTTAGAATAGAAAGAAGCCTCCCAGGACAGTTCTGGGCATGGTTGTGAGAAAAACACGAGGGGGCCTAAAGACTACAAGAGCTTTTAGGGTCAAACTTGCTAAATTGTCTGTAAGTCCCACTTACAAGCACTCAAGTCTTCCTGTTAATCTCAACCAAAGTTCTTGGCTGTTTCTGGTGTCTTTAGGGACATGCATCCAGTACCTCTATCCCATTAGTAAAAAATTCTCTCATTTGGGGATGGTGAGATGCTGGCACAAGATGCCCAGGGAAGTTGTGGCTGGAAGTGTTCAGGGCCAGGTTGGTTGGGGCCTTGAGCAACCTGACCTAGAGGTGTCTCTGCCCATGCAGGGGGTTGGAACGGGATGATCTTTAAGGTCCCTTTCAGCCCTAGCCATTTCATTAGTCTATGATATGGTTGGTTTCAAGGAGAAGCAGACCCCAACCTGTCTGGGCACTGCTGAGAAGATCCCTTGGTGCAAAAGGAAAGTTGCCTTAGGAAACTGGGTGAAATAGTTCACAGGAATTTTAACCTTTCAGACAGAAAAATCTGAATTGCAGTGGCCTGAGTATCCAAGGCTGTGTGACCAAAGCTAGAGACAGTGCTTAAAGGAGGTTTGATGAGCCTCCTTCAGAGTTTAATGGTATTTGACATCCAAGTAGATGCAGTCAGTAAGAGATTGAGAAGAAAGGACATGTCACAGAGAGAGCTGCGTGGGCACAGCACATACAAAATCCTTTTTACCCAAATTTGCTTCAAGAAGGGAAGATTACCTGAACAAGCAACCATTAGGCCCTTCTTGTATTAATGGTGTGGATGACACCAGGTTGCTGTAACCCACCTTCCTGAAATCTTCGGTTCTTATAGTCCTGTGCATTGATTTAGCTTGTCAGGAGGGTTCTTGTGCCTCTTGCTGGCAATGTCCAAAGGCAACCACCAAACCCAGGCTCCTGTAACTTCTTCTGAAGAGAGCCAGCAGAAAGGATCAACCTTTCCTCACCCATCCTTGTGGTTTAGGGAGCAGAAGCTCAAGAACAGCTGCACAGCTGCTGAGAGCCCATCAGAGCTCACAGCTGGAAGCAGTTTGCTTGCAGAGGCTGAGCACAGCTTCCAAACCCCAGGGTGGAAGGAGGATACTGCAGGGAAGTGGGGCAAAGCAGGGGAAAGGAGGGAGACAAGGAGCTATAATGAAGTGCATGCATGGATATGTGTGAAGGAATGACCTGACACACAAGACGTGTGCCAGAGAAATGTAAAAAAAAAAAAGAAAAAAAAAAGAAAAAAGTTCATCCCGATGACTTTCTGCTCATGTCACACATGCAGGGCTGACCTCAAATGCCTTCTGTCTGGCATCACCACACTCCCAGAGATGATGGGACTCAGGTGACATATTTGGTCTTTGGCCATCTCTGGCTCAAGTTCCTTGGAAGAGCACTTGCCCCAGAGAAAACCAAAAGGAAGGACAGCTTCATCTGCAAGAGACTCATCCCCATAGCTCTGCTGGGGAGCAATGCCTGGACCAGGAGCTGCCTAATTTTGTGCTGTAGCAACAAGACACTCAGCTCCTCTGTCCCTATCCCCAGACCAGTAGCACAGCAAGGATGATCTTAGGAGACTCTGGTCAGGTTTGTCTTTATTTAATTATTATATCAAGTCATTCTTAAAGGAAAATATCTGAGCAGTCCTTGGACCTGAGTGTAGAGTCCAGAGCTGCTCCCTGGTTGTTGCCTGCTCCACTGAGGTTACAAGGTCCTCCTTCCAGTGCATGGCCACATCTCTGCCAGGAAACTAAACCATGCCTGTCCCTGTGGTGGGGCATGGCCATCCCCTGATTTAATTCCTCCTCCCAGAGTGATAAGTGTGTTACAAACTGGCCCTGGCTCACTGTAAGATGGGAGGTCCTTTTCACATAGTGCCCAAGCAGATGGCCAATGACAACAGGTAATGACAGTGCCAAGCACATGCTGAAGACTCTGCTTGAGCAAAGCTGGAGGTTTTCCCCTAATATCTGAGTCCTGACATGTTTGAGGGTTATGTCTCTGCCTTGCAGCCATATCTACTATGTACACAAACCCTCCTTCCTCAGCCCCATCCAGCAACACTCCACTTGCACAGCCTGCAGCAGGACACCCTCCTCCCCAGCCACCTCTGCATGTTGTTCAAGGCAATGCCAGACACAGCTTCCCTTGCTGTGTAAACACTGCTGAGGCACTAAAGATAGCAGCAGATCATTTCTCAAAAATCACATCTTCCCTTCAACACCGAAGCTAGAAAATGGCAAACAGGATGCAGGATTTGGCTGACCAACATTCCCACTTGTCATGGCTCAGGAGTTATTTTTATCTTTTTGGTAACAGAACAAATGGCCACAGTAATTCATCTCCACCTGTTTTGACACATCATGTTCTTGCATGCAGTCAAAGGAAGGAGAGGAGCTCAACAGCATCATGTGTGTGAGTCAGTATTTTAAATCTTTTCTTCTTGCTTGCTTTTTTTCCACATCTTTAAAATATGCTCATGTACCACACTTGTAGTAAACTAAAGACAAGAAGAACAAGAAGTGGTATTCCACAGGTTAGCTGCAAAGATATAAATCTCTGGTTCGAAGCTCAGCCACATATGAAACAAGAGCTAATCCAATCATGGCAAAGTTACTTTGAGTCTTTTCAAGAGGATCCAATGAGGAAGCACCCAATCCCAGTGCAAATTTTAGCTCTGTAAACTCCTTCCAACATTATTGGCTAATAATTATTTCTACAGAAAAAAATGTTGCAATCAAACACTTCCCCCAAAGTACTTTTGTTTTCTACAGAGCTGGTTGAGCAATGAAATGATTTATTAGTGGAGAATATCAATACGGAATTTGAGAATAAACTGCTAAGAAGTCAGTGAGTGGGATTTCCACAAAATAGCTCCAGGCTCTAAGTTTGCCTTGCAGACAGGTTGCAGATGCCCAGCACTCCCTGTGGGGTAACAATCACACCCAAAACTCTGGAAAAAAGTATTTTAGCCACCCAGTGTGCCCAAAGGGGAATACCAATTTATAGTAGTAGTCCAGATCTACTGTAACCAAGTCATCCATGTACTCAAAGGAGCAAGTTGTTTATCTTCTGAGTTCAGACAACACCTAATTGCTGGCTTAGCAAAACACTCCAGCACAGGACTTTCATTCCATAAGCATAAATTATGGTTTCTTATCCCTTCCTATGAAGCAACATCTTCTCATGGCCTGGAGGATATGAACTAGACAAGACTGTCTACTAAACTTGCCATTGTGTGACAGTTTCTCATGGGATTTACATGAGCACATCCTAAAATAAAAAACATCCATTTTTGATGCCCCAAAATCACTGCTACCATACTATTTGAACTGTCTCATTACCTTTAATAAAATTTTCCTTCCAATGACCTATGAAGGAAAACAATAATTAATTAGACTTCTCCTTATTTGCATATAGTCTGCTGCACAGTGGGACATTAATATAATGTGGTAGTTTTTAAGATCTCAGAAAACCTCCTCCAAGTAGTAGCAGTAAGCCTGATGCTTTTGCTTCGTTCAACCTTTGTAAAGGAGAGGGAAAACTACTTCATCCCATAGCCTAGACCTTTCATTTTTGTTTATCAAAACAAAGATTCTATTTTGGAGTTGTTTTTTCTTCACATATGAGAAAAGTTTTCAGGCTGCATATTCCTAATTCTTGCAGTGCTGGGATATCTGTATTTGTGTTGGAGATAAACAGTGCCAAATTTCTCTTATTTCCAATTTACAGTGAATTTGGACAGATGTATTTCCTGGAGTTTCATGGAACTGATGTGTCTGATAGAATTCAGAAGATATTTTTAAACTGTTAAAGGAAAATACACAAGTATTTCCTGAATTTGTTTCTTTTTATCCCATAGTTTACATGAACTGTTCAGCAAAGGGAAGCAAAAGCTGAGTTTCAACCAAACCCAGACCAATACAGAGCTTCTGGTGGAAACCATGTTGGGATTAAATGATTTCCTTTGGTTTCCATCCAAACCCAAGCTGAACGTGGATTTCTGGGTTGAGTTTCACTTTGAATTTTTGGTTTTATTTAGTTATGAAGGATTAAGTGAAACCTGGGAGGTTCAAACCCTCATTGAATGATCCTGAAAAATGATCTGCAAACCCTCTTGCTATGGAGTCCTATTTCATACCTTTGATCTCTGGATGCTGGGAGCAGCACTTGTGTCTCTTCCAACCTATAAAAAATAGGCCAGGGAAGCCACTACATTTTTATGTAGAGACTTTAATATCCAAGAGACAACATCTGATCTCAGTCATCACCCTGAAGCCAGCTGGAACATAGGAAATCCCAGAATTCACCCTTCTCCCAAAAGTCCACCAAAGCCAGCAGGTACCACCCTGAGCATTCCATGAGCCTCCTGGGAAATGCAGAGAGAGGTGGACAACTATGGGTCCTATTGACTCCTTCCTCTAGGAAGAGGAAAGGATTTCTAGTGCTCTTTGGGCTTCCCATCATGGTCAGTATGATCCTAGAGATCCCAGTTCCATGGGGTAGCTGCCACTGTGCAGCCCACCCCAGCTGGTAGGAGCAATTATTGAGCTGCCTACTGACTCCTGGGCATTTTACTTTGGTTTATCTGCCCATCTGCAAATCTGGGGTGTAATTCCATGCTGGTAGGAGTGATGGTGCAAGCAGTTCCTGTCCCACCACCTTGGATCTTCAGAGCTTGCTTTTAAGGGAGGTCATTTCCATGATGCAGCTTTTAAGCCTGATCCACACAGGCTTGAAATTGGAGAGGGATTGAATGCATCACAAGTTGAGTAGCTTTTGGGGAGGGAAAGCCTTTGAAGCTACTGTCTCCCCCCAAAATACCTGCAGGTACTTCTGTTGGACCTTTTTCTGTGGATGTGTGACACATGTCTCCCACTTAAGTCATCTTTATGGAGCACATATTTCCTGCTCCCTTGTGTTTTTATTTTCTTCTCCCCCTTCAAATACTTCCTGCCTTTGGCTGTCTGTGATTGAATTCCTTGGAGCCTTAATAGTCTTGGAATCCCTCCACTTTTTAACTGGATTTTACTATTTAGAAGAAAGTTTGATTCCTCCCTCCCCCCTGAAAAAAAAAAAAAGAAAAAAAAAAAAAAAAAGAGAGAGAAGAAGAGGAGGGGGGCAAAACTGTGCTCACTCACCAACAAAGAAGTAAAATGCAAAAAGAGAAGATGATTCCCATTCAGCTATTCATGGCATTGGAGCACATTTGATGTCAACGTCTGCACAGGCCTTTGTAGCCACCATCTGATTGAACATTACTTATACTGCATATTATATGCACTAATGAGAAAATTATTCTAAATTGCCCCTAGGGATGGTTATGATTAAACTATTTGCCTTCACTTCCTCTACTAAATTAAAGCAACTGAAAGAGAGAGAAGGGAAAAAAAAAAAACAAACCCAAACCCAAAAAAAAAAAAAAAAAAAAAGGTAAAAAATGTCAATCTGGAAAGCAATCAGAACTACGGTTTGGTAAAGTTTCTGAATTCCTAGGAAGATTTTTACTCCTAAACGTGGTGATTGGCTGCCACAATTTGAAACTAAAGCTGTGACAAACCTGTGACATGGAGAGGCATTCTGGGGGGCTGCATTTGGCATGATTTTCTACATTGTCAACTGGTTGGAAGCCCTGATCAGCTTTAATTGCAGACGATTGAAGCCTCTAAAGCCCTCCCTGCCACTGAGGAGCTCCTCCAAGGCGTCAGGCGTCTGTCTCTTAAAAAGAGCATTTCAGAGGCTCACACACATGGAGCCTCATTCAGACATTTTATTTAAACTCTTAAATCTTTTGAGCTTCAGATGAATAAACAAGTCCCTGAAATGCAATCCATTCTTGCTGGTCAGAGTTTGCGAGTGTTTTTCACAGGGAAGGAAGAAACAAAATATCATTTGTGTTTCCTTTGGCCTTTTTTTTTTTTTTTTCTTTTTTAAACCCAGCAGGATTTTTTGGGGAGCAGCCCGGTGTTAAACATGTGTGTGCTGGTGTCTGCTCACGTACTGGGACATCAGGGGGAATTTTAGACATGATTGTCTCTAGCTATCGAGTCACCTAATGAAGTAATTAAATGTGTCCAAACTCCAGGGGGCAAATTGCCAGGTCACACAGCTCCTGAAGCACTAGTGAAAATCACCACTCTCAAACTGGAGCCCACATTTCTCTGGTGATTCTCAGGTCTCTGCAAGGTGGTCCTCATTGTTTTCATACTCTCCAACCTGGACACTGTCTTGTAGAATCACAGAATCAGCCAGCTTGGAAAGCAGCTCTGGGATCATCAAGTCCAACCCTTCATCCACTACCACTGTGATTCCCAGACCATGGCACTGAGTGCCACATTCAGTCTCTTCTTAAAAACCTCCAGGGATAGAGAATGCACCAGGTAATAGCATGTTCCTGATTCTTCTGTGTGCATATGACTGAACATTCTTATTTATATCAAGATGTTCAAACCTGCTGGTCATACCAGCAGTAAGCATAACTTCACCATCCTGGAGCGGGGTAGGTTTAAGGGGCACCCAGCATAGCCTAATGGTTCCCATAGATTTAAGCAGATCACAGAATCATCCAGGTTGGGAAGGAGCTCTGAGATCATCAAGTCCAACCCTTGATCCACTGCCACTGTGGTTCCCAGACCGTGGCACTGAGTGCCACATTCAGTCTCTTTTTAAATATCTCCAGGGATGAAGAATCCACCCCTTCCCTGGGCAGCCCATTCCAATGCCTGATCACCCTCTCTGGAAAGAATTTCTTCCTGATATTCAACCTAACCCTCCCCTGCAGAGCTTAAGTCCATGGCCTCTTGTATGACTGAGAGCTGCCTGGGAGCAGAGCCCAACCCCCCCCAGGCTCCAACCTCCTTTCAGGGAGCTGGAGAGAGTGATGAGGTCTCCCCTGAGCCTCCTCTTCTCCAGGCTGAACACCCCCAGCTCCTTCAGCCCTTCCTCACAGGACTTGTGCTGGATCCCTTCACAGCCTCCTTGCTCTTCTCTGGACCTGCTCCAGCACCTCGATATCCTTCCTAAACTGAGGGGCCCAGGACTGGACACAGGACTCAAGCTGTGGCCTCCCCAGGGCTGAGCACAGGGGCAGAATCCCTTCCCTGGACCTGCTGGCCACGCTGTTCCTGACACAGCCCAGGTTGGGTTGGAAGGGACCTTAAAAATCATCTAGTTCCAACCTGCTGCATGGGGAGAGTCATCTCCCACCAGACCAAGCTCCAAGCCCCATTCAACCTGGCCTTGAATGCTTCCAGGGACAGAGCAGTCACAGCTTCCCTTTTCCACTAAAGAATTTCCGCAAAGAATTTTTTCTTAATATCTCATCTAAATCTCCCTTCTTTCAGCCTACAATTGTTCCTCCTTGTCCTATGACTCCATGCCCTTGTAAAAAGTCTTTCTTCAGCTTTCCTGTAGCCTCTTCAATTACTGGAAAGCCTCTCTAAGGTCTCCCTACAACTTTCTCTTTTCCAGGTTGAACAACCCCAAGTGTCTCAGCCTGCCTTCAGAGGAGAGATGCTTTCAGCCCTCCACTCATCCTCTTGGCCTTCCTCTGGACTTGCTCCAAGACCTCCATGTCCTTCCTGTGCTGGGGGTTCCAGAACTGAGCCTGACACTCCAGGTGAGGTCTCATGAGAGCAGAGCAGAAGGGGAGAATCACTTCCATCAACCTGCTGGCCATGCTTGTTTTGATGCAGATGGTGCTTGGCTCTCTGGCTTCTGAGAGCACATTGCCAGCTCATGTTCAGCTTCTCATCAACCAACACCCCAAAATCCTTCTCTGCAAGGCTGTTCTCAATCCATTCTGGTATGGGACCACCTGGGTCACCCCCCTGGAGTCTGGTCATGCATGTTTCTATGCACAGTTTTGTTGGTGGAAGGAAAGGGAGGGAGGAGGCAGACTCTGCTGGGCAAATGCATTACAACTGAGAAGCTGTCCTTTAAATCTCTTGGCTTCTTGTGCAGAAAGATTTTGGCTTTGGTGGCAGGAATGTTTTTTTTTTTTCAGCTGACCCCATGCTCCAACCCCAAGGCAGCATCTTTGTTTCATCCCCACACCTCTCCTCCCCCCTCCCCATAACTGGAAGGTTATGTGTTTCTTAGCTACTGGTCAGACTGGTAGTTCCTGCCAAGGAGCTTTCAGGGAATTTCCTCACTATGCAACTAATTTATGAGTCATATGAAATTCTGGGAAATGATTCAACCAGCTGTCTTTCGTTGACTCAAAGATTTTTACAACACCTCGGTGCCTCATCTTTGCTTTGAGCCAGCAGAATGGTTTATTGTAACATCAAAATGGTCTTGTGTTCACTCAAAGGACGCTTCCTACTACCAAAAAAAAAAAAAAAGCTATAAAACCTTTGGAAACAGTCAGCTGCTAGGTGACTGCTGCACAGAGCTGCTCTACTGATTCATCACTATGAAGTGATGGATGTGGCTGGACTGCTGCTTCCCTCCAGGATGGGGGCAGAGGTGGCTGTCACTGAGCAGTGTAGCTCAGCTGCTGCAGGTACAACCTTTACACATGGCAGGGATCAGGCTTACAAAAGCTTTTGCTCAATTTCTGTGAACATTTGGGGTGAACTTCTAGGAATTTGAACAGATCCTGGCTTACTTAGAGCTGGGGAATGTTGTTAGTTGTTATCTTTTCATCCAGCAGTCTCAGGCATCACCTTCAAAGCCTTGGATTCGACTGAGCTGATAGGGATTCTGGCCAAACAACCTCTGAGCAGCCTTTGGAGTGAAATTCACAGGGGAAATCTGCACTCACACATGGGCATGAAGTGATAGGATGAGGGGGGACAGTTTCAAACTGAGGGCAGATTTAGGTTGAATATTAGGAAGAAATTCTTTGCTGTGAGGGTGCTGAGCCCCTGGCCCAGGTTGCCCAGAGAAGCTGTGGCTGCCCCATCCCTGGCAGTGTCTCAGCCCAGGTTGGATGGGGCTTGGAGCAACCTGGGCTGGTGGGAGGTGTCCCTGAACATGACAGCAGAATTAGAATGAAGTACATTATTTGCCCAGGGAGTAGAGCCTTAGGATGCCTCTGTCCCAGTTCAGGGTAAAAAAAAACAACAACCCTCTCTTTTCCATTTTCCTCCTGTCACCAAATATCTTGCAGTGAGCAGGCAGAAAAATACAAAAATAAATTTAAAAAATTATATAAATAATATATATATATAAAACACACACACAGACATATATATTTATAAATAAATATATAAAAAAATTTAAAAAATTAAAATTAAGTTTTTTATCCTACAACTTGTCTGGGTGGAAGAGGATGGTTGCAGCCCCTCAAACAGAACCAGACATGGACCAGGACCTCTCATCACCACAGCAAATGCTCACTGTATGAGACAGATATAAAGAACACTGTCTCCATCACCCTTTTTGGACAAACCAATTCAGACTTGTGCTGGAATCACTGGCAGCCCTGTGTAGCAGCAGTGCTTGCAGACTGGGTTGCCCAAGGGAGATCCCCATTTTTTGGGTGTCTTGTGACAGTGCCAAGCATATGGGTGATGTGGAGAACAGAACTTCAGCTGGAAGAGAGCTGGACTGAGGAGCAGGCAGATATCTACACCTGTTGGCACTAGGCTGGGGGGGCAAAGTGAGTTAACCCTTTAATCAAGGACATTCACTTGGGTGAATGCCTCCCTCTCGGATGAGAGAGAGGTTTCTCCTCCCCTCCTCTTCTAAGGGGCCTTCAAGTGCCAAAAAATCCATCTGTAAGTTCTTGCAGGTGGGGGATGTTCCCTCAAAGCCTCACGTGGCACCAGGACAGGGTACCAGCCAGGGCTGACCCTCTAGCTGATGGCTGACGTGTGCCCCCATGCTGGGTACACCCTCAGAGTCCTGGTGGCACCACAGGTTTCTCTCAAAAATACATAAAAAATAAAATAAAAAAAATTTAAAAATTAAGTTTTTTATCCTACAGCTTGGCTGGGTGGAAGAGGGAGGCTGCAGCCCCTCAAACAGAACCAGACATGGACCAGGACCTCCCATCACCACAGAAATTGCTCACTGTATGAGGCAGATATAAAGAACACCGTTTCCATCACCCTTTCAAAAGGTTCCATCTCTCACTCCTCCAGTCTCCATCATTATTTTCCAAACAGAGCAGAAGTTAAATAAAGGTCACTGGATTCAGGCCTAGAGCAATATTCCTGTAGGCACTGGAATTGCTTCCTCAGCATGGAAAAAACAGTTTTGTCAGGAGCCGTGAGCCTTCTGGGGGGGATGGAGTTGAGGAGACCCCTGGAATCTCCTCAGGAGCCCATGGGCAAAGCAACAAGAGTCATGAGCATGGTCAGTGCTCACACTCAGCACACCCTGTAGTTTCAGGGGTCTTGGCTGATAAAAAAATGGGATCCTGCATGCAAATTGCTGTGGCATGGCACCCAGGAAAGGGGCAACCCCTGGGTTCTTTATTGTGTGCCACCAGATTTTGCTGGAAGCAAAGCAGGACTGTGGGTTTTCTGCTGCTTGCCCAGGCACTGTGAGAACAGTGTTTAGCAGACCTCAGTGCTTTATTACCACTACTACTCTCAATAATCATCATTAATGGGTAATCGTCATTAGTTGGTTTTTTTTTTTTTTTTTAACCAGATTCTGAGCAATGAGATTTTGGCAAAGCCAGCCCACCTAAAGAGCACAATTAAGGTGTCATTAAGCAACTTCAGCCACAGTTTAATCTTTTAGGATTCACAGATTTGTATTTTCTAATTTAATATGCTTATAAATACAGAGAAATCTCTGGGATTCTGTGCTTTGTAAGAACTAAATATTATAATATATCCACTGAAGAGATGGCACTAGAGCTAACCAGGGAGTGGGAAGCAGAAGTAGAGAAGAAATTATTCTTCCAGTAGGAGCTAAATTGATGCAAACAGAATAGAAGAAAAACTGGAATTTATTATTTCAGAGCTAAACCAACACTCTACACTGAATATTCAAATGCGTTTAATTATTAGAACCATGCTTCCAGCACAAGTCACCATGTCTATCAAAGCAATCAACCACATAAAGAATTTCCCACAGAAACTTTTGTTTTAGCCACTTAATTTCACTGCCAAAATGATTTTGGAGGGTGATTCTTAGAGAAGCTGAAATGAATGCTCCTCTTGTGACATTCCCCCAGCAGACTGCAGGTGTAATGTGGCTTTCAAATCTTGAAGTGCTTTGTGTCAGCACCTGGGGAATCCACTGTACAATGGGGTAAAGGTGAACATAATATACTTTAAACAGACAGAATAAGCAAGGGGTCAGAGGAGAGCAGTATTATTTCAATTTATTGAGGGTCACAGCCTATTTTCAGTGAACTGAACCCCCCTTTTCTGTCCAGGGATTTAGAGCAGCTGTACTCTTACTACAAGAATTCAGGTAAGCAGTATAAATCCTTATCAAAGCTTTTATCCATATCCCAAATACACATGTACCTACCTTGAATGAAACCCTTGTTTCTGTCCTTTTGCAAAGGATACACAGCTGGGAACGATGGAGGATGAGAGAATTAGGAACTCAGGGAAATAAAAAAAAACAATCCAAAATGGTGATACTATTTTACAACAATTTTCTGGTTAGAGAATTCCACTTTCATTCTTCCATCCCCTTCCCAGTAAGCAGCATCCTGGCTACCATTTGTAACAGGTGAGTGCAAAGATATTTGGCTTCAGGGGATCTGGCAAAGATACTTGAACACAGCATCAAGTACAGAACACTTGTAACATTCAAAACAGGCCTTCTCTTTCTTGACCTCTGTGATTTTTATTGCTTATCTGCTTTTATTTTAACGTAATAATTTGAAGATGTCTCCCCTTACTTACCATAAAATAACCATGAATTATTTTTTAAAAGGTAGATAATAAACTTCAGAGTAACTCTTAAATGTACCCAAGCACTCAAGGGGGAATCTGAGGTTACTGTCGTGAAAGATGGCTTCTGGCAGCTGATCTGAGTGAGCTACTAATGATTTTAATTAACTTTTGGAAGCACAATCAAGTTCTGATTCCAATCCACAACTTCCATGCTGAAGCCCATGCCCTGGTGCCAGGGAGGATGCTTTGGAAGATTGACAGCAGAAAACATTTTCTGCAATGAGACTGCACAAGCCCACATGTCACACAAGGAGTGATTTGTCTCCTGTGGGGGTTGCAGGAGGAAATCTGTAGCTGGAAGGCTTTCCAGCTGTGGTTCTCCAGCCCATAAGGTGTGTGATCCCCTGGGCAACTAGGGATTAATGAGCAGGCACTGAGACCTGGCTCCAGCAGGTGCAAATCTGAAAATCAGGTTTCCTTCCTTGCAAATAATTCCACCTCCTGATTTATTTCATCTCTTTAGATTTTCAGAGGGATGTTAATTGCTGCCTTGTACAGTGCCTGGACTTAAGGACTTACAGTACAGTCAGGACTTAACAGCAGCTGAGGCTACAGAAATAGGAGCAGTGAAGTAGCAATAAATTGGGCAAAGCAGCAGTAGATGCTGTTCCCTTGGAGGTGGGTGGGATAAGATCCCCAGCTGGAGGACCAAAGCTGGATCACAGTTAGCAGGGAACAGTAAATCTGAAGAAAGAGCAATTGAAAAAGATATTTAAACTGTTTTTAAAAATAAAGCTACATGGAGGACCTTTACTTGCAGAGTTTCATGGCTGCAGTACACCCAATGGCATCCCACAGCACCTTCAGCATCTCCATGACAGCTCACTTGGGAAGAGCCAAAGAACTCCCATTGAACCAGGGGAAAGACATTTGTAAAGGACATCAGAAACTGCCTGATGCCCAGACACATTGGTCAACTTGGAGAACTTCCAAACAACCTCACACAACACCCCTCCAGGTCTGCTTGCATTTTAGGAGGCAGGCTTGATGCATTGGGGTCCTGTTGATCCCATTCAGCACAGGTGACTGTTTACAGCAGGGAAATTCAAAGAGAGAAAAAAAATTGCAAGGAATGTATATTACTGGTGGAGAAAGGGACATTTAGGCTAGGAGACATTGAAATAAAGAGTTGATTAGCTCAAGTGGTTGCGTTGAATTTTTGACCAAGTAGAAAAACATTGGACAAGGACAGAGATGTCCCTCTGCTCAAGAGGTAATAGCAGCTGCATGTGGAGGAATTTGAAGTATTTCAGAAGAGGCAAGGGGTAATCAGCAGATGGAGGTGGAGACATCTCCACTGCTGAGTACAGCCCGATTTTATGCTGACTGATGGAATCATAGATAGGTAGATATCAAACTTATTATCATTTAAACCAGACCAGATCAAAGATAAGAAGACCTGTCCGGAATTTTCATTGAAAATGCAAATGAAATCTGTGTTTAGAGTTTTCTGCAACTTAGAAAAAGCTTGGGTGACTTTTACACCCTCTACTATAAATCTTTGGGCCCAGAGCACATGCATAAATACTTTGCTGAATCAGGACCATTATGACTAAGAGCCTGGCAATGGTTCCCTGTTAATGAGCTTCCAGGAAACATACGATTGTTTTTAGAAGTCTAATGAAGACAGATTTGTAGGAGATCTCATTTGATGCAGCCAGAAAACCCAAACTCATCAACCAAACAAAAGCACAGGAGTAATTCTTTTTTGGTGTCTGATTATACTTCCAGGAGTGCCAGTGTGTAATGCCTTCAAACTTTCATTGAACTTTACTCTCTCACTCCAGGCAATTATTTTTCCTTGATGTCTGATGTTGAATGATATACGTGCACCTGTGTGATAATGGCTGGCCAGATATATCTTTACTGAGCTGGGGAAACCCAGAACATCACCCTGACACTTAACCATTTAATTTCTTTTATGGCTCTGGTATGGATCCTTTCTCTAAAAGCTACTGGTGGAGCTTACATTTGTCAGGGGAAATGTGGGTGTTTTATCATACCAGCTGTTTAAAGTCTCCTACAACTTTGCAAACTGCTTTAAGAGTCCTTGCTTTTATCACTGCTCAAACTTCCAAGCAGTCACAAGAACAAAGGGAAGAACAGCTGGGAAGTTTTAAAAGCAGCACTGCTTGCCATTTCACTGGGTTTGAAGCACAATAATTAATAAAACTTTCCCTCCCCTTCCACCCCATCTCAGAGCACAATCACTCCAGAACAGGATTTCTTGTCAGCTCCTTCTGCTGGGTGTCAGCAGTTATATCCCCTTATTCCAAAACAGCAATTTTTGTTGTTATTAATTATTATTACTTATCATTTCACATACATATACTTTTCCCATCCATATTGTGCTGGTGTCCTGCTGCCAACCTGCAAAGAAGCAATGTACTCAGGGCAATTTTTTGGTAAGCACAAGCAAATCCCCTGGTATTCCATTCAGCTGAAGAAAAAAATCCCATGGAGGAGCAAGAATCCAGCATGCATGACCAAGGCAGATAAGAGACACCTTGCTTCACTTCAGCCATCTAGAAATTAAGTATCTTGCACAGGCAAATCATACGGGCTCCATCTCTACCCAACAGAAGGAGATGAACCTCTGAAAGGTGATTTATTTTGGCTGCCTCAGATACCTCTTCTTAGCATGCAATGAATCATCCCCTGACCCTCTCCCTCTTTCTCCACCCACTAGCCAAGGATATCTGGCATTAGCCAGACTTGCAGGTCAAATAAATCCCATCTGGGCACCATGGTGGTCTGTCCAGCCTGGCTTTGCATCAGGTTTTCCATCAGGAGACAGTGATGGATGCTCCACAAGGATGAGAAACAAAGAGCAGCACCGAGCTCTGTAATGCAGGGGGCTGAGCAGTAATAAAGTGTGAAGGAAATTGCTTCCTTCCCTTCTGGGGTGATTAGTGGATGCTCTGAAGTAGGAGGGCTGGATTGATGGCTGTTGAAATTTTATCCCAACTCAAGCTGCTGGAGGAGATCTGAAAGGTAGAAATAATGCTATGGATCCCTAGAAGATGATGTTGGGCTTCCAGAGGCTTGAAATGGTGCTGGTAGGCAGAGCAAATTGTGGGATTTGAAATGGAAATAGCAGTGATGATGTTTTCACACTGGACATGCTTGGAGATGCATCTGCAGCAGGTACAATTCTGAGTGTTTCCTAAAGGCACTGAGGGATCTTAGCTGCCACTAAATAAAAATACAGATATTTAAATAATTGTGGGGTTTTTTTTTTCCTTTCTCTGACAGTTAATTCCAAGACTGGTGGCTTTAGCCTTTTTGCTTTGTTCAGGGAATCCCCACTGCTGCTGTTTTCTGTCCCAGAATACACTCCTTTGTGCCCTGAATAGTGTCCTCCCTCCCTAGGTGAGATGGGTCCTTTATTCATAAGGCAACACAGTCCACACAGGGTTGCAGCAGGGATCTTCCAGGAATGAGATGCTCAGAAAAGATCTGGTGAGTTGCTCAAGATGTTCTGCTCCCCATGCCCTGGGCCAATGTCATCTGCTCCCTGTGATGACCTCCCAGGTGCCACCAGAGGAAGGGATGATTGAATCTGAGCCAAGGGATCTTAACTGCCACTGAATAAAAATACAGATATTTAAATAATTGTGAGGGTTTTTTTCCTTTCTCTGACAGTTAATTCCAAGGCTCGTGGCTTTGGCCTTTTTGCTCTGTTCAGGGAATCCCCACTGCTGCTGTTTTCTGTCCCAAAATACACTCCTTTGTGCCCTGAACAGTGCCCTCCCTCCCTAGGTCCTTTATTCATAAGGCAACACAGTCCACACAGGGTTGCAGCAGGGATCTTCCAGGGATGAAATGTTCAGAAAAGATCTGGTGAGGTGCACAAGTTGTTCTGCTCCCCATGCCCTGGGCCAATGTCATCTGCTCCCTGTGATGACCTCCCAAGTGCCACCAGAGGAAGAGATGGCTGAATCCAAGCCAAGATCTTGTACATTCAGCAGAGCATCACTTGGCCCCATGGCCACACAGACTCTTGACATTAACAGGCATTTTTGGCAAGGCAAACCACTCAAATCATATTAAGTATCCCCAGGTACCTGTGTTTCCTAGCTCAGACTTTTCCAAGATAGTGGCAGTGACACTTCCGACAGATGCCGTTTACAAACCATTATTAAGAAAACAAAGCACTTTAAAAAGAGTCACTCCAGGGCACTCTGGCCTCTGTTAAAACAGGCTTTTCAAAACCATTTATGGGCTTAAATAAAACTGATTTCGGAACGCCAGCAAAATTGCCTCCAGGTTTCATTCTGGCTTTGCTACCAGCCCAGTCCTTAAAAATTACTCACCGGGAAAGGGAGAGATTTTTTTCCCAGCCAGAGGGTTCCTGTGTGTGCTGCTCAGCTGTGAGAGTCCTGCCAGAATGCAGCTGGCCAGATGTGGGTGGCTGAGATTTGATGCAGTGTATATACCAGATTGTCCTTATTGTTATTACTATTATATTATTATTTTGTGGATTACAGCCTGGCCCAAAAGTTTGCATAAGAAAAGGAAAAGTTAGCAGTGTTACAGCAGAGGGACTGAGGAAGAGTGAGATCAAACTATTTGTCCTGGGATGCAGAGGAGGTTGGTGGCAGAGCTGAGAAATGAGTTCAGCTTTCCTGATATCCAAATCAGACTCTTTAAAACAGGTCTAACAACAACATTTTGAATTTTTATTTTTTAAACATTTCAAGCAAACAATTTTTAAGGTGTTCCTCACAAGAGCCAAACATTCTCTGGAAGCTGTTCTTTCTCCTTCTGCCAGTAAAGGCAAAAACCTCATTAGTAAGAGTGGGAGAAATGGTTGCAGATATTCATTTGCTGGTTAACTTTCACTCTCTAGCTCATATTGTTAACACACCCAGCTTCAAGTGCTGGATGGCAGATGGAAATACTCATTGGCCTGATGGATTTATGGATGTCTGAATCCTTGTGGCAGTACATATTGCCTTCAGAACACCATTTTCTTTGCAGTGAGCCAAGTCCTGGTGCAGTTGAAGTTATTGGAAGTTTTGCCACTGACTTTAATGGGATCAAGATTTGGATGTGTGTCTGCAGATAGAAAATAACCCTCTACTGCAAATTTGGAAAAGAAAAGTTGAATTAAATGGGGTGAGACTGAGGAAAAAGAGAGAGAAAAATCAAAGCTCTGGGGAAAGGTTTAGGATTGAGCTTTGCCCATCTCTGTGTCTCTCTCCTTTTCTGAAAGAGGCAGTTCCATAACCATGGTATGAGGAGCTCAGCCCAAGAAGAAATCCTGCTTCATCTCCAGGCAAGGAGCTGTAAACCCAGCCCTTACCATTGCTGACCAAAAGCTGTTGCTTGTGTAGCATTTGCCTGGTGCAATCTGTGACACCAGGTGTTGTTCTGTGCTTGATTTCCAGCAGATAATGCAAAAAATCTAAAGTCTAAGATGGACATGCTGCTATATGTGGCAGGGGATGGAAAAGAACAGGAGGCTTAGGCCTAAGAACAGTCCAAGTACCTTCTTTGAAATAAATCTGTGCAAGAAATAAGAGACAGGAGTGGGAATAATCGATCAAAGGTTTTTAGATAAGGCAAGCCCAGGCTTGAACACTCACGTGACATAGACCCTGGGACACCCCAGAAATCCTCTTTCTTCTGTTGCCTGCACACCTGAAAGGGTTGGCCTGGGAGACACTGCTGACTGCAAGCATTTCTGGTTGGGCAAATACCAAGAAAACCAAGACATTTCAAAAAACTGATTCTACTGGGGTGATTTCTAATTTATTTGGCAAAAAAAAGCACAGAACACTCAACAACAACTAAATTGGTTCCCTAATGGCAGACAAGAGGAAGATGCTGCTACTTTGGATGGTGCTTATGCTACCAAAGGATTGCATCACTAACACCCAGAAGTCTGTGCTGGTTTATGGTGAGCAACACCATTTCCAGGCTCAGAAGTGAAAGGATACATGTGGCAAATTGTCTTTTAAGACACCCTGAGTTTCTTTTAACTCTTTTGTGGTGATGAGGATGAGCCACACGATGCTGCAGCAGGTGGAGGTGGTTTCACAGTCAGAGCAAAGCAACATCTGGACTCTGCTTCTGACATTGTCTTGTTGATTTTGTGGCTGTTCTGAAACCACCAGAAAAGCCACAGACACATTTGATGGACCAGAGTGGTGCCTGCAAGTCACCCCCACCCCCTCCCACTGAAGAAGAACATTTTAGAAGAACACTTTAAAAACCAACCAAACCAGACCACAAAACCTTTCGGATGATGAAGCTAAAGACCATCTTCATCATCTTCAATCCTGTTAGAGAGGAAAACCCATCCAGCCCAAGTCTTTTCACAGCTCTGCCTTAAAAGGGGAGATGAAATCCATCCTCCTGAGGTGCTCAGCTTGGCCAGCTCCAGCTGGGAGCTCCCTGCCACTCTCCTTCCCCAGCAGAGTGAGATAACAATGAGGAAATCCCCGCCTGTGGCTATTTACAGGAGGCAGGTGTGATGCCAAGAAAATCATCTCCCCCTCTGCTTGCCAAGTACCTGGATGCAGCACCAGGAATCCCATCCTGCAGAGAGCTCCCTCAGCCCACGAGCACATTCCCCTCGGAGAGAGGAGGACTCAACATGCAAACTAATGTGCTGGGGAGCCTTTCATGTGCAGAGCTGGAGCAGATGTTTAAAGATCATCTTCTGGCACAGGGGAAGTGTTGAGGAGGCCCTGGATAGGAGTTTTCTTGGCACACTTTTTTTTTTCTTCCTTTTTTCAGATGAGGGGGGAAAGTTCCTGTGAGTGATTATTTTCTGTCAGTGAGCAAAGGGATTCTGATGAGTGTCCCATGTATCAGGGAATTCCAACCAGATAAACGCAGCTTTTCCCTTCCTTGTGGGTCCTTGTCTCAGCAAACTTGACAAAGACATATAAGACATCCCTTCTGGTGACACCAGGGGTTAAAAACCTGCAGCTGGAAGCACCTTGCTCATTCCCTGACAGTCCTCCACACAAATGTGACTCACAGGTGATGCCCACAAGGATCTCAGTCAACAATAACAGGGATTTATGGAGAAAGTGTATTGAAGCTAAGAAAAAGCTGAGAAAAAAATGCTTTTTGGGGCATGTTCTCCAGTGCAGTGTTAAGGACCACGTTGGATCTCATGCTCAGTATCTGCAGACTTCTCTAGCTTGGCTGCTCCCTTCTCAATAACTAAGGCAGAGTTATAGCAAACTTGTCTTCTGATATCTTGATATGAAGTTGGACTTTGTCACAACTAGACCCTTGCCAACAAACACCACACAAGGATGAATCTTTGCACCTTTTTGCAATTCCTCTGCCAGCAGAATCCTGGGTTTGTTTTGGGATGCAGTGATGGTGGGCATGGAGAAAAACATCTCAGCACAGTAATGGCCTTCTGGGACATGAGAGGAAGATGCAAGTCCTGGCTTGGTGCTACATGCAGTGAGACTTGTCCTCAGAGCTTGTCAGGACACTGATACCCCAGCCTAATGTGTACATCAGGGCAGAGTGTGTGAGGACCACAACCACTGCTTGTGGCCAGAGATGGCCATAACAGGTCACCCAAGCTTTAAGAACATGGCCACTTATTTGTGCACCTAAAGGGTGATGCTGGGTGAGTAGCTCATTGTAAATATGGCCTGATGTTCCTCTGACTCTGTTAACCATGTGCACAGGGGAGGATGCCCACAGCTCCTTTCTTTAATCCTGTCCCTCTCCTTGGGTAGTCCCCAAGGGTCCATGATACCCCAAGAGGGTATGGGGTCACTCCAGCTGTGGATATATTTGATTTGAAGGTTGCTGAGACTTTAAAGCTACTACTATTTGCCATTTGTGTTGGATAGTTAAAGGCCTGGCACAAGCAGACAGGATCACATCCAAACAAAGTGTGTTTTTCCAGGATAATTTCCTGCCAAAAGTATAATGTGTGTTACAGGCAACTGTCCTTCACACCAGGAAATAATGATTGCAGGGAGTAATCAATAAAGGCATTTTGCAGGTCAGATAGGAAGTCTTTGATTCACTTACTGAGTTTGGATAGCTTACTGTGGAGCTGCCTATCTTTAAACAAGGATCATAGAATGGTTTAGTTTGGAAGGGACATTGAAGATCCCCTAGTTCCAAGCCTCTGCCATGGTCATGGACACTTTCCACTGCAGTCTACTGGGCACTTGCCAAGCTACACCTGGAGTGCTGTGTCCAGTTTTGGTCCCTGTTGTACAAAAAGTATTCAGACAACAGGTTGGAAAAGGCCCAGAGAAGGGACATGAGGATGATTAGAGAACTAGAGGACCCTCCATATGGACAAAGGCTGAGAGAACTGAGTTTGTTCAGCCTTGAGAACAGAAGGCTTGAGGGAGACCTTATTACCATGTACCAGTACATAAAGGGGGTTATCAATAAGATGGCAATTCCCTTTTTAAAAGGAGTCACATGGAAAAGAAAAGGGGTACAGGTTACTTCTGGGGAGACTCTTATTGGATTCTAGAAGAAAATTTTGCACCATGAGAACAAGTAGACATTGAAATAATCTCCCCAGGGGAGTGGTGGATTCCCCCACATAGGACAGTTTTAAGATTCAGTTTGACAGGGTGCTACACCACCTCATTTAAACCTCATTTTTACCTAGAAAGGTCGGACTAAGTGGTTCTTGAGGTCCCTTCCAAGCTGGCATTCTGTGATTCTCTGGCACATGAGACCAGCTTGCTAGTTCTGAGAGTTCCTTAATACTGAGAGACAGAGAAAGAGTCACTGCAAAACACTGGGACCCTTTTAACCCATTTACACAGAACTGGGAATAGACCTCTACTGACTACTACAAAAATTTAGACCTTCTTTAGACAGAGAAGACACTCACATAGATAAATGGGCATAAAAGACATTTTTCCAGTACAGTAGGGAACGCCATGGGAAAAAGCCTCACCCACTCCCTTCCAGTTTATCAGTGGTGAGATTCCAACCCTGGCTTTTGGCAGAGATATTTCTCTATATATTGTAAGGGGACACCAAGCATTTCATGGCCACCAAAGTTAGAGACTTTTTTCTCCAGATGTCGAAAGACTGACAAAGCCCCAAATCAGGCTTGTTATGAGTACCTAGAAAACTGGAGGCAGCTGCTCTCAGCTCATGCTGGTGAAACAGTGATCCCTCTCCCATTCTTCTGGATATTTTTTTCCTTTTAGTTATGAGGCTATAGCACTGTACTTTCTTTGCAGCCTCGTTGTGCAGGGAGTTTAATTCATGAATGTTTATAAAGTACTTTAAGACCTGCAGCTGGATAAGTGCTAAGTAGTCCTATTGCTGTAATGCAGACAAATTTTCTTATCTCTCCTGTAAATCAGCTCAAAACATTACCCTGAAATTAACAGCTCTGGGGTTAACAATAGGCTCAACCACACACTAAACTGCAGCACTTATCATATCACAACATTACCCTTATTAATTACACACCCTGCTGTAGTTTTTGGACCCAAATCAGCTACACTTCAGATACGGGCAGCCGGACAGCACTGGGAGGAAAACGTTTGTAGCTGCACGACACATATGTTAATAGTGAAATTTAACAGATGGCCCAGTCACTCATCAGTGAAAGTCCACCAGGGGCTGTTAGAAAGGAGGAGATTTCCTATGGAACATAACAATTTGGACATCAGAAGGTTTCACGTTACAAGGTTTTTCTTCATCCTCCACCTGAAGCTTTTAAGGGGAGGGAATTTCAGCCAGGCTTCAGATGCTGATCTCATTCTGTGCAGGGTTAAGCTGTCTGCTGATTCCACATAAGCCTACACCAGGGAGCAGATGGACCAGCCCTTTGCAGAGATGTGTCTGGAGCTTGCAGACCCTGTCTCCAGAAACCCTCTTATGTGATGAGCTCATAAAAAAGCTGAATCCAGCACCCACTGCATCATGCTCTGGCAGGATGGGTTTAGGGGCTGAGATGCAGGAGAGAAGGAGCACACAGTCACTTGTTGCTCATCCCTGCATCTCTGATGGAGCCAGAAGGGTCAGATTGAATGTTAAACCTGGTTTTGGGCTATGTAACCCCTAATCTCACCTCCAACTCACTCTGCAAGTTTTGCTTACCCTGAGCAGCATGCACAAGCAGTGCTTACTCCAGTAGTGCCTGGTGTACAAGGAGATGATGGACTCAGCTAAAATTAAAGTCAATTGATGTTTGAATTCTGCATTTTGGATTGACAGGAAGCTGAACATGAGCCAGCAGTGTGCCCAGGTGGCCAAGAAGGCCAATGGCATCCTGGGCTGTGTCAGGAACAGTGTGGCCAACAGGTCCAGGAAAGTGATTCTGCCCCTGTACTCAGCCCTGGTGAGGCCACAGCTTGAGTCCTGTGTCCAGTTCTGGGCCCCTCAGTTCAGGAAGGATATTGAGGTCCTGGAGCAGGTCCAAAGGAGGCAACTGGGCTGGTGAAGGGACTCAAGCACAGATCCTATGAGGAGAGGCTGAGGGAGCTGGGGGTGTTGAGGCTGGAGAAGAGGAGGCTCAGGGGAGACCTCATCACTCTCTACAACTCCCTGAAAGGAGGTTGGAGCCAGGGGTGGTTAAGGCTCTGCTCCCAGGCAGCTCTCAGTCAGACAAGAGGCCATGGGCTTAAGCTCTGCCAGGGGAGGTTTAGGTTGGATATTAGAAAGAATTTCTTTATGGAGAGGGTGATCAGACATTGGAATGGGCTGCCCAGGGAAGGGGTGGATTCTCCATCCCTGGAGATATTTCAAAAGAGCCTGGATGTGGCACTCAGTGCCATGGTCTGGGAACTGCAGTGGGAGTCGGTCAAGGGTTGGATTTGATGATCTCTGAGGTCCATTCCTACCCAGCCAGTTCTATGATTCTATGATACTCCTTCACTTTTAGAAAGGAAAACATCAATATTTTTAAATACATCACAAGGTTAACAGTTCTAACCAAACTCAGGGCTCTGATGCACACATGCAGGATTTACAACCTAAGAAGACACCAAAGAATGAGTAAATGAAGGGAAGAAAGGGTTATTACCCCCAGAGCACCTACACCCATAATTTGGTGGCACCGAAATGCCTATCAGTGTTTTCAAAATTTGACATCTAATCCCTTTTGAAAACCTGTTCCAGATTTGCAGGAGAGGTCAGTTCTCCCAACTGGAGATAAATTTTCAAAAGAGTTCAGATCTTAATGAGACAACGGGTTGATTTTCAGAAGTGCCCAGTGTGGGGCTTTGAGATGTTTTGGAAAAATGGGAACAAGAATCAAAATACACACTGAGGCTATGAAAAAACAGGTTTATATTACCTCTATCAGTTGCAGCTTGAGATTGTGTGTTTGGACTGGATTAAAAGCATTTTTGTGAAGAAATTATTCATTTTAACTGAAGTATCTTTATATAAATGTTCACCATCTTCCCTTTCTGCAACACAGAAAACCATGGATAGCCTTTTCTTCCCATTATGTCAAGTTTTCTACACAGAACATTTTGGGGAAATGATTTTTTTCCTCTCTATTTAATAGATAAAGGGGGTTCTTATTTTATTATATTTTATTACATTTTATTTCCAGGCCTTCAATTTATTTCAATTTATTTCTGAGTCTTAAACTTTTCACTTCTCTATGTTCTATGCTCATAGAGTTGACCAAGATATTATAGAACCACAGACTGGTTTGGGTTGGAATGGACCTTAAAGATCACTTAGTTCCAAGCTCCCTGTGTGGTCAGGGACACCTCCCACCAGATCAGGTTGCTCCAAGCCCCATCCAACCTGGGCTGAGACACTTCCAAGCATAGGGCAACCACATCTTCTCTGGGTAACCTGGGCCAGTGTCTCACCACCCTCACAGAGAAGAATTTCTTTCTAATCTCAAACCTAAATCTCCCCTCTTCCAGCTTAAAGATGCTACCACCATACCTACCCTTGTAAAATATCCCTCCTCAATTTAATAAAAACCTTAGAGTTTCTATTTTGAAGATAACAATGAATATGAAAAAAACCCCACTCATTTTACTTATACTTTCTGCATGCAATAGAATGATTTCACAATGAGTCCAAATTAGAGAGCAGTTCAGCAAAACAGAGCTGGGAAATAGAGAAAAAAGACATCTGTGTGAACTTTTCTTACAATATTGATTTGAATTTTTGCCATTTTTCTTTTGAAGTAGAACACAAAATTCTGGGTCTGCTACTGAAACATAAGACACTACTTTTTTTGCCAAGAAAAGACCTCATAGGGGATTTGCAGAGTAATAAATATCAGCTCGAAAACAACCATTGCCACATCAATGCCTTGGGTTGGGCTCTCTGGGTCCTGTGTCAGTGGCCCAAGGTTTCACACTGGGGTCCCAGGGACCATGAAATTCCAGAGAACATTTCTGAAAGATTGATCTTTGAAGAAGCCTCTCTAGCTTCTCTGGACAGCTTTAAGAGTTCTGCTAGGTTACAGCAGGGAAATTAAGGGATGCTGTGTCCCCCACCATGGCTACCAGGGCTCCTGGCAAGTGCAATGCATCAAGGCCACATCACTGGTCAGCATCTTGCACTGGGAGCAGTCAGGGTGGTAGTACCCCCTGCAGAGCAATGAAAGATGAGCTGAAGATCGATAAATTTGGTCATGCTTGGACCCTGAGAAACACCTGAAGTGTCACATAGAGGTCTCTTTTTGACTGGGACAAGGCTGTGTGTGTCCAGACCCAGATATCTGGGGTGGAGGAGGGGGTCCCAAACCTCCCTGCCTGCTCAGTTGGTAAGGCAGGTCTTGGGATGGATTGTACTTATCTTTGCCTTAGTTTGGAAGGGGAGGGGGTGAGAGATATGCAGAATTGTGTCAGTTCCTGGGTCCAATTTAACCTGCCAGGGTAATGAGGTCCCCCTGATCTCTCAGATCAGCGTCACAGGACTATCAGGGTCACAGGAAATCAGGATCACAGGAGTATCAGCATACAAAAACCAACTGCAATCACTCAGAAAAGCCCCTTAGTCCATCAACCATTGTCACCTTGTAGGTGTGGGAACACACAACCACCCCCACTACCTGTACACAGGGCTGGCACTGTCCCATAACCAGTCAGGAGCTCATGGGCAGGCTTGGCTTTGAGGGTCCATCACCTTCCTGCAGAAATGTACTCCACATGGAAAGCAGAAGAGGGTTCCCTGAAGTTGCCACGTTGCAGAAGGATAGCTCAGATGATCTCACACAGCCCCCTTAACTCCTTTATCCTCCACTTCTCTGATATGATTCAATTTCCTGGGGATTACTGACCAGGTGGGGTTAATGGTGCTCAGCTGCAAAGTGAGCCCTCAGCTCCTCCCAGGTGGTCAGTGTTCATCCCTCCATGTCACTCTTGAGTGCTGCCCTCCTGATCTAAGGACTCTAAAAAAGCCATGGTGTTTTCCTGTAGCTTTCCAGGCACACAAAAAAAGGGTGAGGAGAAAAGCCCAGAAGCAACTGCCCCCATTTTAAGACAATCCCTCCTGCATAAGGTACCTTCATATTTTGCCCTGCTAAGCAAGCTGTTAATCAAAAGCTAAAGTGCTTTTTTCATGGGCACTTTGGAATTTATTTCTTGTTGCTTAGAGAGGTCTTCAGATACTGCTGTTCCTGGGACATGCTGAGGCAGCAGGTATCACAAAGCCCTTTGTCAACACAGAGAACTCTGCCTGATTTCTCCCAGTCTGCTTGAAGGCAGGGGTTGGATTTCTCTGCCTGCATGACTGCTGCTGTGACCTTGTCATCATCATAGCTTGGTGCCAGGATGCTGGCAGAGTTTGGAAATACCTATGCTTGGAGCTTGGATAGGGATGCAGGAGGTTGCTCTGGCAGAACTGGGATGCTGGGATGAGGCATGTGGACAGTACAACCAGGAAGCAGTGACACAGGGACAGACAACATATTTCAGCTGTCCTGACCAGTCCATCCTGGAGAAAAACTTCACTAGATCCAGCACCAGCCCGGTCTGGAGCAAAACTTGAAGGAGACCTACCAGAAAGCTGGAGAAGGATTTTTTTACAAGGCCATGGAGTGACAGGACAAGGGGGATGGTTCCAAGCTGAAAAAGTGAAGATTTAGATGAGATTTTAAGAAGAAATTCTTTCATGTGAGGATGGTGAGACACTGGTTGCCCGGAGAAGCTGTGAATGCTCCCTCCGTGGCAGTGTTGAAGGCCAGGTGGGATGGAGCTTGGAGGAGCTGGGAGGTGTCCCTGTCCATGCAGGGGGCTGGAATGAGATGATCTTTAAAGTTTCTTCCAACCTAAACCATTCTGTGAATTACTGTGCCCTGCCCTATTATTTATCAAGGTTCAGGGGTGCTGCCCACCCCCTGGGCAGATCTCTGCCTACGTTGTTCATGCTCAGCTCCAGCCCTGAAAGATGCACCTGCCAGTGGTGAAAGAATTCCAACCCACATCCAGCTCTGGGAGCTGGTCCCAGCAGAAAAGAGGAGCTGAACTGGGAAGGGGTTTTCTTGCAGTAATAGCAGAGAAAGGAAACCAAAGCAAAGCTCATACCAGCCTACCCCCCAGGCACCATTTCTGGTCTTCATGGAATCACCATCCTTCTGTCCTGGGAATCCAAACTCAGATAAACCACCCAGAGGACCTGCTGTGCAAACAGCAGAGAGGGGGAAATTTCTTTCCTTCAGGAGCACAGATCACAGCCTGAAAAAGAGAGATTATTCAGCCAGTTCAAACCTTGAGATCTGGAGCATCTGGGCCGTGGGGACCCATCACCCTGCATCCAAGCAGGGGGCACAGACAGAGGCACTCCCCCCCACCAGCTACCACGGCTCCTGCAAGGCAGGACAGCTGCAAATAAATGTGTAACTCATAAAGCTGAAGGGGCTCTGCAAACTATTAGGTAATTAGGTAAAGTGAGGGATTGGAGCGCCCGGCTGCTGCTTCCAGCCCATGGCTGGGCTGCTCTCTTTAGAGTCTGATTGGATAAAGGATTTTTATTAACTTCATATTTTTGCTTCTAATTTTCCTCTCTCTGCCTTTCATATTGCAGGCCCTGAGCTCCTCTGGTCTTGTGGTGATGTTTATTGGCACTGGCAGGTTGCAACACCCCTGCAGGCTTCCCACAGACAAACCCCAGAGTGCAGACCACGAACCGAAGCGACTTCATACGCCGCTGCCTTTGCTGTGAAATTGCTCAGGCACTTCCCTCCCAGTTTTCCTCTCACCCTCCCCACCTTCCCAGCTGGAGCCTCCTCCCCCCTGCTGTGCCTCTCCTTTTCCAGCAGAAGAGGCAGCAGGCCCAGAAAAGCAGCTGGGTTACAGGACATTGCCAAATCCATCTTTTTGCTGCTCCTTCAGGTTGCGGTTGGGGGTAGGAAACAAACCCCAGCAGGCTGCAGCAGCCACCACTTCTGTGCAGTGCAGGGCAGGCTCCAGACAAGGGGAGGGATGGAGAAAGAGTGGCTCCAAAGCAGCAACAAAAGGCTTGGCAACCTGCTTTTGGCTCCACTGTAGACCCACTTCATCTGCAAGGTCATGTAAGTCAACCCCATCCAACCTGGACATTTTGGAAGTTGCACTTTGGCTCTCTAAATACAGTCCTGTTATCATCAAAGTAGGGGCACCAGAGCTTAAAAAGGCAAGTGTATAATTTTGGGGCAACAATGCCAGTATTTGGGGCACTTATTATCTTCTTCAAAGAGCTCCCCAACCTTGCTTTGCATCAGTGAGCACAAGGGAGTCCCAAGAACCTTTCTGGAAGGTTCACAGCTTGCAGAAGTTCTGCCCTGGGATTTATTTAACTTCCTGCAGTTGCTTGTTTTGCCCCATGGAACAGTGGACTTTGGTTTGTGGGCAGGCTGGATGGGCTACGTTGGCTTCTTCTTCACCATACTTACAGGCACATCTGTTAGCAGCAGCTGGCTGCCAGCCCAGACTCCCTTTCTTTTTTAATATCACTTTGGGATTTTACTGGTGTTATCTTGGACAGTTGGAGGCAAAGAGAGAAGCGATGAAGCCCCAGAGTGCCACCAGTGAATCCAAATAGAAGGCATACAGGGAAAAGCCTTGTAGACACACACCAGTGCCTGGTTCTGGTGGCCCTCCAGCTGCTTGTTATAATAGCAAGGGAGTGGCTGGGTCACTTGTGATTTACTCCAACCCCCTGTCCTGCTTGGAAGGAAGCATAAAAGATGCTTTGTTTCCATGGATTGGAGATGGGGAGTGCTCCAGTCTCCAACTCTCCCATTTGCCAAAGCAGCCTGATGCATTCCCCCCATGTGGGATCCATTCGAGTCTGAAAACTTGACAAGAAATGTCAGAGCAACACCAGGATGTTCCCTCATCCAGCTCACCAGCAGCAGCTTATTTGTTCAGTGCTCAGCTGCTGTGCACAATCAATGCAACATGTAGCATGCAACAGGGTTTGGAGATGGATGGGTAACCTCTGGCTGTGTGGAAAAGATGGTCTGTCCACAGGGAGTGCTTTTTGAGCTCCACTCAGCATTGTTTAAGCTTCCAGGCATCTTGCCTGGCTCTTACAAGCCCTTGTCCCTCCCAAGCACTTGTAAAACTTTCAAGCTGAGCCATTTCCACCCTTCTGGAGCTGCTGCTGTACTCAATGTGAATGTTCCAACCCAGACTCAGCAGGATTTTTAGGTATTTGCCTTCTTAACAAAGTTAAATTAGGGCCCAAAAGGTGATTATGGAATCATAGATTGATTTGGGTTGGAAGAGACCTTTAAAAGCCATCTTGTCCAACCCTCCTGCAGTCAGTAAGGACTCCTTCACCTACATCAGGTTGCTCAGAGCCCTGTCCTGTTGCATATTTCCAGAGATGGGACATCTAAAACCTCTAGGCAACCTGGGCTGGTGTTTCACCACCCTCATCATAAACAATTTCTTCCTTGTATCTAGTCTAAATCTCCCCTGATTTAGTTTAAAACCATTACTCCTTATTCTAATGCAAAAGGCTCTGCTAATAAGGCCATCTCAGGAGGGTTGGGAGGAGCAGGATCACTCCTGCCTAGCCCTGGGCTCTGTGGTTGCAAGCTGGATCTGTGTGCTGTTTGGACCAAGGTTTATAAAGCTCTAGACTCACAGAATGGTTTGGGTTGGAAGGGACATAAAGACCATCTGGTTCCACCCCCCCTGCATGGGCAGGGACACCTCCCACCATCCCAGGTTGCTCCAAGCCCCATCCAACCTGGCCTGAGAGACTTCCAGAGATGAAGCAGCCACAGCTTCCCTGGGCAACCTGTTCTAATGTCTTAAAACCCTCATAGTAAAGAATTTCCCCCTGATATCTAATCTAAATCTCCCCTCTTCAAGTTTTAAACCATTCTCCCTTGTCCTCTTGCTACCCGCCTGTGCAATAAATGAGTCTAAATAATTTAGTAATTTTAGAGGCACCAACTTTAATGGAACATCAGAGATTTGTGTATCAGGATTTGGTTGACTGGGGTTCTGCTTCCAGCATCACTGCTATGGCCTGAGGAGACACAGGGTGTGGTGTGTAGTGACTGAAATTTTAGATTACCCCAAGGAAGTAATAGATGTTATTTAAAAAACATTTCCCCCCATCCCTTTTCAATCTCTGAAAAATATTCTGTTCTCTCTGCTCTGCAAATTATTTCATGGAGGTCTTTTCTGCAATTACTGAGGCTACCTGGTATTATCATCCTTACTTTACAAATGGAAAATCCCCAAGAGGTCAAAAGGCCAGCCCAAGCCATGTAGATGAAGAGGTCAGGGTTGAATTTTAGTTTCTGGACTTAGGGTGGAAACCAGAAAGTAAATAAACACGTAGTTAAAGACTACGTGTGATTAGCTGGATTTTTCTTACCCTCACCATTCATCCACTTCTCTCTGCTACACTGAGAGTCACTGCAGTGAGTTGTTTCTCTTATCTCCTGGAAGAAACCTTTCTCCTGGCAGAAAAGGCCTTTTCAGGTCATGTGGCAGCCCTTAAGGTAACAGTCAAAAGAACAGTTTGGAGAGCAAAAAGCTCTGCTCAGAAATTACTCATTCCACTGAGCCTGAGTGACTTCCCTTTCCTATGGAATGATCATTTGTCTTGGGATGTCATTTATCAGCCTGACCTGAGCTCAGAGACATCCAAATCCTTCCTCCATCCTTAGTCACAGGACAGTGCCAGACATTGGGTGGGAAGGACCACCCAAAAAGATCTCATCCTTCCAGGGTTTTGCTTTCTAGTAGGAAAAAACAGCAGTATTTCCATAGTTTCAGGATCACCAGCCATTCCAGATGGCCTCTCAAAGGGGCAGCACTACTCAACGTGACTTCCTGAGTTGTCACTCTTTTCTGCTGACCTCCTCCTATGTCCCAACCTCTGCCTCTGTCACTCTTCATCCAAGCAGTGATTTTTTTTTTTGCCCAGACTACAGCCAAATCCTTGTTGGTTTTGGCTCTCAGTGCACCTGGAGAGGGCCAAGCCCAAGCTCCAACTGACCTTACCATGCCCATCTAGCTCAGCCTGCAAGTCCCTTCCCCGTGGATATTTCCACCTTTGAGAAACTGCCTCCCACCATCTGACTGGTAGTGACTCAAGTGAGCTTAAATGACTGAAAAAAAAAAAAAGAACCCCAGTTTTAAAACCCCTTTTTATTTTTTGCTGTTTCTAGAGTCTGTGTGTTCTTAAAATACCAGCTCCTGCTGGCCAAGGATGCTGTGTAGCTACCTGGAAAATTCTCAGCTCTCTGGAAGTGCTGCCATTAACAACTAATAAATGTCAAGATAAACTCTATATAATCTCTGATTGTCGTATCCAGACCTGAAAGCTCCCTGGGTTTCTTTACCTTTAAGCAAAACCACCACCTCACTGGATTGGCACATTTTTTTTAGGGCCAGGAGGCACTAGTATTTTGTAACTCAACCTCAAGGGACAGATTTCAGGCAGAGAGCATCGAATATCCACACCAGACTGTGGACTGAGCACAGGGCTCGGACGTGGGTACAAGAGTCCCAGTGTATTACTGTGAGCTTCCCCTGTCGAGCCATGGGCTGATCATCATCACAAGGTGACCTTGGAATCCTGGTCACCTGCTGGTCCAATGAAATTATGGACATCTGCAAAATATAAGCCAAGAGACTCCCCGTGTCCTCGTGGTGTGCGAGTTGTATTTTGTAATGATCCCCAAACCAGTTCTAAGTGAAAATAAGCCACCCTGCACAAGAGCTAACACAGGCAGGGTGCAGAGCTGAAAAAGAACTGGAAAAAATTAACTTCTGGTATATATTTCCTATGGTTCCTTTCAGTTAACTCTCGGCAATGCTTAAAATACTTCCTTGCCATCTGAATCTGCTGCGGTGTATTTAACGCATTACGGGTATAAAATGATTCAAGCATGAGCTGCTTTTATCAGCAAAGTCCAAACAACTTTTCCTCACTCTAAACCAGTGGTGGAGCTAAACCAAAACCACAGATCTGATCACCCCCCGAACATTTGGGCAAGTTTGGATCTTCAGCCCAGCATCATGTACAGCCCTAATTTGTTATTAGGCCCACACCTAAGTCCCAAATCCAAATGCTGCTGGATTTGGAGGTTGTTTTTTATTACAGAAGGGATCCAAAAGTCGATTTTTAGGAGAAAAAAATCTCCATTAGGAGACTTAGGCTTTGAGGAGCTTTGGTTTTCGAAAAAGCAACCACTCATGATCTGTCTCTAAATAAAACAAAATGGGAAAAGTGGAATTTCTCTCCTCTTGTGTTAGGACAGAAGATTTTATTTTATTTTATTTTTTTCCAGGATTCTCCTGGCCAACAACATAGCTTGGGGCAAAAAGTAAAATTTTACAGGGTGAGGAAATTCTATAGGCCTTTGAGGATTTGTCCTAAAGGAATTTGTGATTTTGGGTTTTTTTTAAATTGTACCAGGTCTTTTTTTCTGGCATGTACAACCATTTGTCTACTACTTTTGAAATCAGAATAGTGAGAACCAGTGAACAGAGATGCGTAGCCATAGGACAGTTTGCTCTTTGTCTCAGTCTCCTTGGGAACAACTAATTCCTTGGGAATAACTAATTCCTTGGGAATAACTAATTCCTCACTGGTGGCATCTCCTATCACGCTGACAGAGTGGTCCTTCCCAAGCTGCCAGGTCTTTCCCAGGCTGCTCCCAAAGATGGTGCAGGAACAGGCAGATGATCTTCCAGGTCTTTTCAAGCTGTTGTGATTCTGTGGTTCTCAGATAGGTACCCCGACATTTTCAGAGCTGTTTCTTCTCTGCTTCACCTCAGATCTGCATGACTTGAGAAGAAGAGGCACAAACAAGGAGGATGCTTTAAAAACAAACGTGAATAAAGCAGTGTTTTGTGTTCCAGGTTCCTCATTGTGCTCCTTGGTGGCGTGTGCCTCTGTGCCACCAAAATGCCACCAACCTCCCCAGGGCCAGTACAAACAGAGTCATCTCAATACATGAAGGTCACCAAGGCATTGCTGCCAACATTTTTTTTTTTTTTTTTTTTTTGGTGATGTTCCTTTTGTTTCACTCCAAATTTCCCTCTTGTTTTAGACTGCTTTCATCTCCCTCTGCCTCCTGAGCAGTGTCTCATTGTGCATCTGTTTTCCCTTTGCATGTTTTCCCTTCCCCCTATGTTTACTTTTGTAAGCAGACTGTTGTTTTTATTCAATTCCCCCTGGTTTTCTTTGAGGTTTTTCAGTTCTTCTAATCTTCCCTACAGCCCTCTCATTCTCTCTACTTACCTTCTTCCATCCCAGAGTGCCACTGAGGCCCTGCTTCCAATTAGGTCTGTTTTGTCTTATTTACTGGACTTTTCTTCTCCTCTAAGTTGCACAGCAGCACTTTTTTTAAATTTTTTTTTTTTTAAATTTTAATTATTAATTATTTATTTTTCTTCTGGTCAGAAGCCGGGAAGCTACTTCTTCACTGCTGTTCATTTTATTCACTGGCATTTTTTCTTTCTCTAAGAAATAGAGTAGATGGCTGAAAATGTTTGCACTCCAATTGTAGCAACTGCTGTGGAAATTACTTTCATGCATATTAAATGGTAGTAAAAAAGTCCATCTTAATATCCTCTCTTTTTTCTTTTTTACCTCAAAGCACTTCATCAAATACAGACCCAGCCCTACTTCCTTACTAGATTTTCCAGGCTCACAAGCTGTATTTGCTGAGCACCCAGGTCTTCATCAAGACCAGTTCCAAGTTCCAGTCCAACCTCTTGCTTAGGTCTCCTGCACAGTTTGCCAAAACGAAGCCATCCCCAAGAAGCCTTCAGACAGTAGCAAACCTGCCTGTCATTAAGTAAAATGATCTGAAGGAAGGATTTCTTACTGGATCTGGTTCATTTTCAGTGTTACTTTGTCCTAGGTAGCCCAGCAAGGAAAGATTAGCATCACAAGGCAGATTTTATCAGCAAGAAAAAAAGCATCTTTGAGAGCAATAGGGGTTTCATCTTTTAATTTTTTTTTCCCCTAAAGAAAAAGGCAATGAAATAAAAGTTATCTTCTGTGCTTGGCAGCCCTCTGTCCCCTCAAAGTTTAAGGGCTTTTTTTCAACCTCTGGGGAAAAAAGTGAGGCTGACCAAGATGTTTATGGGTAGCAAAATCAGATTCTACAGTAAGAAAATTTGTGGGCAGAATTATCCACCAGCTTTGAGAATTCCAGCAGTGCTCAGAGCTGTAAATGTTTGGCATCATGAGGCATTCAAGAAATCTGGACGGGTGATGTTGTGTTTGATTCTTTGAAAGCTTTCCTTCTCACTTCCCTTTGTTATGTGTTTTTTCTATGACTTGATTCTTATGAGCAGAAGTGGTTAACTCAGGAGTTTATGAAACAAGAAAGTTGGCTTCAGTTCCTGGCTCTTGCATTCCCTTTCTGCCTGGTCACTTAAAACTAGATTTAGGTCTGCCTTAGTCACTTAAAACCAGATTTGTAAACAGTTGGGTTGTTCCAGGCATCAGGCACTGAGGATCTCTGTAAGCAGATTAGATGAGTGAGAGGGAATATCCAAAGCCAGAAAACAGAGCTTAAAAATACCTGAGGCAGCCTGTAGAAAACAGGGAGATGGGCAAGGCTTAGATAGCTAGAGAAATACCTGGTCCTTAGATTAGATACTTAGAAAGAAATTGTTTAGTGTGAAGATCATGAGATGCTTGCCCGTGTTGCCCATGGAAGCTGTGAAAGCCCCATCCCTGGAAGTGTTCAAAACCAGGTTGGATGGGACTTGGAGAAACCTGGTCCAGTGGGAGGTGTCCCTGCTCATGGTGAAACTTGGTGATTTTTAAGGTCCATCAAACCCAAACTGTTTGCTGATTCTATGCTGAAGGTAAACAAGGCTATCTGGACTCTATCTTGGATTTTAATCTCTGAATGGACCTGGACAGACTGGAGAGTTGGGCTGATTCCAACGGGATGAGGTTCAACATGGCCAAGTGCCAGGTCCTGCACTTTGGCCACAACAACCCCATGGGGAGCTCCAGGCTGGGCACAGAGTGGCTGAGAGCAGCCAGGCAGAAAGGGACCTGGGAGTCTGGATTGCCAGGAAGCTGAACATGAGCCAGCAGTGTGCCCAGGTGGCCAAGAAGGCCAATGGCATCCTGGGCTGTGTCAGGAACAGTGTGGCCAGCAGGTCCAGGGAAGGGATTCTGCCCCTGTGCTCAGCCCTGGTGAGGCCACAGCTTGAGTCCTGTGTCCAGTTCTGGGCCCCTCAGCTCAGGAAGGAGATGGAGGTGCTGGAGCAGGTCCAGAGAAGAGCAAGGAGGCTGTGAAGGGATCCAGCACAAGTCCTGTGAGGAAGGGCTGAGGGAGCTGGGGCTGTTCAGGCTGGAGAAGAGGAGGCTCAGAGGAGACCTCATCACTCTCTACAACTCCCTGAAAGGAGGTTGGAGCCAGGGGGGGGTCAGGTTCTGCTCCCAGGCAGCTCTCAGTAAGACAAGAGGCCATGGTCTTAAGCTCTGCCAGGGGAGGGTTAGGTTGGATATTAGAGATAAATTCTTTCCAGAGAGGGTGATCAGGCATTGGAATGGGCTGCCCAGGGAGGGGGTGGATTCTCCATCCCTGGAGGTTTTTAGGAAGAGGCTCATGTGGCATGCAGTGCCATGGTCTGATAGCCACAGTAGTAGTGGATTCAGGGTTGGACTTGGTGATCTCAGAGCTCCTTTCCAATCTGGATGATTCTGTGATTCTGTGAATATTTTTCTAAATAAGTACCTACATCACATTAACCCCAAATTATAGAAACCTGCAACAACAGACAATGGTTTAACAGTGAAAAAGGAAAGCAGGAGTTATCATAACAGATACCATCTACACACACCAGAGGCAGGAGTTTTACCCCACATCTTAACTTCTGTGATAGCTTTTGGCCTCCTCTTTGGCAGGGCAGACAGAATAACTGGAAACCAGTCTAGTTCAGTCACTGGGCTGCAGGATATGATGGGACACACGTGGTGACATCAGAAAGCTTCATTGGCACCGGTCTGTAGTGGAAAGCCAAATATAACAAATATGCTCAAAGAACAGCACACCCTGAAGCAGGGCCTAGAAGAAAGACCATGGAGGAAAAAGGCAGCCTGAGAGCTCTGCTTTGCCTCAGATGTGACACAGGGATCTGTTCAGGGTGACAGATTCAAGGCTGCTGTAAATCCTCTGGTGGAGACTGAAGGCCCATGGGTCATTGCCAGCACCGGCGTGAACGTGTATAGCCACAGGAATTTGATGGATCACTGTAAAATCCCAGGTTGGAAACAGCACTTGGGTCCCTTTGTACCTTTAGCTACAAAACAGAGCAGCACAGTTTTAATATAAATTTTAATGTAAAATCCTACCAAACATTTACAACGTCAAAGCCATAATAGAAATCAGTATGTTTAGATTTCAGTATGATAAATATGCCTTGAAACAAATGATTTGAAAATTTCCTTATTCACTTACCTGTCAATTTTTCTGTACAAAGGACTTTATTTCTCCAGCCACCCCTGACAACATCACAGCCACCTGAAACTGTTCTTGGAGCCAACTTCAAAAGCAACCCAAAACTCATGCATCATGTAGACAAGCAAGAACAATGAGAATGGGACCACCTAAAACTGCTGACTGGTAAAAATCATTATTATTCATAACAATTAAAGAACAAGAACATGCATGTAATCCACAGCTTGGGTGATAAGCACAAAATCTTGGCAACATCAGTGTACAAGTGTGTTTATTCTGCTTGATCCCCTTCAATGTGATGAGGAAAGAATGGAAGAAGCAAGAGTTTTCCAGTGATTAGCAAAACAACTAAAGGTTTCCGTCAAAATAAATGGTCCTTTATGCCAACAGTTAGGACTATGCATGAGGTTTGATGTTTGCTTTATCACTGTCCTAGATGCTTAGCTTTTATTCCTGGGTACAGAATCATGGTTACTTGGCATCCACAGCCAAAACTACCCCCAGGGTGACCCCTGGCTGTGGTTGCATCTACCTGGAGCTCTCTGGGCAGCAGTGGGGTTCTATAAGAAAGACACAAACTGCAGACCTTCATTTTGTGAGGAAATGTCCGATAATTGCATTTTTGGAGTTCAGACCCCAGTCCTGTCACATAATGTCAATGCTAGGGTTTCTTCCAATAATTTTTGCCATATGGTCTTCTATTGCTTGGACCAGGGAACTCCATCTTGTCCGAAAGAAGCCATCCCACTTCAGGACTGTGTTCTGGGTTGATGCGGTGCTGGTTTTGGTAGTGGAGGAGGGGGTCTCCTGTGGGAAACTCCAGAAAAATCCCACCTACCTCTGGCTAGTGTTAAGCCCCTCAGTGACAATGAGTGAACCTCTTCCATTAACATATTCAGGAAGGGGAAAATAAGTCCTTAAGGCAGGGGAGAGGAGGAGGAGAGAGCAATACCAGAGTTGAAAGCAATGCCAGAGCAGAGGTACCAATGTTGGTGAGGAAGGTGGGGAGAAGGTACCTGAGCAGAGGTTCCCCTTCATCCCATGGTAAAGTGGCCCCATGGAGGAGCATGGTGGAGCAGCTTCTGAAGGACCACGATGGAGCAGATGTGGACTTGCAGCCTGTGGAGGAAAATGGTAGAGCAGAGGTTTCTCTGCAGCCATGGGCATCCCCATGCCAGAGGAGGTGACTTCCCACAGCAGCTGTGGCTCTGTGGGCAGTTCCTGAGGGACAACATCTGGTGAGAGGAACTCGTGTCAGAGGAGTTTCTGAGGGACTCTGTCCCATGAGAGGGACCTCATGTTGGAGTGGGGGCAGATTGTGAGGAATCCTTCACCCTGAGGAGGAGGAAGGAGAGGCAGAAAACAACCTGTGAGGTCGGGGCTGTAAACCCCACTGCCTGTCCCCCCGTGCTGCTGGGGTGAGGAGGTGGAGATCCCAAGAACAAAGTGATTTGGGCCTGGGAAGAAGGGAGGGGTGGGGGGAAAATTATTGAAGTTCTGGTTTGTGTTTCCTCTTTGCCCTGTTCTGATTTGATCAGTGATTTGATTCATGATAAATTAAATTGATCTTTTTCCCCCAAGTTGAGTCTGTTTTGCCTAGGACCTTAACTGATGAGTGAAACCTTCCCAGTCCTTGTCTTGACCCATGAGGTTTTAGGTGGGTTTCCTCCTCTCCATCCCCTCGTGGAGGGATGGGAAATGAGAGGTCTCGTGGTCCTTTGTTACCATCTGGGCCTAAACCATGACAGCTGGAATGACTCCTGCTTTGAGTATGAGTCCAGAATGAGAAGAAGATGAAGTCTAAGTCCTAAAGCTATAATGGCTTTTTTAAAACAAAACCAACCAACCAACAAATAAGAAACCCCCATAAAAAAAAACTCAAAAGGCAGATATTTTGCTCACTGTATATTTTAGCTACCAGGAAACTGTTATAGCCATGCTGGAGAGATGATTATATCCTTCTCAAGCTTCCCCTTTGGATGAAAAAAGTCTTAGTAACAGTTGCTTGCAAAAACTTTCTGGAATGGATTTGTTGATAGAAGATGACTGCTGTGCTTTCAGAAGGAAAATTAAACTGAAGAACAAGTATGTTTAAACATAATTGCTTTAAAAACAGAACACATGCTATATTGTAATGTGCAGTTCACTGGAAAATGGAATAATCCAGTAAGCTGAGGTCAGTACATTGCACTAAAAGAGTTATGTTATTTTGCAGTGAGTCCTGCTTGCACTTTTCTATCAGACATAGGTGTAAAACACCTCAACAGTACTGGAGAGCAATTTGGGTTGGGTTCTGGTAAGGCAGAGCAGGAAGCTTCAGACGAAGTTTTCAGGAAAGTCATTTTGCTGCTCAAAATAAACTTACGGAAAACTTTTAAAAACAGGATCCAATCTGCTATATTGGCTGGGTGACCCTGATGGGACTGAGCCATGGGGTCCCTATGTGCTCCAAACTGGCTGCAAAGTGCCCTTGTCTCTGGTGTTACCCAGAATCTTCTCATCAGGCTCTATTGGCACACTATTAGCACATTGCTGTAAATGTTTAGAGTATTTCTTCCCCTGGTGAAGGTTTTAGTCTTCTCCTGACACAAGATCATCTTTAAGTCACCAGCAATTCTCTTAAATTCTGATACTCATAAGAAGATGATACCAACAGCTGATTTTCATTTTGAAAAACTGGAGTTTCACTGGTTTGAATGTGACATGGAGACTCAGACAAGGCCATTTTGTCCAGTGGGTCTGAACCCTAAAGGACTAAATAATGACTCAAGCATCCATGACCCCAATTATTACTTCAACCCCCCAAATTGATGACATAGTTCAGAAATTATTTATTTGGGAAAAAAAGTAAATAAACAGTGTCAAACCACTGAACAGGGTTTTTTGCTTGCCTTTTCTACTTACATTTTTAACCTTTCCTCTTACTTTATATTCTGCACCATGTGCTTCTTGTGGAGAATGAGGCCATCTCATAGGAATGGACTTTATAGCAACCCCTCTAATCATCTTGTAGGTCAAAATGACAGGAAAGGCAGATGTAAGGCATGGCAGAAACAGCAAATCCCATTGTAGATCAGAGGGTTGGAGAGGTCAGCAGGTAAATGGAGCTGGCTTTGCCACACTCCAGCCTGACTGTGTTGGAAAGGAAGCTTTTTCAATGAGGTGTCAAAAGATATGGAATCATGAGCAACACCAGCCTTCTTGCAGCTCTGAAGGAAGGAAATAATCCATCTCAAGATGTGTTGAGCCTGTTCCTGTATAATAATCTATGTCAAGTTTCTTTGGAGCTTGTAAACCGAGCAAGAATAATAAACAAGTGAAAGCTGAAAGGGCTTAGAAGGAGCCTGGTAGGTACATACCAGGAATTCAGCTTTGCTGCCACCAGGTTTTCAGCAGACCTTTCTATGAGAGACCTTAGACTTATCCCTTTTCAGTTCAGCAAGGTTTAACCCGTTTTCAAAAATTCTTAAAGACCTGATTTTCGAAATCAGTTTCAACTCACCTTAGCACACATCCCTCTGATTACATAGAACCGTGCAGTGTATTTTTTAAAATTTATTTTACTTTTTTTTTTCCTACACATGGAAGCATCCCAGGCAAATCGGGATGCTCCACCAAGTCAGTAGATGAGCTATGGTCCCATGGGACCATGGTGGCTGTGGGACAGCTCTGAGCCATGCCCTGTGGACATACTTGCTTCACAGCTTTCTCCAGTGTTAAACATACATTATAGTATCATAGAATCACTGATTGGTTTGGAAAGGAAGGAAAATTTAAAGGTCATCTGTCTAACCCTCTGCAGTGAGCAGAGACATCCTCAACTAGGCTCAGGTTGCTCAGAGCCCCATCCAACCTGACCTGGAATGGTTTTAGGGATAGGGCATTTACCACCTCTTAGGCAACCTGTTCCATAGATGTGAGCCACATATTCACATTGCCTGAAGCTCCACCAGCACTTTGTACACACTCAGAGATGATTCTTCCAAGAGACAGAGATATTCATTATGATTAGTAGCTATTCTGGTTGCCTGGAGTTCAAGGAAATGACAAGACACAGGAGCTGAAATACCAAGGTATGTGTTAATATATTAATTAAACTCTTTCAGTAAAAAAAAAAAAAAAAAAAAAAAAAAAAAGAAAAAAAAGAAGTAGTGTTGATTGTATGTATTAATATTAACATCACATTAACGTGATGGGTAAACTGAGGCACAGACCAAAACACAGAGCCTGCACTACAATCTCCTTTGCCCTAGCCCTACAAGCTATAGCAGGGAAGATACATCCTGCCAGCAGGAAATATCCCAAGAGAGATGAGATTATTAATGTCAGACATCTCTTACCATCCCTGTGTATGGAACCACTGTCCTGTCAGACCAAGGATTATTTTGATAAGCAGTTGGTCTCACTTGTGGGAAAGTTTCTTGGACGTAGCAAGTCTTCTCTGCAAGGCTCATTAAATTGCATTTTGCTACATTTACTGCACGTGGATGTTTTCCCTCATATGGATTGACTGTTTATGCTCGTTCCTCAGCTGTGTTTATTGGTAAAGTTTCTCAGCCTTAATCACAAATTCATAACAGCCCTAACCAATATAGAGCACCCACCATTTCTAATAACATATGGTCTGACCACTCAATAGTTTAGATGCCATGGTTCATTAATTCTCCATAGGAGTAATAAGCCTTTGGTATTGTCTCATATTTTAAGCCAATTTATTGTTCCAAAGGGATTAAAACAAAACAAAACAAAACAAACCTGCTATAATCGGAGTTTAAACAGTCCCTTGCTCAGTTTTCTAGAGCTGTGCTTCTGTGTGACAGCGAAAATCAAAGCCACAGGGCTTCTGTCTTCATTAAATTAATGTCACTCTCAATTGACTGAACACCTTCAGAGATAAAAATCTAGTTCAGGTTCATCTCTAAGGTCTTTCTGATGTCCTTCCTCCCCTCACACTAATTTGGAGAATACCCATCCTCATCATGAGGCCATGAGAAAGAAAGAATGGTAAATTTAGATAAAATCACAAATAAATTCAGATCAAATCAACTGAACCACACCAAAAGTCTGGGAAACCCCCCCTGTTGGAAGTCAAAAACTTGGAAGGGTTGAATGTGATCTCATGAGCTTCACCAGACCCTGAGGGATACAGAAGGAAGGTTGGACTTGATGATCTCTGAGGTCCCTTCCAACCCAGCCAATTCTATGATTCTATGATTCTAAGGTTTCTTATGAAGAGAAGTACAGCATTTTTGCCCCAATTCTTTATGGTGTTGGTGCCTGGATAATTTTATGGCTAATACAATAGTATATTAGCAGTCTAACAAGGCTCCATCAAGGAATCAGTTGATTTTGACAAGCCTGAGGAGGTATTACCTGGCACAGCAATTACTGCACGGCCAATAAGGAAAAGGAGGAGTTGTATCTTCCTCTGATCCTTGAATCACCACCTGAGAAAACAAATATCCAACCTGATCTGTGGGACTGGTACAGTCATCATCCAGGTAGTTTGGGCCATTTAATTGGTTCACTGTTGAGTTTTTGCTGTTGCTCCTCACCCTCCCAGGTGCTGCCATAAACACAGCACCACAATATCCTTCCCACATGCTTTCATGTGGAGAAATTGGTTCCCTGGCAGACCAAGGAGATGAGACATTATTTGGTCTGTGGATCATGATTTCAGGCCCTGAGTTATGCAGGACTGCATCCAGCTTATCCTTAAAGAGAGAATAGTCTTGTTTGGGATTTCTAAACCAGTTCCTGAAACGTAAAGTATCAGTAGAGGTGTGATGATGGAGAATGACATCTAGTGGCTCCAGTCCACTAGAGCCTTGAATTGACTCTAATTTTCAGTTTTCTTTGCTGGGTTTTACCTATTAAAATACCCACTTGTGCTACTACTTGTGCAGTGGTGGGAGCTCTAATAACTTGTTAGTTTCATTACCTTCAAACAACTTATTCATAACTACCAGGGCACCTAGGAAGGGAACAAAAGGGTGGTAACAGGTTCATAGTGATGCTCAGGCCTCTGCTGTCCCCAGTATCATTTTATCATTTCTCAAGATATTTGCACCAGTTTTGAGGGGCAGGCAATGTCCAGGGCTGTTGACTGCAGTTCTACCAGTTCTGCAGTTGTGTGATCTTTCCTATTACCAGTGTTTCAACTACATTTTTTTTAACTTTTGAGGAAGGAGCTAGTAAAATTGAAGCCTATTTGCTTCTCAGGCTTCTACTGGCCTTGCTGACCAGGAAGAAAATAACCCACATGATGGCAGATCAGAAATGAAAAGAATAAAATGTAAAAGCAAGGCAAGAAGAGCAAATTCTTACTTCAAAACCTGTGGTCCAGACCTAATTGATAATTCTGAATTAGTAATGTCTGTATCTTGACAGCTGTTAACAGCTCTCAGTTGGAAGTCAACTCCATCCACCTGATTTGTCTGTTCCACCTGGCCAGAAAAAGAGCTTTTTTCTTCCCTTGAGAGGTGTGAATGGGATGAGACATTTGTATCTTTGCCTGCAGTGCAGGATTTGAGTAAGTGCCCTACTCCCACCTGAACCCTTTATCTGCAAAAGAGCCCTCACCAGAGGAAGACAACAAAGCCTCTCATTTCCCCTCTCATGTTAAGGTTCCAGGAGAGAGAGAGAACCTGGGCATGTGGCCAAAGGGCATGAGACTGCATCTAAGCCCCACACCAACTAATTTCTCCTACTAAATCAAGGGACTATTCCCTTGACCTGAAGGCCAAGAGGCATGGTGTGTAGATTGAGCTCTCAGCCTTCAGGACAGGATGGTTGGTTGCAACCTGCCCGTTTTCCATGGGATCTTCAAGGTTCTGGTTCCCACACCATGCAGGACACTATTTGGCCACTGTCAATTGCCACCAACCACGAGCATCTCAGGGTGAGTTTCAGATTTCAGTGACAGAGATGATTCCAAGCCCAACAGCTGTTTAGAGAGAATGGATTGAGAGCAGCTCTGAGGAGAAGGATTTGGGATGCTGGTTGATGAAAAGCTCAAGGTCAGTTGGCAACATGCACTCCTAGCCCAGAAAGCCAATTGTATCCTGGGGTGCCTCAAAAGGCTCATGGGCACCAAGTCATGGGAGGTGATTCCCCTCCTCTCCTCTGCTCTTCTGAAACCCCCCTGCAGTTCTGTGTCCAATTATGGAGTTCCCAAGGTAAGGAGGACATTAAGCTTTTGGAGATAGTCCAGAGGAGCATCATGAAGGTGATCAGAGGGAGAAGCATCTCTCCTATGAAGACAGGCTGAGAGAGTTGGGGTTATTCTGCCTGGAGAAAGGAAGCTTTGGGGAGACCATAGAACACCTTCCAGTACCTGTATGGGTTACAGAAAAGCTGGAAAAGGACTTTCTACAAGGGCATGGAGTAAAAGGAGAAGAGGTAATGGGTTTAAACTGGAAGAGGGGAGATTAAGATATCTTTGGAAAAAAATCTTTCTTGTGAAGCTGGTGAGACACTGGCACAGGTTGTCCAGGGAAGTTGTGGATTCCCCCTCCCCTGGAAGTGTTGGGTGGGGCTTGGACCAACAACTTCTGTGGAAAATATTATTTTGATTAAAAGAAATTTTCTGCTGGAGATAAAACAGAGGAGGAAGTTTTCAGGGGGTGGGAGCTCAGTGAATGAAAGTTGGATGCCTGTGAAATTGGACTCCATAAACTGGAACACTCAAGGTCAACCATGAAAGCCCTAGATACAGATGGCAGATAACACACAAAAACTCCAGACTTTCTGCACTTCTCAAATACCAAATGAGTGGTTAGCCTTTGCTACCATTGCATGGTAGTTTATGCTAGTCTAAGAAGTTATTCCACAGTGAAAGAGAGAAAAAAAGAGGGAAAACTATTGTTATCTTGTTTCAAAATAATAAGGAAAATTAATGCATTTAGGGTTAAATCTTTATGAAAATAATTTGCTTTTACAAATTCTTATGTACATTGGCATAACTGGATGGTGGCACCACCGTATGGCTCCAGAACTTGTTGATTCCTGAAATGTCACTTTCCTGGTATTAATGTACTTTGATTTGGCTTATAGTTCTTTTTTAACTAGTGCATATATAAACATCCTGTGGAAATGGTTACCTTTCTACCCTAAATCACTGATTTATGTCTGTAGTTTTTACACGATGGGCATGTATTTTGAATCCCTGTAATATCTGATTCATCTTCTTGGCCAGTGAGAAGTATACAATGTGTGTTACTTGTTCACATAAAAATTAAAGCCTTTAAAAATATCTCTCTGACCTTCTTCAACTCCGCCTCAATGATTTCCTGTGGCAGGGAATTCCTTAGGGTGATTATATGCTTTTAAAAAGAAGTATTTCCTTGCATCCATTTTAACTGTGTTGCCTGTGAAGCCAACCCAGCAACCTCCTTTGTTTCTTGCTTTATGGGGTTGGACACAGAGAAACTTCCGGATGTTTTTCCTCCAAACCAGTCATTATTTTGTATTCCAGCATTATTTATGTATATAAATATACACACAAAAAAGAAACACATGACAACAACCCACTTATGTAAGCAGGGCGACTCTAAAAGTTTTTCCAGAATCTTTACTCACTTACATGCGAGAAAGAAACAAAATTCAAGAAAATGACCTTGAAAAGTTTTTTGCACCCTGCATATGCAGGAAATTGAAAAACCAAGAGGGACTTTCCCTCTTTTTTTCTCTTTTTTTGGCCTTCAGACAGAAATATATTTGTCTGGGCACCATTTTTCACACTAGGAGAACTGGTCCTTACAACCCCTCTTGTCCCTTGGGGATCTCTGCTGGACCCTGCCACCACCAGCAGAAAGGCTGATGTTGGAGGAACAGATTCCAGACCATCCAGAGCTCCCAGCTCTGCAGCTTTCAGACCCCTAAGTGGGGAGGAGACACATTCCAGGAAGACAGATGGATGACCAGAGCCATCCCCATGGTGGGGACAATGGTGAGTACCGCAGGACACAAAGACTTACAGCTTCTCGATGATTCTGGATAGAATTTTCCATCCCAGCAGTATTCCTACTTCCATTTACTCCCATCACACTTACTACTGGTTGAAAATGGTAGACTTCAGGCCATGGTATTTTTGTGGTAAAATGGGGGAAACAATTAATTAAATTTGCTGAAGGTTATTGTGGTATCAGCAGTGGAGTCACAGACAGAGCTGAGAATTTCCATCTCTCAGTCTGCTTTGAAATCCTGGTTACCAATTTTGATGAATTTTACTTCTACAGGTACTGTAGACATCAGTAGACTGATGGGACAGCTTGGGATGGGTGGAAGAAGGGTCAGGAGACAGGTGGGAGAGGACCTGTGTGAAATGAGTCCTGATTTAGCTTTACTAAAGCTTTTAACTTTTGTCTAGACCATAGGGTCTTCTTGAAGGAAATACTGGAATTCACCAAGGAAATCGAAATTATGAAGCAGGAACATCTGACTTCCTCATCAAGAAACATAAAATCACAGTCCTCTGTGGAGCCAGTGAAGAGGACTGGCCTGTTGTGTCAAACAGAAACAGTAAACACACATTTATATAATTATAATGAGCTTTTATGTTGCCTGTTTTTTAATAAAGGACTTTTATGTCCCAAGTCACTTTTCTTGTAGAAAAACATCCATCATCCTAAATCAGGGATCTCAAAAGGCTTAGTGACTGTGAGGTTTTTCTTTAGTCTCTTCAAAGAAGTCCTAAAGGTTTTGTGTTTGAAAAAACAGAGCCTTTACAGAAAAAATAATATTTTTAGCTCCACTCAGTAGCTCAGATGAACAACAACCCATCGGTTCTCTGAATACCTCAGAGCTTCAGGATCAGACTTGTGTCAACCCTTGGGATGTAGAAGTTTCCCAAAGGCCACCATACCCTACTTGCCATCAGGGTGTATGTGTTTAATCAGGCTCTTGACAGGTAAAGACTGTGAAAAGAGGACAGTTTGTTCTCCCAAGCTGTTCACTCTCTAAGCCCCCTGTTTATTTTGGAAGTGAATGAATAACATTGTACTGGGAAAGGAAATTAAAAAAGCAGGGTTGTAATTTACAGTAGACAAAAGAACAGATTTAGGGGACTTTTTTTTTTTTCTCCTCTCCTTTTCCCTCCTCCTTTCCCCGTTCTTTTCACTGCTCTGGTTCCAAACATCCAAACGTGCTACAGCTGAAAAAGAAGACCTCAAGATTTCCTTACTGTTGGCAACAACAAGTGACTTGCAATTGCCAGTCTCTGTATTCTTGCCAAGAGAACAAACTGCTTCAAGGCAAAAGAAAAAAAAGAAAAAAAGGAGGTTTATCAAAACCAAATGCTACTGGAAATCCTAACACTGCAGAGCCCAATTCAAGATGTACATTGAAACCTATCCCCAGCCATTTAGGGAAAAAGAAGAAAATGGATTCTTTAATAGAATATTTAAAATATAACAATTGCTTTGGAGAGAGGAATTCTACTCTCTCTGGTTCTTATAAAAACTCTGATTTTTTTTTTTTCTTCATCTCTGAGTAAACTCCCAGCAGTTTTCTTTGAAAGTGGATCCTAGGCGGGCACCTCTATTCCAAAGCTCTCAACATTGTTCTAATGAGATGTGATAGGTGGTTTGGAGCAGGATCTGGTCCAAGCAGTGGAGGTATCACTTTATTGTGTGTTTGTTTTTCTTTTAAAATTCAGTGATCTGGCTACTCTTCATTTTCACTTTAATGCTTCTTATTATTTTGTTTCTAACCTGTCCCTTGGATCCAAATCAGATCCAGCCTCCTTCACCCTCCCAAGCATTCACTGCAGAATGGAAAAGCAGGAAATTCAAGGCTTTTATTTTTAGGGTAGTCATAGTTTTGAAGGCCAGAGGGAATGAGGTATTTGGACCATGTAGTTTGACTGTTGGATGCTACAGGGCATAGAATTTTGTGAGCTGGTTTGTGTGTTTTGTGCAGAAGCTGGACAACACTTTCTGGGAAACCACCCAAGCATCAAGTCCTGCAGGAGCCATCACAGCCCAGGGTACAGAGACCTAAGGAGTAGGTCTCACCCTTGGAATTTTTGCCAGTTTTTCACCCAGAAGATTTGTAATTTTTGCTTCAGGTCATTCAAGCTTGTAGTAACTTTAGAAGATACTCTTATTATGTGCTGTCTTTGTCCCAAGCTGTACCTGAAGGCCCTGGCTAGGGCTGCAGCTCCTAAGTTTCATCTGAGCAAACATGTTGGCCTTGTAACTTTAGCATCCCCAGGCAAACGTCATCTGAGAGGCAAGCAGCATTGAGTCATGGTGATGTAGCAACCATCTGCAAATGCTACCTTAGAGCTGAGACCAGAATCTGCAGCCAAACCAGAAATATCCCACAATAGTGGGCAGAGGGAGAAACTGCAGAGTCAGGCTCTAATTTCATCTGAGAGACCAAGTTCCTGGTGCCTGTCTGCATGAAAGTCTTTTCCATGTTACTCCTGCCCACAGGGAGGAGGAAGATGCAATTGTAATCCAGCCTCAGCCATCAGTCTGACTATCATTAACCATCATTAACACACAATATTAACCATCAGACAATGCCCAGACCTATAATCATAAAATAGTTTGGGTTGCAAAGTCCCTTAAAGATCAACATAAGGGGACAACTCCCACTAGACCCAGATTGCTCCAAGCCCCATCCACCCTGGCCTTGAACATTTTCAGGGAAGGGGTAGCCACAAATTCTCTGGGCAACCTGTGCCTGCTGTCCCACAGTAAAGAATTTTATACTTTTATCTAATCCAAATCTCCTCCCTTTCAGTTTGGAACTGTTCCCCCTCATCCTATCACCTCATGCCCTTGAACAAAAGTCCATCTCCTGGCATTGTTCAGCATGCCAGCCTAGAAGAGGCAATGGAAAGAAGCAGAACAGTCTAGGGTAGCTTAGTAGGGTGGCTGTGAACTAAAAAAACATCAGCCACGTTGCCTGTCAAAGCTCAGAGTAGCAAGCTGAAGATGATGGGAAATTTTCAGAGGGTTTCCCAACTGCACCTATGGGCACAGAGGTTGAACAGAGCTCACTGCAAGCCATGCACAGGAACAGATCCCAGTGAGAGCAGGCCCATGGAGACCCAGCTTAAATCACTCCCCATGGGAAAACTAAGGCACTTCACTATCAGCTGTGTTGTCCAGATCCTGAATCATCTTTTCTGATCCTCTCCTATTTACCCAATGTCTTTCTTGAAGCCCACCAGATGTGCAAATACAGCAACAGTATCACTGACATAAATACTGACCCAAGGCCATCTCATACACAATATTTTCCTGCCTTTTGCTGGCAAATATCCCTGATAGGTGCAATGACTTTTTTGTTGTTGTTGTTGTTGTTGCTGTTGATTGCACCAGGGAAAGAAACTCCATTTCACTTCTTCACATGATGTCCAGTACTCTTGTGACCTCTTCAGTGTGTGAGCATCCTTGCTCTTCTGTTATCCTCTGGAGGTTCATTGAATATCAAACCATGTTCCAAACATCTTTGACTGGTGTTCAAGTTTTATTTATGCCAACCCTTCAGCATACAACTGTGCCTCTCCAGAGATATCCCCACCTATGTCTGCATCTCCAAACTGCAGCACAAACAAGATGTGGCAATGTTTTCCTCCACCACCCAACCCATGGCTGTGATGAGAAGAATGCAGTTTAGAATCAGAGAGGAGAATGCCAGAGGAAATAAAAGGTTCTGAATGGAATCTTGGGGTCTTTTCAGTTGATGTGAGTTCCAAGTTTTTCCCCCCAGTAAATTGCCTCTGTAATTGTTACTCCAATATTTATATTTTCATTTATTAAATCTTTGTCGTGTAATAAAACATGCCATAAATTAAAGGCAGAATAGGACATTTTTCATCTGTTCTCTGCTCTGTGTCAGTCTCAGAATGTTGCAGTACAGAGCTATTCCTGGCTCACCAAGCCTCCAGCTCCATTATGTCAAAAGAGAAAACAGTGAAATATTCCCTTGTTATTAACAGTTAATGTCTGATTTTATTTTACTTTTTTTTTCTTTTTTTTTCTTCTTACTATACATATATTCATTTATTTTTTTAACACACAATACTCTGAAACTGAAATGGGAGCTGGAGCACATTAGCAGCTGTTAACACATCTCTGTTAGCTTGTCCACCAGCCATGGAGCACAGATCCCTTCTGCTCCACAGCTGAGCTGCCAAGCTCTGTTTCAAATGAAAGCCCAGCTCAGCTTCAAAGTCTGCATCCAGAGCAAAGCTTCCCCAGCATCAAAGGTGTGGACAGGCCCTTACCAAGATGCACATCAGTCTCGACATCCAGATCCCACTGAGGCTTTCCTAGGAGTTAATTAGGATTTGCATGAAAGCAAGAAACCCAGCAAAAACTTGCCAGGATTTAGATGCTGGATTTCAACTCCACATTATCTCTTAGCTAAGCACAGATTTATACTCTCAGGTCCTGACTGGTTTTCCCCAGATTTATGGAAATAAGTTGCCAGCACAACTGTTGCCCAGATCTGTGGGTACCTCTCTCTGCTTCTTTGCTTGCAAAAATACCCTTGATGGTTTACATGGAGGAGGTGCAGAAGCATGGGTGGCTTGGGTGGCACCTTGGAATGGTGACTGTCTCCACAGCTTTTCAGGGCTGCAAGGGAAGCAGGATGTGTTTTCAGGAACTGGCACAGGGAATGGAATTGCTGGTGTCTGAGTGTTCCTGTAGCACCATGAAAACCTTCACTGTGTTTAAAACAAGGTGGTAACAGCACATTTTCCAGAAATTTCTCTAAAAGTTGAAGGAGGAAGGTTCTCAGCCACCTGCAGGGAGCTCAGGGGACCATTGGAAGAAAATATTAAGATAAGCTTGATGGTATCTCAATGAGGATCTTTTTAATATTCTCAAACCATATGTCTAGCCTGCCTGAAAATTAAGATCAGATCTCTAATCAGATTGTTAAAGTCCAAAGTCCATGCTGCAATAGCTCCACACCCAGGCTGTGAAACCCTTGAGTGGTGGGGCCAGAGCTCAGCAGGGTAAGCTAACTTATTTCTCATTTCCAGTTAAAAGAGGAGGTGCAATCCAGCTGAGAGGGCCTTGAGAAGCAGCTGTTAATAATTTCTTGGCTGTTGGCCCTCAGCTGATATCAAGTACCAGGAATGATGAGGAGAGAAAAGGAGAGAGCTTTCTCTCCACTTTGACCTGTTCCCAAGATCCATCTTTAAGTGATTGTGATACCAAGACCTAGAAATATGGAGAAAGAGGGTGAGGACTTCTACTTTACTTTGTTCCTCATGTCTCTGAGCTCTGTTTCAGCATCATGGCTCATACCAGAAGTCCAGGCTGGGGGGAGATGCCCACCATAAGGTATGGGCTTGGCAGCTGAGACTTGTGCCTTTCTGTGGAGGAAAGGTCAGTAAATTCAATGACAGATTTATAGCTTTGTAGTGGTGTTTAAAGTATGAAGATTCATGTCCCCTCTGCATCACCTCTGAAGAGGCAGTAATACACACCTGAGAAGTGCTCAGCTTTTCTTAGTGTTCTAATTGCATAGCAAGTGAATTATCTGAATTAATCCTCAGAATGAGTACAGCTGTCTGAAGGACAGTGTAGTTCTTCTCCTCCTTATGTTGCTACTTGGCAATTTATATATAAAGAACCTCGATCATCATCTTCTCCTTTCATATTTTCAGAGACCTAAGAGGACAATTTAGTCTGCCAAGTGATGTGAAACCAAGTGAGTGCATTGGATCTGGGAGTTTCACCCAGGGACCAAGCACCTAAAAAGTGAGAAGTTTTCTGTGCAAAGCCAACCAAGTCTTTTCATAAACAGACTCCTTGTTATCTTTCATCTGAAGTTTGAAATTAATAACACCTGTGTATCTCAGAAAGGGCAAAACCACATCACCTGAGCTCCCTTGGTTACCATCACAAGGTAAGACTGGGAGGTATTAAGAAAGGATATAAGAAGGAATGGGGGAAGAAGCAGAAATAGCCCTTGCTGCCAGGCCATCTCCTGTTGCAGAGCTCAGACAGCATTAGGAGAGGGCAAAGGAATCCCTGAGGTAGATGGAATACAGCAGTGTCATTTAATGAGACTGAGCAGACACACTTTGCTGGTGATTCTGGTTGTCTTGCAGAAAGAAAGGTTTTTCTTCTGTGCTAGAGACAATAAAGATGTGAAAGCACCTTCAGACAAAGGATGGTTTGCTGTGGAGTGTCAGTCACCAATTACCTGTGATAAGATTACAGCATTATAAACCACTGATGTTAAAGGTGATAAGATGGCTGAAAATCAATGTTTCCACAATGCCACTAGCAGTGGGACATTTGATTCTGATCTGAATCAAATGATTTTGTTTTTCTTTTCCATCCTTGGTAATGTAGCCTCAGCTCTGAGATGTGAGTGGTTGTCTCCTTTCCTCTAGGATTCCTTCCCGTGGGGGTCCTGCAGAATTAATGATACCTTCAGTTTCTGTCTTATGGTCACTGAATGAGATATTCAGGGAAATATGTCCAACTTATTAAACTCAGTGGATTTGATTAGAAACAACTGAAGGGAAAACAAATAATTTTATTGACTGCACCAGGAGTGAGAGGCAGCTGACTCTGTGTTAAATATGCTTATTCTGCAAGCCTGGGAAGACTGAAAGTTGCTCTGAATGCACACAGAAGCAGGCTGAGAAAATGCCATCTCCTATTTGTTCCTCAGGGTAAGAATGCCAACGTGGGCCAGAAATAGCTGCCTCCAAATCAGCAGAAAGAACACAGCT